>NC_138974.1:31274166-31970000 GCF_055761805.1 Camellia sinensis
CCTGAAGTCATCTGAATCTAGGAGAATGGCTCCTGTTCGCTGACAATACAGGAGTCCATCCAATGGGGGGGCAGAATTTGCCCCTAGTGTTGTGGATAGGAACTCGATTATCCTTTAGCAATACTTTCTTCTTTCCTCCCTTCTGAGATTTGACATTCTTGCCGATCTTCATTGGCTTGAGCAATGACCCCATTTTTTACTCTTTGAGCACATCTGACATTTTTTGCCCCTAGTTCGAGGGGTGTTTCTTATTTGGCTTTGCAAGCTTTCTTTTGACTATTTCTGTAACAACCCTCGTCACTGTTTACCGATTAACCACTGATTACTGCTAAACTGAGACTGATTATGATTGGTAACTGAATTGATTGAAGTACTGAACTGACTGACTAAAATCTGGAACTGAATTGATTAAGTATATCTGTTTAATTGTATGTCTATCTGTTGACTGTTTGATTATCTGTTCATGCCTTTGTGTTTAACTACAAATTGAAGGCCTTATCGGCGGCCAAACCAGAAATTGATTAGTATTTCATGATCAGTAGAATTTATGTGATTTAATGGTGTAATTATCTGAAAATCGATTCGGTATGATTAAATTAGGCTAAATAGTGTTAAATTGCATAGTTTGACTTAATTACATTAGTGCCACTTAGTGGCCACTACCTTATACATTTTGAGACTTGTATACATTGAACCAAAACATTTCCTCAGCCTTATTTGAGAGCTTTAGCCGACCAAGAGAGAGTGAAAGTGAGAGTAGTGAATTCAACATAGAGATGTGGCTTGAATCTTGAGGAATTGAAAGCTTAAGTGCATAATTAAGCCTTTAGACTTGTAATTGAGGAACCTAGGTATGAATTTCATTCTCTTAATTGTGTATTTAAGTTCCTTCTAGCATGGATCATGGTAGATTAAAGAGTTAAGTCATGAATTGGTTCAAAAGTGTTGAATTGAAGCTTAATTATTGCATGCATGGTATACTCTTGCATTTTAGAGCTTGTTCTTCATAAATTTGCCACATGCATGTCCATGATTTGATCATAAACCATGTTTTCACCTTGTCTTTGAAAATATTGGCTCATTAGAGCATGAATTGAAGCTTTGAAATGGTTTAAATTCATGCATGTTATGTTTGAATTATGTTCATGAAAATTGGTTTCAAATTGAGTTGAATTGATCTTCCTTTTGGGCCTTGATTTTACAAATTGAGCTTTGAATCATGTTATTCTATGTATTTACAAATGTTTTCCGGGGAAAAGGGCCTAAAGGAATTGGTTTTAATGCATTTGAACTTGGTTTGAGCTTGGAAGTTCAAATCTGGAAATTCCAGATTTTGAATTCACGCTCGAGCGGGGTGACTGGCACTCGAGCGTGAAATTCGTGCTCCCAGTACTTTGCATTGTTTTGATGTCCGCTCGAGCGGGTGTCGAGCGCCCAATCGAGCGTGATTTTCACACATCCAGTACTTTTGCCCTGTTTTGCAGAACGCTCGAGCGTGAAAGTCTAAGCTCGAACGGATACCTTTGTCTGCATGTCTGCTCGAACAGGTAAACCTATGCTCGAGCGGGACCTCTGTTTTCTGAAAATTATGAAAATGTTTTCTGAATGCATCTTTGCATCCTCATCCCATCCTAGGCATTCTTAGGCCTAGTTTAAGACATCTTAATGAGGATATAGATGTAGAACACACCGAGGCAAATTAGGGATTAAGTTATTATCTTTCCCAACTGTGTAGCTTAGTGTGTGTAGGGTTGGCGACTGGGGACGCGCTCTAGCTTTACTGTAGCCCAGAACTCTGTGAGTAACAACTGTGTAAAGATATGTTCAAAATGATTATCTTCTGAACAATTGAACTGTACTGCTTTCTGAACTGATACTGTTAATTGAATGAATGTATGTCCTATATTCTGAACTGTATTGTGGCATCCTTAGCAACTATTGTTTACTGTTACTGTTACAGAGATCTCTGTCAGTTCCCTTGTTGGAACCACTACTGTTTACTGATTGATGGCCATCATTTACTGTTCGGTCTTTTAAGACCTACTGTTTACTGTACTGTTATGCTAATGGATGTACCACATATGACTGAATGACTGATATACTGGATTAACGAACTGTTTTCATTACTGTAAGGATATTCATTCTTAACCTCTTTACGCATTACGTTATTCACTGGGCTTTAGCTCACTGCTCATATATATATGTAGGTGTACAGGCACCAAACTGCGGCTAGAAGTGTCGGGGTTAAGCTCCAGTTTTGTCAAGCCAACCACTGTGCCTCACCGCGAGGTTCCAAGCCTGTCAAGCTAAGGCTATGGGGTGTTTTAGTCTTCCCCCCTTCTGTCCTGTTTTGTTAACTGTATAGACTGTTACTGTACTGTTTAATAGGGATTAGGTCCCTAAACTGAATGATTGTATATACGTACATACTGTTCTGTACTGTTCATGTATATGTGTATGAAAAGTCTTTTTGGCATACAGACTCTCACAGCTCATTGGACATTGTTTACTTACTGTATTGGCTTCCGCCAGCCCCTGTACACTGTATTACTGTTCTTCTGTTAAGCAGGCTTTTGACAATCTCGGATTACTGGCCGGTTACGATACTAAACCCATAGGGGCGGGTTTGGGTCGTGACAATTTCTGACCTCCTTGGCCCTAGTTCATGGGCTGCTTCAAATTTGGCCACTCTGGCTTCACATTGTGTTTGATCGTTGAACATTATGAGTCCGAGTTCGAGGTTTGAAAGAAAGGGGTCGAGTCCCGAGGTTGAGAGCGATCCTAAGCTACACAATCTCAAGAGCGATTCCACACAGGTCTTCGCAGGATCGCGCAAAATATTTTTTGAAATTTTTTAAGAAAGCAACAAATCGCTCACGCTGAAGACAGTGTAGAGCCAATCTGGATCAAGCCAGGATCCTTCTCAATACTCACACTAACAAACATGATCTTATTCATTAAGGGCTTAGCATGCCTTTCTTTCTCTCAATTGATTAAATTTTGCAAAATCCGAGGTATTTCTCCCTCTTTGTTTTCACCACAATGTTCAAAAGGTTTTGAAAAACTTAGGTCAATGCAATGATTTTCAAGGCACAGAAGAGTAGGGGAAAAACACTGTCATTTCATTCAACTCTGTTGGCACAACTGGCTCTAAGGCAGAAACAAACACAAAAGCGTAGAAATCACTGCTGCTTCATTCAAATCCGCTGGCATAACTAGCTCCAAGGCAGAAACAGACTCAAAGGACACAAAACAAACAAGTGATGTCTGAGGTAACACCCCCGAAATCACCCGACTCTACCGCAGCAAGACTGACTCGATACAACAAGACAGACCCGACTGACTCAGTACAAAAAGACTGTCTATATAAACAAAACAACAAAACTGACCCAATACCCAAGTCAGGAAGCACAAAAGCTAGCATTCATAAATGCTCAAAATAGTGCGTGCCATACGCTACATCTGGAGTAAACTGAGCGCCGCCCGCAGGTGGTTCATTCCCTGATCACATCACATTATCCCCTACAAGTTCACTGATCAAGTGTCGATAGACTTTGCAGGACCTGGTGCGGCAATGACCCCGTCGTCAATCAAATCTTCCACTTCATGGCGAAGACGAGAGCAATTGTCAGTGCCATGCCTGGTTTGTTGATGGAAGGCACAGTACTGGCAGCATCATGCGTAACCAGAAGAGGATTCGGGAGAGGCCGAGGCTCAAAGGGTTTGAGATGGCCTTGTCCAACAAGGATTTGGAGAGTTTTGGACAAAGGCATATAGAGGGCATGGAAGACCCTCTGACCTCGGGGTTGGTACTTCAAGGTTTGTGGATTTTTGCTGGACGCACCAGCAAAGGGATTGGCAGGTGTTGGCTTGGTTTGCTGATCTCTTCCGAGTGGAGGATTAGAGCTAACAGGATCGTTTCTGGTACGGCGGCCCTTCTCTTGATTTTCCCCTTGCTTCGAACTGTTCTCATTCTGAGTGACGAAAGTATCCTCCACAATCTTTGCAACAACTGCAATCACTTGCTGTTTATTCAGCCCTTCGGCTCTCAAAGCCTCCACAGCCCACTGAAGGTGTTCATGGGGACCAATGCCTGCCCCTACCTTGTTCTTACCACCTGCCTCTGCTTTGCCAAGGGATTGGCCTTCTTCCAATACAACCTGTCCCAAGATTGGGGAGCCTTTTGTCGTGAAACTCCTAGCATGTGATGTGGTCGATGATGGAGCCAATGTCCCGGAGGCCAGATCTGTCACAGTTCTTTGAAGATCTTCAATCATTCTCATCAACTCAGAAGTAGTGGGTTCACGGGTTTGAGATGATTAGAGTTCAGGTACACCCATCATGCATAAGTCCATGCTTTCCGGAATGAACACCTCAGGCTTGGGTAGATGGGCGGAGGTGATGTATATGCAGGGGTCGAAGGTGGACGGTAGTGTATGGATGAGGTTGAGGTAGGGAGGTAACGAGTCAGTACTAACCTGAGGTCCTTTGGGTGGAGCTAGGGTCTTTTCGTCAATAAGATCCTGAATCTTATGACGGAGGCGGATGCAATGGTTCGTATCATGATCGTGTTGTTGATGATACGTACAGTATTTAGCTGGGTCATATCTTGGTGGAAAAGGATTTGGAAGGGGTTGGGGTTCTAGGAGTTCTAGGTGCCCTTCTTCTTGCAGTATTTTCAAAGCTTGAGAGAGACTCATGTAAAGAGGATGAAATTTTCGGGCTTGGGGCCGATTTGAAGTGGCGGGTTTTTGGCCATTGAGAGAACTGGTGATAGAGTCTACTTCTGAGCATTTTGCAGCTATGCTACCATCAGTAGTAGCATTGGAACTGCGAACAACATTCTTCTGCAAAGGCTCATCATCTTCCACAAAGATTCCTTGTCTGATGGCATCCTCGATTTCAACCCCCATTTCATGAAGGGCTGGAAAAGTAAACAGAGGTAGAATGACTATCTTTTGCAGCAACTTGCCATACAAATTCTGAACAATCATCCTGATCTGATCTTTGTCGGAAGGCCTTGTAGTCATCATTGAGGCCTTTGCTCTCCATCTCGTCACGAACTCTGAGAAACCCTCCTCTGGTTCTTGGCGGGTGACTTCGAGATCACGAGTTGTGACCTCGATCTGTGTGTTGTAAAAGTATTGAGCAATAAAGGCCTCAGCCAGCTCTTCCCAGTTCCATTTCACAGAGTCCTTCAATTTCGCATACCAGATTACGGCCATCCCAGACATGGTTCGGCCGAAGAGAGACAACTTCTGGGCTGTGGTCAGACCCATTGGCCTCAGGATATCGGAAAACAGGTGGAGGTGCACCATTAGGTCTCTAGATCCGTCAAAGCGGTCGATATGCGGCATTTTGAATCGGTCCGGCAGAGTCACGGCCGAATCGGTATACCCATCCTCAATGTCCGGAATGGACTTCACACCCTGAGATTTCTTGAATAACTTTTCAAGCTTGGTTACTTTTAGTGCCATGGGGTCCACTTCGAACTCAAATGGAGAATCTGGCAGGTTGGTCTGTGCCTTGGGTAGTTGGGGTAGGATCGGGGGTGGAGCCGGCCCTGTTGGAACGTCCGTATCATTCTGCACGTGTATTGTCTCCCCAAGTATGGGAACTCTTGGTGGGAGAGGAACCTGGTGTGAAGCAGATGCTCTGGCTTGCTACTGTAGCCTAGTAATTAACTCTGCTTGTTGGGCCATGACTTCGGTCTGTTGTTTGGCAAATTCTACTTGACGGGCAGCGTCCTGCTGCATGGTTTTCATACTCTCCTGGAGTTGACGCATCATCTCTTCCATTTCGACTGTAAAGTGTGGATCTGACTGAACAAATGTGTATCTCCTTTCTGAGGTGGAAGCAGATATCTCAGCCCAACTGCGCACAGATGAGGTGGATAATGACCGTTGAATTGGAGACTATTGAACTGGCAATCTGTGCCTGACTGGCCTTTTTTCCCTGCCTCTGGCGAAGGAACACTAATTACCCTTGAACTGAATCTCTGACTTGACAAAGTCTATCAGCACAAGTCTGACGTACCTCGGGAGATATTGGAGCCTTCTGAAGCTACGGTTCCAAGACTACCCTTGCAAAAGAGAAAACATGCAGCATCTCAGCCCAATTTCACCGATACAGATATGAACATAGCTGAATAATTGTACTCATTACCAAATTCTGCCGGTAAACTGATACCCTCAGGTAAAACTGATTCCCAAATATTGGTGCCCTCAGGCCTGATACTCAGACTTGCAAACTGATACATGCATTGCTGTAGAGACGCACTCTAAAAGCACATAGTAAGCAAATGAGAGCCAAAACACCCCTATGTTGGAGTAGGGTTTCCCTGTCCTATTTTGTTAGGAGCTAGGGTTTCACTACGCACACAGCGGTTTCAAACAACCTATAATCGGGTGAGCAACCTGTCCTAGTTTAGGATAATCACTATGGATTCCGATATGCACTAGGTCAAATGGTCAAAAGGGGTGCCCCGGTAAAAATCGAGGTTTGTGTTCCTATCGTGGCAGAGCCCGTAACCGATCAGCCTTATGGCACGCTTCTCAAAGCGAGTATCCGACAAACCGTTCAGGAATAGCAAATGGTAAACACGGTGTCCTAGGCGCACCAATGCAAATACAATGCAAAGAAACACATAAGTGTAATCAAAACAAGATATCATGAGTTCGAGTCAAGTTCTCTAAATCCCCAGCAGAGTTGCTAGAAACTGTAGACGTCCCCGAATGTCCTGGGAGAAATCTCATTTTGTTCATTGGGCTTACTACAGTTCGGACTCAAATGTCACGGTTCTGAATCTAATCCTGCAAAGTGCAATACGAGACCGATAAATCACCAAAGAGTCCAAATCCGGCAAATCGTTTTGAAAAATAGATTTTTTTAGAAAGAAATGCCAAACATGGACTGCTTTGCCAAATACAGAGTCGCCACCTAAATATTTTATTTTGGGAGAAATTTAGGAAACCCTGACTTGTGCCTAAGGCCACGTGTCCGTCATCACCAAAGTTGCCTCGGCTCGGGAACTTAGGTACGATTGGGGAAGGTCATTTCATGAACACCCCCGCTCGCCCGATCGAAGATCGGCCACTACTAAGCATGATATCGAGTTTTTGAAAACACATGTGCTCTTATTCCGGTTTATTAGCCTAGAATTACTATGTGATGCGCACAGCATACAAGTATAGACTAAATTGCCTAAGTTGGAACAAAGCATCGCATATCCGTTTATTTTGAAAATGGATTGAAGTTTGCTACTCGCAAGTAGGCTAAAATACGAGTTTCGACGAATTATTCCAATTCAAGCAACCCAACCTTCACCCACAGGCATTCAGGTAGTTATATCACATAAGCACATAGCCTCATGGTAAGCATGCTATCATGGCAGTCACTCACACGCATGCAAGGATGCTAAAGCATAAACACTTACCGAGTACTCCGAGCCAAAGAAAGAAGATAATTAGAAAACATGCATGAATCCTAACTATGCTGAGATGTCTAATGCAACACATGCAAAAATACAACTACAGTAGGCTCGGTTATCCTAAGATGGCATATGAGATGTAACAACCGATACATGTATTCAGCTTGGAATTGAAATACAATGCAGTTAGCATAATGCGTCGAGCCCGGTGCATGCAATACAGATGAATGAATGCAAGCATGCAAACACATAGATACTAATTGAAACATGCCCTAAAACTAACCATCATAAGCTGGTAAATAAAAGGGAGAAAGACGTGGAGTTGGAAGACATGCATCATACACACGCACACTTATTACAATAGTTATTAAAATAGTTATTACACAACCGAAATGAATAACGAATTACAGCTAAATATTACACCACATTAATTAATTAACAAATTAAACTAAGGAAGCAAATAAATTAGCATGCAAGCTACATGAAATGGACTGCCTCAGCTCTGTTCTGAATGATAAAGGATGCATGCATGCTTGAGTCGCCTTGTCGGGAAATCTATCGCGATGCCCCGGCTCGCCTTTGTTTGCAATTGATTTCAGAAAGTTGCGTGAGACTCCAGAGAGATGGAACTCCACCCAAGGAAGCTGTGGGAAGACTGCCGACCAAGTTATGGGCAAGGGAGACCACCTGCCGACCACCCTTGGTGGTGAAGACCAGAAAAGGTGGTCGGCCTGCCAGAAAACCTGGTTGGCCGACCAGTTCATTCTCTTGGTTTCTGCTTTTTCTGCAACAAAGGCAAGAGAGAGAGAAGGCAAGGTATTTTTAACATATGTGTGCCCGACCATTCTCCCCATCATTGCATAAGCTCTAAGGAGTGTAGTCCTCGATCCTCAGGCCACTAATCACGCATCCCAATGCATGATGGCCGAGGAGTCAAATTGCACGACTCAATGGGACATTAATGCACATATAAGCAACTAAAACCAACAACTCCATCATGGATGGTCAAGAGTGTCGGTGACCGGGAATCGAGGCACGTTTCATCACTTAGAGTATGAAACGTTCTTCGTTTCCCGTGTTTGGACTAACTCTTATTCCAAACACAATGCAACAAACAATGTATGGACAAATGCAACTCTAGCATGCGATCTAAATGCAATGTAACTAAATGATGCGAAGATGCACGAAATGTCATGCAAGCATGCAAATGGCATACACAATGCTATGAACTAATCAATGGCATACTCATTGCAGATGGATTATATGGTATGTGTACACAATGCACTAACATACGCAATATTATGAACGAGGTATACGCAATGCAATGATCAAACATGCGATAACATGGACTATAGGGCATACACAATGCAAGATGGACTTAAACCAAGATGGATAGGCCTCGACCACACCTAAATCAGTGGCCAATATGATGAGAATAAGGCAACAAGGTACATGCAAACATGCACAAATGTGAGGGACCAAACCTAAGGAACAAAGTGAAACTCTACCAAAGCATGACAAGGATGAAATATGGCATACAATGACACATGTTCCAGCTCTGAAATGACATACAAGATGGTCCCGAATCATGCAAACAACTCACCTGATGCATGTTGGATGGCATAATTACCGAAACTAGTGAAGTGCATTACACTAGGGGTATGCAAAGTGATGCCCAAATGACCAAACCAACCCCAAACAGTCCCTATGCAGACCCAAAACAGTGGCAAAATAGACTAAAATGATGGCTTGCAATGCACAAAAATGAAGCTCATGCAATAGCCCAAAAATGAGGCATACAAGCACAACTCTCAAACGCATTTAAAGAGTGGAAAACATGGGAATATGACACAAGTATAAGCTTTGAAATAACATGTTCAATGATGCCAAAACATGAAAACAACTCAAGTTAAGCATGCAAGAGGCTTCAAAACTCAAAGCTAGGCAAGGGTATTACACTACAAGCATGCATGGCAAGCGTCATTCGACCATGGGACCTCAAAACAGAGCTAAGGCATCCCAAATCATGAATAAAATCAGTTTAGAACATGGCCAAAATATGCTAGAATCAATGGCCAAAACAACATGCAATGGAAGCTAGTAAGCATGGTTTACACTATAAGAATATGAAGCATTCAAAAGGCCACTAAACCAAAAAAAGTCAGAGACATGACATGCCAAATAAAGCCCAAATATCCACTGAAACATGATCGATGCATGCAAGAATGTCATGCTCCTTTGATAGGCTATAAGAGGGGTTATTCTACACATGCAAGAGACACACCTAAGGTGACAAAACCAACTCTGGAAAGAGCCTAGGCAGGCCCTAAAAGTCACTGAAAAGGGCCTGAAACAAGGCTTGGAGGTTTGCAAATGAAGGCTCCTTTGTAAGGCCAAAAATGCTAGTAAACAAGACAAGGAGGGAGAGGGTCACCCCTCTCTAATTTTGGCTCTCAAAAACACATGTTAACCACTGAAAATCTGCTGGATTTCAGTGGTTAAAAGGCCAAGAAAAGGTCAACACAAAGGCCTTAGGGCATGGCTCAAAACAAGGCAAAATGAAGTATGCAAGGGGGTAGATGACCCCCAACAACAAAATGACCTTAAACAAACATCAAAAGGACCTCAAAACATGACATTTTTTTCAGTTGACAACAAAGCTCAAATATGCATGCAAATAAGGCTAAGAGATGGATCAAAATAAAGCTTAAAAGAGGGAAAAAAGTGTGTTACCCTTGAAGCTCAGCAAGACAGCAACTTCTGGATCCAAAACCTAACTCCTTAACCTCTGAAAATGGCCTCCAAGAAGCTCCAAGAAATGGTGGAAGGGTTAGGCTATGAGGTGGTGTGCAAAGGTGCAAGAACAATGCCCTTTTGGAGTCAAAATAGAGAGATATAGAAGGAGATATATATTTTTCCTTCCAAGAAGTTCTGAACCTGTGCCAAGGAAGAGGAGGGCCTCTCTTGTAGAGATACAAGGCTAAAGCTTCTTCAAGAAGCTAAAAACCAAGGCTCAAGATCATCCATACACGTGTATGAAGGATGCAGTCTGTGCCTTCCAGTTGGCATAGTTGGCAAGCACTCACAGAGACCAAACTGGAGGGAGCAGGCCGACCAGTTCAGGTGGTCGGCCGACCACTTCCCCTGGTTGGCTGACTAGTTCAAAAGGTTCAACTCAATGAAAGGTGGTCGGCTAGCTCATTTGATGGTCTCACAACTGAATGCAAGCTAGTGTTATGGTAAGAGACCAGCAAATATGGCTCAAAAACCAAGGAGACCAGCTTCTTGACAAGAAAATTGGCTGGCGGGAGAAAAGTAATCTCCAAGGAGAAAAGGTGGTCTCCCATCCTTGTACCACCTCCCAAACAATGAAAACAAGGTCCATGCCAAAAATGAACCAAGACGGATGCAAAACGAGGGTTTGGGTGTCAAAACGCACAACCGGGTGTCCCGAAAACAGGCTGTTAAGCATCGAAAGTGGCGTGCGACCAAAAAGGTGGTCTCCCGGGTCACAATGTCCCTCCAGCGAGAGGAAGCAAGGTGTGTGCCAAAAATCGTGCCAAACGGAGAAAGTTAAGCGGTCTCGAACCGAGGCGCATGGCCGACGACTCTGAAAATCGGAAACTGGTCTCCAAATGGGAAAAGTGGCCTACGACCATGAAACGTAGCCTACGGCCACTGAGAGATGGTCTATGAGACCTCTCCCTCCCTTCGGGAAGAGAAAACAAGACCTGGTTCGCAAACCAAGGCAAAGCACAAAAGGGTCCCGAGGTCCGAGGGTAAGGCTCTCAGCCGAAACTCTGAAATCTTAGAACGAGCACAACAAGCACCATCACCGAGCGCTCAATCGATGACGTCTGAGTCTTAAGGTCGGTCAAAAATGGGGTGTCTACAATAACGAATGTATATATGTTTTGGTTGTGAATGTGGCTTTGCACATAAAAGTTTTTTTGCATTTAGATTTTCACAGCTCATTGGACGTTTTTCATTTATTGTTTGGCTTCCGTCAGCCCCTTACTCTGTATTATTGTTATTACTGTTAAGCAGGCCTTTGGTAATCACGAATTACTGGTCGGTTACGATGCTAAACCCATAGCGGCAGGTTTGGGTCGTGACAGTTTGACTAGGGGGAGAAATAAGGGTTTCAGTTGCTTGCGTTTAACATGCACGTTTCCTCAAATTTTTTGTTCGAATCGGTAGATTTGGTGTTCGAATCGCCTGAGTTGTGTACGTTGTTTCGCCTGAGAGTGGAAGAGATTCACCGACGGTGGAGAATGAGAAAAACAGGGCTTCAATCACGTGACTCACGCTTTTGTTTCCCCTGTCTGACAAATATATTGTGTTGGAATAGCAACTTTTTTTTTTTATTTTTTTTATCGATGATAAATTTATCAATGGCAAATATCTTGGTACAATAGCAAGATATTTCAAGTTTTGCAATTCATTTTCAATTTAAATTGTTCAACATTTCAGTTTAGAAAATGCTTCAGCTCTCTCATATTCATATTCAGATGAAATATAAACATATTATAGTTGGTATTGAAATAAAATATTTGTAAAACTTATTAAAAAAATTTTAAAAAAAATTAAATTAGCTATCAACTTAAAATTAATAAAACCTTATTCTTAAATATTAGTATTTTACATTGTAAAATTATAGTATGATCTTTCAACATTCTTGAGCTCATGTGTAATTAAGTACAAATAATTTTTTTTAAATTTTTTTTTTTACGAATGTATTCTAAACCTTTTATTAATCTTTAAATTTGACACAAATAATCAGATTATAATCAATTTTTTGAATGAAATTTACATAAAACAAGACTGACATCAAAAGCCAAATCTGGTAAGAAATGGCTAAAAAACATTGAATGTTTCATTGAAGCAAATTAAGAACCAAAATTATCAAAACAATGTAATACTTTTGTGTTTTAATTTTTAATTTAGGTAAATTTTTTTATTTCTTTATATTGTTTTGTTTACTTGAATTGGGAAAAAAGAATGAGAGAGAGAGAGAGAGAGAGAGAGAGAGATAGATTTTACAATAGTACTTTTTTTTTTATCAGTGTCAAATATCTTGCTACAATAGCAAGGTATTTTGAGTTTTGCAATTCGTTTTCAGTTTAAATTGTTCAAAATTTCAGTCTAGGAAATGCTTCAATGCTCTCATGTTCAGATGAAATATAATACATGAGAACATTCTTAAGCATTCTTGAGCATTTTATAAACATGAGAACACTCTTGAGCATTATTGAGTATTTTAATAACACCTAATTCTTAAATATTAGTATTTTGCATTGTAAAATTATAATATGATTTTTCAACATTCTTGAACTCATGTGTAACTACAAATAATTTTTTTTTTTTTACAAATTTATTCTAACTGTACTTATATCTTATTTTTAAAAAATTTACAATGATCAAAACAATGTAATAGTGTTTGTGTTTTAATTTCAATTTAGGTAAATTTTTTATTTTTTATTTTTTTATAGTGCTTTGTTTAATTGAGTTTGGAAAAAAGAATGAGAGAGAGAGAGAGAGGTGCTAGTTTTTTTATTTGAATAGTAATAAATTTATCAGTGTTCACAGTGATATATTTGTTGAAACAGTGATAAATTTATCAGTGTAAACAAAACACTATAAAAAATTTAATTTATCAGTATAATGATTCGAAACCTGTTATTAACCTTTAAATTTGACACAAATAATCAGATTATAATTAATTTTTTGAATGAAAATTGCATAAAACCAGACTGATATCAAAAGCCAGATATGGTAACAATATGGATAAAAAAGACTAAATGTTTCATAATGAAGAACCAAAATAATCAAAACAATGTAATAGGGTTTGTGTTTTAATTTTCAATTTAGGTAAATTTTTTATTTATTTATAGTGCTTTGTTTAATTGAGTTTGGAGAAAAGAATGAGAGAGAGAGGTGCTGGTTTTTTTGTTTGAACAGTGATAAATTTATCAGTGTAAACAAAACATTATAAGAAAATAAATTTATCAGTATAGTGATTCCAAACCTGTTATTAACCTTTAAATTTGACACAAATAATCATATTATAATCAATTTTTTGAATGAAATTAGCATACAACCAGACTGATATCAAAAGACAGATCTGGTAACAATATGGATAAAAAAAGACTAAATGTTTCATTGAAGCAAATGAAGAACGAAAATGATCAAAACAATATAATAGTATTTGTGTTTTAATTTTCAATTTAGGTAAATTTTTTATTTTTTTATAGTGCTTTGTTTAATTGAGTTTGGAAAAAAGAATAAGAGAGAAAGGTGCTGGTTTTTTTGTTTAAACAGTGAAAATTTTATCAGTGTTTATAGTGATAAATTTGTTGAAACAGTGATAAATTTATCAGTGAAAACAAAACATTATAAAAAAATAAATTTATCAGTATAGTGACTCCAAACCTGTTATTAAGCTCCAAACCTGTTATTAAGCTTCAAATTTGACACAAATAATCAGATCATAATCAATTTTTTGAATGAAATTTGCATAAAACAAGACCTATATCAAAAGCCAGATCTGGTAATAATATGGTTAAAAAAGACTGAATGTTTCATTGAAGCAAATTTGACATTGTAACAACCAAGCATTGTAATATTCATTGAAGCAAAGTAAGAACCAAAATGATTATAATCTTCGTCCCAAATTATTCAAGCATTGTTGTCATTGTCTATTGTGTCCCAAAACTCCTTGTCTTCAAGCACCCTTCTATTGCCTCATCAACAATTTGCTGGGTGTCTGTCTGTTGGTTAGTCAACAAAGCATCTATGATATCTGCTCTGATTTGCTGGCACTGCTCCTTTGTTACAGACATATTCTCTTATGAGGTAACAAACTATGACGCCACAATCAAGTCTACGATGACATTGGAAAAACAAAGTTAATAATTTTATCAATGTAATGTGTTTTGGTTTTCAGAAACTTACGAATGATCAACTTGTTGGGGACAATTCATTGCAATTTCTATTTCTTCACGAAACTTGTTACCTTCAATGAGTTTGGGATTGTGATGTTAAAGGTATTTTTCAATAACTTTTCTCTGCAAAATATATTAATAATTAATTGGTATTTGACAAATAAATGCATAATAAAATTTGATATAGACAAGGGGAATGGATGATATCATAATTAATTGGTGTTTTACCACTTTGTTTGCCTCATTTAAGTGGCTATCTGTTTCTGTGCTTGGTTTCATTGAATTGTAAAACTTTCATGAGCCATTTTCAGTATCGAGTACCAACAACATCCAATGTTTTTCATTGAAAATTGGGAAAAGAAGATATCTTTCCTTGACAGCTTCTAACATCATTTTGTTCAACAATTGATTTGTTTCTGCCTCATCCTTTGTGGTGAACAAATACTGTGTTTTGCAAATATATTAGTTTTGATTACAATGTAATTCGTTAATAGTAATTTTATCACTATAAGACTGAATGAATGAGAACATATGCACTTGATTTAGACAAGGGGAATGGATGATATCGTAATGAAATATATATATATATATATATGTAATTTAGTTACATGGCATGATGTAGTAAATATATATGTTGTTCCTGCTTGCGAGCTGAGGCTGAACTTTAGTTTCGGTTGCTCTTCTGTCATTAAGATTTCCTTGTATGCATTTATTGCCTGTTTTAAAAACAAAAGCAAACAAGGTTAATGAGAGAATTATTATTTGATATTACAATTGATATATGCACAAATAGGGATTTGATTTTACATTTCCAGAAAGTTCTTCGCATTTGACTATTTTGTCAATATCATCCAAGTACAAATAGCTGCCTACTTCCTTTTCTTGTAAGATTAGATAACTGCAAATGTGAAAACAAAATTTATCACTGTATACCAAAATTTATTGCTCAATTAACAAAACAAAGGTTAGAGGAACAAATTGAGTATCAAATTTTACTTGATGTATCAAATCCGAACAATGAAATGAAGTACAGAACATAAACTCAAATGCCTAAATAATTTGATACCATAGATGAGACACCATGAAGATTAGCAAAATATATCACTCTACCAAACAAATTAAATAAAATTTATCACTATATAGCAAATTTTATCACTGTATATCAAAATTTATCAATGAATGAAGTAAACAAATGTTATACATTGATAAATGCATGACTATATACTAAAATTTAGATTTCAAATTTGAAAATTTTAGGACAAAATCATGTACTTACCTGCTGGTTTTTGTTGCCCAAAGACTAGTGAGTTTCATCCTTGATTTCTTTGGCAATTTGTGAAACACTGGATAGAAAGTGTCAGTTTGTTTTGTTGGATGTTGATGTTGTGTCTGCTCTTCTTTTCTGGTCTTTGCACTTTCTTCAACCATTGGTTCTACTTCATCAACTGTCTTGTTTTGCTTTGGTTGTCTTTTCGTTATGTACCAAAAATCTGGATCTTTGTGCTCTTTTCTTGTTTCTCTATTTTTCACCCTTTTTATCATTGAGCTCACAAGAGGCGATATTTTGGGAGTGGTGGCTTCGACTTCAATTGTGATTTGTTCTTCTTGACTGTCCAGTTAGAGATTTGATTCAACCAACATTGCAATTCTCTCATTAAGTAGCACTATTTTCACATATTTCACTTCTATTTGTGTCTTTGCTTTCTTGCTCTGTTCTTCCATTTGTTTACTGAGCTTCATGAGTTGGTCCTTAAGCTCATCATTTTCTGCTTGGATTCTTGATGTAACGCCCTCGAAATAGCACATATAAACCCAACATTTAAAATAACCAAAGACATAAGAGAATAAAACATGTTTCCATTTATCAGAGTATTAAGTACAAAAATATTACATTTTGACAACAAAAGTAAATGCCCTACGGGCTTACAATTTTCCAAGCCAACACTTGGTTACAAAAAGAGAGTGCTAACTCAAATCACATTAAGCCCTTGGCTTGAATTTACATGTAATACCAAAAAGATAACAACAAAAAGATCTTTCAACCTCTAAGCCTCCCAAGCTACGTCCTTGGAGGTGGCATATCACCTGAACCTGAAAAATGATGTCCCATATAGGGTGAGCCAAAGCCCAGTAGAGATATGCTAAACATAATATGAACAATAACTAAAACATTATCCTTTGATAAATGTTTAACCCATATGACCCAACATACATTTCTTTCATAACCAATCCATATTCACAACTATATTTCAGTCCCTTTCCGTTTCATTATCCAAATCAATTCAAAATGAGATTACCACTCATACTATCAACACTTCAATCACATTCAATTTAAAATGAGACCACACCTCATAGTATTAACACCCTGATACTTCATTACAAAATGAGACTACAACTCATAGTATTAACACTTCGATACTTCTACGTTATGCAAACGTAATTAAGATTTCGAGACTTTCACCCTGGACACTCCGGCCAACTTAGTTATCAATGGAGTCCATCATCTATCTCCTTCAATACAGGTTTGAGAGTGCATCCCCTATCTCCTCCCAAACAAGATACATATGCAATGTATTTAAGCGTTTTATCATATACAATGATCAATCCAGACACATATTCAATATGTTAATTCAACCATCATATTCAATGACATAATCCAATTGATTAGTTTCAGTTTTCCCTAATCAACATGCAGTGTCTACAACAATCAAGACTATCCTCCACCGATAGCCCAAAATAATTATGTCTAAACAGATAATAAATTTACCAAACAGATAAATTAACAACATTTCTGTTGGTGAGTGATTAATTAATCCAACTACACCATTCCATCTCATACTTTCCCAATTTCATTATTTCCATCTTAATTCCATTTTCCCATGATTAATTTCATTAATCACACAAATGACCCATTTAAATCCAATTAGGGCTTTTTTTTCTTTTTCTCAAATATTGACCCAAAGGTCCAAATATCATCTTTTTACATCAATAACCTCATTTTAAGACCCACATACACATATGTAGTTTAAAATGAACAAAACCCCTCTTTTCAATATTTCAAATCTCAAACCCTAACTTCCCAAATCAAACTATTTATACAAAATGCCCAACATCTATGTTAAAGCTCATAAAAATGAGTAGTTATCCCTACCTTGATTGTAGAAGATGAGCCTAGCAAGGAAAGAACTCCAAACACGCCGAAATCACTTTCAACTCGGATGAAAATGGTGGTCTTGAAGAGCCCAAGCTTTCTAATGAAGGAATGGGGTGAAGAGATCACTTGATCTTAGCTAAAATGTAGAGAGAGAGGGTATTCTAAAGAGAGAAGCTCTCAAATTAGGGTTTTGGAATGTCTTCGAGAGAGAGAGAGAGCTGAAAAAATGATTTGAAATATCACAGTCGCGATCTGATATACGTATAGTCCGCTCAAGCGGAGAGTAATACGCTCGAGCGTAAGACACAAAAACTTTACACACTCGAGCGCAAATATATCCGCTCGAGCGCCAAGGCACAACAGCAAAGCACTACCCGCTCGAGCATAGAATACACTCCTCCAGTACTTTACAGACTTCGAATACTCGCTCGAGCGTAAACCCGCTCGAGCGTAAAAAACACTTCTGCAGTATATCTACAGACGCACAAAATGCTGAAAGGATGCAAACTCCGCTCGAGCGCAATAAGACCCGCTCGAGCGGATCATCAAAAATCTGGGCAACAAGATTAAAGACTAAAACTCCACCAACCTGTTCAAAATGCGCCCTAGACAATTCTAAACTCAAATTCAAAGAGTTAAAGGGTGAAGACAAGATACAGACAACAACGACAACAACAATAAATGACGAGGAAAAACCGGGATCGCTATATTTGCCTTCTCCATTTCTGGCCTTTGGATTTTCAAGACATTCTCTTCTAGTTTCTGAAAGGTATGTTCATTAATTTTGACATGGTAGATATTTGTTTCATAGGCAAGTTTCCTTTTTGCTTTCTTCTTTTCAGCCGGTGTTTGATGCTTGAATCCCGGTGAAGTTGTTGGACCAACTTTCTATTTGATCATTGTTTATTCTTCATCATTTTCTAGGTTGTCAAAAGAAAGCTTATTTCTTAGCACATAAACTGGACCTTCTTCAGTTTCATGCTGAAAGTTGGCTTTCCTTCTTGCATTCTTTTTTTATTGCAATGTTGTTGATTTTCTCTTTTTTCGAGCACCTGTTTGATGCTTGGGATTCGGTGAATTTCTTCCTGGACTGAGACTGAATATCTTTCTGATAATTGGTTCTTCTTCCTTTTCAGATAATTTAGTCTGCTCTTGTTCCTCAAAGTTACATTCTTCATCTTCATGCTCATCATCTGTTTGTGATTGCAATTGTTTGTATATATTCTATTATTCAATTGTGCCTTTCAAATTGCTCTCCTACATGAATGCAAATTATTAAAAAGAATGATATGACGCAAAGTTAAGTAATAATTTATCATTCGGTGATTCAAATTTATAATAAGACTAGTGATTTGGTTCATGATAACAAGTTTTATCAGTGAATTAGCAACATTAAGCAAAATTTATCACTCAATGAAGCTAACTAAGAAAATTTATAACTGTGAGCAAAAAGTTATCAGTCCATATCAAAATTTATCGCTGCATAGCAAAATTCATCACTCAATTAAAGAAATAAAGGTTATACACTGATAAAACTTGTTTATTGAATAATTCCCTAGCACAAATGAAATGCCTAAATAATTTTTCTACCACAAATGTGACACCATAAAGATTAAGAAAAATTTATCAGTTTTGCTAAAATTTATCACTGCATAACAAAATCTAATATTTGTTCAAACAAAACAAAGGATATCAATGGATACCTCAATATGTTTCAGATCATGCAAGGATGACTTTGCCAATTGTTCTCCCAGATATGTAATGTTCCATTTTACAAATCTTGGGATTGGGTTCTTGTCATTTGGTTTGATGATCTTTGCATGCTCACATATCTAATATTGTTGAGGACAAAAAAAATGTTATAAATAACTATTTAGTAAATGTAAATATTATAGTTTATATGTTGTAAGTGAGGTATTTACTTACCAATAAGATGATCACGCATCCGCACACTCTATCAATTTGGTTGATGTTGCCTGCTATTAATCTTGTAAGATGTTGTTTTGCTGCGCCACTCCAATCATGAGACTTTATTTTGTCAATATTCTCGAGGTATTTCATGAACTCCCAACCAATTGTTGTCCTAGTACCCGGATACAACAAAAGCAAACAAACCAGAAGGCATACAAGCCTAACGACATCTTCTACATCTTCATTTTTGTTGCTTCTCAAAAGTTTCGTTATCAACTTTTGGATTGAAGCACTTGTCATTCTGTTCTCGGTTATTTTCCTTCTTTGCACCATAGCTACCTTATTTTTTCTTCCGTATGCAAGATTCATCTTCTTTGTCCACATGCAATCCCAAAAATTAACTTGAAGTCATTTCTTTTCAACTTTAGCTTCTTCCCATCAATTTCAAACGTGGTTCCATCCATTTGGTAAGTTTGCAAAAATTTTGCAACCACATCATCATATTTAATTGAATCTCTTCTTTTAACCTTGTTTTCACTTAATGTATCAACCAGAAGTGAAAAAGGTATCTTTCTCAATAGTGTCAAATGCTCCTCTCTGAGTTTTGTTGTTTTGAAAAATTTGATAAGAGATTGAATGTTAGAACGGTAGACATACTTTGCTTCATTATCATGTATCTGTTCAGTCCTAGTTTTTCTTCCATCAATCTTTTTCTTCCCTCTTGCTTTGTGGAACTCTGTAGCTTGTTTCAGTTGTTCCTGTTTGGGCTCTTCATTGTCAATGTTAGATTCAAGTTTAACTTCTAGTTGATTTTCATTTTCATGTGTTGTTGGCTCTATAACAAACTCAACTTTTTCAATCTTTTTCTTCTTTGAGAAACTTGTTTCTCGACGACGTAATTTTTTACGATGACTGGGAACATCTGTACAAAAACATTGAGCATGAACATTGAAAATTAAGAAGAATTTTATCACTAAACTAGGCAAACTAAGAAGAATTTATCGCTCTATTATGCAAATTAAGAAAATATATAACTGTATAGCAAAGTTTAGATTCCAAATTGCAAAAGAACATGAAGTATCATGATGAAGATAAAAACAATTGCATAGCAAATTTTATTACTGAATTAGCAAAGTAAGCAAATGCATCATTGTATAGCAAATGAACATAAAGGTATGATTATTATGACGTTGAATATCACTCATAAATTAATACTGTATGGTACAGATTCAAAAAAGCTTCAAGTCGAATTTTATCACTCAATTATAGTTATGAAAGAAGAAGGGAAGCAAACCCATCGTTATAACAAATTTTATCACTCAATTAGGAAAATTAAACAAATCTATCATTCTTACAGCAATTTTTCTCACTGATTTGGGCAAAGTAAGCAAATCTGGCATTGTATAACAAATTTTATCACTGGATTAACAAAAGTAAACAAATCCATCATTGTATAGGAAATGAACATGAAGATGTGGTTATTATGAAGTTGAATATCACTCATAAATTAATACTGTATGGTACAAATTGAAAATAGCTTCAAGTCGAATTGTATCACTCAATTATAGTTATGAGAGAAGAAGGGAGGCAAATCTATCATTATAACAAATTTTATCACTCAATTAGGAAAATTAAGCAAATCTATTATTTTTGTAGTAAATTTTATCACTGAATTAGCAAAAGTAAGCAAATCCATCATTGTATAGCAAATGAACATGAAGATGTAATTATTATGAAGTTGAATATCACTCATAAATTAATACTGTATGATACACATTGAAAATAGCTTCAAGTCGAATTTTATTACTCAATTATAGTTATGAAAGAAGAAGAGAAGCAAATCCATAATTATGAAATAAGAAGAGAAGCAAATCCATCATTATAACAAATTTTATCACTCAATTAGGAAAATTAAGCAACCCTATCATTCTTATAGCAATTTTTCTCACTGAATTGGGCAAAGTAAGCAAATCTGTTATTGTAAATCAAATTTTATCACTGAATTAGCAAAAGTAAGCAAATCCATCATTATATAGCAAATGAACATGAAGATGTGATTATTATGAAGTTGAATATCAATCATAAATTAATACTGTATGATACACATTGAAAATAGCTTCAAGTCGAATTTTATAACTCAATTATAGTTATGAAAGAAGAACGGAGGCAAATCTATCATTATAACAAATTTTATCACTCAATTAAGAAAATTAAACAAATCTATCATTCTTATAGCAAATTTTCTCACTGAATTGGGCAAAATAAACAAATCTATTATTGTATAACAAATGAACATGAAGATGTGATTATTATGAAGTTGAATATCACTTAATTATAGTTATAAAATAAGAACGGAAGATGAATACGACTCACATTTGATTCGCATGTTTGTTGAAGATGAATTAAACAGGGAATATAGATCGAAACGGTGGAGGATTTGCTGGGGATCTGTTCGAAATCAGAATATAGATAGAAACAGAGGTGATTTCTTTGGAAACGATGGGAGATTCAGGGAAAATCTCTTTGTTTGTTTCGATTTCCAAATCGCAAATCGCCTTAGAATAGTTTCCAAATCAGAACAATTGAGATAGTTTCCAAATCAGAACAATTGAGAAGGAGCGTGTGTTTCACGCGCACAAGGGAGACCTCATGATATGTTCTTTGCTTCACGCATGTGGTGTGACATGGAGGGGTAAAATTGGAAACTGAAATAGGGCAGGACTTGGTGGGTATTAATTTGTTTGTATGGGACCGGCTGGTAACTCCCCTTAAATAAAATACACACTTTTCAAAAAGAATTTGAGGGTAATTTGTTTTCTTTTTTTGTTTTTTTTTTTTCTTTTTTGGGGGTTTTCTTTTTTTTTTTGGAGGGGGGCTTGGACTGAGCCTCCAATTTTGGGCTTAGCAGTGCTAGGGACCCCCAATGGGTGGTGACCCCCAGCTCCATGTGGGGCTTTCTCAAAGCAAGACTAAAAAAAAAAAAAAAAAAAAAACAATTTTGAGTCAATCAGAAAACAGTGACGGTGGTGGGATCACCCCCACTGGGGGTCTGAGATAATTTTCTTTTGGGCTATGGTCTATTTATAAACTCCTCAATAATAAGACGTTGTTAGGCATCGAGTTAATTGTTTTTAGTGATTATTTAAAATAAAATTAAAAAAAAATTACTTTTTTGATTCATCTAATGTGGAAAAATCTGAAAAGTAATAACAAATTTAAAAATATTAAAAAAAATAATAAATATAAAATAAAATCCAACAGACTTTTTTTTTTTAGATAGTTTTCTTTAATTTTTCTATTACTATTATCTTTTTGACCTTTTTGGTTCCAGTCGAGGAGATTCTAAAAATCTCAAAATTTCAAAAAAAAAAAAAACAAAGCAAAAAAAAATACTAAAAACAAAAAAACTCAATGAAAGTTACTAAAAAAATAATCCCAAACGACCCCTAGCACCATTGCCTCTGATAGTAATAAAACGGGTCAATTACACTGACATTTCTAAAACTTTAAAAAAATATATGAAGTTTTACAATTTTAAAATAAGTAGACTACCTCTCTCATTGTATTAAGACTAATGCAAGACCAAAACGAAATAGCGTGAAAATACCCCCCCAAAAAAAAAAATACATAAATAAAAATTTAAAAAAAAAAAGCAATTATACATTTTAGTTGATGTCAAACCAATGCTTGACTTCTAATTCTTATGGATGCATTTTACTTGGCTTAATACTCTAGCTTAATTAATACGGTCAAGTTTGATTCATAAGATTAATAGTGAAGTATTAATAATCTTATTAAATTAGTGTGGTATTCATTATCCAATTGGATTAATATTCATTGGATTAATAATTTCACCCCTACCCTATTACTAATAATCCAACAAATTTGTTAGATTAATTATCCATTGGATTAATAATCTTAAATCAAAATGTTAAAACAAATATAGGATAATTGGGCCCACGGATTAATAATCTGAATCCCATACTCTAATTCACCCAATCAAACATGCCCAATGGGTGTGTTCGTTTTGGAGGATTAGGGGGTGTGATTGGACTATTAGTGCCACCGGACTAATAGTCCATTGTTTGTTTCATATTTTTTGCTCCGGACTAATAGTCTCTTCGGATTATTAGTCCTACAAATATGGGACTATTCTATCCCATAGGGGAGGGTGGGATAGAAACTATGGGATTGGTATCCCATGAGATTATTTTGTGAAATGTCCATTTTACCCTCCATGCTATTACTTAGCAAACAATTAGAAAATGATAAAATAGTCTTTTGAATATTTATAAATTATTTTTTAGTGTTGTTAATTTAAAATTATATATTAAATAAAAAAATTTAATTTAATTAAAAATAATAAATTATAAATTATGGCCTTATAAATTAAATTTTTTTAGTGTTGTCAAAAAATTAAATTTACATATTAAATTAAATCATTTTTTTAGTATTGTTAATTTAAAATTATATATTAAATAAAAAATATAAATTATAAATTAAATTTATTTAAAAATAATAAATTATAAATTATGGCCTTATAAATTAAATTTTTTGTGTTGTTGAAAATTTAATTTATATATTAAATAAAATTATTTTTTATTGTCGTTAATTTAAAATTATATATTAAATAAAAAATATAAATTATAAATTATAAATTTAATTTAATTGAAGGATTAGAGTGTGGGATTGGACTATTAGTCCACCGGACTAATAGTCCATTGTTTGTTTCAAAAGTTTTGTTCCGGATTAATATTCCCTCCAGACTATTAGTCTCATATTTGTGGGACTATCCCATCCTATGGAGAGGTGGGATAGATACCATGTGATAACTCATCCCATGGGATTAAACAATGAAATTACATTTTTGTCCTCTAGTATTTAATTATGTATTATATTTAGTAAAATTCAAAAAAATTTAAATGTCCCAATTTAAAAATAAAATTATTTTATTTAATTTTTATTTTTATTTTTATTTTTATTTTTATTTTTATTTTATTTATTTAATTTTTTTAAATACTTTTTTATAGATATTTTATTGATGTTTTATTTTAAAATTTTGTTTATATTTTATTTAAATTTTAATAGATGTTTTATTTTATTTTATTATTTAATTATTATTATTTAAAATTAATTTATTTAATTTTTAAAAAATAAATTTATTTAATTGTGCAAAAAATAAAATAAATTTTTATTTAATCTAGCTAAAAATAATTAAAATATTAAAATTATATTTAATATTGCTATTACTTAGTAAATAATTAAAAAGGATAAAATAGTCATTTGAGCATTTATCATTTTTCATAATATCCCAAACAAACATTAAATTTACTAAAAATAATTCAATCCAAACATCTAATCTCATAACTAAACAAACATAAGATACAACAGGGACAATGTATCTCAAAACTAATAATCCGATAGATTACAATCTCTTATTATCCAGTCCGTTCAAACAAATACACCCATAATTTGTTAGTGACCGTATGTATCCAAATTTATTTATACATTCTTACACTGAATGACGTATAATAATTCAATTATAACAAAACAAATATATATAAAAAAAAAATAGAAAATTGTTTTTGAGTTCCAAAGCCAAGTAGGTAGTTGAGTGCTGACTTGAAGTTCACCAATCCAGAGATACTAGTTAGTTGCAGTCTCATAAGCATGCAAGGAGATTTTCACACAACAAAACCAAAAGACAGATCAATATATATATTTCTAGTTCAAAGCCTTTCAAGGTGGCTATAATCATCCATTACACTTCAAACAGCCGCAACTCAAGGATGGAAAACTCGAGACTCTTGAAACAGGAAACTTACCGAACATTATATTTTCACAGCATTCTTGTCAGCCAATCCATGCAACACATGAGAACCCAAATTTTATAGAATCAAGCTATCCTCCTATCCCTAGAGTTCCACTGCTACTCTGAGAAGAGCATGGATGGACCAACACAAATATATTATCCTGACTCACCTGTAGAGAACAAAACCTTGAGCACTAAAAGCTAAGGCCGACAAAGTACTTCCACTATTATTTAAATTTCTATCCTGTACATATTTAATCTAGAAATATATATATATATATATGCAATCAAAGCAGCCTCTAGGGATTCCTTCGTACTTACGAACCACAGTATAGCGAAATAATTTGGGCTACTTGTCAAAAATTTATTTAGCAAATGAACGTGAGTCCAAACTTCTAGAAGTTATGGAGCCATTCACATGTAAAAATCACGGTTGTCGAAGAACTCCCATCCATCATCCACCAGTGCCTTGCGATCATCTCCTGCTCTCTCCTCTCCACCAGAAGGCTGGTCGCCAACAGAAGGTATTGGGCTGGTTTTCTTTGGGGACTCGGATGAATCAGAAGGTATTGAGCTTGTTTTCTTGGGGGACTTGGATGACTCAGCATGTTCAGCAACCTGATCAGGTGCCATGCTCTTCACGGATGAGCTTGAAGAAGCTAATCTGCAGCTTGTTTGGCTGGAGGAAAGAGACTTGCTAAGTGGAACACGGTCATCAAACTTCTCTTTCAGCAACTTCACATCCTGACAGATAACAGATATCTCTCCTCTGCAGAGAGGAGGAAAAGAAAAGATAAATGGTTATAACCCGAGTTTATCAAAGACTAGATCTACATGCCCAAACACAATTTTCACAAGATTAAAATGAGGACACAAACAGGCCTGAGCTTAAAATGTTGAAACCACTAAAAAGGAGGATCAAAATACAAAGATTTTGTAGTTATTGCAAACTCCTCTAATTACGTCCCATCATCACATATTTATTATTTGCAAAATAAACAGAATCATTAAATTTGAATAGGAGAAAAAGTGTGTTTGAAAGTAGATTTTTTTGGTATGAAATTCTTTGCAAAAGGATCATTCTAGCTATTTTATCCCATAAAAACTCTCAGCGAACACAAATCTACATCCTTACGCACACAACTAACACCAAAGCCTTACCAGATAACACAATTAAGCGCTTGAAACTAAATGCATAAACTTTGCATGTGTTTAGATAGTTAATTTTCAGTTTTATCAAACAGGCCTCGAGACATCCACTCGGCCACTATGTCAATGGCACATTTTAGAAGTACAGAATCTGATGCATGCATGCATGCATGAACAATGCATGTGTGTGACTATAGCTGTTAAGAGTTATAAAGAAAAGATGCACTTGACCCAACACTACATGCAACTGCACAGATACTTATCCAAAAATAACAAAAGTTGACTATAAATAAGAATGGTTGGAGAGCATGGCAAAACTTGAAACATCATCAGAAAAGGGGTCATTTTTATTAGCTAAAATGCAGTTTTATAGGTATCCCTTGGTCAAATGCCTTCATAGGAAAAGGGGGCAAAACCTATAGCACAAGCTAGCCAAACATCAAAAAAATTACAATGAACAGATGAAACTTACTGCAACATATCAACAACACGACCACGGTCCATGAGAAACTCCTGTAACTGCAATGGAAAAAACAAAAAAATGAGAAGATCAAGCCTTGGAATAAAATTACCTCCTTGGATTCACCCATAAAAGATAGTTTTATTACCATACATTAACATGCAGAAAGAATTACTACCTTGGAATTCTCCTCTGCTTCTTGCTTCAATACCTTTGACTCTTGAACCACCTTCTCCATGATGAGTTCTTGCTCAGCGAGTGCATTTCTTGCAGAATCTTCCTTTTCCATCTTCTCCTGCTCTGCTGCTTTCCTGACTTTTTCTGCTGCATCCAATCTTTCCTCTAGAGTTTGACGCATCTACAATAAATAAGAATGAAGAATTACAAAATCTGATCCTGCCTTTACACTAAAATCTGAAAACAGATACAAATACCACGAAGCAGAGACCTCTTCAGGTGAGTTTCCGAAAAAGAAAAACAACTCCATGAAAATAGTTTAAGAACCTAAACATAAATTCAACATTACAATAATAAAGAAAGGACACAAACAATAATGTAACATAGCCCTTCAACAAAAACAACCAATAGCATGTAAATATGAATACGTTTTTTTTTTAAAAAAATACATATTAAACACCAATTCAATTCCGTTAAGAATATGTATAAAATTAATGACAGACAAATAAAATAAATTTGTTATACTATGTTGCAAAACCTCGAAAAGATTTTCTTCCACCAAAAAGAGACCTTTAAAAAAATTCAGCATACTATGGGTAACTTCGCCAGGTATCAATGGCACCAAAAACTTGGCAGAGCTAATAAGCAGATTTCGCAGCAGTCATACAATGAGGCATGGGGTCCTGGGGACTCATTTGATAATGAGACAGATCAAACTAGATGTGTCACATGATAATCAAAGGGAGAAAATTAGAAGTAACTATAAGGAAAATATCACACATACCAGTATTTATCAAAAAAAAAAATATATATATATATATATCATACATACCAAAACAACCATTCAGATTATGTATTACAGGAGCAACATGTTAAACAAACTATAGCACCTTAAAAAATTAGTGTAAAGTTAATCAAGATTAAATTGATGAAAGCAACAAACAAGAGTACATGATGAAGTAAATGTTAAAAGAACCTCATCAAGAACTGCAAGAGATTTATCCCTTTCATCTGACAAGCTAAGCAAGCGAGATTGAAGTTCCCTCACTTCAGTAGCTAGGATGGCCTTCTCACCATATACTTCTCCCGCATGCTGCAATAAAAGAAAAGGGAATAGGGTCAATTTCCATCCTAATTACTCAAAGCACACCTAAATTTATAAATAATCAAAAGAGCAATTATATTGGATTAACAATACACAACCATGTCATTTGCTTCCTTTGCATGTTGCAGCATTTTTTTGAGGTCCTCCGTCCTGGTGAGAATATCCAAGCCCCCCCTAACAGCTTCCTCCTTGGCTTCTTCTGCAGCTTTCTCTTGAAGTTCCACTTCTCTCATCAAGCTGATAATTGACTCCATCTCCAAAAACAAGATTTTCTGCACCATGTTCAATAATTAGAATCCAAAACCTATCCAGTGCAAGAAGGAACATTTTCTAGAACCTAACACTGCTTTCTTTTTTTCAATCTCTATTGAGATGTTTCGTTCATATGGTTAAAAAGACCACAGATGGCATGTTTATAAGTTGATCCTAACCTAACTAGAAATTAATAAGATATCCCACAGCCTCTTTAGTCGGATTACCCGTAAGGCATAATTTTGAGTCTGGGGAGAGATTTGAATATAAAACTAGATTTTGGGATCAAGTGAATGACTACACTCTGCCAAGGGCTCATTCTGAACAGGGCTTCATTCAACTCAATCAAAATTAAATAAACAAGTAAATAATACGATAAGATGACTCAGTGCACTAGATTCCCGTTAAAATGGAGTTTGGGGAGAGCAAAATATGTGCAGCATTTACCCCCATTTTCTATAGAGATTGTTTCCGTGACTCAAACCCACATTACCAAGGACGCTAACAGCGAACCTTACCATTGAGACAAGCCGCCATTATAAATCAACAATAGAATAATAAATAAAAATTCCTTACAATTGAAAATTCAAGAAAACTTTGCCAACCAAAAACAGATTAACTTTCCAACAGTTAAATGGAGTCTATGGCGAAAAAAAAAAATTTACAGATGTGGCGGGAAGAATGGCGCATGAAAGCACAATTTTTCGGAATGCAAAAAACCATAGGATGGACATATGAGTCAGGTTAATCTACGACTCTATGTTCCAACATATGATGTACCACAACACTTCCCTTTTCAATTGACCACCTCAAATCAACGTAATAGTCTCTAAACGAGAGGACGATGTGCAGCCCCCCATGGTGTCAGATCCAGTGAGAATAAATGTCATAAAAATCATTAAAGATAGAAACTAAAATTGAAAATAAAATGCAAAAAAAAGTTATTACATTTAATCATCCACAAACCCTCCCAAAATGGACTTTGAGTTGGTGATCCAACAGCATAAGATGTTCATCTACTCTAATGAGTGCCGTAGGGACTTACATAATCAGGTTTATCACAAAGTTTTGGCTACATGAATTTCACAGGCAGGAAAGAATATATGAAGTAAAGAATACCAAATAAGGAAGAATTTCTGTAAACTTGCACTATTAGTAGTTTAAAATCATAATAAACAAATTGAAAAACTAGCAAGACTACCTTGTTATTTCTTGCATCTTCAATGATATCCTCAAGCAGATCAATTCTACAAACTTGCCCAGATCGAGTAACCACAGTGTTCAAGGTAGGCTCATCCTCAAAATCAACCATTTCACCAGAAGAGATATCTTTCGTGGAAGCATCATTGAAAGTACCACTTGATTCTGGTTTCTCGTGATCACCATTTATAACTGCTAATTGAAAGCTGCCTTCTGGAGCATCTGGTTCGCACTCTTGGATGGGTGATGGAGCCACCTTAACCACAAAATTCTCTACCTCCGA
Source organism: Camellia sinensis (assembly GCF_055761805.1). Lineage (NCBI taxonomy): Eukaryota > Viridiplantae > Streptophyta > Magnoliopsida > Ericales > Theaceae > Camellia > Camellia sinensis. The sequence continues at coordinate 31,304,043 of NC_138974.1, forward strand.
TTGATTAACATCTAACCGTGATTGTTTTTGACGGCTTTCTTCATGGACAACCATATTCAAATCATAAGCACTTGGACAATTAAAATCTTCTGAACCAGCCAACTGATTGCCACTCACAGTGCCATTGGTACAACCAACAACATGTTTTGAAGTGGTTGATGAAACATGTGAACCCTGATCAGATCCAACTTTGAGCCCGCTCAACTCCTGCAGTAAAATAGTTTCCTCACTTTCTGTGTTTACACCATTGCGATCATCATCTGCACTATTTTTTTGTTCCATGGTGATTGGTGTGAGATGGGAGGTTACATCGGGGCCAACTTCGACATTGCCATCCTCATGCTTCCCTAATGAAACCAAATCCTCATTTCCATCATATCCACATACTTGATCATGATCACCATCAGCATCATAAAATGGAGAACCATTTAATGTCTCAACGGGCTCATCCAAATTTTTTGAATCCATTTCAAGGGTATTCTCTGTACAACCAGGGTGATATGCATCTTCCACAGCTACTGAGATCCACAAATAACATCAACCGCATCAGTTATAAAAGTTGAAGAAACATGGATTTCACTTCATGACCAATGTAGCAGTATATAATACAGATAAATATATTTGATAACTTCAATCTAACCTGAGAGAGTTAGATTTAAAACTGCACTAGCATTCCAATTGAATCAAGAGTATAATTTTCTGATAGATTCAGCAAAAACTCACCTTCATTGGAAGATCCAGAGGCCGACGCGGCTCCTTTGGATAAATATGGGATAACCTCCACAACAACAGCCTCCACAGCTGCATCAGCATCCTTTGAGTGCTCAATGGCAACAGCCCTCAGCATGCGGGTATCCACCTGTTTGAATCAATATTTAAAAAGTAGTTCCAGATGATAATAAAAAGAACAGGGAAAGGATTTTGACCATATTCCTTGTAGGGGAGGGGGTTACATACCACAGGAAAATATAAACCAAATAGTCAGTGATGAGAAATGTGGCTTCAAGAATAACTTTTTAAAAAGACCCTCAGAAACATGTTGGTTTAATTAACAGCAGGTACTAAACCAAAGGATTTTAAAATGATTCAGCTAATCACAATAAGTAGTAAAGAAAATTTATTTTATATTTGATTAGTAAACTGTTAATGAACCACAAACTTCAGAATCTCCAAAAAAATAAAACCATAAATAATCTCTAGAGAATACTAAAAAGATAACCCAATAAATTACATAATTAAGAACAGAATGCTTAGTGGTGGTAGAGCAATTATACCTGGGGAAAGACCTCCTGCAACACACGATAAACTGAATTGAAACCCATCTCCCACAGCTATCAAATCTGCAAAAAACAAGCCAAAAAAACCAAACCAGGAAAATCACTTTTTTTATTATATTACAAGAATATAAACAAGTAAACAATGATAATAAAGGAAGCAGAAAGAAAAAAGGGGGAACACACACACACACACACACATGCTAATACAATTCTATTTGAAAGATCAAGAGAAAACAACACACGTATAAAAACCCTAGCTCTCTGTTTGGGAAAACTACGCCACAGTCAGTCGAATTTGGGTCATCGGGACAGGAGACTTCTGATTTCTCCAGTCCCAACAAGAAAAAACAAAAAAGACACAAAAAGGAAGGTTCAATTCCTTTTCACTTTCTTTTCCTATCTTTTTTCCCACCAACCAATCAAAGGCGCAAATGTGGGAAACAATCAAGATCGCAATTTTCAAGAGAAACTCAGAGAAACCCTAGAGGCGATCAGAAGGGTTTGATTGAGACAATCGTAACAAACCTTTTGAGCGCGTTGTTAGCTTATCGCTGTCGAGATATAGGTGCGTGAGAGAGAGTAATTATCATCAGTAAGCAGACAACAGCGTTTGAGAGAGAGAGAGAGAGAGATATTAATTTATGAAGTGACGTCTCCAGAGCAGACCTATGCAGCTAAGTTACTGGGTATTTGTGTAAATTTAGAACTCGTGCGAGGGTATTTTGATCTATTAAATAATGGAGGCTGTTGGGGCTTCCCGGAGCTTCCAATTCCACGCACGCACTACTTTTTCGCATTTTCAGTTCACACTAGGGGTGTGGACAAATAATGGATCGGACCGGGCTTCGACCGGATTTGCACTTTATATTAAGGCCAAGTTTGAAAAGACTAAATAAGTATATTTTTTAACTTTTTTTTATATTATGTGTAGAAAAAATAGAGAGGAGATGTTGATTGATGTGACCCAAAAAAGATAAAAAGATTAAATAAGTACACTTTTTTAGTTTAGCCAAACTTGACCTAATTTTGAAAAAATTCCTGATAAATTTTAGTTCATCTAATTTTAAAATAAAATACTTATATCAATTAGTTATATATATTTTTAATTATTATTAAAAAAAATCTATTTTATTTTTAAATAATATTAAAATACTGCTACATTCTACCATCGTCGAAATTTCGTTAAACGGTCATCGAAAACTCATCGAAATGTTTAATATCATTGGAAAGTAGCCAGAATATTACCAAAAATTTGTCAGAGTATCGCCAGAATATTCTGAATGTCATCGAAAGTCGTCAAAACGTCTAGAATGTTCGCTAGATGTCAATAATATTGTCGGAGATTCGCCAGAATGTCTAAAATATTATGGGAAAAAAATAAATTGTGAAATTAAAGTAAAAAAATATAGCAAAATGTGTTAAATATTAATAAACTGAAAAAATAAGAAAAAAAACTAAGAACAACAAATAGTAACAATGGAAAAAAAAAATGTTACTTTCAATTTTTTGGGGTTTAATATTGATCAAAATAAAAAACAAGCTTTAAAACTATAAGATGTTACAGTTTCAAAGTATAATTCTATTAAGTATTTATCCTTATTAATCAAACTGAAAAACATATTATGAAATTGAAAAATTTTACAATTTTAAAGAAAGTTGTGAAACTGCAAAATTTTACAGTTCTAAATAATAATTAATTTCAACCAAAAAATAAAACTAAAATTGTAAAATTATACAATTTTTACTACCTGTAATTAAAACTCGAAAACAACTTAATAAGAACTTAAAAATTTGCTCCTTTATAACAGGGAAATAGAAGTGTGTAGTATAGAAAAATTATTAAAACTGAGAGATTGAAGAAAAGAGATAGATATAGAGAGATTCTTGTCTTTTGACAACTATTTTTTGGCTTAGATATAATCAGATTCAACAATGATTCATCCTCCCTTTTTCCCTCACCCCCTTTGACCCCCTCTCTTTCTCATTGGTTACATTTTCTTTTTCTTTTTCTTTTTTTTCCTGCTCCTCCAATCATCACCCGCCACGTGGCAGAGGGGGGTGACCCCCAAAAGGGGGTCCCAAGCATTATTCAATCAGATTTAACGTAGATCTACATTAAATTTGAATAGATCTACTTATCCTCTTTGTTGGAAACTCATTTCTTTCGCCGTTAGTGAGCACAAAGTAAGGAGTTGGTGCTTGGTAATTGCCCGCAAACCCCAATCAATGGTGGTTGTCAATTGTCGGGGACAGTAGATTAAAAAGAGAGAAAACAAGGAAGGCGTGGTTGTGGTTATGGTAGTGGTCATCGTCGCCAATATTAGAGAAAGAGAGATAAAGAGAAAAAGTAAGATGTAGGGAAAGAGAAAAGATAAATGGGTATAGGACTTTTGAGACTATCTAAAAAAATTTAGGATTAAATAGAATACACACTTTTCAAAAATGACTTATGGGTAATTTGTCCATAAATTTTTAGTTTTAGTGAAAAAAAAAATTAATGAATTATTATAAGTTGTCATATCACTATTTTTTTTTGTACATATTTTTTTATAAAAAAAAATTAAAAAATTATTAAAATAATCTGTTCCCAAACGAGAATAATAAATATATATGTATTATTTCAAATTCCAGCTAACCCGATCTTGGATTTAATTTATCTATCTCAAGTTCTATCCGAAAATAAATTTTAAATTCGTCCATTTAATTCAATAGATATGGATTATTATTTATTTAAGTCTCATCTGAGAATGGACTATTTTAATTGAAGATGTGTATAATTGTAAAGAAAGTAATATGAAAACTTATAATCAGTGTGTTTGGTTTGAGTTTTTTAAATTAAGTTTTTTGAAAACTGAGTTTTTTGGTTTTTGTGTTTTTTTGTTTTTAGTGAATATTTTTAAAATTTTAAATATTTTTTTTCTTTTTTTACATGCACCTTACTTAGATGTATCTAAAAAGTAAAAAATTTGTGAAAAAATATTTTAAAAATTAATAAATACAAAAAATGTACTGAATTCTCCTATATTTTTATATTTTTGGTATTTAGTGAATTTTTAAAAGGTTTTTTTCATTTTTTTTTTATTTTTTAGGTATATTTATGTTAGGTATGTCTAAAAATTAAAAAAATTGCTCAAAATGTTAAAAAAATTCAGTAAAAACAAAAAAACACAGAAAATAAGAAAGTAGAATTTTCTGAAAAATATTTTTAAAAAATGATAACCAAGCATAGTGAATAGTTTTTTTATTTTTTTATGCTTTTTGTTTTTTTTAGAATATTAACAAAATTAATTATAAAATAAAAATAATTTTTTAATAAATATTTTATTTTAACCATATACAAAAGTATATATATATATATATATATTATTTTTTAGCTAATTTTGGAACAAAATAATATAAAATTAAAATTTATATTTTATAAATAGACTGGTCGGGTTAGGTTTGGATTAAGATTCTTTATTCCAAATTCAATCTTAAAATTAAATGAACTAAAAATTTTAACTAACCTAATCTTATGACTTGAATATTGTTTTTCTAATATCTAAAAATATTGGGTTAGACTAGATAGGCTATCGGACTCATAGCAACCTCTAGTTCACACACTGTTTTTTGTGTTTAATTTTGATGTCTAAATAAAATTATATGATTTGAAAATTAACTTCTTAACAAGTTATTATTCAAAAACAATTTTCGTGCAAAATATATACATATATAATTGTATTATAAAGTTTCATTCAGAGGTTAAAGTTGTATGCATTTTTTTTTTATTAGTTTGATGATTATATATGAGCGTGAGAGAATAATTTTTGTAAAAATTAGGCCGAGTTGGGAGATGGTCATTATGGCCCACAATACGAAGGGTTGAGTAAAAAGGCCGTAAAGTTACTTCGGCCCAAGAAAGGTACAAAATTACTCCGCCCGAGATAAATGTAATGTTACTCCGGTCCAGAAGCGACTTGGAGTTAGGCCGGTCTCAGAGTTAGTCCGGTCATGGCATATTGTGGTTAGAACGGTCAAAACCTTGCTACTCGGTAGCTCGGTCTAAACACACCATGGTTCGTACATGAGAGAACCGAGATAAGGTGTAGAGAAAGGAAGAACCGGACTAATGATAGTTCAGCCTACTCTGCGGCTCAGCATAGCCATGATTACTTCGGTCATGTTGGAATTCGGCCATGGTAAAAACCATCTCACTTGGTTTAAGCAGTGAGGGGGGTGTTGAAGGATAAGCATTATCTTTCAGAAGTATGAATCCTAGGAGGACTCTGCATGGAGGAGTAGAAGTCCTACTAGGATTATACCATACGAAACCTATAAAAACTTACAAACATCACCTTTGGAGAGGTAACACATAACTTTGCTTTCTGAATACACAGAGCTTTTGTCTATTTGTCAAGCTTACTGACTTAGGCATCGGGAGGTTTCCGGCACACACCCGCCGGCTAGTTCACGTTTGTGTTTTCAGGTGATAAAGCGACGACGTACGGAGGAGCGCAGACTTGATCAACAGGATTATACGAGAAGGTTTATTTCTTTCCCGTACAATTGGCGCCGTCTGTGGGAAAAACAGACAGAACAAAACCTCTTGATTAAGCCTCTCCTCTTTACAGACAATGGCGCACATTGAAGAATTGCCACATTCCGCCATCGACGGACAAACTCCAGATGGGGGCGCTAGGCGTGAAGGATTACCTTCTATCCCTCCCATGGCAGACCTGGAGTCCCAACGACATAACCCCAGGAAAGATACTAGGGCGAGGCGGACTAACAGCCCCCGTCACTCTCGTTCGCAAAGTCCTGACAGGCAAAGGCGGAGGATTGATCCTCAAGCTCTAGAAAACCGCGTGAAGGAGCAAGATGAATTAATAAGAAAGATAGCGGCAGACATGGAAGCCTTGAAGCGCCAGATGAAGGGAAAAGAAGTGGCGACAGGAGAGGGGCGCAAAAACAATACGCCCCCTCGCCACTCAGAAAATCGTAGTAGGAATACCACACCCTCGCAAGGAGAGAGCAGAAGCCTCAGGACAGGCGATACTCAATCCAGGTTTTCCAGAACTCGTCACTCCAGGTCTGAGAGGACGAGATTTGAAAGATCATACACTGAAGGAAGCACGTATTGGCCCTCACATACGCACCAAACCAGATCTAGACAGACAGAGTTACCCAGATCATCCGACTTACGAACCGTACTCGAAGAAAAGGCACGATGCAAGGAGGATGCCAGGGCACGGGATCCACATAGAGTTTCTGCTTTACAGCGGTTGGCTCCTCGGACGCATGGAAGCGTCGAGGTTAGAATGCCAATACCGCGCCTTGCCTACGAACCAACGGACAAAGCACTAGCAAGGCTGCACACTTCACCGTTCATTCCGACGATTGAAAACGCGCCCCTACCATCAGGCTTCCTTCAGCCCAAATTCACTACATATGAAGGGAAGACGGACCCCTACTCACACTTGAGCCACTTTCGCCGGGTCATGGCTGTATACAGGCGAAACGAGGCCTTAATGTGCATACTCTTCCCATCTAGCCTTGGCGACCTAGGCCTGACTTGGTTCGAGAAACTTTCAGAGGGCAGCATAGCCTCTTGGGCACAATTGGCAGAGGCATTCGTAACAAGGTTCCGAACAAACACTAAAACCCCGATGGAGATCGACCAGTTACTCTCCATCGACATAGGCGATAAAGAGACCCTAAGATCTTACAATAGTCGCTACTGGGAGACATTCAATCAGATTGGGGACTGCCCCACCAATCTCGCCATTGCACAGTATAAAAGAGGCCTTCCAGTTAGGAACAGACTAAGGGACTCGATCACCATGACGCCACCCCTCACCATGGAAGCCTTGATGGAAAGAGTGCATCAGCACATCAGGGTAGAAGAGGATGGCGCACGTGCCAAAGCAAAATCTGGAGCGACCACAGTACTAGAAAAGAAGACCTCAGCGAAGGTTAATACAGTAGATCGACCGAACAGAAACAGACGTGGCAGACGAGATAACGGAGAAGACCCGGATAAAAGATGGTTGAGAATCCGCACTGCCATAACCACGGTGTTCAAGAAACCAATATATCGGATTCTGAGCGAAATAAGAGATGAGCCTTTCGTCAGATGGCCAGCCAAGCTAGGGGAAGCTCAGAAGGACTATGACGAAAGATCACGGTGCACCTTCCACAAAGAAAAGGGGCACCGCACTGAAAATTGCACACCATTGAGACAGCACTTGGAGGAATTGGTGGCGGCAGGTCACTTGGATAAATACATTGAAAGAGGGACGCAACCAGCCCCCCAGGACCATAATAACCCCAATGGGATGCCAATCGACGCCCCGCCACAAGGCATTATCAATGTGATACATGGAGTTTTCGAACCTGAGCGTGCATGCGAGCTCAGGGGATCAATCAAAAAGGCCGAACATTTAAGAGAGGTTCTAAGTGCCTAGCTTGCCATCAAGAAGGGGAAGACAGAAGCCACAAACGTCATGTCCTTTTCAAATAAAGACTTAGAACGGATATATTGCCCTCACAATGATGCCCTGGTCATCACTCTCCGAGTCAAGGATTTTGACGTCAAGCGGATTCTGATTGACCAGGGTAGTTCCTGTGAAATCATGTACTACGAAACATTTAAACAACTGAAGTTACAAGACAAAGACTTGGCGCCTGCTGTATTTCCCCTAATTGGATTCAACTCCATGCTAGAATGGCCTGTCGGCAAAATAATTCTTCCAGTTAGAGTAGGAAGCGTGACGAAACAAGTGGAGTTTTGGGTATTGAAGGTCCCCTCCACTTACAACATCATCTTGGGCAGAACATGGCTGCATGCCATGCGATCGATGGCGTCATCCTACCACCAAGTAATGCGGTTCCCCAACGACACCGGTGTAGTTGAAGAGGTCTACAAAGATCAAATTATGTCCAAGCAATGCTTTGTCACGGTAAACGGCAGCCACGCTACCAAAGGATATGTTCATTCGGTGGAAGAACCTGAAAGTAATAAACTGTTCGCAGATGTAGGCAAAGCGGCTAATCAGAAAGCGGTGGAAGACTTGGTAAAGGTGAAAATAGATGAAAAGAACCCGGATAAGTTCTTTTTGCTCGGTTCGTCGTTGTCCAGCACTGAGAGATTAGAGATCTTAGAATTCTTAACCTCTAACATCGAAGTGTTCGCCTGGACGCCCTACGACATGCCAGGCATTGATCCAAACTTCATCTGTCACCAACTTAATGTCCACCCATCTGCCAGGCCAATCATCCAACGTACACGTAGATCGGCACTCCACCACGCCGAGATAGTGGCAGAAGAAGTAGGTAACCTGCTGGAGGCAGGAGCAATTAGAGAAGTACACTATCCAAGATGGATCTCCAACACAGTAGTAGTACCAAAGAAGAATGGCAAATGGCGTGTCTGCGTCGACTATAAAACAGTCAACAAGGCGTGCCCGAAAGATAGCTTTCCTCTACCACGAATAGATCAACTGGTAGACCTAACGGCGGGCACAACCGACTTAGCTTTCTGGATGCATACAGAGGCTACCACCAAATCGCCATGCATGAACCAGACCAGGAGGTCACATCCTTTACAACTCCGAGAGGACTATACTGTTACAAGGTCATGCCCTTTGGCCTGAAGAACGCAGGGGCAACATTCCAACGAATGGTCACCAAGATGTTTGAACCATTGTTAAGAAGAACGATGGAGGCTTATATCGACGACATGGTGGTCAAAAGCAAGGATGAGAATGACCATCTCAAAGACCTAGGAGAGATGTTTGAAATCCTGAAGAAACACAAGTTGCGCCTCAATGCATCTAAGTGTGCATTCGGAGTAGGATCTGGCAAATTCCTGGGCTTCCTTGTGACCAACCGGGGTATAGAAGCGGACCCCTCCCAGATCAAAGCAATTCAGGATTTGGAGAGACCAAACTCAGTAAAAGAAGTGCAGCATCTCACCAGCATGACAGCCGCGCTCAATCGGTTCATAAGCCGATCGTCAGACAGACTACGACCATTTTTTGAAGCATTAAAAGTCAAGTTCGAGTGGGACGAAGAATGCAACCGAGCTCTGGAAAGCTTGAAGGAATATATGTCTTCCCCACTACTGCTTGTTACCCCAGTACCTGGTGAAGAACTTTTCTTGTACCTGGCAGTCTCTCAGCACGCAATTAGCGTAGTGTTGGTTCGTGCAGAAGGAATCCAACACTTATCCATCTTTTATGTCAGCAAGACATTGCTGGGAGCCGAAACAAGGTACTTGCCACTGGAAAAACTGGCATTAGCCTTGATGATGGCCTCCAGGAAGTTGGCGCACTACTTTCACGCCCACACCATAGTCATCCTCACAGCTTTCCTACTAAAAGTTTTGTTTGAGAGGGCGAACTTTTCTGGGCGAATCTTGAAGTGGGCAGTAGAGTTGGGACAATTCGACATTAAGTTCCAACCCAGAACTGCAGTGAAGGCCCAATCTTTGGCAGACTTCGTCGCAAAGTTTACTCTTGGAAGTCATCATATCTGCCCAGTCGACCTAACTGATACAACCGAACAAGGGATGGAAATTGACGCCGGAATAACGCAACCCCTCGCAGGAGGCACTCGGACAGACTCCAAGGCAGACCAGACTAAAGGCAGCAAGGAAGAAGCAAACCAAGACTCACTAGCAAATAAAGACTTGGTACCATCAGATAGCGAGGGGCAGACAACACGCTTGGACCTTAAAGAAAACACCAGTAGCATTCTTGACCCCACGACATCATCTGACCCCTCCACTTGCTGGAAGTTGTTCGTTGGAGAGATGTGGAAGCTCTTTGTGGATGGAGCATCCAACCGGGATGGTGCAGGACTTGGCATAGTCCTCATCTCACCAAACGACCTGGTTGTGGAACAAGCAATCAACCTTGGCTTCCCAGCATCAAACAACGAAGCGGAGTATGAAGCACTCCTTGCAAGACTCAAAACAGCATCCTACATGAAGGCCATCGAATTAATGGTCTACAACGACTCACAGCTGGTGGTAAACCAAATTTCTGGCGACTATGAAGCAAAGGATGATAGGATGGCCAAGTACCAAGAATTGGTCAGAACAGAGATCAAGAAATTTGAAGTAATGAGGATAGAACAGATTGGCAGGGAGGAAAACAACAGAGCAGACAAACTAGCAGGCTTCGCTTCAATGGCAGATACTTCCCTCCCTCATCCGTTACTCATCGACTACCTACCTAGACCAAGCATTGAGGACCCCGAAGCAGAAGAAGTATGTTGCGCAGAACTAGGCCCCTCTTGGATGGATCCCATCATCCTATTCTTAAAAGACGGCATCTTACCAGAAGAGAAAAAAGAAGCCAACAGAATAAGAGCGAAGTCACAGCGATTTTTGGCTCTCCCCATCTTTGGCATTATACAAAAAGTCATTCACAGGACCTTACCTAAAATGTGTTCATCCCAGCAAAGTGGAAGCATTCTTATGTGAGATACACGAAGGGGTGTGCGGAAGCCATCAAGGAGGAAGATCGCTAGCTTACAGGGCCATTTCGCAAGGATACTGGTGGCCATACATGCAGGCAGACTCAGAGAAACATGTGAAGAAGTGCGAGAAATGCCAAAAATTCGCACACCAAATACATCAACCAGCTAGAGAACTCCTACCATTGACTAGCCCATGGCCTTTCGCAATGTGGGGCTTAGACATAGTAGGACCACTTCCAACGGCACCCGAAAACAGGAAGTTCTTTCTCGCAACAACAGACTACTTCACAAAGTGGGTGGAAGCAGAAGTATTGGCATCAATCAAAGAAAAAGATGTGAAGAAGTTCATTTGGCAGAATATCATCACTCGGTTTGGCATACCAAAAGCCCTAATCTCAGACAACGGCACTCAGTTCGACGGCAGAATCTTCAGAGGCTTTTGTGAAGAGTACAAGATAGAATTCTATAACTCTACGCCGGCATATCCCCAAGCAAATGGTCAGGCAGAAGCACCAAACAAGGTAGTATTGGATGGACTGAAGAAACGGTTAGAAAAAGCCAAAGGCAAGTGGGTGGAGGAACTCCCTTATGTTTTATGGGCTTACCGTACTACACCACGACGATCAACTGGAGAAACACCATTCTCCTTAGCTTATGGCATGGAAGCAGTGATCCCACTGGAAGTTGGTCTCCCCACAATTCGAAGTGAAAATTTTGATCCTGACTTGAATGGCGAAGCCATAACTTTGGAACTCGACCTTGCGGAGGAAAGAAGAGAAAGGGCACTGGTTCACATCGCCTCATATCAACAAGAGTTATCCAAGAAATACAATAAAACAGTTCATCCGAGACAATTCAAGGTTGGAGATTGGGTACTGCACAAAGTGAGAGGAAACACCTTGATACCAGGAGATGGCAAGTTAGGGCCAAATTGGGAAGTTCCTTACAAAGTGGTTGGGTTAGTAGGCAAAGGGGCATACCACCTAGAAGACAAGGACGACAAAGCCATTCCAAGGCCGTGGAACACTGCCAATCTCAAACTGTTTTATTTTTAAGTTTTTTTACAAGTATGTGTAATTTTCTTTTCTCTCAATAAAACAAAGTCGATTCTTTTCAGCATAGTTATTCTTTGTATGAGATTGTATTAGTAAGTTAGGGACATCAAAAATAAGGTTGGCTGGATTAAACCAACACCCTTCCTAAGCCTAGGATAAGGATCCAGGCTGCAGGACGTTTGGTCGGAATAACCAAACATTTTATTCTAAGTTGGCTGGAAAAAACTAACTTAGAGGTTGGCTGGATTAAACCAACACCCCTCCTAAGCCCAGGATAAGGATCTAGGCTGCAGGACGTTTGGTCGGAATAACCAAACATTTTATTCTAAGTTGGCTGGAAAAAACTAACTTAGAGATTGGTTGGATTAAACCAACACCCCTCCTAAGCCCAGGATAAGGATCCAGGCTGCAGGACGTTCGGTCGGAATAACCAAACACTTTATTCTAAAGTTGGCTGGAAAAACTAACTTAGAGGTTGGCTGGATTAAACCAACACCCCTCCTAAGCCCAGGATAAGGATCCAGCTGCAGGACGTTTGGTCAGAATAACCAAACACTTTATTCTAAGTTGGCTGGAAAAACCAACTTAGAGGTTGGCTGGATTAAACCAACTCTTGTTACTCTTCAGCCGAAGTAAGTTTAAGGCTGAAGAGTGGTTGGCTGGAATAAACCAACTCTTGTTACTCTTCAGTCAAAATAAGTTTAAGGCTGAAGAGTGGTTGGCTGGAATAAATCAACTGGAATAAACCAACTCTTGTTACTCTTCAGCCGAAGTAAGTTTAAGGCTGAAGAGTGGTTGGCTGGAATAAACCAACTCTTGTTACTCTTCAGCCGAAGTAAGTTTAAGGCTGAAGAGTGGTTGGCTGGATTAAACCAACTCTTGTTACTCTTTAGCCGAAGTAAGTTTAAGGCTGAAGAGTGGTTGGCTGGAATAAACCAACTCTTGTTACTCTTCAGCCGAAGTAAGTTTAAAGCTGAAAAGTGATTGGCTGGATTAAACCACTCTTAGTACTCTTTAGCCGAAATAAGTACATCGGCTAAAGAGTGGTTGGCTAGAAGGCTCAGTCAGATTACTCAGCTGAGACCAGATTAAAGTATCTCGGCCACAATACTATTAGAAAGCAAGCTTAAACAGGGATTTAAACCGAGATAACAGTTGGAAGTGAAAAGAGAATGGAAAAGCCATTGCAAGTACAAACATACAGATAAACCGAAATAAGAGTTCAAAACAAAAAGGAATTTTTTATTCATCAGAAAGATTACATGGAAGGGGCTCCTAGCCCGGTTACAAGTCAAACCAAACAAAAGAAAAAGAAAAATTACAAAATCAGTTGAAAAGATTCTCCAGATCGGCGTCAACATCAACAGGAACACCGATGTCAGAGGTTAAAACAGTTTCAGTTTGAAGCTCGGTCTCTATCGGAAGCACGGTCTCGGTTGTGAAGTCTTCCGCCGATAGCTCCAACCGAGCTGATTGATCATTTGTTTGCTCGTTGACAGCCGGAGTAACAGTTTGTTCGTTTTCTTCATCTTCATCATCCGAATCCTGCAAAAAATTTTCTTGGACAGAAGCAGCATATTCCGCTAGTGAGGCCGGAATAAAGTACTGCGGAGCATTGTAGACCTCGGTTTCGGGCCCACAGCCGAGCTATTCCACAGCACTCCTCCAGCCACACTTAAAGAATAAGTCCTTCGCCCCCTCACATTGTGGAATGTAGAGGCCCTCCGCCTCTTTGAAACCTTTGGCGTTGGCATCACCGACCTTTTTCTTCAGATCGGCTATTTCGGCGTCTTTTTTGCCTTCAAGTTTGACCAACTCGCGCAAGTATTTGTCTTTCACCGTTGCAGCAATTTTTTATTTTTCTACTTCAGCCGAGCTAACAAGTCCGGTCAAGCGATCGTTCTCAGACTGTAGCTCGGCTATCTGCTTCTTAGCTTGCTCAAGCTCGGCTGTCTTTGCCTCGGCATCTGCCATGGCTTGCCTGGTAGTCTTGCGAAGCTCCAGCACTTTCTTATGTGCAATGTTGTTCTTCTGAATGGCCTGCAAAAGAGTAGTGACTCTCTTTAGCCAGACTGACAGTTGGGAAAAGTTAGAACAAAGAAAAGGGAGAGTCACTTACCAGGATCATTGATTTTGTTGATGACCGGATGGCCTTCAGCTCGGTGTTTAGTTATTTGTTGTGGTGCTCCATGTCTTTTGGAAGGCAAACACTCTTGGCTAGATTGAAAGCCATCAAGTGATCCTTCTCAGCAACAACCGAGTCAGTTTCCTGAATATCTCGATTTTGAAAGGTAAGACTTGGAGCCGATTTGGAGGAGTCAGCTCGGTCAGAGTACTCCGGTTGAGGGCTTGGTTGAGGGCTGGGCGGAGAATGGTCTCATCCTCGTCAACAAGTCGTTGCTCGGTTTGGCTAGTCCGGGCACGCTTGTTCGCCCGAGATGAGGATGGCTGCTAGGATGGAAAAGCTACCACGGTCTCAGTTGTCTGACCGGTTTGTGGTACCTCGGGTCTGTTGGTCTCGGTCAAGAGGGCCCTGACTCTGTTTCTCTTGGCCATTTCTTCTTCAGCGGACAGTGGGATTAGTCTGATTTCTGGCAAGGTTGGGTCCGGTTCTGGGGCCTCTTCTAGCAGAAAGTCGGTCACTCTCGCTTTTCAGCGGCCGCTGTATCTATAGGTCGGCTCGAACTTTAGCAGCTTGGCCCAACTACGTTCTGGATACCGTAGTGCAGCGCGCAAGGTCGCTAGATTGGGGTAGCTGTATAGAGAATGGAGGTGGGCAGAATCTGCGAAAGAAGACAACTGTTAGTTCGGCTGAAAGATTGAAAAATCGAAATATAATAAAGCACGCAAGAAAACCGAAGTAAATATGCCGGGTTCTCCTTTTTTCCAGTTTATACGTCGGCCAGGAATCTGGGCTTGATGATCCTCAAAGTTCCCAGACACCTAGAAAAAATCATCATCGTTTAAGTCTTTATCTGGTGTATATTTTATTATCTTCTCTCGGCGACGGCGTATTCTTAAATAGTAGACCCACCCATCTTCTTTTGAACCAATGGAGTATTGGTGGAAGATTTCGGCCAAACCAAGGTTGAGACCGGTTTGGCGGTTTAGTTCGGCTATTCCCATTATGATACGGTATGAGTTGGTGGATAGTTGGGTTGGGCATAGTCTGGTTTGCCTAAGAAACTCACAAATTAAGAGTTGGACTGGAAATCGTAGTCCGGTTTCAATTATGGACAAAAGGGTGAAGGGGACAAAGCCTTCATTTCCCCAGGGTATGACATCTTTTTCGGCTAAAATCAAGTGGACGTCATCGGGTATATTGTAATCTTTTCGAAATTCGGCAAGACCGCCCGGAGTATTTACTAAATATCTATACTTCCCTATTTATTGTATAAATTATGAATAAATTAGATCGGTACAAAAATTGTGCTCAGTAGCTCGGTTGAGCGCGCAGAGGAGTGCCTAGGCGACCTAAGTCTGCAAAGTGAAGAACAAAGGTGTTAAGCACAGATCATTGGGTTGTGCTACAAATTAAAAACAGGGTAAAAAAGTTCTACTTCGGCTTTGAGGGATGTTTCAGGCTCTATCTCGATATTCTGCAAGGTGATGGGTAGCTCGGTTTGAGCAGGGTTTTTATTAGCTCGGCCTTGCCAAGCGTCTCGATATATCGGTTATGGAAACGATTTTGTTAGACCGGTTGATCGTCTAGGGGCAGCTTTCGGAGTTCGGTCTAAAAAACTAAGAAAGCTGGTTTAGCCCCGAAGGCCTAAGATCGGTAGGAATTCAGGTATCTCAGTATTCTAAGTGCAAATTTAGTTCGGTTTGTTACCTCGGCTAAGGTTTTTCAAGAAGTGGTTTGACTTATTTGAAGCTACTGGTATAAACATGAAGTGTTAGTCCGGTTGTAAGCTGACTAGACTTTTACCTAGCTTAAACAGTATCCTAGTTCGGTTGCATCATGATTTTGGATCAAAAACCAGTTTTCTACAGGATATTTCATATACTCATGTGTTCTATGGTGAAGATTTTTTCCATAAAAGTACAGAGCGAAGCAAAATGGAAAAATACGTTTTGCAAAAACACAGAAAACAAAACACAGAAAGCAAAATACGAAAACAAAGTAAAGGTACAGTGCTTACCTGATGAAGAGGCAAGAGTTGGAGAGAGACTAACAGTTATGAAGAACACGAGCTCAGAAGATTGAAGAAGGAGTAGAGGCACAAAGAGGGAAAAATTGCAAAGAGTGTCAAAATGAAGAAGCAATGAAGGCTCAGATAAGGAAAAGTTACAAAATATGGCAAAATGAAGAGACTCGTTTTAGGTAAAGGAAAAAGGGCGGGACTGTTCAAATTTCACGAAGTACGAAGACAGCGTGACAGCCGTCCTCAGTCAATCAGAGCGTGCCACGTGTCCTGGGAAGGAGAAACGATTCAGTCGCTGTGATTGAAGAGACGTTTTGACCGGACAAACAGAGCCCGGTGTGAAATTAGCTCGGCTGGAAGGCTTAAGAGTTTTAGCTCGGCTGGAAAGGCTAAAGGGTTTTTAGCTCGGCTGGAAAGGCTTAAAAAACTTCAGCTCGGCTGATAGACAGGTAATCCCTATCATGCTGCACAGATGGAATTAAGGGGCAATTGAGAGGATAATTTTTGTAAAAATTGGGCTGAGCTGGGAGATGGTCATTATGGCCCACAATACGAAGGGCTGAGTAAAAAGGCTGTAAAGTTACTCCGACCCAAGAGAGGTACAAAATTACTCCGACCCGAGATAAATGTAATGTTACTCCGGTCCGGAAGTGACTTGGAGTTAGGCCGGTCTCAGAGTTAGTCCGGTCATGGCATATTGTGGTTAGAACGGTCAAAACCTTGCTACTCGGTAGCTCGGTCTAAACACACCATGGTTCGTACATGAGAGAACCGAAATAAGGTGTAGCGAAAGGAAGAACCGGACTAATGATTGTTCGGCCTACTCTGCGGCTCAGCATAGCCATGATTACTTCGGTCATGTTGGAGTTCGGCCATGGTAAAAACCATCTCACTTGGTTTAAACAGTGAGGGGGGTGTTGAAGGATAAGCATTATCTTTCAGGAGTATGAATCCGAGGAGGACTCTGCATAGAGGAGTAGAAGTCCTACTAGGATTATGCCACACGAAACCTATAAAAGCTCACAAACATCACCTTTGGAGAGGTAACACACAACTTTGCTTTCTGAATACACAGAGCTTTTGTCTATTTGTCAAGCTTACTGACTTAGGCATCGGAGAGATTTCCGGCACACACCCGCCGGCTAGCTCACGTTTGTGTTTTCAGGTGATAAAACGACGACGTACGGAGGAGCGCAGACTTGATCAACAGGATTATAAGAGAAGGTTTATTTCTTTCCCGTACAGAGCGAATGAATTTAATTGGTTTTTTCACCCACCGCATAGATATATACACCAAAAACACCATGCATGTATGTAAAAATGGACCTGGGGGTGCTGTCAAAGCAGTGATCTGTTGTGAGCGCGTGGTTTGATGATTTGATCTATCATGTTATAAAATTCGTTGAGTATATTATCTATACAAAAAATTCAGTTAATTAGAAATTCGTAATCCCACGATCAGATTCAAATTGTTTTACAAAAATTATCAATATAATGTCACCCCTTTTTTTTTAAAAAAAAACAAATGTGCTCTTGTTATAAAGTTATAAATTTTCAATCAATTTAACTTTTTGCACGGATAATCTATTCAACAAATCCTACAATATAACGGTTTAGATTATCAAAAAAAATTCAAAAAAAACCTTCACAGACTCACAGCAGATTGCTGCTGTGACTAAGTCACAGCAGATTGCTGGTTCAGAATTTTTTATACATGGCACTTGTTATGTCGACTGTGTAGAATTTGATTTGGTGGAAAATGTGAAAAATATCATTTTCCAATACATGCAAGAATAATAAAATAAAATATTATGGCCTATTTTGACAATTAGAAAAAAAATTAACTTATAAACTTATTTAAGTCATATTATTTATCCTTTTTTTTTAATATTTAAAAAAAATACTAAAATGTTAAAAAAAGAAAGTCACTTTTCAAAATAGGCCTATATATATGTACTCTAGGTGACTTGCGACTTTTTACATGCATTTTAACTAGATCCACAATCACATTAGTCACATATGTATTTAATCATTACAGTAATGCTACATGCACCAATTAATATACGCACTAGTGTACTGCAAGGGTAATATATGTGAATAAATTGAGCTGAGCTAAGTCCCTCACTTTTAGACATTTGGACTGAGCTATGGGCCAGAGTTGGAGCTATGATAGCCCAATCCTGGGCCATCCAGGCACCAAGCCAGTTAAAGGTGCTTCTAGGGACTTGACCGCACTGTCTAGAGCTAGGTCTTGAGGCAGACCGAGGTGTTAACAAGGAAGAAGGCCGAGCTAAGTGTGATTGGCCTTTGGGCCCTATTGTAGTGATGGTTACCACGACTCTACCCAAAGTAGCTTAGAGCAAAGGAAGCTTGGTTGGATATAGTACCAACTGAGGTAAAAGATGAGCCTGCTCACTTAGCTTGCAGTATTGAGGGTGTTCTAAGGATAAGCATTATCTTTGCGAGTGTGATTCCCGGGAGGACTCTTTTAGGAAGAGTGGGAGTCATACTAGGATTGTGCCAGACAGATCTATAAAAGCTCATAACAGGACCTATGCACAGGTATCACAATTCTTATTCTCAAATACACAGAGCTTTTGTGTCCTATTGTCTACTTTGCTGACTTAGGCATCGGAGAGGTTTCCGGCACACCCCCACCAGCCAGCTCACGTTTGTGTTTTCAGGTAACAAAGTGACGACATTTAGAGGAGTGCAAATTTGATCAACAAGATTATACGAAAAGATTATTTCGTACTCGTACAATTGGTGCCGTCTGTGGGAAGTCATACAGAGAACAAACCTTTTGATTGAGTTTTCCTTCAATCAATGTCAATGGCGCATAAGGAGGACTTGTCACATTCTGCTATTGATAGGCAGACCTCGGAAAGGAACGGGAGGCGCGAAGGTTTGCCTTTTGTTACGCTCATGGCAGAATTGGATCCCCAACGACGAAACCCACGAAGAGACGCACGAGAAAGACGAGGCTCAAGTCCACGCCGCTCTCAAAGCCCTGATAGGCAAAGGCGGAGGATAGATCCTTAAGTTCTGGAAGATCGCGTAAAGGAGCAAGACAAAGTGATAAGGAAAATGACTGCTGACATGGAGACTTTGAAGCACTAGATAAAAGGCAAAGGAGTGGCAGAAGAAGAGATGGGCAAAGGCAGAACGCACTCTCGCCACTCAAGAGATCGTGACAGGCAAGTCACAACGTTTTAGACTGAAAGCAGAAGTCTCAGGAAAGGCGACACGCAGTCAAGAACCTCTAGGACTCGTTACTCTAAGTCTGAGAGAACGAGGACTGAAAGGTCATGTACGGAGGGGAGTAGTTATCGGCCCTCACATATGCACCAAACGACATCTAGGCACACAGAGTTGCCTAGGACGGTAGACCTACGGACCGTACTAGAAGAAAGGGCTCAAATGAGAGAAGACACTCAAACTCGTGACCCCCGAAAGGCCTCTGCTCTACAACGGTTGGCTCCTAAGACACATGGGAGTGTCGAGGTTGGAATGCCAATACCACGCCTTGCCCACGAACCAACAGACAAAGCGTCAACAAGGTTGTAGAGCTCGCCGTTCGTTCCAGCGATTGAGAACACACCATTACCCTTAGGCTTCCACTAGCCTAAATTCACAACTTATAAGGGAAAGTCAGACCCCTACATGCATTTGAGCCACTTTCACCAGGTTATGGCCATGTATCGACGAAACAAGGCTCTAATGTGTATCCTATTTCCTTCTAGCCTAGGCGACCTGGGTTTGACATGGTTTGAGAGGTTGCTAGAAGGCAGCATAACTTCATGGGTGCAACTTGTGGAGGCAATCGTGACCAGGTTTAGAACAAGCACCAAGACGACAATAGAGATTGACCAGCTATTCTCCATAGACATAGAGGAGAAGGAAACATCGAAGTCTTACAACAACCGGTATTGGGAGACTTTTAATCAGATTGGAGATTACCCCGCAAACCTAATTATCACACAATACAAACAAGGTTTACCAGCAGGCAATAAATTGAGGGATTCAATAACAATGATGCCACCCTTCACGATGGAGACCCTAATGGAAAGAGTGCATCAGCACATCTGAGTAGAAGAAAATGGCGCTCGCGCCAAAGCAAAATCTGGCACAACAAAGATGTCAGACAAAAAACCTACGGCAAAAGTTAACACAGTCGAATGGGAAGAACGGCCGAACAAAAATGGTCAGGGCAAACGAGCCAATGGTGAGGACTCCCAAGCAAGGAAGTTAAGAGTCCGCACCGCCATCACCAAGGTGTTCAATAAACATATCTATTGGATTCTTAGCGAGATACACGACAAACCCTTCGTTCGACAGCCAACCAAGTTGGGAGAAGCACAAAGGGCTACAATGATAGGTACCGTTGTACTTTCCATGATGAAAAGGGATACCGCACTGAAAACTGTACACCATTACGACAATATCTAGTGGAGTTAGTGGCTGCAGGCCACTTGGACCAATACATTGAAGGGGGAGCACAGCCAGCCCCCCAGGGCCACAACAGGCCAGATGGGACGCCAGCCGACGGTCCGCCCGAAGGCATAATCAATGTGATACATGGTATCATCGAGCCTGAACGAGTATGTGAACTCAGAGGCATGATCAAGAAAGCTGAACATATGAGAGAGGTACTGAGTGTACAACCTCCCGTGAAAAAAAACAGAGGCAACAAACATCATCACCTTTTCTGATAAAGACTTAGCAAGGCTAGAAAGCCCTCACAACGACGCACTAGTGGTTAATTACGACATCAAGCGGATCCTGATTGATCAAGGAAGCTCATGCGAGATAATGTACTATGAGACCTTCAAACAACTCAAATTGGAGGACAAAGATTTAGCACCCGCGATATCTCCCTTACTCGGCTTCAACTCAATGCCAGAATGGCCTGTTGGCAAGATAATTATGCCAATCAAAATAGGAACAATGACAAAGCAAGTGGAATTTTGAGTATTGAAAGTCTCATTCACTTACAACATAATCTTGGAAAGAGAATGATTGCACGCCATGCGAGTGGTAGCATCAACCTATCACCAGGTGTTACGATTCCCCGACGAAGCCGGAATAATTGAAGAAGTCTTAGGAGACCAAATCATTTCCAAGCAATGCTTCGTGACGGTAAACGGCAGTCGAACTGCCAAAGGGTTCATACAAATGGTAGAAGAGCCAAAAAGCAACGAGTAGTTCGCAGACGTCGGCAAGGCAGCCGAACAAAAGGCAGTAGAAGATCTGGTGGAGGTCAGAATAGACGAGAAGATCCCAGAAAAATTCTTTCTGCTCGACTCATCTTTGTCTAGCACCGAGAGAATAAAGATCATGGAATTTTGATCTCTAACATAAAGGTGTTTGCTTGGACGCCGTACGACATGCCTAGCATTGACCCAAACTTCATCTACCATCAACTCAATGTCCACCCAACCACCAGACCAATTATACAGCGAACTCGCCGATCGGCACTTCATCACGCAGAGGTAGTGGTTGAGGAAGTGGGGAATCTACTAGAAACGGGGGCAATCAGGGAGGTTCATTATCCCAAGTGGATCTCCAATACCGTGGTGGTGCCAAAAAAGAACGGCAAGTGGCGTGTTTGCGTGGACAACAAGACAGTCAACAAAACGTGCCCAAAAGACAGTTTTCCTCTACCACAAATAGACCAACTGGTGGACTTAACTGCAGGTCACAACTGACACAGCTTTCTTGATGCGTATCGCCGTTATCATCAGGTTGTTATGTATGAATCAAACCAAGAGGTCACATCGTTTACAACACCCAGAGGATTGTATTGCTACAGGGTCAAGTCCTTTGGCCTGAAAAATGCAGGGGTGACATTCCAGCGAATGATCACCAAAATGTTCGAGCCACTGTTAGACAGAATAATGAAGGCTTATATAGATGACATAGTAATCAAAAGCAAGAATGGAGGAGACCATCTCAAGGATCTCGCCGAGACGTTCCACATTTTGAAGACGCACAAGTTGCGACTGAACACATCCAAGTGCGCGTTTGGCGTGGGGTCAGGAAAATTCCTTGGCTTTCTAGTGACCAACCGAGGTATAGAAGCCAATCTGTCTCAGATCAAAGTCATTCAAGATCTCGAGAGGCCCAACACAGTTAATGAGGTATAACATCTCACTAGCCTAGTAGCTGCGCTAAACCGATTCATAAGTCAGTCATCAGATAGGTGTTGACCATTCTTCCTGGCATTGAAGGCCAAGTTTGAGTGGGATGGCAAGTGTGACCGCAAGTTGGAAAGCTTAAAAGAGTATATAACCTCTCCACCGTTGTTGGTAACCCTAGTACCAGAAGAGGAACTCCTTTTATACTTAATAGTTTCCTAACATGCAGTAAGCGCAGTGTTGGTATGAGCTAAGGGAATACAAAACCTACCTATCTTTTATGTTAGCAAGACATTGCTGGGCGCCGAAACAAGGTACCTGCTGTTAGAAAAGTTAGCCTTAGCTTTGATGATGGCTTAAAGAAAATTATGACATTACTTCCATGCGTAATCATCTTAACGGCCTTCCCTTTAAAAGCTTTGTTTAAACAGGCGGACTTTTCAGGGCGAATAATAAAGTAGGCTGTGGAGCTAGGACAGTAAACATCAAGTTCTGGCCACGAACCACGATAAAAGCCTAAGCAATGGCAGACTTTATAGCCGAATTTACTCCAAGAAGTCATCATGTTTGCCCAATCGACTTGACTGAGGCAACCGAATAAAGAAGGGAAAGTGTCGTCGAGACAAAGCAACCCACGCAGTAAGTCGCTCAACTGCGCAGTAAACCACTCAGCCTTGTAGAAAGAAAAGGAGCAGACCGTACTACGACAAGCAAGGACTCGATTGAAAGTGAGGTCCTCAAACTGCCAGGTAGTGAAGACCAGACCATAACGACAAACAACAACTTAGAAGAAGACAACATCAGCGTCAATGCCCCTAATCCTAAGGCGTCATCAGATCCTTCCACTTGCTGGAAATTGTTTGTAGGAGAGATGTGGAAGCTCTTCATAGATGGAGCGTCCAACAAGTATGGTACAGTACAGAACTCAACATAGTTCTCATCTTACCAGATGGCTTGACCATTGAACAGGCAATCAACCTTGGATTTCCAACATCCAACAACGAGGCGGAGTATGAAGCATTATTAGCTGGTTTGAAGTTAGCATTTCGCATAAAAGCCACCGAGCTGATGGTATACAGTGACTCCCAACATGTAGTCAACCAAATTTTGGGCGACTACGAAGCAAAGGATGATAGAATGGCCAAGTACCAAGAGTTGGTCATGAAAGAGATTATGAAATTTGAAGTGGTTAGGATAGAACAAATCGACCGCGAGAAAAATAATAAAGTAGATGAGCTAGCCGGTTTTGTATCAATGGCAGACACGTCGATCCCACACCCATTGTTAATAGACTTCTTGCCAAGACTCAGTATTGAAGAGTCGGAAGCGGCCGAAGAATGCTGCGCCGATCTAGGTCCTTCCTGGATGGACCCCATTATAGTGTTTTTAAAAGACGACATTCTACCTGAAGAAATGAAGAGAGCCAACAAAATTCGTGCCAAATCACAGTGGTTTTGGCTTTCCCCATCCCTAGAGTTGTACAAGAAGTCCTTCACAAGACCATACTTGATATGTGTCCATCCTAACAAGGTCGAAGCATTCTTGTTTGAAATTCATGAAGGCGTGTGTGGGAGTCATCAAGGAGGGCGATCCTTGGCTTACCGAGCTATTTCACAAGAGTATTAGTGGCTGTATATGCAAGCGAACGTAGAGAAGTACATCAAGAAATGTGAGAAATGTCAAAAGTTCGCATATCAAATACATCAACCAGCTAGAGAGTTCCTGCCTTTGACCAGCCCTTGGCCCTTTGCAATGTGGGACTTAGATATAGTAGGACCACTCCCAATTGCACCGGGCAACAAGAAGTTCTTTCTCGCGACAACGGACTACTTCACAAAGTAAGTGAAAACAGAAACATTCGCATCCATCAAAGAAAAAGACGTCAAGAAGTTTGTCTAACAGAACATCATAACTCGATTTGGAATTCCTAAGGCTTTAATATCTGACAATGGCACTCAGTTTGATGAATAATCTTTAAGGGTTTTTGCAAAGAATACAAGATAGAATTTTATAACTCTACGTCGGCGTACGCCCAGGCCAATGGCCAAGTTGAAGTTGCCAATGGCCAGGCTGAAGCTTCCAACAAGGTCGTCTTAGATGGTCTAAAAAAGAGACTAAAAAAAGCAAAAGGCAAATGGGCTGAGGAACTTCCCCACGTCTTATGGGCTTACCAAACTACACCCTGGCAGTCAACTGGCAAAACACCTTTTTCCTTGGCTTATGGCATGGAGGCAGTAATCCCTCTGGAAGTTGGTCTCCCCACCATTAGAGGCGAAAATTTTGATCCAGACTTGAATGGAGAGGCCATAACCCTAGACTTAGACCTTGCAGAAGAGAGAAGAGAAAGGGCACTGGTACACATTGCCTCATATCAACAGGAGTTGTCCAAGAAATATAATAAAGCGGTGCACCCAAGGCAATTTAATATTAGAGATTGGGTACTGCGCAAAGTAATGGGCAACAATTTGGTGCCTGGAGATGGCAAATTAAGACCTAATTGGAAAGAACCGTACAGAGTGATCGATTTGGCAGGAAAATGGGCATATCACCTAGAAGATGTGGACGACAGAGCTATTCCAAGGCCATGGAACACGGCCAATCTCAAAGTATTTTATTTTTAGTTCTTTCTTAAACACTTGTAATTTTTCTTTCAATAAAACAAGTAGACATTTTTTTCTATAAAATTTTTTTCCTCTGTTTGTAAAAAATTTTCATACTCATTGCCCGACTGGGGGGCAATCGAGAAGGTTGGCAGGTTTGCCTAACTCTTTTTCATTCTTCAGCCGAGATAAGAATTTAGGCTCAAGAAAGTTGGCAAGTTTGACCAACACCTTTTTCATTCTTCAGCCGAGATAAGAATTTAGGCTAAAAAAGGTTGGCAGGTTTGACCAACACTTTTTCATTTTTCAGCCGAGATAAGGATCTAGGCTCAAAAAGGTTGGTATGTTTGACCAACATTTTTTTCATTCTTTAGCCGAGATAAGGATCTAGGCTCAAGAAGGTTGGCAAGTTTGACCAACACTTTTTTATTCTTCTACCGAGATAAAGATCTAGGCTCAAGAAGGTTGGCAGGTTTGACCAACACTTTTTTTATTCTTCAGCTGAGATAAGGATCTAGGCTCGAGAAAGTTAGCAAGTTTGACCAACATCTTTTTTATTTTTAAGTCGAGATAAGAATCTAGGCTTAAGAAGGTTGGCAGGTTTTACTAACAGTTTACACTATTTAGCTTAGATCAGGATCTAGGCTCAAGAAGGTTAGCAGATTTGACCAATAGTTTACACTCTGTAGCCAAAATAAGGATCTAGGCTAAAAGAGGGTGGGCAGGTGTGGCCAACAGGTTTTTTCTTTAGCTGAGGTAGATATATCGACTAAAGAAGGTTGGCAGGATGAGGCAGAGCTGTTAAGCCCGGCCAGGTATGCAGTCAAAATACAATAAAGGAAAAGCACAGTGACTGCGCAAGAAGAATACAAAATGTTTTTCATTAATTGAAAAATGATTACAAAAGGTATGGCACATAGCCCGATTATACTTCAAAGAACAAAAAACAAGCAAAAAACAAGAAAAAAGGCTTCATGGTCAAACAAAAAGGTCATCAAGGTCAGTATCAAGGTCACCACGGACTTCGCCACTAGGCAGGTCAGTTCCAGCTTCAGCTTCAGCTTCCTGGATTAGATTGGTCACAGGCACTCCATTGACCGTGCTTGACACAGTTTGGCTGAGCAGATCCACCTGAGCGGGTAGTGAAGACTAGCCACCGAGGTTAGTGTTAGCATGAGAAGCATTAACTGGGTCAGAGGTCTCCTCTTCCTCCTCCCCCTCCTGAAGGAACTTCTACTAGACTGTGTTTGCATAGTTCGTCATATAGCTCGGTATGAAGTAGGGAAGAGGGTTCAGGAAAATTTCGAAGTCATGCCCCTGACCGAGCTTTTTAGCCGCAACCTTCCAGCCGCATTTGAAGAATGTCTTTGGCTGCTTCACACTATTGGACGTCGGTTTCTTCTCCCTCATTGAAACCCCAATCCTCAGTGTCCTCCGTCTTTTTCTTCCACTCCTAGATCTCAGCATTCTTTTTCTTTTCTAGCTTGGCGAGCTCACGCAAATAGTGGTCTTTTTTCTCGGCCAAGGCTTTTTGCTTGTCAACCTAGGCCGTGTTAACTAGCTCGACCAATCGTTCATTTTCAACAATCACCTCGGCTAGTTTCGCATTTACCTCTTTCAACTCGACTGCCTTGGCGTTTGAATCAGCCACGACCAACCACCCTGTTTTTCACAATTCAAGCACACGTTTGTGTGCTACATGGTTTTTTTGCAAGGCTTGCAGTTTAGATGAAGAGGTGTTAGGCTGCAAGCCGAGCAAATAGTTAAACACAGTAGACTTAAATTAACAAGTGGAGGACTTACTAGCACCATGGACTTCGAAGCCGAACGAATGGCCTTGAGTTCGGTCAAGTGGTCGTGATACTCCATGTCCGCTGGAAGGCAAAGGCATTTTAAAAGGTTGAACGCGAGTATGTGGTCCTTTTCAGCAACCATTGAATCCTTGGTGAACATAGCGCGGTTTTTGTAGGACATTGCTGATGCCCATCGAGGAAGGAAAGAAGGGCTTGCTCAGCCAGAACAGATAGGCTCTGGGTTCAGCAACACAGAATCAAGAAGCACGATCTCTTCCTCATCCACCAAATGTTATTATTCGGTCGACGAGGTGTGTGCACGCTTGTTCTGCCGAGATGTGGTTGCCTTGGCGGTTGGAAGGGCGACCACTGTCTCGCGCGGTTGACCGAAGGACGCTTGCTCAGTTTGGATGTTGGCGGAGGACTGTTCGGTAATAAGAGCTCACACAGCCCTTTTTTTGGCCATCTCTTGCTCTTCGGTGAGGGGAATAAGGTTGATCTGAGGTAGGTTGGGATCCGGTTCAGGCGAAGACTCAAGCAGAAAGTCTGGGACTCTGCTTTTCCTCTTGCCACTGTAGTGATACGACGATACTACTCCTAAAAGCTCGATCCAATTGCGATGGCGATACCGTAAGGCAGCTCGTAGTGCGACATGGTTAGCGTAGGCGTAGTCTGTCTTCAACCAATTTAGATCTGCGAAAAAGAACAAGTGTTAGCACGGCTACCTAACGATGCAATTTTTAGAACGACCAAGCTATGCTCACCAGGGGTCCCTTTGTTCCAGTTGATGTTGTAGCCCGATATTTGGGCCTCCGGATCTTCAAAATTACCAGAGACCCAGAGAAAATGATCGTCGTTCAGATCCTTGTCTGGCGTACGCTTGACGATTTTCTCTTGGCCCTTTCTAAAGCGTAGGAAATGGACCCAACCATCGTCATTTTGGCCGAGCGAGTATTGATGAAATAGCTCGGCCAATCCAAGGTTAAGACCGAGTCGACGATTCAGCTCAGCGATTACATTTATTATTCTGTATGTGTTTGTGGATAATTGGGTGGGACACAATCTGGTTTGCCTAAGAAACTCACAAATGAGGGGCTGGACAGGAAACCGTAGCCCAGCCTCTACGATGGATATAAGGGTAAAAGGGACGAAGCCTGGTTTGCCCCAGTGCATGGTGTTCAGTTCGACTAGCTCTAATTATACATGGTCAGGGATGTTGTATTCCCTTCAGAACTCGGCTATGGTACCGGGAGAACTTACGAGGAATCGGTATTTGCCCATGGGTGTATCTATATTTTGTTTATAAGTATCTGCTCGACTCCTTAGCCCGGCGTTGTGGTGAATGGTGTGCCTGGATAAAACCTAGTCAAAGTTTGCACAGTGAAAAACATAGAATGTGTTATGGCCATTTAGGGTGTGTTTGGTAACGTTTATGTTTTCAGTTTATATTTACAAAAATTTTATAAATTGGTTTTTGTTTATTTTTAGAAAAACATAAACTACAAACGCATTTGGTAATTGACAAAATGTTTAAAAAAAATTTAAAATATAAAAAAGAGTGGGAAATGACAAGTGGCGGCAGAAGACGATGGTGGAAAGTGGTGACGGTGGGTGGTGGGTAGCTGGTGGTGTTGGGTGGTGGTGGGTGGGTGGGTGGGTGGTAGTGAGTGGGTGGTGGTGGTGGCGGCGGGTGGTGGTGGCAGGTGGGTGGCGGATGGCAGGTGGTGGCAAGTGGGTGGTGGTGGCGGGTAGGTGGAGGGTGGTGGTGGTGGTGGTGGTGGTGGTTGGTGGGTGGGTGGGTGACGACGGCGGGTGGTCGCGAGTGAGTGGTGGTGGTGGCGACGGTGGCGGGTAGTAAGTGATGGTGGCAGGTGGGTGGCGGATGGCAGGTGGTGGGTAGTGACGATGGGTGGGTGGGTGACGGTGGCTGGTGGTGGGTGGTAGCGAGTGGGTGGTGGTGGTGGTGGTAGTGGTAGTGGGTGGTGGTGGCAGGTGGGTGGCGGAAGGCGGGTGATGGCAGCAGGTGGGTGGTAGATGGCGGGTAGGTGGTAGTGGTGGTGGTGGTGGTGGTGGTGGGTGGGTGGGTAACGATGGCGGGTGGTAAGTGGTAGCGAGTGGGTGGTGGTGGTAGGTGGTGGGTAGTGGTGGCGGGTGGGTGGCAAGTGGCTGGTGGCGGTGGGTGGCTAGTGGTGGCAGGTGGGTGGTGAATGGTGATGGCAAGTAGGTGGCGGGTGGTGGTGGCGGGCGGTGGATGGTAATGGCAGGTAAAGAGTGGTGGCGGGTGGATGGCAGATGGGTGGTGAGGGGTGGATGGTGGTGGTAGGTGGGTGGTGAGTGGTGGTAGTGGTGGTGGGGTATGGGTGGTGTTGGGGGGTGGGTGGTGGCGGCGGAAAACGGTGGTGAAAAATGGTGGCAGTTGGTGACTAGTGTTGAGTGGTAAAAAAAAAAAAAAACTGAAAACTCAAAATGGAAACACATTTTTTGTGTTTTCATTTTTTGACTAAATTTATAAACTGAGACCACTGATTTATAAATCAAAAATTTTACCAAACAAGTTTTTATTTGAGTTTTTAAAATTTTTGTAAATATAAACAGAAAACTGAAAACGTAAGTGTTACCAAACGGCACCTTAGTGACCGAGCTAGGACATCAGTGTAAATTAGTGTTATACCATTATTACTGACCCCATCTATTATACAAATTACAAATATCCAAAACCTCTAAAATCACGTCACATCATCTGTTAATATATTAGTTTAGTACATTAATTGATATACCTAGTATTATTCTAACCCTTATCACTGCATATATAGTTGTTATTTAACACTACTTTTGTTTAGACCCAAAAAATAAAAAATAAAAATAAAAATTATAATGATTTATATCATTACAACCCCACCCCCCAAAAAATAAACTAAACTCTTACTCAAATATGATGACTCCAATAAATTATATCAAAAATGACAGCCGAAACGCCATAATCCAATCGAAAAACATCAATGACAATGCAATAGAAAGTGAAGGGCAATCCTCAAGAACAGTATTGCAGAACATGTCATGTGATGTAACATTGCAAAGCCAAATCACACCGCTCAATTGTAAACATATTTGAAGAAAAGGATGGTCAAAAAACAAGTAAATTTAACAAGATTCACGCACTATAATTTACTAATGTAATGTAAGAGTGAGAATACTAGACCAAATTACACTAGCTAGTTAACTAAAGGACTTTACAGAGCTATCTTAACAGTCAGAACTACAACATCTGTTATTGCTTAAGAAGAGGGTGAACAGGTAGTTAGGGTAACTTAGTTGGATGCAAATCATCATCAAATGCCTTCTTCGGGGCTTGACCTTGCTTACTTTGGCCTCCCTGAAGGATCACAAAAGCATTTCATAGGACAATACACATTGCACAATAACATAGAAAATCTAGATTGCTGACGCAACAATTTTCTCCTATCTATTTGAGATATTAAAATTGATTACTTTTACAACACATGCAGTTCACACCCGTAGATTGCAATGGTGTGAGAATGTACTAAAAATTCCTGCTAGTCAATGCCATTTACATGTAGACCTTGGAGACAGTTCTTTGTGGCCTCTTTTTTTTTTTTGAGGAAGTTTCAATCTAGTTGCTTAAAAGCAACAAAAGCTGAAGTTACACCAAAAGATTTGCTGCATCAACTTATATTCTATCTTTGAAAAAAAAAAAGGTGCTGAATGGTTTAAAATTTTGGATTATGTTTTTTGATGGAAGCACAACGCGTCAAAGAACTTTGCATTGGGCATGTGCAAGACCTTCTAATTTGCATTCAAACACCAACTCAACATTAAAATCTTAGTTCATGATTTCCAGCAGGCATGCCACAAATTGATCAGATATGAATTACAAAAAAAAATCTGGTGACTTACTGCAGTCTTTTGACCAGTCAACTTCCGATTTGAAGGAGCCCGAGCAACTGCAGCGGCAGCAGCCACACGGATCCTGCAATAATCACGAATTCAAACAAGCATTTATGTGGAGTGAACACAAACAACAGGCCCAACAAAGTCAGATTGTAAATACCTGTTATGTACATCAACATATACATCTGTCTCATCTACAATTTCCTCCTGCATTGGTGAATAGCAAAATTAAAAATCACCCAGGAACCACAGACCAAGTAAACAAATGAAGAAAAACGAGGCACTTCTCTAATTATAATTAAATTAAAAACGAAGTATCATGCGAATCAAATGATCAGGCCATGGAAGGGTCTTGGCCGATAGAAGTTATGAAACATACAAGCATCAAGTTGAAATGTTTTCCATGTGCATCAATTAAGAAATTCTAGAACAAAGAAAAGAAATTTGAGGGAAAGAAACAGAGATTACTTGTAGAAGTTCTTCAAAAACATCCTCCAACGTAATGATGCCAATTACTTCCCCTTCTTCATAATCATCTGAAAGATGGGTCAAATTTTTTGTTGAGGCAGCATTTTGTTGAAAAAAGTTTTGCTTGTTTGTAGTGGTTGGCATTGGCCCCTTATCAATGTTGATAACCACATTATCTGCATTTTCATGCAGCTTGGGTAACAAGGGGGTAGTTAATTGGGAATTCCCATCAATGCTGTTATTTTCTTCAAACTTCTCTCCACCGAAGGCAGGTTGAGCTTTCTTGCTTTTTCCTTTAACCTTCACAACAGCGGCCATATGACTGCTTCCCTTCTGAAACTCATTGAGGATATCATACAAGGGCATATCTGCTGGAACCCTGAAATATTTTGTTATTAAATTAAATTTTGGAATTAAATCTAACATAAAAAGATGAATAAAGGACAAATGAGCACACCGAGGAATTCTTCGGATGGAAACTGCACTAACTGGAGTCTCGGTTTCTGCTCGTACAGTGAGAAGACTTTTCACCTATCTCCCAAACAAAAAATATATATAGTGAAAAATAGAAAGAAGTGATCAATTCTACAGTCAGCTGGCTACTGATAATAGAATCATGCTAAAAAAAAGTCGATTCCTGAGAATTTTCAAGTTTCAAGACCAACCAGTAAGAGTCCAATGATGTTGGTTGGATTTCCAGAATAGACAGGAACACGACTATGACCTCGTGCAAGAATTTTTCCAATTGCTTCCCTGCATAATAAGATATTATACACCCTATTAAAGGGGCCTACACAAAGAAGATATGTCCTATTTAAGAAATAATCCCTCCCAAGGTAAAGGCTGAACTTTCAGCTATTTCTTTTTCAATCCAAAAGCTTCATTATTATAAACTGCTGTAGTTGATACATGTCTACGCATAATCAGAATTCCAAACATTAGAAAATATTTTTAAGAAAATATTCTCTTCATCCCCCATTATCATGTTTGTCCACTAGAGTCAACCACACAAATCCAATTTATTATCCCTTCAAGGCAGCAACTAAAAGAGATAATCAGGAAAATAGAAAGAGAAAGAAAACTAAATCTATCAACTGAAATAAAAATAACAATAAAAAAAGAAACATAATATCATTCATGGCTGAATAAATTAGAACCTCACAAAAGAATTGAACAATGTCGTGATGAGGTTGTCTACCGAAAAGCTAGAATTTTAATCCAAAAAAACAAAGTAATTAGTTTCCTTAGCCACTTTGATTAAAGCAAGAAGTAAGACTAGGCAAAAGCAATTTTGGGAAAATTCAATAACAGACTCACCAATCCAATTTTGAATTGACATCCAACGAAAATGTTGATTCAATCGGTGTCATAGCCTCCTCTGCAGTCTGCACATATTCCAAGAACTTCAGTCCTAAGATCATTCTATCAACAATGACAATAGACAAAGCACATGCAGATATAGTTACAAAAGCCAGGATTTCTTGAAATCAATCGATGTAGAGTGACACCTTATAATAAGAAATAAGGCCTATGATATTGTGGGACACTAACTGCAATTGAATTGTTATCAATTAACAGCAAGGCAGCTAGTAGCAGTATGAGCACAATTTGAATAAGAAATAAAACTAGATTTAGACAAAATAGAAATATCATACCATACCCATGATCATAACCCTTCTAACTTCTAAGTTTGACTAGTACCAAACAAAACATTTAAGAAAAGCTTAAACTTTCAACCGCCCCTGCCAAAGGCTCATTAATGATTCAAAGGTTTTGTTCAATGGAATACAGTATAATTTCAACTTTCAATGCCTTCTTTAAAAGTAGTTTGCTACAAAGAAGCACAAACATGGACACATGACACAATATGAATACACTGACATGACAAATTTAAAAAAATGCAAAACACCACATGTGAGGGACACATGCAAAATATATAATTTTATATATTTATTATACGTCATATATATGAATATTTCATGCAAACAGAATAAAAAAATGCAACATAACACCAATTCCTAACATTCAAAGGAGAGATTAAAAGGTACAAAAATACAAGTTTTTTTAAATCATTGTATCCTAATTTATTTTGTTCAAACTTATATTGTGTTTCATGTGTGTCTAAGTGATGGACACAAGTGTCCAAAGCATGTCTGGGTCCAAAACATTAAAAAAAAATATAATAGGACACATTTGGATGAATGCTTGATGATGGCAGAGGCATTGTTATTATTACTTATCCCAATGACGCACATCCAGCTAATAATGTTCATAAACCATAGAATAGGATGGATAAAAAATTGAAAACACATAATCCAAAGAAAGATGCATAGACAACAATATAAATGGCCCCTCCAGAATGCCTTCTTTTAACTGTAATACAAACCTTTGCAGTTAAGTCAAGTGCTCCACTTATGATAGTAGTCTCATCGTGCGTGAGTTCACCCCCCTTACCAGCCTAAGATTGACAATAAAAGCAACAACATTATGGGAAGATAAAAGAACTTAGAGAAGGAGATGCATGTATGCTTCAAAGCATTCCTTCACAAATTTATGCAAGTTTCTCATGACATGGCCGTAACTTGTGTCATCGTATGATGCTGCCATTCTCACTGATCTAGAATTTTAAGCATATGATAAGTTGTGGCTTGTCATGCAAACTTCAATTCAAGGTGTGTTACCTCTTGACCATGGATAGAGACGAGGGCTTTCAATTGAGCTCGCCTGAATAAAGCATCATTATGCCCAAGTACAGCATCTAGAACCTGGAAGCACAAGAAGTTAGCGGTTCAAATGCAGTAATTTGTCCACAAGTAAAGTTTTGCTAATGCTAACTAGGAGACGTCAAATTCAAGTGCTACCTGGTCCTAATTTACAGAATTGCATATTATAGGGATGTCTAAATAAAATGCTAAAACAATTCCACCGGCAAGTGGACACACATGCAGACCCATATGCATGCACACAGGAAGAAAGACTTCAAAAAATAAAATGAAAGATCAAAGATACCCATAGACATAGCATCAACTCTTAGGCATAATCATAATGCAGGGTCCAGCGAGCCAAGACCCTCTGCCTAACCCAAATGTTGGAAAGAATTTTATAAGTTTTAATTTCTGAATTTATGAGTAATATCTAGATAATGCAGTTTCAAAGCCAATGGGTTTATTTGTCGACATGGATCACTAATAAAATCTAGATACAAGAGGTTTCAGGAACACTTGTGCTTCAGCTGAAATGAGCATTTTATGTCTTAATACTTTGGAGAATATATTGTATATATGACATGATTGTGTATATTAGGAATTAGGCATTAGGAAAGACTGTGGTGTAAATAGAAATCTTTGTTTAGATTTAGGACTATATAAACTGATATAAACATATACAATTAAATACACAGAAATCTTACATGGTATAAGAGTCAAAAACCCGAAAACTGTTGCTCTCTCTCAAACGTGTGTTGTGGGTGATCTTCTCCTCCAATCGCAGATTCAATTGTTGATTCAGTCGCAGTCGAAGTCGAAGTCGTGCTTCGTCTTCGCTGGTTGAAGTCGAGTGGTCTGGCCTCATCTTCCTAGGTCAATCGACTCTGGTCGTGATCATCGGCGGCTTCTCTCTCTCTCTCTCTCTCTCTCTCTCTCTAGAATCACGATCGTGGCTTGATTGACCTCTCTCTCTGTGGTTCAACTCTGGTCGATCGACTTTTGCGCTGCCTTGTCTGTATCATTCTGTCTCTATCTCTGTCTAGGTAATTCTGATTTCCGTATTTGGTTAAAAGCTCTTATTTACAGTTTGGCACCTTGTTATTTGATTATCATACTTCAACCTATTAATCTTTGGTTTATTACAATGACGGACACCAAAATTCAAGCCATCAGATGTAAACTCACTGGTGCCAATTATGCATATTGGGCTAGTGTTATGAAGAATTTCCTTCTTGGTCAGAAAAAATGAGACTATGTTTCTAATTCTGTTCCTCATCCATTGGACCCAAAAGCAGAGGGATATCTAACTTTCTGTGACACTTGGGATTGTGATAATGCCTAAGTTCTGACTTGGTTTCATAATTCCATGGATGACCGTATTAGAATGATGTTTTCCAAATACAATACTGCCAAAGAGGTATGGGACTATTTATTGGGTGTGTATCAGCAGTCCAACTTTATCAAGCGGTGTAAGTTGGAAACAACTATTCAGAGTGCTCGCCAACGGGATTAATCTATTCAGGACTTCTACGTTGAGATGATAGGCCTCTGGGATCAGTTGGCTCTCATAGAACCGTCTAACCTCAAGACACTAGACGTTTATGTTGAGTTTTGAGAGTAAGGTCGTTTAGTACAGTTCTTAACGACTCTCCTCCCTCAGTATGAGGCTATTTGTGGTGGCATCCTTCATCGATCTCCTCTCTCCTCTGTGGATGCTATTGTTCGTGAACTCCTCTCCAAGAAAACCTGGCTTAAGATGACCAGTCTGACTCTGTCTCCATCTGTCTTCTTGGCTCCTATTCAGCCTCCTCTGCTGTTGAACCCCCACCTCATTAGCTTCAGGCCACTGCAAAGCCCAAGAAGGGCCGTTAGTATGCTCAGTCTTCTCAGCTGTCCCAGCCATAGTTCCGAGATCCTGCTCCGAGTACTTTTCGCCCTCCTACTGCTTATACTGCATCTACTCCAGCTTCTGATCCTGACTTGGCTTCCTTAAGTGCCCAGATTGCTCAGCTTCAGCATCTGTGGTCCACCTCTCAATCATCTTCATTTGCCTCTGCTCTCACTTCTCTTCATTCAAGTTTACTTTGAGTCTTCTTCAGGTATTCCTTCCTCTGTCTGGCTTTTTGATTCTGGTGCCTCTCATCATATGACCCCTCACATTTCCTTACTCTAAAACTGTATCTCCTCTCCCTTTCTTATTATTATTAATACTACTAATGGGTCTGGTATGTCTGTCCCATCTATTGGGTCTGTCTTATCCTCTATCATGTCTGCTGTTACTATTCCCTCTGTTCTTTATGTTCCTCAACTGTCTGTTAGCTTGCTTTCTATCAGTCAACTTGATGCTTCTAGTTTTGATATTATATTTTCTTCTTATGTCTGTTGTGTGCAGAATCGGGTGTCTAAGAAGCAGATTGGGACCGACCATAGCGTTAAAGATCTCTATGTGGTGGAAAGCTTGCATCTTCCTCTGTTTACCTCCCCCGTTGCACTTTAATCTTTTCAGTTAGATTCTCAATCGAGTCAGTTTTATTTATGACATTTTCGCTTAGGTCATTTGTCTGTTGACCGCTTGCAGTCTTTAACTCAATCAGGATTGTTAAGTAAAGTTTCTCCTAGTCAAATTAATGAGTGTCGAGGATGTAAACTTGCTAAAATGACAGCTTTACATTTTAATAACAGTACTTCTATTTATGCTTCCCCTTTTTCTCTTGTATATACTGATGTCTGAGGACCTTCTCCTGTTCTCCCTAAAGGGGGTTCTGCGTACTATGTGTCCTTTGTTAATGATTGTACCCACTATACCTAGGTTTATCTTATGACTCATAAATTTAACTTCTACCAAATATATTGTACCTTTCAATCTATGATCACTACACAGTTTGGGGCCACAATCAAAATACTCCGATCTGACTAAGGTGGGGAATACTTTAAAACTGAATTCTGTGAGTATTTGACTACATTAGGCACCATTCACCTAACCTCTTATACTGATACCCCTGTCCAAAATGGTTGTGTTGAGTGTAAACACCGTTATCTCCTTGAAATAGCTCGATCTCTCCTTCTCTCTGCCTTTGTTCTGGCATCATTCTGGGGTGAGATAGTTCTAAGGATCTATACTCCTAACCTCCCAATTATTCCCTCTTGCGTATCTTTAGGTCTGCTTGTTTTGTCCCCCTTCCACGTAAAGATAGGACCAAACTCAGTGTCCGATCTGTCGTGTGTATCTTTTTGGGTTACAGTCTTACTTAGAAAGGCTACCATTGTTACAACCTTGTCTCTCGTCGCCTTTATGTCTCCCGCCATATCGCCCTTCTCGAATGTCCGTCTTACTTTCAGCTTCCCCTCTCACTACTCCCATTTCCAAAGAGGATTTGGTTCACATTGACTCATTTCCTTCTAAGGTCCCGTCTGATGATTACATCTCCACTATTCCTTCTGAGGCCATTCCTACTTCTTCGTCTACGCCACCCATGACTCATTCTCTTCCTTCAGCTTCTTCTTCCCCTCCGGTGTTGGTCTATTCTCATCACAAAGCTCCCCCACCACTAGTTGTCTCTACTCTTGTTGCTACCCTTTCTGCTTCTAACGACTCTAATCTTGTTGCACACCAATATCCTACTCGTGAGCGTCGTCCTCCAAACAGGTTGGGTTGGTCCAATACATGTTTTTCTGCTTCCTATCGTACTTTTTTGTCTGTTATTCATTCTTTTCAGAACCTCAATCTTACACAGAGGCCTGTCAGGATCCTAATTGGGTTCAAGCTATGAAGGATAAGTTGTTTACCTTGCAGAAGACTAACACTTGCGAGTTAGTTCCTTTGCCTACTGGCAAGAATCTGGTTGGTTGCAAATGGGTCTATAAAGTCAAGACTCATTCTGATGGTTCTCTCAAACGCTACAAAGCTCACTTGGTTGCCAAGGGTTTCTCGCAGGAGTATGGTATTGATTATGAGGAGAAATTTGCCTCAGCTACCAAGATGACTACTGTCCGTACCTTGATTTCTGTTGCCGCTATTCGACATTGACCTCTTTATCAAATGGACGTTAAGAATGCTTTTCTTAACGATCATCTCACTGAGGAAGTCTACATACTGTTGGCATATTATAATCACCGAAAGTCACTTAGTATTTTATTAGCCGAAAGGCACTAGGGTCTGTAATCATTGTTATGCCCTCAGGGATTATCTTGACAAGATCTCACACCCTTCCTTTTCATAAGATGATTTGTACTCAGTTTGGGGCCACTATCAAAATATTTCGTTCTGATAATGGCGGGGAATACATAGATTCTGGGTTAGGACAATATTCTCTACTCATGGCATTATCCATCAGACCTCTTGCACCAATACCCCTCAACAAAATGGGGTGGCCGAACGCAAGAATCGGCATCTTCTTGACATGGCTCGGTGCATGTGTTTTTTTATGAACGTGCCTCAACCCTGTTGGGGCGACGCTGTTCTCACCGTTGCCCATCTTATTAATCGTCTCCCTACCCAGGTCTTGGACAAACAGGCTCCGCTTCACGTCCTCCTCAGTTCTCAGTCCTTGTTTTCTATTCCTCCCAAAATATTTGGTTGTGTCTGTTTTGTCCATAATCACTCTCCCTCTCGTGGTAAGTTGGACCCTCGCTCCCTCAAGTGTGTTTTCCTTGGTTATTCTCCTACTCAAAAGGGGTATAAATGTTACCACCCTCCTTCTCGTAAGTGGTTTGTGTCCATGGATGTCACTTTCTTTGAGTCCCAGTCCTATTTCTTGTCCTCTCCGGTGTCACCGTCCTCATTTCCGGGGGCGCCTTGGTGTGAAGTGAGTCCTGTGTCTCCTATGGTAGAAGTGAGTCCTGTGCCTCCTATGGTAGAACCAGTTGTTCTTGCACCCCCCTCTTCTACTGGAACTATAGAACCCACTGTCACCAAGAATAAGGATGGGCATGTTTATGTCCGGGACATCGACAGAAAACAAGTTAACTGGATACAAGGGACCGTTTCTGCTACTCCACTGCCATCTCCTGCTTCTGATGAGAGTCTAGGTAACTTTGAATCTCGTGAGTCCATTGATCTTGATGTTCCTATTGCCAAAAGGAAGGGTGTGAGATCTTGTACTCAACATCCTATCTCACAGTTTGTATCATACTCTCATTTGTCATCCTCATATAGAGCGTTTGTGTCCAATATTTCCTCTGTTAGCATTCCTAACCATTTTCAGGATGCTCTTGCTATCTCTGAGTGGAAACTAGCCATGATTGAGGAAATGAAAGCACTTAGGAAAAATGGCACTTAGGAATTGACTGAGTTACCTACGGGCAAACGACCTGTGGGCTGTAAATGGGTATATACTGTGAAACACAAAGCAGATGGGTCTATTGAGCGTTACAAGGCAAGACTTGTGGCAAAAGGGTTTACTCAGACATATGGCATTGAT
Organism: Camellia sinensis; assembly: GCF_055761805.1. Taxonomy (NCBI): domain Eukaryota; kingdom Viridiplantae; phylum Streptophyta; class Magnoliopsida; order Ericales; family Theaceae; genus Camellia; species Camellia sinensis. The sequence continues at coordinate 31,343,014 of NC_138974.1, forward strand.
TATCAGGAGACCTTCGCACCCGTGGCTAAAATGAATTCAGTCAGAGTACTTCTCTCTCTAGCAGCTAATCTAGATTGGCCGCTTTATCAGTTTGATGTCAAGAATGTTTTTCTCCATGGTGACCTCGAAGAAGAAGTATATATGGACATTCCTCCGAGTTTTGAGGATCATCAAACAGAAGGGAAAGTATGCAAACTTCGGAAGTCATTATATGGTCTCAAACAGTCTCCAAGGGCTTGGTTTGAAAGATTCACTCAGGCTATGTTTAAATATGGTTTCAAACAAAGTCAGGCAGATCACACATTGTTTGTGAAACATTCCTCATGCGGTAAGACTACAGCACTTATTGTTTATGTAGATGACATAGTTCTTACAGGCAATGATAGTGGGGAAATACCTCTGTTGAAGAAATACTTAGCCAAAGAGTTTGAAATCAAAGACTTGGGAAGCTTGAAGTATTTTCTGGGAATTGAAGTTGCTCGCTCTAAGGATGGGATATTTATCTCACAGAGAAAATATGTGCTTGACCTGTTGAAGGAAACTGGGATGCTTGGCTGCAAGGCATGTGCCACCCCACTGGAACCCAATCAAAAATTGGGAGATGATGAAGGAGGAGAAGTTGTGGATAGGGGGAGCTATCAACGATTAGTGGGTAAGCTCATTTACCTATCTCACTCCCGTCCTGATATTGTTGTTGCTGTCAGTGTAGTTAGTCAGTTTATGCATGCTCCTCATCAGATTCACTTTGAGGCTGTCATGAGAATCTTGAGGTATTTGAAGTCTGCTCCTGGTAAGGGTCTGTATTTTTCAAAGTATGATCATCTTCGTGTAGAAGCCTATACAGATGCTGACTGGACTGGGTCAGTAACTGATAGGAGATCAACTTCAGGGTATTGCACATTTGTCGGCGGCAACCTAGTTACTTGGAGGAGTAAGAAACAAAATGTGGTTGCCAGGTCAAGTGCAGAAGCTGAGTTTAGAGCTATGGCACAAGGTGTGTGTGAACTTTTATGGATCAAATTATTGTTGAGTGATCTAGGTATTACTCAGACGGACTCCATGCGGTTATATTGTGATAATAAGGCCGCCATCAACATTGCTCACAATCCAGTTCAACATGACAGGACAAAACATGTTGAGATTGATCACCACTTCATTAAGGAGAAACTCACTAGTGGTACCATTTGTACTCCTTTTGTTCAGTCTGGTGAACAACTTGCTGACATTCTCACCAAGGGAATTGGAAATAAACCGTTTCATGACATATTAGGCAAGCTGGGCATGAGAGATATCTTCGCACCAGCTTGAGGGGGAGTGTTGGCATATTATAATCACCGAAAGTCACTTAGTATTTTATTAGCCAAAAGGCACTAGGGTCTGTAATCATTGTTATGCCCTCAGGGATTATCTTGTAATTGTCTTGTTTGTAAACCCTAATCTTCATTTATAAATAAGGGGTGATATCTCATCATACCCTAAGCTGATTATTCAAGCTTCACATACGTCCTCCCACTGACCTTCTCCACTCCTCTAGGCAGGTTTATCATCTTCAGCATGCTCTGTATGGTTTAAAACAGTTTCCTCGTGCTTTGTATGATCGCTTTCAGACTGCTGTTACCGAGCTTGGATTTCATCATTTAGCTTCTGACTCTGCTTTGTTTCTGAGACATACCTCGGCTGGTTTTGTTGCTCTCCTACTCTATGTGGATGATATGATCATCACTAGTTTTAACTCTTCTGCTATCTCTGAAGTCAAGCAACATTTCTTCCGCACCTTTGAAATGAAGGATCTGAGTCCATTGCGGTATTTTCTTGATATTGAGGTTGCCTCTTCTCCAACGGGCTATTTTCTGTCTCAAGCCAAGTATGCTAATGAGGTTATTCACCATACCGGTCTTACTGATACTAAGGTTTCTGATACACCTATTGAGCTTAATGTGAAACTCAACTCTACTGATAGTGTCCCTCTAGATGATCCCATTTTCTATCGCGAGCTTATGGGTTGTTTAGTTTATTTGACTGTCACTTGCCCTGATCTTGCTTATGCTGTTCATGCGGTTAGTCAGTTCGTTTCTGCTCCTCGCTCTACCCATTAGGTTACTTTGGTTCGCATTATTCTCTATCTCCGAGATACCATCTTTCAGGACTTAGTGTTGTCCTCTACTTCCTCTTTAGACTTGGTGGCCTATGCTGATTCTAATTGGGCTAGTGATGTTAATGATCGCAAGTCCACCTCTGGTTTCTATATGTTTCTTGGCGGTTCCTTGATCTCTTAGAAAAGCAAGAAACAAACTGTGGTTGCTCGCTATATTGCCGAAATTGAGTATCGTGTTATGGCTCGTGTTACTGCTGAGCTTGTTTGGCTTCATTGTCTTCTCTCTAATTTAGGTGTACCTCAGTCTTCTCCGACCTCTTTCTATTGTGACAATCACAAACAATCGCAATGCTATTCAAATTGCCCACAATACTGTCTTCCATGAACGGACAAAACACATTGAGATTGATTGTCACTTTGTCCGCCAGCATCTGCAGTCTGGCTCTATCTCGCTTCCTTTCGTCTCCTCGCCTTTGCAACTTGCGGACTTCTTTACCAAGACTCACACTACCGCTCGTTTTCAGTTTCTTCTTCGCAAACTCTCAGTGTTTTCTACTCAAACACCTTGAGTTTGAACAGGGGTGTGAGAATATATTGTATATATGGCATGATTGTGTACATTAGGAATTAGGCATTAGGCATTAGGAAAGATTGTGGTATAAATAGGAATCTTTGTATAGATTTAAGGCTATATAAACTGTTGTAAACATATACAACTAAATACACATAAATCTTACAATACTACCTGTGAAATTATAGTACTATAATGTAAAAGGCAGCATGGCATGTGACATATATTAGACAATTGCAGTACAAGGAAATCATTCTTCCATTATGCATAATATCCATAGACATAGCAACAGAAATGGAGTCACATAGATAAAAATTACCTTTCCAATAGGGTAAGCAATAGGATAGCAAATGATCATCAAAATACGTACAAGCCACACAAAATTTGCTCCCACAGCAAGGCCATATCTTGAGCATATGGCTTGTGGAATGATCTGAACAGCATTAAATCGACATACAAGTCCCAATTAAATAATTGATTTGTAGTTAAAATAATTGCAATCAGGTTACTAAAAATTAGAAAACCAAATCTACCTCACCGAAAGCTAGAACAAAAGTTACAGAGAGCACAACAGCAACAACGGGATGAAAAAGTTTATCCAGATATATAGGAAGAGCCTGCATGAAACATTTATCATAAAATACAGAAATCAGTTAACAGCATAAGCATGGGACCTGATTGTTCTGACCATAAAGTCAGAGCAAATTAGTAATCAATTAATGGAAAAGAATGCGTATAATTACCCACCTCCATGGCACAAGCATTACACAAAAGCAAAGTGACGAGAAGTTGGTGTTGCTTTTGAACAACCGGTAGGATAGCAGCTGAAAACAAAGAAACTGACAATTAAAATGTGCTGCATGACATCGATATGTATTAATTATTCTATTTTGTTACAGATCTCAAACTATCTATTATAAGCAGCTAGCCCATACACATGGCATGATTTCAGATTCACTAGAATTATAAATGAAGACAGTTAAAATTGATGATCAACAGGTACAAAAGAATTGCAATTTAGTTGTTTAGGATTAGCTATCCATATGATTACATGAATTCCTAGGCATACTAGCTGAGGATGTGCTATACTGCCAGTCTGCCAGAGTACTTCTCTCAATCTGAACAGAAAGTAATAAAAGACAGCTATGATATGAAACTAGACATGCTTCAAGGAACTGACGCTCGGGTGATAAAAAAAAAACAGGCATGATGAAAATATTTACCGTCTAAAGCTTGCTCGGGAGAAAACCATTTGCAATTTTTTTGTGTAAACAAAGAAGTCGGGCTTAAAGCTTGCCGGCTCAATCTTGAAGAACCAAAAGCAAGGAGGTGTGGGACAAAGGTCTTTTATGCCTAGCCTCTTGAGGTGGAAGAGGATTTTCCATCCTGGGGTTGTGAATTTTAGTTATTTTTCAATATTATGTTAAGATTGTTGTCTTGTTTTAGCCTAGTCTCCTGGGTTTGCTAGAGGTTCTTTTTTAGTAGGCTAGGTCGGGCCACTTGATTTGCCTCTCTTTGGAGAGGGTGTAGCTTTCGTTTTGTTTGCGAGACTCTAGTGCTGAATTCACCGACGTCAAAAGCCCGACATACCTCAAATACAAAGTAATAAAACGCTTAAAAATTAAAGAAATAGATAGCAAGATATCCCACTAAACAAGTGGCAAGAGTGTATTAAGTATAAGCATATGTCTCATAATTTGGAAGTGGCACAAATTGGGTCAAAACTGGTTCAAATAGTTTGATTATAAGCAAAGAAAAGAGATTTAACAGTTATACCAGTCAAGTCACGGTATGTCAAAAGATGACAAAGAGCACAAAAAATATAACATGAGTTAAAGCCAGTAACAGATAGGTCCACAAATGCTAAAGATAAAGAGATATTCGATTAGAGAGAGAGAGATAGCTAATCCGAATTATTTCAAAGATTCCATCTTTTTTCCCTAAATTCTAATCCCAATTTTAAACTGGGTGAATCAACTTTAAACAGAGTGAAGAACCTGCTTGCTTCTTCTCCGTAGAAGTTCCACTTCTCTGAAGAATCTCGAGCTCTACTAATCCAAGAGACATCAAACCTAGAGTGAGCCCTGACATTATTCCAGCAAAAAGCACGAGAAAACACGACACTCCGGCGTATATGAACCACCACGGAGTCCCGAATTCGATGTCCTGAGTTTCGAATACAAACGGACTCGCAGTCATACCAGCTAGGGTTAGGGCATCCATCCACCGCATCGCCGAGAAAGAGAGAAAATAGAGTGGCTCGAGAGAGAGAGAGAGAGTCAAAGTGCAGTATCGTTCACTGTATCAGTTTCGTGCAGGTTAAAAGCTGCTTATTTTAATTTTTATCTTAATTTAAATTATTTTGATGTGTTTAGTTTAGCTTAATAATGCAGATTATATCTTTTTTTAAGTCAGAAATCAGCTTATTTTTTAAATAGGGCAGGAGATGCTTAATTTATAAGTCAGAAATTAGCTTATATTTATAAGCGCTATTAAGTCATAAGCTATAAGTACTTTCTTACAGCTGTACCAAACAGGGTCACTGTTTTTGTTTGAATTTTTTGAATTAAATTTTTTGAAATTGAGTTTTTTTTATTTTCGTATTTTTTTATTTATAGTGAATATTTTTAAAATTTTAAATATTTTTTAAATTTTTTTAGATATACCTTATTTAGATGTGTTTAAAAAAGAAAAAAAATTGTGAAAAAATATTTTTAAAAAATTAAGAAATACATAAAAATAATAAAATATAAAAAATGTACTAAATTCTTGTATTTTTTTATATTTTTAATATTTAGTAAATTTTTAAGAGATTTTTTTATAATTTTTTTATTTTTTAAGTATATTTTTATTAAGTGTGTCTAAAAAGTAAAAAATTTACATAAAATATTTAAAAAATTTAATAAAAATAAAAAAACACGAAAAATAAAAGTATAATATTTTTTGAAAACTTATTTTAAAAAATAGGAACCAAATAGTAGTTGCTGTTCATTATTTTGTTTGATGTTTTGCTCAGTGAGAAGAAAGAGACAAGAGAAGTAATGACAATAGGACACCGCAAACAGTCAAAAAGGGGTACTGTTTTTGTGCGATTCGATTGTGATTTTTTTTACCGTGAAAAGTGAGAAATTATTGTTTGCAGCCGGCCAAATTCAAATGGTGCTCCGACATACATTTTGGCTTATTTTATAAAGAAAGTTAAAAGTTAATTTTTTAATTTTTTTTTTAAAATGTGTAAACAAATAAAAAAATAACATGACACAAAAAAATAAAAAATTTAAAAATTATTTTTTAATTAAGTTTCCAAAATAGGCATTCATTAACTAAAATAGTGAGGTCAAGTTTGCCATTTTCCTAAAAAGTTAAAATTTTAAAAAAATATCACTATTCATCCAAAAAAAATATTAAAAAATTAATTTTCCACACAGCTGTACAACTCATCAATCTGACCCGTAAAACTCTGTGCTACGTTTGGTAAGAAAAATTGCACAATTTGGTGCAATTTTCACACACTGTTGTTCGGCCTGTGGGGACTCATCACGGATCCCGTTTTGATAATCTGAACCATTGAATATGTAGAACTTATCGAGGACTATATGTCTGTAAAAAATCACATTGATCGGATATCGATAACTACATAATCAAATCAATTTTGTATAAAAAAATAGATGGTGTTATAATTAACGATTAAAAAAGCAAATCTGATCAGATAGCTATCGATATCCGATCAACGTGATTTTTTATAGACATATAGTACTCGACGAGTTCTACACATTAACGGTTCAGATTATCAAAATGGGACTCGTGATGGCCCACACAGACCGAACAAAACCGTCTAGTGCAATGCCCGAAAAGTAGCCAATAATTTCTTACCATCAATTTGGCTGTGCAGATTGTACGGTTGTACAACACACATCTCTAATCTTCTCCTGAACACTTCTTTATACAATTTTTTAATACATATTTTTTCATAAAAAGTCAAAAAGTTAATCCAAACATCCATATTTTTTTTTTTTTTTTAGTCCAAAAAGACAAAAAGTGCACAACTCCTAAGTTTCATCACTTTTTGTCTTCTATAAAGAGACAATGTGACAAGTGTCATGATTTATGTGTACGGGGAAGAAATAATTCTCCTCGTATAATCCTGTTGACCAAGTCCACGCTCCTCCGTACGACGTCGCTTTGTCACCTGAAAACACAAACGTGAGCTAGCCGGCGGGTATGTGCCGGAAACCTCTCCGATGCCTAAGTCAGAAAACTTGACAAGTAGACAAAGCTCTAAGTTCTCAGAAAAATTGTGTTCAATTACCTCCTCCAAGATGATGTTTGTGAGCTTTTATAAGTTTCCCCTGGCACAATCCTAGTAGGACTTGTATTTCTCCATGCAGAGTCCTCCTAGGATTCATACTCCTAAAGATAATGCTTATCCTTTTACACCCTCCCCCACTGCTTAAACCAAGTGGGATGGTTTTCTCCATGGCCGAATTACCATTTGACCGAAGTAACACTGGCTATGCTGAGCCACAGAGAAGACCGAACTATCCTTAGCTCGGTTCTCTCCTCCAACTCCTTATCTCGGCTTTCCCCCGTTCAACCATGATGTGTTTAGACCAAGCTTCTGAGTAGCAAGTTCTGGCCAATCTAACCACAATACACCGCGACCGGATTAACTCCGAGACCGGACTAACTCTAGTTATGAACTAACCGTGAGGCCGGACTAACATCAAGTTACCTCCAGACCGGAGTAGCTTTACACCATCTAGGGCCGAAGCAATTACACCTCTCCTAAACCGGAGTAACCATACCTCTCCTAGGCCGGAGTAACTATGCTTCTTCTGGACCAGAATATCATTGCGGCCTTTTACTGAGTCCTTCACACTTTGGGCCATAAAGTCCATCTCACAGCTCGGTCCAATTTCTCCAAAAATTACCCTCTCATGTGGTATGGAACAAGAGAAGTTATCAGTTAATTTTGGATACTGTCACGTGATACTTAATAGTATTATAATTAGTGAAGATAATAGAACTTATAAATTTATATTAAATAATTAAAAATATAAAAATAATAATAAATTGTAATTGATATAAGACATAGGTATACCAATACCGCCCCAAGACCCGCCAATAATTTTTCATGGAGCAATACTCCTGGCTACTTAACTTCTCGTGAAAAGTCAAGTGGCTTGTCTTGTAATAGTAATACTCCTGACCACTTAACTTCTCGTGAAAAGTCGCGTGGTTTGTCTTGTAATGGTGACCGTATGATGATTTGTGTGCTTGCGTGCAATGAATTTTTAAGTGATCTGACTGTTGGTATTACGTGGCGTAAGCACATGGACGGATGCGATTCTTCGAGGTACCCCGCTTTCGTACTTTCACCCTCTGGAAATTCATAATCCCATAATTTAAAAAATGGCAAATTAGATTGACCACAAATATATAATAAATTTCACAAATAATTATGTAAAATTTAGAGAAAATTACAAATAAAAAAAATAAAAACCCATAAAATTATTAAAATAAACTCTAAATTTGTTATTTTATTAATTTAAATCTTAAATTTTAATTTATTTTTAATCTAATTTATTCACCTATTTTCTAAATAAAATTTAAAAATATATATATTTTTTAATCATTAAACTCAATATATACATACATAACATGTTTAAAATATATATTTTTTTATTTGAATTTAATAATTAAAATATTATTTTTTTCGTCAATTTTACTTAATGGTAATAGACAAATGATTTAGATTTAAATAAATTAAAAATATTGTGTTTTAAACGGATAAAATTAAAAATTAACAAAATATTTTTTTAAAGGCCAAATTTTTAATTTTTTCTATTATAATTTAGGAGTTGTTTGGAATAATGTAAATAAGTATTTTTTTTTTATTTTTTATGAAAATATGTGCAGAAAAATAAAAAGATAATGTGATCTAAATAAGTACACTTATCTAAATAAATGTACTTATTTAGTTTATGCCAAATAACATCTTACTATAATTTATGAAGTTTAATGGAATTTACCCTTTTAATGAAGGGATATTTATCAATAAATCCTATTTGACAAACAGTTTTACCGATTGGTCCTAAGGTTATTTCTATTGTTCTGATTAGTCCTATTAGTGGGGGAATATCTTATCAGTTGATCATATTTCCTTTGTTTGGTAGCATTGAGTGGTCAAATATATCCTTCCTTGTGTGTGTCACGTGACATACGTCATTGTAAGGTAAAAAGTATAAAGAACCTTAGTGTACTTTATTGATGTGTGGCACCCACCGATCACCCTCAATGTGACACGTGCCAAACACTGTGTGTCACGTGACATACATTATTTCAAGGCAAAAAGCATAAAGAGCCTTAGTGTACTTTGTTGATGTGTGGCACCCACCGATCACCCTCAATGTGACACGTACCGAACACAAATTTCGAAAACACACAAACATTATTTCAAGGCAAAAAACATAAAAAGTCTTAGTGCACTTTGTTGATGTTTGGCACCCACTGATCACCCTCAATGCGACACGTACCGAACACAAATTTCGGAAACACACAAACATCAGGTTGTGCCACACCACACCATCACCTATTCAAGCGTTCAGAAAAATATGTAGTGGTATTTACGTCATTGAGCAATAAAAAAGACCAAATAGATCAAAAGAAAAAAAGTTGGGACTAAATGGAGCACAATTTCAACATTTAGGATTTATTGGTAACTTTCCCTTTAAAAATGGTCATAAAACAAAGATAATTTAAATGATTTTTTTAAGGTAATAAATATGTGTTGGTGTGCTTTTGAAGGAATGTGGGGGTGTACTAATGTAAATATTATTTATTTGACAATAATGTTACATTAATTAAAGGAAAAATTACCGATAAATCTTAAATTTGGGAATGTTGATCCATTTGATCCTACGTTTTTTTTCTTATAAACCATTTGGTCCTTTTTAGGTGATAAGGAATATTTTTGTTTGATTTTATATTGGTGGAGTTTACATATTTACCTTGTTTGATTGGATTGAGCATATTATGAGGTTGATGTGGATTTTGTTAATTATTGGTAACGTATTTTTACATTTCTATTTGTAATATATGAGATTCAGTGATTTACGGATGGCTTTGATCATTAACCAAAATGATCATTAGTGTTTTAAACACTTAGCAATTGAAAAATTTGTCAGCCATGGTTTTAATTTTGTATATTCATCATACTTTACAATATAACGATGATTGTGTCATTGTTGTTGTCCCGTACATTGAGGTACCAGTGGTTGACCATGCAAATGGCCATATAATTTCGTTTAATTTGTCATGGCAATTGACATTTCTGTAATGTTGCTGCTCGTGTTTTGGCAACGCGTAATGTGGAAAAGTAACTAAGAGTTCATTTGGAAAGGGGGTTGGCTTTTTGGCTTTTTGGTTATTTTTGTCTGAGGCTAAAAAAACTTGTTTAGGAAGGGCTTTTTGGCTTTTTTGATTTTTTAGTGAGAGAAAGAATGTAATGATCATGAGTTGGATGTGATGCTTTATATCTTATTGGGCTAAAAAATCTATTTTATTTTTTGTGGCTATTTTAGCCAAAAAATCCCAAACCTTAAATTCCCAAACGAGCTCTAATTGATGGAATAAGGTTTTACGTGACAGGCAAGGTGCGGCATCAAACTTCCTAGAAGGTTACAAACTACGTGAATAATGCATTGCGCTAATCAACAACACGCCAATGTACTCAGATATGCCAAAAAAAATAAAAAATAAATGCAACACCACATTCGACCTAGTCACGTAAACCATAACAAAATGCATCGATGGCCCATCGAAATACCACTGCACAGCAGCTAAGGTCTTGTACAAGCATTTTGTATCGTTACGCCCCCAATGTGTACTTGTGGACCATTGCTGATGCAACATTTCAAATACCATTGGGTTGTTATTCTAGTTACACTACTCCACAAATGAAACCCATCGAACGTATTACACATATACAAAATTATGCTCAACACTCATATTATGAACACAAATTGGGTACAACATTGACTATATCAATTACACAAGCACCTAAACTCCCAAATCTCAAAAACACGCATTCAGCATCATCAAACACATTAAACGGCTACAATAGCCAAAATTACACACCTTCACAATAACCCAAACATATATCATTTTCCTTATAAACAACACATTAACGTGCCACCAAATGTGACTCGATTGAGTGTAACAATCTGTAGAGGGTCAGAAATTATACCCCAAATTAAGTATGGACCTAAGCGCTAGGGTTGCCCTTTTAAGGTGACCAGGAATGATTTGAGGAGCATGGGCCAAAGCCTAGGAGAAGTGGGCCAACAGTGGTGTAACAACCCCGACCTCTGATTTACATTAATTTGTGGTTAAATAAGCTTAATCAGTAATTAAGAGAAATTCTGAATTAAATTGCATGTGTGTGTTGCAATATTGTGCTTATATCTGTTTAGCGTGGAAAGATCTGTTCGTGTTTTCGTTTCAGTTTGTGAATTAAAGGCCTTATCGGCATCCGATTCAGAAATTGACTTGATTTAGGTAATAATAAGAATTTTAAGAATTTTATGGTAGGTTCGATTGAAATTCAATTTGGAACAATTAAATTAGATTAATTAATGTCACTTTGCTTAGCTTAAGCCAAATTAACTAAATACCACTAAGTAAGCCTATATAAGGCCACTCAAATCTCTCCTACACATTTTTACACCCTCATTCCCTCATCTTTGAGCTCAATGTGAGAGAGAAAGAGAGAAGGAAGTTGGATCTCAACTAGAGGATTGAAGAAATTGAGCAAAAATTTACTAGAATTGAAGGATTTGGACTTAAAAACTCAAAATTAAGCTTCTAGCTCTCATTTTGACAAGCCTAGGAACGAAATCTAACACTTACCTGTGTAATTGAGTTAGTTTTTGTAAGAATTCAAGTAAAGGAGGTGGACTAACATGAGAATGAGCTAGGATTAAAGAACTATAACTCAAATCATACATGCATGTGCATATCATGAAGTTTTGAAGTTGTTTTTAAAAGAATTCTCACATATATGTTCATATTTTGGTTGTAGTCTAAAAATTCATCATATTTTTTAGTAGAATATCTCATTTGATCATGTTTTGGAAGCTATGAACTCAAAAGAATACATGCATGACATGTTCACATCATGTTCTTACATTTTAAGTTGAATGTTACACAATTGACATATTTTTTGGGCCTTGATTTCATGAAATGATCTTTAAACCTTCATATTTTACAAGTTTACACATGTTGTCTTAAGTTTTGGGCGCAAAAGGATGTGAATTATAGCCTTGGATTTGAATTTGGAGATGAGAAAAGTAATTTGGAAATTCCAGATTTTGCCTCTCTGTTCAAGCGACGAATTCTCCACTCGACGACCGTTCTGTGATCTTGCACTTCCGCTCAAACGACCAGAAGTCCACTCGAGCATGAAATGTATGCTCCCAGAAGTTCTTATGTTTTGCAGGCCGCTCGAGCAACAAAAATTGCGCTCGAGCGACAACATGTCTTTTACGCTCGAGCGAGCGTCGAACGAGAATTGAGCAAAAAAATCAAGTAACCAGCACTTTTGCACAGTTTACAGACCACTCAAGCGGAGGGAATTCACGCTCGAGCGTTCCCTCACATGTTTGCATATTTGCTCGAGCAAGGGAAGTTGCGCTCGAGCGGGACCCCTATTTCCAGCATGTGTTGACCAAGTCTTTTCAAGTGCATTTTTGCATTCTCATTACATCCTAGGCATTCCTAGGCCAAGATTAAGACACCATAATAACGATAAAGAAGTAGAAGCACACTAAGACAAGAAAGAACTGAGTTAACATTTCCGGGTGTGTAATTTAGCATTTGTTCGCTCTATAACTATGTAGGTCACGCGCCACAAGACGTCTGATTTGCCCATTCTGTCTGTTTGTCTTGGAACCATCTGTTAATTGTGAGTAATAACTTTGTAAAGTTATATTTAATTTATAAATATTTTTATGAATGATGTAAGATGATTTGTTTTCTAAAATATTATTTTTTGTATGAATGAATGGTTGTCCAATGTTTTCTAAAATGTACTCGTGGCATCATTAGCTTTAGATGACATATGTTATCTGTTCTGTTATGTCTCAATTATGGGTCAACTGTACGTCTCATGCGCCAACTGTTATGGATTCTTCTATATGCGTCCCAATTATGGGCCAACTATACGTCTTATGAGCCAACTGTACCGTCTTCGTGCACGCGAGTCAACTGTATGCCTTTATGGCCATCCATTTATGGGTCAACTATATGCCTTTATGGCCGTCCCTTTATGGGTCAACTATTTCTGCTAGTGCTAATGAATGTACTACATATGATTAACTGTAAATTCTGATTACGAGTATGATTCTAAATCTGTATCTGTTATGAACTATGATTTCTGAACATGATTATGAATCCATTTCTGATATCTACTGAATTCTGTTTTCAATAACCATTATGGACAACATTCATTTAATCCTTTACTTTGTTATTATTCACTGGGCTCCAACTCATTGTTTACATTATGTATGTAGGTGATCATGCACGTGACCAGGCTCAGAGTTGAGGACCTGGTATCTCAGTTTTGTCAGCCATCCTTTATGCCTCCAAAGGAGGTTCCGAATTAAGTCGAGTTAGGTGGCTGTTTTTGTGAATGTATTAGGCTTTGTTTCTTTTGATTTACGGATAAGTTTTCTGTTTATATGTACATGGAGTGATGTGTAAATATTGTATCTTCTGACGTCACTCGTAAGTTTATAAAAGTTTGAGATTATCTGTCTCATATATGTCTTCACAGCTCAATAGACTATTTATATTTTATATGTTTGCTTCCACAGCTCCTAACTATTTGTTATTCTGTTAAGAGGCCTTTGGTAATCCAATGATTATTGGCCGGCTACAACGCTAAACCTATAGGAGCGGGTTTGGGTCATGACAAGTGGGCCGAAGTAGGTTTGACCCGCCAAGGATGCAAATAGACTCCACGAAGGAAAATGCCTAAGTCAAGTTGCAGAGGCAACACATGCAGCGGGAAAATTGCTGAGACACTTCGCCTCAGCGCCGCCATTCCTAATATCTTCGGTTCCATCGCTATCTGAAGTTGCTGAGGGAAAGAGAAAGTCAAAGCAACTAAGTTGAAGAGGCGACACTCACGATGACTAAGTTGCGGAGGCACTTTGTTTCAATGCTGCCATTCCAAGTATTGTCAGTACTGCCGCCATTCCAAGTATTGTCGGTTCCGCTGCCACCTAAAGTTGCTGAGGAAAGAATGGAACCGAAGCTGTGAGACCCCTAAATTTTGTAAATCCTAGTAAGACCCTTACTTTTGAGTTATTATAATAAATCCCTTAGTACCCTGTTTATTCGCAAAATTAACCCTAAAATCGAAAACACATCACAGCCGAACCCATACAAACCCTAATCGACACTGGAAGCTTAGAAATCATTTCTAACACTCTAGTATTAATTATTTAACTCTTAGATTTTAGATTAGTAGCTTAAAATCCTAATTTTCGATTTTTAACATTTTCATTCGATTTTGTATCATTTAATTCAAAGCAAGATCATTCGATCCAAATTATTTTTTCTAACATTATTTTAATTAATACTACACTTGAAATAGATATTCTAATCAATTCCAAACCCACACATTTTATTTTAATTACATCTTGAGCCTAAATCATTCTTTATATATATAAAAGCACACCCCCAATATTATAATCTTTTTTTTTAAATATCTACAATATATATATATACAAATAAAAGAGAAAAGACCCTCAAATCTATATCACATGGCCAGCCACCCTAGCATATACACTTGTAGTGAACTTTTGGAAACAACATTGCATGATTCATGGAAGAAAATTTGACATTGGTACCATAATTCAATGAAAGTTGTCTTGTACTTGTAACTATCTTGGTTCCACTTAAGCCTAACCCTAACTAGATCATTCCTTAATACATAATTAAGCTCCCTAATGATCCCTCATTTCATTACATTCCAACTAAATACATATCAATTCCATTACATTCCAACCAATGGGCATTTTGGACCTTTTACACCAATTTTATTATAAAAACACCATCACCCTCCACATGTTACACATCTCATACACTCACACACCTACACATTCAGTTGAGAGAAAGAAAGAAGAGGAAGAGAGTGAGCTTTGGTAGTGGAAGAGAGGAAAAGAGAAGAAAATTGTGCAAACACTTCACTAGGCAACCAAGTAAGCCACAATACAACTCTCTCTTTTATTTTCCTTTTTCAAATATATGTTATTAGAGGTTTTATATAATATTTTTATATGTGTTTTAATGGTGTTCATGTGTTCAAAGTGGATGAATTGGGCTACAATTATTCTTCTACTCATATTTCCTCTTAATAGATGCAAAACTACATTTTCTTCCCATGTCTCACATTTTTTTAAAAGCAAACCATCACTCTAAAAATCTAAGTTATTGATACATTATTTAGTATATTTTCATTACAAAAGAAGTGAAAAATTTCCCTTAGTTGGCCTCTTTTCTCACAAATCTTCTTATTTTGAGTATTGTGCATGAAAAATCTATTTTACAGCCAACTTTCAAAAATTCTATAAAAATGTAGAAAAAATCTTATGGACCTCCATTTTATGTCAAAATCTTCCTTAAGAAGTTAGCTTTCAATGAAAATTGATTTCATTGAAAACGAGTGAGCGATTTGTAAGAAAATCCAATTTTCATAACAGTCGACGAACCTGGACAGCACTGGAGCATTTCTTGAATAACTAAAAGTATAGAAAAGCTATTCCATTTCCGAAACATGTTCTAAAAACTAGATTAAATTCTCTACGAAACATAGGAAGGCCGAGTTCGGGAAAAATCTGAAATAGCCCTTTTGATTTTAATCTTTAATTGGTACTAATCTGAAAATTTAGTTTTGCATGAGTGTTTTATGCTCTTGTGTTCATGAATATGCTTATCAATACATGATCATGTCTTGGTATGATATTGAATGTGTTATGGTTATGTTCCTTGTCTTCTTCAATTGATGATGCTCATGCTTATATGGATATTACTATCTTATTAAGTTATTTTAAGTTTATTTTAAGACATCTAACTCAACAAAAACCTTAATTGGGGTAGTATTGGGTTTTCGATCACTTGGATAATGAAGAGATGATAATGTGCTAAGTATGGATTGATGGGATGTGCTCCCTAATTGAGGGTTAAGTCTTGCGCAAGCGGTTATCGTGTAAACCTTAGAATGGAACGGACGTATTCAGACTCTTTGCGATGGTTTGATTGGTGAGATGAGGTTGGATCCAGATGGGACATTCAGGAGGATAAAATTTTTTTGAAATGATAAGGTTGGATTCAAGGTGATAAAATATTTTTCTTTTCGCCATCCCTTTTGAGGCCTTGTGGTTGGTGCTACGCGGTATATAACCGTTGGTAGGCATCCGAGGTAAGTTCTGTAACAAAGCAGCAAAAGGGGGAGTTCTGAATAGTCTGGTGTCCAATTCTTGTGGTTGGGATGATGAAATCTCTTTGGGGGTTTTTTAGAATACTAACATCTAACCTTGTAATCCTTGTTATTAACTTGAATATCATGCTTCATTACTTACTTGTTATAAATGTGATGGTGTATTAGATTGGGAAAAAGGGACGGGGTGTGTGCTTGTTTACTGGGCATTCAAAACTCATGGTGTTTCATGCCAGGTATTGAACACTATTACACCGGCTACTCTAGGAGGATTTTTGAGATTGTAAGTGAGAGATCTCATGTTGTATATAAGACATGATTTTGTAATTATTATATATCTATGCATATCTTTTATATTACCTATTCCTGATTGACTCGTCAACTCATGTAGACCTTGTGTTAATATCTTGTTAAGATCTGTCAAAAGGGTAACTTTGCTATCTAAAGTGGTTGGACTTTGAAGGGAGGCTATCTTGACTCCTCCGACCTTCTAGGATCTTACTTGATTATTAGCCAAATGACTCATTAGTGACGTTTCCTACTCTTGTAACCTTAGATAAATCTTGTATTTAATTGTTAATATATTCTCTGATGTTCTCGATTTTTGAGGCGTCACAGAAGCAACCAAGTTGTAGAGGCATTACTAGCCTAGGGAATATAGCAGGCCCTAAAGTTCATTAATTTGGCGCTAATAGAAGGCCCCAAGACTTACTAATTTGAGCTGATAGCAGGCCCAGAGATACCAATTTACCACGACGATCCCGTGAAGATGAGAGCAGGGTAGCCCTAGTGTAAGGGACTCCCTTTCCATTACCTAGATCATGGACCTGCCTTAGTCGCGCAGGCAAGACAAAAGGAGCCTCTTTGGGCTTAGTACTAAGGCACAACATAGCTGATAGCAAGCTTGATTGTGGCCTTCGCCCTGGGAAGCTGAGGAGTTTGTGGTTAGGTGGCTAAGGGTGGAGACTTCGCTAAGGTGAGCATAAATATAGTCGATAGCAAACTAATGGAGTCCTAAGAATGCATGTACCGACCAAGTAGAACTGAGAAGACAAGTGCAGTAGTAAGGTTTATCGCTACAAGTGCATTCGCTGAGGTTCAAGCTGAGAAGGCAAGTGCAGCGGCAAACACTCCCGCTAAAACTGCACTTGCTGAAGCTCAAAAGGGAGTTGCAGCGCCAAATACACCCATTGCAACTACACTTGTTGAGACTTAAAAAAGGTAGTTGCAGAGGCAAATAGATAGTACACAGTACATGCAGAGGGACACATGGCACCTTTAGCTTGGTGGCTCAAGGCAGAATATTCCATGTGATCCTTTAGGACACATGTCTTCTCTCTATTTGGCCACTTGATGTCCTCTTAGTACTAGGGAAAAGCATATAAATAGGACTTATTTTCCAAGGTTCAAGAGGAGGAATTTTGGGGATTTGGGGGAGATGCTGCCCATTTTGGTACTACCATACATTTCTTCTTGAGCCACTTGCTTTACCCTCACCTAGCTACACACTCTCCAACTGCCCAGACAGTTACTGCTGCTCATTCTCCAGCATTCCACCATTGTTGGACCATTAACATAGTTTTGCCTTTCTAATCACCCCTCTAACCTTGAACCCCCCTACATTTCTGGTGACTTCACTAGGGAGGTTGCTTTGTTGATAGTTTATACCCATAGTGGCTTACACACTTCACTGGAAAAGATGGCAGGGGATGAAGTTCAGCAACCCCCACGGCAGCAAGGCTCTTCTAATGGCGGAGCAATACATACGGAGGACTGTGACCACAGTGTTGTGGTTAAGGCAGTTCAGTCACTCCAGGATACGCAGAGAGAGATCCTGGCAGCTTTACAAACTCTCACTGAGGCTATTATGGCCATAGCTTCTCGACCAACTCCAGTGCAAGCACCTCCACCCGTAGCAGTCCCAAACCCAGTGCCTAACCTGTTCCCTAAGGTTCGGGCTTCGATCCTGGTGCCTTCGATAGTACCTCAAGCGAATGGTACAGCCGCTGTTCAGCTACCTAGGAGCAGACTGGACCATTCTAGCCCACTCACTTTGTTACTCTAGCCGATGAACAAGCTATGCTTGAGCAAGAGTGTAGTGAGAAGCAATCACCATCTTTCCTCGACCTAGATGTGAAACCCTCATACTCTCAAGAGATATTGACCATGCCCTACCCAACTGGGTATACAGTGCCCAAGTTTGTTAAGTTTAATGGGAAACAAGGCAATACCAGAGAACACGTGGTAAGGTTCATTGAAACTCTTGGTGTCCATGGCAGTGACCATTCTCTGCGCCTTCGGGAGTTCTCCAAATCACTTATTAAAAAGGCTTACAGCTGGTATGTGAACTTGGCTCCTAACTCGATCAAGAGCTGGGAGGAAATAGTGAACAAGTTCCACACGAAGTTCTTCCAAGTCCAAGAAAAAGTTACAACCCTCACACTTGGGCGAGATATCCAAAAAGAAGGCGAAGATATACTGGACTATGTTAAGCGGTTCTAAGATAAGGCTATTGACTGTCATGAACCAGTGGATAAGGCCCACTTAGTCAGCATATGTGTGGAGAGTGCCATACGCAACTACAAAATTTTCTTGGTAAACCATAATCTGCCTACTTTTTCAGCCTTGATTAAGGCAACTAGAAACCTCAGTACCACTAGTCCCTTGCATAGATCTCATAACAGCCACCGCTGCCCCCTCAGTAGCAGAGTTGCTACGGTAACCTCTATAGGAGGGAGCCACTAGCAAGGAGAGGCGTCATTTTCTCGAAAGTGAAAGAGTTGTGAGGACAGAAATCCATATCCTTGCAGTCTTGAGAATGTTAAAGCCTTGGTTAAAGAATGAGTAGCTGATGGTGAACTTACTTTGCCTCCGGTTGATGTCCCTCTAACCAAGAAGGACAAAAAAAGACCAGATTACTGTATCTATCACAGAACCACCAGACACCTTACTATGGACTGTTGGACTTTGAAAAGTATCTTCAAGAAGAAAGTTGATGCAAATGAGCTGAAGTTCAAAGACGCCGGTAATTGTGACGTAAGGAAGGATCCTTATCCTAATCACAAAGAAAAGGGGAAAAATATACATATGATTAGGTACCTTGAGCCCGTACATGATCAAGTACACATGGCGTCCTACTATGATGAATTGAAAGAAATTGGTAGCGGCCAGCTCCTTGAGACAGTACCTGCAGAAATTGGTAGCGGCCAGCTCCTTATCCTAATCACAAAGAAATTCGCAGAGGATACTCATACCATTACTTTTTCAGAAGTAGATAGAGCATACCCATTTCCTCATAACCATTATCTTTTTTGTCACAGCTTACATCAATAATGTAGAGTTCAAGCGTGCTTTCCTTGATGGTGGGGCGTCTATAAACATCATCACTACTGACACCTTTGCAAAGGCTGGTATCCCGGAGTCCAAGATGGTTCGCCAACCTATCACTATAACAGGATTTGGTGGTGAGAAGAAGGTTACTAAGGGCCATATTGTAGTGGACTTAGTAGTTGGCGAGATCCGCTCTGCCACTAAGTTCCATGTGATTGAAGCGGACACAAATTACCACATGATACTTGGCAGAGCTTGGATGCACCGATATGGAGTTATCTCGTCGAGTTATCCCCAATGCGTAAAGGCAAAGTTGGGAAAGCGCACAATAATCATAAATGCGTCTGAAAAGCCATTCGGAGTGGAGAAGGCACACTATTTGGATGCAATTTTCTTTACTAAGTTGTCAACGGATGAAACTTCAAGGACTGGTAAAATTGTAAGCGTAAAATTGCCAAAGTGGGAAGACATTCGAGATGCAGAGGCTGCTCCAGAAAGTAGTGGACAAAAGAGTAGCAGCAAGTCCACAAGTTCTCCGTTCAAGATTGTTAAGGTGCGCGAGGGCGATAAGATAGTTTACTACCTATGACGGTCTTGGGAACCAGAATTTATACCTTGGGAGGATCGCCCCGAGACGAATAAATGTGACGGTGATGGGTTCCAAGAAGGGTTGGTAGAGACGCCTGAGCCCGCCCCTAAATGCATGCAAAATAGACCCAAACTACAACATGAGGTACTTGTTGAGGTCAATCTCAGTGACTTACTAGGACAGAGCAAGCCCCTGTTTATCAACGATACAATGGCTCCAACAGCTCAGGCAGAATTAATAACACTACTAAAGCGATACAGTGACGTCTTTGCTTGGACATACGACGAGATACCTGGTCTTGACCCATCCCTTATCACTCATCGTCTGGACATATTTCCCAACTCTAAACCAATCAAGTAGCATGCTCGAACGTATCACCCTGATCTTGAAGCAAAGATTAAGGTGGAGGTAGAAAAGTTACAGAGGACCAAGTTCATTGAGCCTATACATTACCCAACTTGGCTAGCAAATATTATGCCTGTGCGGAAGAAGAACGGTCAGATCAGGGTCTGCGTAGACTTTCGCGACTTGAATAAGGCCTGCCCGAAAGATAAGTTTTCATTGCCCCATGTTGACACACTTGTTGATTCTACTGCAAGCCATCAGATGTTCTCCTTCATGGATGGGTTCAGTGGTTATAACTAGATCAAAATGGCACCAGAAGATGCAGAAAAATATAGCTTTCAGAATGCCCTCGGGAAATTTTTTCTATACGATGATGCCCTTCTGTTTGAAAAATGAGGGGGCAACCTACCAACAGGATATGACTGCAGTGTTTCATAACATGTTGCATCATGAAGTGGAAGTATATATGGATGATCTGGTGGTCAAGTCTATTGAGGCAAACCGACACCTCTGCGACTTGGAAAAAGTTTTACAACATTGCTGCAAATTTTGCCTAAAGATAAACCCTCTGAAGTGTGCCTTTGGGGCTACCGCCGGCAAGTTCCTTAGCTTTCTTGTACACCAGCGTGGGATCGAAGTAAATGGGGATAAAATCAAGTCAATCATGGAGATGCCACCACCACACTCTCAAAAGGCCATGAGGAAATTCCTAGGCAAAGTGTCATACCTCAGAAGGTTCATTTCAGCCCTTGCTGAGATAACCTTTTTCTTTGGGACACTGCTGAAAGGGAATTACAAGTTTGAATGGTTGCCTGAACACCAACAAGTATTTAATATGGTGAAGAAAACACTTACCTCTCCACTTACAATGATTGCCCCACAACCAAAAAAGCCTCTGCTACTGTACCTGACCTCTACACCTCGGTCTATTGGAGCTCTACTTGTCCAAGACATAGATGACATTGAGAAACCAGTTTGTTACATCAATCGCAAAGTCAATGGTGCTGAGTTGCGATATACCCTAATTGAAAGGCATTGTTTAGCCTTAATCTTCACAGAGCAGAAGTTGCTCCACTATTTTTTGGCACACCCGATCCAGGCTGTGACCCAAAGTGATCCAGTTTGCTACTTGCTGAGCAAGCTCGCTTTGACTGGAAGAATGGTAAGATGGTTTTTCGCTCTAGCAGAATATGACATCGCTTGTGCTACTCCCAAGGCAATTAAGAGCCAAACACTTGTAGACTTGCTAGTCGTATTTCCATCTGGTAAACATGAACCTGCAGAGGTACCCTACCAGGCGAGGTCCATGTCTCAGCAGCTACAGTTGAGACTTATTGGGACTTAAAATTTGATGGAGCTTCCGGAGTTGGGAAATGTGAAGTTGGCATAACACTAACCAGTCAAGAAGGAGAAAAATCTCATCTATCATATAAGCTTGACTTTGAATGTTCAAACAACGAGGCTGAATATGAGGCGTTAATACTGGGTCTAATTGCTGCCCAAAAGAAGGGCCTTCGGAAGTTAAAAATTTGGAGTGACTTCAAGCTAGTTATCAAGCAAACAATGGGTGATTTCGCCCTGAAGGAGCCTCTGTTGGTCTCATATTGGACCGTGGTTCAAAGGTTGCTCACTTAATTTGATGATGTCCAAATCCAGCATACCTCTCGAACACACAACCGTTTCGACGATACCTTGGCAACACTGGGGGCAAAGGTGGATATACCAGATGATAGTATAGCCATCATCATCGAGAAAAGAAAAACACCAGTAGTGTTTGCTGAAGAACATACAAAGCAAGATGCTGAAGGGTAGAAAGCAGAGATAATCTAGCAGTTGAAAACAGGCCAGGGAACAATTAGACCGGCCGAACTTGCATCATTTCTGCTCCTCAAATGAGAGTTATATTTTCGCGGTCCAAACAACCTGCTGGCAAGATGCGTCGCCAGACAAGAAATAACTTACAGACTTAAGCAGATCCATGCTAAGTCCTGCGGAGATGGAGATATCAGTCTATACTAACAGATACAGAGGCAAGGGTATTACTAGCCAGAGGTGGAAAATGAAAGTACTAAGTTGCAGAGGCAATGTGCAAAGTGTCAATCTCATCCTAACAAAAAGGAAGCCCATTTCTTAAGCAGTGAAGAATGGAGGCAGCCATATATTGACTACCTTGGAAATGGCACACTGCCTGAGAACAAAGCCGATGCAATCAGAGTTAAGAGGCGGGCCCGCCGCTCCTTCATTTACCGAGGCAAGCTGTACCAAAGAAGCTTTGAAAGGGAATCTTTGGCATGTTTATCAAAAAACGAGGCAAATGAGGTGCTGAGGGAAGCTCATAAGACAAAGCATCAAGGAGGGCAACGATTATATGGACATTTTATTCACCTCGGCTACTACTAACCGAACAATGGAAGAAGATGCTAAAAACTTTGTAAGGAGATGTCAATCCTGCCAAAAGTTTGGGAACTTGATACATGCATCGGCGGTTGAACTGCACAACATCAAGACTCCTTACCTGTTTCATACTTGGGCATTTGACCTGGTAGGTCCTATAGCGCAACAATCCAAAGGCCACAAATGGATACTTGCAGCGACTGAGGTTAGTACCAAGTAGTAGAGGCTATACCGATGAGGAAGGTAGACGGGGCAAGAGCGACCAACTTCATTAAAGAAAACATAATCTGTAGGTTTGGCATACCCAAAGTAATGTTGTCTGACAATAGAACTCCCTTTGTAAACCGCCATGTAGGAAAACTGTTGGACGCCTACTAGATCAAGCACCACAAGTCTAGTCCATATTACCTCCAAAGGGAACAGGCAAGCTAAGGCCACCAACAAAACTCTCATTCGAATATTGAGTAAAATGATGGATGATGCAGGGGGCACATGGTCCGAACAACTCCCCGTAGCACTCTGGGCATATAAAACGTCAAAGAGGAAGCTAACTCAAGCAACCCCATTTTCCCTAGCATATGGGTCCGAAGCTGTGTTAGCAGTTAAGTTGGCAGTATCCTTAACAAGAATGGCTATGTCTGCAAACTTGGTTCTAAATAGCAGAAAAAACAGTATAGAGGCAGCCAAAGAGACAAGGGATCGAGCCTCGCTGGCAATGAAAAAGTATTATCAGTCTATAGCTCACGCCTACAATCAGTCTGTTCAACATAGGGAGTCCAAGGAAGGGGACTTGGTATGGAAGATAGTGGACGCAATCATGCGAGGGTAACCAATCCCTAAGTTCTCACCCAGATAGAAAGGCCCCTACAAAGTTGCTGAGGCATGCAGCAGTGAGTATTACAAGTTGACAATAGTAGATGATGGGTTCAGAACTGGCCCTATCAACACCAAGTATGTCAAAGAGTATTTTCCTTAATTTCTTTTGTCAAAAAAAAAGAAAAAAAAAAAATAGAGCTGTAAGTTTCTTTGTTAATACTTCCAAAGAAAAATGTAAAGAAAGTGTCATATACTTAGTAACCCTGTTACTCCTGTAAACACTTAGTGCAAGGAAAGTTTTTCATACTTAGTGAAACTTTAGCCTTGTAAAAAAAAAAAAAAAAAAACTTAGTCATGGCGGAGTTCCGTTCATAGCAAGAGTTTTGTTTAGCCTTAGAAGATGTGTAAAGGCAATGAAAAGAATGCAATAAAGTAAGACTCAATATCTTTGCTTTCATATACATCAAAGTTTTTCATAGCATGATTACAATGTTCAAAAACAAAATGAGAAAGAAAAAAGATAGCAAAAGTACAAAGAAAAGGAGTCATAACAGAGTCACACTAAATCAAATCAAATCCTTCATGAGGGAGTCCATCAGGGTCACATCCCTAGGCAGCTGGGCAACCAGCGCAGAGTCTTTCCCTTTGAACCGAGCTAGGTTTTGTCGATGTTGCTCCAAGGTACCCTCACACTCCTTGACAGTCTCCTCCAAAGATGTAATCATCGCTACATTGTCTACATGGTCAAGAAACCATCGACTGCCTGAAACCTATCCCTCATCTACGATAGGTCCAAACCATTCCTCTCAAAATCGCTTAGGTTGGTTTCACCACTTTCCACGAACTTGCTGGGGGTTGTTAGAATCTTCTTAGCAGCAAGGTCGCGAATGAAGCTGGCAAATGAGTCTAGCAGCGCTGTCTGCACCATAGATCCAGGAACATTAAAACCAGTAAAGGTGCCCGGATGTAGCGCCTGGATGTGAGCAAGAGTGGGAGTAGCTTCGAATGAGACCCGATAACTTATAAAAGAAACTTTTCCTGAGGACTGAGGGGACTCTCTCACACCGCCTCCAGCTTCAATTACTGGAGGGAGACTGGTAGAGCAACCAAAGGTTTGAGGGCGACATACTTTCCTTGATGATGATTACCCTGCAGCATTGGAATGGGTAGATGCTAGGTGGCGATCGGGTGAACTGGCCTCACGAGAAAGGCCAAAGCTGCCTACACCATCGTGTCGCTCCAAAAAGAGGTCATCCATTTGGTAGTCTCAGACGTTCAGATCTGGTACAACAGTAGCATCCATCCCAGTATAAAAATCTTAAGATACCCTAAGGTCAGTTGGCACTTCGGGAAAGTGAGTGGGATACAGGTCCGCGAGCTGCTTAGAAGTTGCCGAAACAACTGGGTCAGAGGTCCCAGCGACAATAGTAACAGCATGAGTGGCTAAGGTGACAACTACCTCTACAAGTCAATCCAAATTTAAGGGGACTACAGCAGGAACAGTGGAAGCAGCCGCTACACTTGCACTCCCCTTAGCCACTTGGACGTTTGCAAGTGGGGTCTGTTGAACCAATGGAGTGTAGACATCCCCGAACGTCCCGGGAGGAAAATCCCTCATTTTTTTCATTTGGGCTCACTACAGTTCGGACTCAAATGTCACGGTCCTGTATCTAATCTCGCAGAGTGCAATGTAAGACCGATGGATCATCAAAGAGTCCAAATCCGGCGAATCGTTTTTGAAAATATATTTTTTGAAAGAAGTGTCAAACATGGACTGCTTTGCCAGATACAGAGTTGCCACCTAAATATTTTATTTTGGAGAATTTAGGAAATCCTGACTCGTTTGCCTAAGGCCACGTGTCCGTCATCACTAAAGTTGCCTCAGCTCGGGAACTTGGGTACGATTGGGGAAGGTCACTTCGTGAGCACCCCCGCTTGCCCGATCAAAGATCGGCCTCTACTAACCATAATATCAAGTTTTGAAAATATTATGTTCTCTTATTCCGGTTATTAGCCTAGATTTACTACGTGATGCGCACAACATACAAATATAGACCGGATCGCCTGAATTGGAACAAAACATCTCATGTTTGTTTCGAAAATGATTTGCTACTCGCAAGTAGGCTAAAATGCAGGTTTTGCCACCCTCGGGTGGGCTTAGAAAAGATGGTTTTTTTTTTTGCCACTGGCTAGTGGGCTTAAAACTCACAGTCAATGCATTATTCCAATTCAGATAATCTAATCTTCACCCACAGGCATTCAGGCAGTTATATCACATAAGTAGTTTAGCCTCATGGTAAGCATGCTATCATGGCAGTCACTCACATGCATGCAAGGATGCTAAAGCATAAAACTTACCGAGTACTCCAAGCCAAAACAAAAGCTATGTTAGAAATCCGTGTATGATCCTAGCTATACAAAAATGCCTAATGCAACTAAAATAGGCTCGGCTATTCTACAGATGGCATATGGAATGCTACAACTATCAAGTATTCAACTCGGAATTGAAATACGATGCAGTTAGTATGATGCGCCGAGCCCGGTGCATGCAAGACAGATGAATGATGCAAACATGCAAGCATAAGTATGCTAATTGAAACATCCCCTAATCTAGCCATCATAAGCTGATAAATAAAAGGGAGAAAGACGTGGGATTGGAAGACATACATCACACACACGCACACTTATTATAATTGTGCCCTCGCTCGGAGGGTCTGAATAAATAATACAGTCCGAATAAATAATTAAATATTACAAAACGCTAATTAATTAACAAATTAACTAGGAAAGCAAATAAACTAGCATGCAAGTTCATGGACCGCCTCAGCTCTGTTTTGGATGACAATGGATGCATACATGCTTGAGTTGCCTCGTCGGGAAATTCCATCGCGATGCCTCGTCTCGCCTTTGTTTGCAACTGATTTTAGAAACTTGCACAAAGCTCCAGAAGGTTGAAACTCCACCTTGGGAAGGCTGCCGACCAGGTGTTGGCTTGGGAGACACCTGCTGACCACCTTTTGTGGTGGAAACCAAAAAGGTGGTAGGCCTGCCAGAAAACCTGGTCGGCCGACCACTTTCTGCCCTTGGATCCTGGTTTTTCTGCAACAAAGGCAAGAGGGGGAGAAAGCAAGGTATTTTCAACATATGTGTGCAAGACCACTCTCCCCGTCCTTGCACAAGCTCAAGGGAGTGTAGACCTCGATCCTCGTGCCACCAATCACGCATCTCGATGCATGATGGCCGAGAAGTCGAATTGCACGACTCAATGGAATGAATGCAAGTATAAACACAACAAGGCTTAGACTCCATCATGGTTAATCCGGAGTGTCGGCGACTGGGAATTGAGACACGTGTCGTCACTTTGAGTACGAAACGTCCCTCGTTTTCCGTGTTTGGGCTAACTCCTATCCCAAACACAATGCAAATGAGATGGCATACACAATGCGACTAACATGCAACCTAGTATACGCAATGCTATGGACTAAAATGGCATACACAATGCTAACAACATAACATGCACAACACGTTGCAACATGGCATACACAATGCAAGGTGGACTTAAACCAATATGAGTGGACCTCAGCCACACTCAAATTAGTGGCCATGTGATGAAAATGAGACAACCGAAATACATGCAAACATGCACGGATGCAAAGGATTAACCCTAAGGTATCAAATGCCACTCTACCAAAACATGGCAAGGGATGAAAGATGGCCTACAAACATGCAATTCCCAGCTCTGAAACATGATGCGCAATGGTTTCAAATCATGAAAATATGGCACACAATGCACGCTAGGGGGCCCAGGTACCGAAACTAGTGCAGTGCGTTACACTAGAGGTACCCAAAGCAATGCACTAATGGAAAAATCAACCCAAAACAGACCTTAGGCAGGTCTGAAATAGTGGAGAAATGGCCTAAAATGATGGCTCGGAATGCAACGAAATGGAGCTCATTCAATAGTCGGTAAATGAGGCATACAAGCCCGACTCTCAAACGCATTTAAAGAGTATAAAACATGACAATATGGAACTCAAACATGCTCTGAAATATGATGTATAATGGCCCCAAAACAAGGAAATACCTCAGTATATGCATGTAATGAGCCTCAAAACTCAAAATTAAGCATGGGTATTGAACTACAAATATGCAAAACAAACATCATTCAACCACAAGACCCAAAAACAGAGCTAGGGCAGTCCAAAATAAGCACAATATCAGTTTAAGGCATGGCCAAAAAGTGTTAAAATCAAAGGTCAACAAAGCATGCAAAGAAAGCTAGTGAACCATGAGGTACACTACAACTATATGGAGCATATTAAGGCTCACCAAACCAGCCAAAAAAAGAAGTATGCCATGCCAAAATATGTCCAAATAACCACTGAAACTTAGTCAATGCATGCAAGAATGATGGGCTCCTTTGAAAGGCCAATAAGGGGGTTGTTCTACACATGCATGATGGACACACACAATGGCAAAACCAACTCTGGATAGAGGCTCTGAGGGTCCTAAAACACACTAAAAAGATCCTGAAATGGGTCTAGGAAACATACAAATAAAGGCCCCTTTGAAAGGCCTTGAATGAGATTGTTCTACATATGCATCAAAGACACAAAATATGGCAAAATGGGCTCCGGACAGAGTCAAGGCAGACCTTAAAACTCACCAAATAGGGCCTGAAATATGACTTCACAATATGCAAGTAGGAGCCCCTTTGGAAGCCCAACAAAGCTAGTAAAGAGAACAAGCGGTGAGAGGGTCACCCCTCTCTGATTTTAGGGCTCAAAAACACATCTAAGCCACTGAAAATCCACTAGATTTCAGTGGTTAAAAGGCCAAACCAAATCCAACACAAATGCTCTAATGCATAGCCTTAAACATGAGGAAATGAAGCATGCAAGGGGGAAGGTGACCCCGAACAGAAAAATGATCTTGAACAAACTTGAAGAGGAGCTCAAAACAAGACTTTTTTTAGTTTATGTCGAAGTCCAAAAATTCTTGCAAATAGGGCTAAACTATGGAGCAAAACAATGTCAAAATGGGGGAAATGGAGACTTACCCTTGAAGAGAAGAAGGCCAGCAGCTTCTGGACCAAAATAGTGAGTCTTCAACCTCTGAAAATCAGCTCCAAAGTGCTTGGATAGATGGTGGAGGTGTTGTGCTAGGAGGTGTAGTGTAAATGGCCAAGAATAATGGAGTTTGGAGGCTTGGGATGTAGAGATATATGGAGGAGTGTATCTATCTTGAGACCAAAATGTTCAACCCTTGCAAGTGGAGAGGAGGGTTGGTTTTATAGAGGAAAAGAGCCAAGACTTCTTGGAGAAGCCTCAAGAGAGGGTCAAAGCTTCTCAAAGAAGCTTAATCAAAAGGGTCAAGCTTCTCCTAGAAGCTAAGCAAATGGACCAAAGCTTCCTTAAGAAGACAAACAAAAGGGTGAAATCTCGGAAAGAGGGTCAAATGCTTCACAGCTGGCACAGTTGTGTTGCACTCAGGAAGGCCAAAAAGCCGAAGGTAGGCCGACCAGTTCAAGTGGTCGGCCGACCACTTACCCTGGTCGGCCGACTAGGATTCAAAAGGGTCAAGCTGAAATGCTGATCGGCCATACCAGAAAGGTGGCCTCCCAGATGAGTAGAATACAGCTGTATGGTGGGAGACCAGAAAATGTGACTCAGGAGAGAGAAAAACCAGCTTTCTAGCAAGGTTCAAAAGGGTCAGGAAGAAAAGCTGGTCGGCCTACCCATATTGGTTGCCTCCCAGATGAGTACAACACAATGGTGGTATGGGAGACCAGAAATTATGGCCCAAAAGTGAGGAAAACCAGCTTTCTGTCAAGAAAATCGGCTGGAGGAGAGAGAAAATGATTTCCAAAAGAATTGCTAGTCTCCCACCATACTACCAACCTCCTAACAATAAAAATAGGGTCCATACCAAAAATGAACCCTAACCGATGCAAAACGAGGGTTCGGGGGCCAAAACGCGCAGCCCGGGGCCCCGAAAACAGGCTGTTAGGTACCAGAAGTAGCGTGCGACCACGAAGGTGGTCTCTCGGGCCACAGTGTCCCTTAAAAGAGAGGAAACAAGGTGTGTGCCAAAAACCGGAGCAAACGGAGGTAGTTAAGCGGTCCTGAACCGAGACGTACGGCCGACGACTCCGAATGTCACGACCCAAACCCGGCCCTATGGGTTTAGCACCGTAACCGGCCAGTAATCCGAAATTACCGAAGGCCTGTAGAACAGTAGAATAATAAAACAGAGTACAGGGCCTGGCGGAAGCCAATACAGTAAATGAATAGTGTCCATTGAGCTGTGTCAGTCTGTATGCCAAAAAGATTTTTCATGCATTCACATATACAAACAGTACAGTCTATACAAAATTTACAGTCACAGTGCCGGGACCTAATCCCTTGATAACAGTACGGTTAGCAGTTAACAGTCTATACAGTAATCCAAACAGTATGGAGACAGACGGGGGAAAAACAAGACACCCCAAAGCCATAGCATGGCAACTCGGAACCTCTCAGTGAGGCACAAAGGCTGGCTTGACAAAACTGGAGTCTAACCCACGCTCCTAGCTCCGATCTGGCGGCTGAGCACCTACATATATATATAAACAGTGAGCTAAAGCCCAGTGAATAACATAATGCGTAAAGGGGTTATGAATGAAATGTCCTTACAGTAATGAAATCAGTTCATTAAACAATACTTCAGTCTTTCAGTCAGAACAGTTATTTAATCATATGTGGTACATCCATTAGCATAGCAGTAAACAGTAGGTCTTAAAGACCGAACAATAATGATGGCCATCAATCAGTAAACAGTAGTGGTTCCACGAGGGAACCGACGGAGATCTCTGTAACAGTAACAGTCAGTAACAGTAGGTGCTAAGGATGCCACAATACAGTTCAAAAGATAGGACATATATTCATTCAGTAAACAATATCAGTTCAGTAAACAGTTCAGTTCAGTATTCAGAAGATAATCATTTGAACATATCTTTACACAATTGTTACTCACAAAGTTTGGGCTACAGTATGCTAGAGCGTGTCTCCCCAGTCGCCAACCCTACACAGCTCACAGGTTGAACACACACTAAGCTACACAGTTGGGAAAGATAACAACTTAATCCCTAATTTGCCTCGATGTGTTCTACATCTATATCCTCAATAAGATGCCTTAGACTAGGTCTAAGAATGCCTAAATGGGATGAGGATGCAAAGATGTGATCAGAAGACTGTTTCAAGATTTTCAGAAAAACAGAGTCCCGCTCGAGCGGACATGCAACGAAGGTACACGCTTGAGCGTAAACTTTCCCACTCGAGCGTACTGTAAAAGTACTGGATGGGTGAAATCACCGCTCGACGCCTGTTCGAGCTTGAGACATGACTCCGCTCGAGTGCCCAATCCTCCGCTCGAGCGGACTGTAAAACAGTGCAGAGATACAGGATGCTCGAATTCCACGCTCGAGCGGCACTTCCCCCGCTCGAGCGGAAGTGCAGAATCTGGGAATTCCAGATTGCACCTCCAAGCTCAAACTCACATTCAAATACATCAAAACCAATCCTCTTGGGCCCATTTTCTGGAAAACATTTATAAACACATAGAATAACATGGTTCAAAGCTCAATTTGAGAAATCAAAGCCCAAGGGTGTTTAATTCACACTCAATTTCAAACCAATAACATAAACATGGAGGACATGCAATCATGCATGAATTTAAATCATTTTGAAGCTCCAATTTGATGCTCTAAGGAGCCAATCTTTTCAAAACATGGTGAAATCATGGACTTAAACATAATTATGAACATGCATGTACCCTTTTGCCATGAAAACAACTCAAACATCTATATTACAAACACGCATGCATGAAATGAGCTTCAATTCACCATTAATGAACCAATTCATGACTTAGCTCTACAATTAGACATGAACCATGCATGAATCAACTTAAAGACAAATCGAGAAGATGAAATTCATACCTAGGTTCCTTGAATGCAAGTCTAGAGGTTTAATCTAGCAAGAACTCCTCTTAATTCCTCCAATTCCAAGCAATTCTAAAGATGAATCAAGTTGAAACACTGTACTCCTCTTTCTAGTCGGCAAAGCAAGGAGAAAGGCTGAGCAAAATGTGTTTTGATTCAAGGTGTAATGAGGCTCAAATATATGTATTGAGTGGGCCACTAAGGGTGGCAATTTGGTAATTACGGCAAACTTGCAATTAACTCATTTTAATCTCAATTAATCATACCTAATCAGTTTTCAGATAATTATACCATAAAATCACATTAATTATGACGATCATAAAACATTAATCAATTCCGGATTCGGCCGCCGATAAGGCCTTCAATTAGCAGTTTAAACACTAAAATACGAACAGATCAAATAAACAATCAACAGATAGAATGCAATTCAAACGTACATACTCAGTCAATTCAGTTCCAGTTTTCAGTCAGTCAGTTCCGTAGTTTATTCAGTTCAATTATCAGTCATAATCAGTCTCGGTTAACAGTAATTAGCGGTTAATCAGTCATTAGTCGGTAAGCAGCATGAGGGTTATTACACCGAAAACCGAAAACTAGTCTCCAAACGGGAAAAATGGCCTACGGCCACGGAACGTAGCCAACGGGCACTAAGAGATGGTCTACGAGACCTCTCCCTCCCTTCGAGAAGAGAAAACAGGACTTGGTTCACAAACCGAGGCAAAGCACAAAAGAGCCTCGAAGTTCGGAGGCAAGGCTCGCAGCCAAGACTCGAAAACCTCAGAACGAGCACAATATGCATCATCACCGAGCGCTCAATTGGTGACGTCTGAGTCTTAAGGTCAGTCAAAAATGGGGTGTCTACAGTTGTCCCTCTTTGACAGAACTCGGAAGTCATAAGTGACAGGAGTGAATGTCAAAGCCTAGAGACGACCCATTTTTGACAAGGCCGATGACTTAGACAAACAGGCGAGATAAACAAAGATGTGCCCGCAAGCATGGGGCAAAATGCAAAACGATATGCACAAAGCCGAACGCAACTCAGGACAATACAAAGCAGCGAGCTGTAATGAAGCAAATATTCACAATAAATGCAACAGTTTTAAGCAAGAATAAAAAACAAACTACATTACATGCAGAAAGGATATAAAAAGATTATGCAATCTTAGCGGGCATGTGCGATAGATACACAAAAGTGGATGAGGTGTGATAGATACACAAAGTGAGTAAGCATGTGCGATAGACACACAAAGTGAGTGTAGTGATAGATACACTAAAGTAAACATGTGATGGATACACAAGGCGTGCCTGTGATGGATACACAAAGTAAACATGTGATGGATACACAAAGCGAGCATGTGATAGATACACTAAGTAAACGTGTGATGGATACACAAAGCGAGCGTGTGATAGATACGCAAACGGTGAACACAAAGTGTGATAGATACACTTAGTGAACAAATGTGATAGATATACAAAAGGTGAACACGAAGTGTGATAGATGCGCTTAGTGAAAAAGTATGATAAATACACAAAAGGTGAACATGAAGTGTGATAGATGCGCTAAGTGAACACGTGTGATGGATACACAGAAGGTGAACACAAAGTGTGATAGATGCACTAAGTGAACAAGTATGATAGATAAACAGAAGGGGAACACAAAGTGTGATAGATGCACTAAGTGAACAAGTGTGATGGATACACAAAAGGTGAACACAAAGTGTGATAGATGCACTAAGTGAACAAGTGTGATAGATACACTAAAGGTGAACACAAAGTGTGATAGATGCACTATGTGAACAGAGTATGATCAATATACTAAATGTGAACACAAAGTGTGATAGATGCACTACGTGAACAGAGTATGATTGATATATTAAATGAATGAAGTGTGATTGATACACAAAACGAGAATGTGCGTGATAAATACAAAAAATAAGAATATGTGTGATAGATACAGAAAATGAGAATGTGTGTGATAGATACAGAAAATGAGAATGTGTGATTGATACACTAAGTGAAGAGAGTGTGATTGATACACTAAATAAATGAAGTGTGATTGATACACTAAGTGAATGATTTTAAACGGAACTTCTTTGAATGAACCGTACATACAATATTGTGCACGAATGAGAAAGAAACTTGATAAGTACAATGCAATACAATGCATGATGCTTAAGGAAAGTAATAAATGGACAAAGCAGTGCTTTAGAAAGCACCTCATGAGGTGAGTGGCGGTGAACTGCTCTTCTCCGATGGGGATCTTCCATTGTGCTCTTCGAACACTTACCTTCAACTTACAGTACAAAGGCTCTGAAATACTGACAAGGGTTCTTCACGTAGAACACTTTGGATGTTGCCTTTCTTCCTGATCATATTCACAACTTTCCCTATTCTCCAACGGGGTGACAGACTAGGTTGGTTCGGTATCTAGAATTGAGATGCATACACGCTATCTCAACCTATGGGGCTTCCATACAGATTTCAAGCCGAGGACACGCCTCTGGGTATTTAAACCAAACTTTAGTCTCGGAAATCCCGAACCTTTGCGTTCTAGGCAACAGCCATTCGAATTCTAGTTTCCATCGTCGCAGTTGGTTTCCTAGGAACTCATTGCGAACACAGCCAAGATGCCTCTGGCAGGGAATGGTACTTAGGGAGAGCGCCTTTGATCGCCATCCTTGCTTGAAGCAGACTTGATCTTGAGCTTGAGGTAGAGGCACACTCATACTTCGAAGCATTAGCAAGACCTGAAGAGGTACACACGGAATGCAATCTTGAAACTTACTGAAGTTAAAACAAACGCAGATACCCAACATTTTTCCTTTTTTCTTTTGCTTTGCAGTCTGGAACCTATATAGCTTCAGATAGGTCCTGGTTTTATTGTTTGCGCATGACCTGGGTTGAACCTTGCGGTTTTATGAAAGAACAAATCTTGTTTTGCACAGATGTGGAGAACGACACGGCACTCGGAGCGCAAAACGATTTTATTTTTGAAATTGAGAAATGAGTTCTTGACCGGGTATTGAGCCTACGACTGAACACAGCACATCATGACTCAACAAAGGAAAACAACCTAAACACAAACACAGACACTCAAAAATGACTGAAGACAAGAATCGAGATAAAACAGAAAGACACGACACTCAGACATATACAGGGAGCCTGTTTCTCTGGGTATTGTTTCCCACCCTCTCTCATTTGTGATTCTCACATCACTCGGCCCTCAGGCTCTCTTTTTTTTTCTTTGAAAAGCCCTTTTCCTCACTTTTTCTCTCAGTGCATATCTCTCTATTCTTCAATCTCTTATTTTTTTTTTATCCCCCCCTGGGTGGTTAATAGATAAAAATGATAGTTGTGGGTTTATGCCCAACATTATCAACTCGCGGCTACTTCTTTCGGTGACATTTAGTCAATGCCCCAGATGAAGGAGTGGAGTATCTTGATCCATTCCAGTTCGTGCTTTGCACTTGGATTGATACCTCGTTGCTTGGAGGATGAGAGAGCTTTCAGTTCCTTTGTTGACAGTTTCAACTATGCCCTTTTTTGGCAGGGAGAGTGCGCTTATTGGCAAGTATGGTGCCCTTTCTGGCAAATGCATTGGCAACGGGAAAAAGACATGAAGGCTGACTCAACTGTGCCCCTAGTTTCATCATTTTGACCAAATTTTTTTTGGTTTGGTTTTCTACTAAAACAATTTTGACCAACATGAGAGTTAGATTAACATGCTTGTTCAATTTTCTGATTTGAAATCATGCAAGTTAGGTTATAAGCACTGAAAATTTTCTTTTTTGGGGTCCAAGAAAAGGTCCAGTTTTGGAAAATGGAATATTTTTCAAGAAAAATAGTCAACCTCAGTAAAAATTCTCAAAAACTGTTTTTTGCAAACGGCCATTGCTCAACGAGCACGGAACCTACCCTCGAGATGTACAACCTCAGATCCGAAGAAAAATTGCCCCTTGCTTGAAGGACACTGCATGGCAACGGAAAGTTGTCCCCAGTCTGAATAGCGCCGCAGCACATGGCAACCAGTTCTCACTAGCGCCGCAGCACATGGCAACCAGTCCTCACAGTGACAATTACAACCAAATTCTCGAATACAGAGAAGACAAAGATGACCAGAACTATCACATGGACACAGTCAGATTTGAAGTGTTTTACGGCTGGACTTCAGAATGAAGTTGCCTACGTATCCCAAACATGGGAATCAAGCCTTACGTAGTTCAGGGGTTAAAGTACACTCGGGTATTAACCTCTCCTTTTGCGTTTTAACTTTTGCCAAGGCCGCCCTTCCGGGTTTTCAACCTTGCGAGCTCTGTTTTTCTTCTTTTCAATTCTTTTTATTTTTCATCTTTTCTTTTCATTTTCTTCATTTTTTTCTTCTTTTCTTTTCTTTTCTTTTTCTTTGTTCTTTTTTTTCTTTTTCTTGCTCTAACTTTTGTTTGGGTCGCCCTTCTGGGTTTTCGACCCAACGAGCCTCTCAAGGGTAAAAGTGTAGCTTTGTCCATGTTGAATGGTTTGAGATCTTGAAGTCATTTGAATCCAGGAGAATGGCTGCTGTTCGCTGATAATGTAGAAGTCCATCTAATGGAGGTTGAATTTGCCCCTAGTGTTGTGGATAGGAACTCGGTTGTCCTTCAGCAATACTTTCTCCTTTCCCCCTTCTGGGATTTTGGCATTCTTGCCAGTCTTCCCTGGTTTGCAGAAAAGACTCATCTTTGACTCTTCGAGCGCATCTGACATTTTGTGCCCCTAGTTCGAGGGGTGCTTCAAATCTGGTCACACAGGGCTCATATTGTAATTGACCGTTGAACATTCTGAATCCAAGTTCAAGGTTTGAAAGCAAAGGGGTTGAGTCTCGAGGCTGAGAGCGATCCTAAGCTGCACAATCTCAAGAGCGATTCCACACAGGTCTTCGCAGGATCACGCAAAACATTTTTTGAAATTTCTTTTAAGAAAGCGACAAATCGCTCGCCCTGAGGCAGTGTAGAACCAATCTGGATCAAGCTAGGGTCCTTCTCAGTACTCACATTAACAAACATGATCTCAATCATTAAAGGCTTAGCATGCCTCTCTTTCTCTCAATTGATCAAAAAAAATTTTGCAAATCCGGAGGAATTCCTTCCTCTTTGTTTTCATCACAATGTTCAAAAAGTTTTGAAAAACTTAGGTCAATGCAACAATTTCAAGGCATAGAAGAGGAGGTGAAAAGTACTATCGCTTCATTCAAACTTTCTGGCACAACTAGCGTAAGGCAGAAGCAAACACAAAAGTGTGAAAATCACTGCTGTTTTATTCAAAATCTGTTGGCATTACTGGCCCCAAGGCAGAAACAGACTCAAAAGAAAACAAAGAGACAAACACAAAACAAACAAGTGATGTCCGAGGTAACACCCCTGAAATCACCAGACTCTAACAAAACAGGACTAACTAGATACAACAAGACAGACCCTTAATCAAAAAGACTGACTCAAAACAAAGAGACAGACTCAAAGCAAAACCACAGAACTGACTCAACACCCAAGTCAGAAGCTACAAAAACCAGCATTTACAAATGCTCAAAACAGTGCGTGCCATACGCCGCATCTGGAGTAAACTGAGCACCGCTCGCAGGTGGTTCACCCCCTGGTCACATCACATTATCCCCTACAAGTTCACTGATCAAGTGCCGATAGACTTGACTGAGTTGGTGCGGCAATGACCTTGTTGTCAAACAGATCTTGTACATCATGGCGAAGACGAAAGCAACTGTCAGTGTCATGATTGATTTGTTGATGGTAGGCACAGTATTTAGTGTGGTCATGCTTTGGAGGGATAGGATCGAGTAGAGGTTGTTGTTCTAATAGTTTCATATATCCCTTCCGGAGTAAGGCCTCTAGAGCCTTTAACAAAGGCATATAAAGTGGGGTAAAAACCCTCTTGACTCGAGGTGGATATTTGGTTTTTTGTGAGCTACTTCCGGATGCGCCGGTGAATGGGGTGGCTATTTTTGATGCGGCGGTGGTGACCATACCTACTTTAGAAGATCTTGCAGCTGCATCATCACTGGTGGTTGCATTCGAACTGCGAGAAAACGCCCTCCTGGGCTGCGCCTTCTCCTGGTCAATGAGGCCCTGCTTCATAGCATCTTCAATTTGTACCCCCATCTCATGTAAATCTAAAAAGGTAGGGAAGGGAAGAACAATCATTTTCTGCATAAGCTTGGGCTGAAGATTGTGCACAATCATCCGAATCTGATTTTTGTCAGGGGCCTAGTGGTCATCATTGAGGCCTTGGCCCTCCACCGAGTTACCAAGTCAGAAAAACTCTCCTTAGGCTCCTGACTAGTCGTCTCGAGATCACGGGTTGTGACCTCAATCTGTGTATTATAGGAGTACTAAGCATCAAAAGCCTCGACCATCTCATCCCAATTCCTCTTAACATCGTCTTCCAGTTTTGCGTACCAGATGGCCGCCACACCCGACACGGTCCGGCCGAATAAAGAAAGCTTTTATAGCCTGGTGAGGCCCATCGGCCTTAATATGTCTGAAAACAGCCGTAAGTGCACCATAGGATCCCCAGACCCGTCAAAGCGGTCAATATGTGGCATCTTAAATCTGTCCGGCAGCGTCACGGCTGCATCGGTATACCCATCTTCGATGTCCGGGATGGAATTGACGCCCTGAGATTTCTTGAACAGTTTTTCAAGCTTGCTCACTTTCAATACTGTGGGGTCCACCTCGAACTCAAAAGGAGAATCCGGCAGGTTGGTGGGTGTTTTGGATAATTGGGATAGGATTGGAGGCGGAGCCGGTCCTGTCGGAATGTCCGTATTTCCCTGGACATTTTGTGCCTCCTCGGGTGCTGGAACTCCTAGTGAGGGAGGGGTTTGGTGCGAAGCAGATGCTCTGGTTTGCTGTTGCAGCCTGGTGATTAGCTTAACTTGCTGGGCCATGATCGCAGCCTACTGTTTGGCAAATTCCGTCTGGCGAGCAGTGTCTTGCTGCATGAGTTTCATACTTTCTTGGAGTTAACGCATCATTTCCTCCATCCCTACCATGTTCTGCTGTTCCGACTGACTGACTGGTATATCTATCTCTGTGATAAAAACTGAGGCCTCAGTCTGACTGTTCACTGGTGGAGTGGATAAGGGCCACTGATCTGGTAACTGCTGAACTGGTGATCTGTGCCTGACTGGCCCCTTTTACCTTGCCTCTGGCAAAGGAACACTGATTGCCCTTGAATTGAATCTCTGACCTAACAAAGTCTATCAACACAAGTCCAATGAATCCGGGAGATCTCAGAGCCTTTTGAAGCTATGGTTCCAAGACTACCTAGCAAAAGAGAAAACATGCAGCATCTCAGCCTGATTTCACCAAAACAGATATGAGCAGGCGAATAACTATGCTCTCTACTGAATTCTGTCCATGATTCTGCCTGTAAACTGATACCCCCAGGTCAAACTGATTCCCCACATACTGATGCCCTCAGGCCTGATACCCAGACTTACAAACTGATATACACAACCCTGCAGAGACACACTCTGACAGCACATAGCAGGCAAATGAGAGCCAAAACACCCCTATGTTGGGGTAGGGTTTCCCTGTCCTATTTTGTCAGGAGCTAGGGTTTCACTATGCACGCAGCGGTTTCAAACAACCTATAATCGGGTAAGCAACCTGTCCTAGTTTGGAATGGTCACTATAGATTCCGAATATGCACTAGGTCGAATGGTCAAAAGGGTGCCCCAGTAAAACCGGGATTTGTGTTCCCGTCGTGGCAAAGCCCACAACCGGTCAGCCTTATGGCACGCTTCGCAAAACGAGCCTCCGACAAACCGTTCAGGAATAGCATACGGCAAACACGATGTCCTAGGCACACCAATGCAAATGCAATGCAAAGAAACACATAAGTGTAGTCAAAACCAGATATCATGAGTTCGAGTCAAGTTCTCTAACTCCCCAGCAGAGTCGCCAGAAACTGTAGATGTCCCCGAACGTCCCAGGAGGGAAATCCCGTTTTTTGTTCATTTGGGCTCACTACAGTTCGGACTCAAATGTCACGGTCCTGTATCTAATCTCGCAGAGTGCAATGCAAGACCGATGGATCATCAAAGAGTCCAAATCCGGCAAATCATTTTTGAAAACAGATTTTTTGAAAGAAGTGCCAAACATGGACTGCTTTGCCAGATACAAAGTCGCCACCTAAATATTTTATTTTGGAGAATTTAGGAAACCCTGACTCGTTTGCCTAAGGCCACGTGTCCGTCATCACCAAAGTTGCCTCGGCTCGGGAACTTGGGTACGATTGGGGAAGGTCACTTCGTGAGCACCCCCGCTCGCCCGATCAAAGATTGGCCTTTACTAACCATGATATCAAGTTTTGAAAATATTATGTGCTCTTATTCCGGTTATTAGCCTAGATTTACTACGTGATGCGCACAACATACAAATATAGACCGGATCGCCTGAATTGGAACAAAACATTTCATGTTTGTTTCGAAAATGGTTTCTACTCGCAAGTAGGCTAAAATGCAGGTTTTGCCACCCTCGGGTGGGCTTAGAAAATATGGTTTTTTTTTTTTTTGCCACTAGCTAGTGGGCTTAAAACTCACAGTCAATGCATTATTCCAATTCAGATAATCTAATCTTCACCCACAGGCATTCAGGCAGTTATATCACATAAGCAGTTTAGCCTCATGGTAAGCATGCTATCATGGCAGTCACTCACACGCATGCAAGGATGCTAAAGCATAAAACTTACCAAGTACTCCAAGCCAAAACAAAAGCTGTGTTAGAAATCCGTGTATGATCCTAGCTATACAGAAATGCCTAATGTAACACATGCAAAATGCAACTAAAATAGGCTCGGCTATTCTACAGATGGCATGTGGAATGCTACAACTATCAAGTATTCAACGCGGAATTGAAATACGATACAGTTAGTTTGATGCGCTGAGCCCGGTGCATGCAAGACAGATGAATGATGCAAACATGCAAGCATAAGTATGCTAATTGAAGCATGCCCTAATCTAACCATCATAAGCTGATAAATAAAAGGGAGAAAGACGTGGGATTGGAAGACATACATCACACACACGCACACTTATTACAATTGTGCCCTCGCTCGGAGGGTCTGAATAAATAATACAGTCCGAATAAATAATTAAATATTACAAAATCCTAATTAATTAACAAAATAACTAGGAAATCAAATAAACTAGCATGCAAGTTCATGGACCGCCTCAGCTCTGTTTTGGATGACAATGGATGCATGCATGCTCGAGTCGCCTCGTCGGGAAATTCCATCGCGATGCCTCGTCTCGCTTTTGTTTACAACTGATTTTAAAAACTTGCACAAAGCTCCAGAAGGCTGAAACTCCACCTTGGGAAGGCTGCCGACCAGGTATTGGCTTGGGAGACACCTGCCGACCACCTTTTGTGGTGGAAACCAAAAAAGTGGT
This sequence comes from Camellia sinensis, assembly GCF_055761805.1. Classification (NCBI taxonomy): domain Eukaryota; kingdom Viridiplantae; phylum Streptophyta; class Magnoliopsida; order Ericales; family Theaceae; genus Camellia; species Camellia sinensis. The sequence goes on from NC_138974.1 coordinate 31,384,075, forward strand.
CGGCCTGCCAGAATACCTGGTCGGCCGACCACTTTCTGCCCTTGGATCCTGGTTTTTCTGCAACTAAGGCAAGAGGCAGAGAAAGCAAGATATTTTCAACATATGTGTGCAAGACCACTCTCCCCGTCCTTGCACAAGCTCAAGGGAGTGTAGACCTCGATCCTCGTGCCACCAATCATGCATCTCGATGCATGATGGCCGAGAAGTCGAATTGCACGACTCAATGGAATGAATATAAGTATAAACACAACAAGGCTTAGACTCCATCATGGTTAATCCGGAGTGTCGGCGACCGGGAATTGAGACACGTTTCGTCACTTTGAGTATGAAACGTCCCTCGTTTCCCGTGTTTGGGCTAACTCCTATCCCAAACACAATTCAAATGAGATGGCATACACAATGCGACTAACATGCAACCTAGCATACGCAATTCTATGGACTAAAATGGCATACCCAATGCTAACAACATAACATGCACAACACGTTGCAACATGGCATACACAATGCAAGGTGGACTTAAACCAATATGAGTGGACCTTAGCCACACTCAAATCAGTGGCCATGTGATGAAAATGAGACAACCGAAATACATGCAAACATGCACGGATGCAAAGGATTGACCCTAAGGTATCAAATGCCACTCTACCAAAACATGGCAAGGGATGAAAGATGGCCTACAAACATGCAATGTCCAGCTCTGAAACATGATGCGCAATGGTTCCGAATCATGAAAATATGACACACAATGCACGCTAGGGGGCCCGAGTACCGAAACTAGTGCAGTGCGTTACACTAGAGGTACCCAAAGCAATGCACTAATGGCAAAACCAACCCAAAATAGACTCTAGGCAGGTCTGAAATAGTGGGAAAATGGCCTAAAATGATGGCTCGGAATACAACGAAATGGAGCTCATTCAATGGTCGGTAAATGAGGCATACAAGCCCGACTTTCAAACGCATTTAAAGAGTATAAAACATGACAATATGGAACTCAAACAAGCTCTAAAATATGATGTATAATGGCCCCAAAACAAGGAAATACCTCAGTATATGCATGTAATGAGCCTCAAAACTCAAAATTAAGCATGGGTATTGAACTACAAGCATGTAAAACAAACATCATTCAACCACAAGACCCAAAAACAGAGCTAGGGCAGTCCAAAATAAGCACAATATCAGTTTAAGGCATGGCCAAAAAGTGTTAAAATCAATGGTCAACAAAGCATGCAAAGAAAGCTAGTGAACCATGAGTTACACTACAACTATATGGAGCATATGAAGGCTCACCAAACCAGCCAAAAAAAAAGTATGCCATGCCAAAATATGTCCAAATAACCACTGAAACTCAGTCAATGCATGCAAGAATGATGGGCTCCTTTGAAAGGCCAATAAGGGGGTTGTTCTACACATGCATGATGGACACACACAATGGCAAAACCAACTCTGGATAGAGGCTCTGAGGGTCCTAAAACCCACTAAAAAGATCCTGAAATGGGTCTAGAAAACATACAAATAAAGGCCCCTTTGAAAGGCCTTGAATGGGATTGTTCTACACATGCATCAAAGACACAAAATATGACAAAATGGGCTCCAGACAGAGTCAAGGAAGACCTTAAAACTCACCAAATAGGGCCTGAAATATGACTTCACAATATGCAAATAGGAGCCCCTTTGGAAGCCCAACAAAGCTAATAAAGAGAACAAGGGGTGAGAGGGTCACCCCTCTATGATTTTAGGGCTCAAAAACACATCTAAGCCACTGAAAATCCATTGATTTCAGTGGCTAAAAGGCCAAACCAAGTTCAACACAAATGCTCTAATGCATAGCCTTAAACATGAGGAAATGAAGCATGCAAGGGGGAAGGTGACCCCGAACAGAAAAATGATCTTGAACAAACTTGAAGAGGAGCTCAAAACAAGACTTTTTTTAGTTTATGTCAAAGTCCAAAAATGCTTGCAAATAGGGCTAAACTATGGAGCAAAACAATGTTAAAATGGGGGAAATGGAGACTTACCCTTGAAGAGAAGAAGGCCAGCAGCTTCTGGACCAAAATAGTGAGTCTTCAACCTCTGAAAATCAGCTCCAAGGTGCTTGGATGGATGGTGGAGGTGTTGTGCTAGGAGGTGTAGTGTAAATGGCCAAGAATACTAGAGTTTGGAGGCTTGGGATATAGAGATATATGGAGGAGTGTATCTATCTTGAGACCAAAATGTTCAACCCTTTCAAGTGGAGAGGAGGGTTGGTTTTATAGAGGAAAAGAGCCAAGACTTCTTGGAGAAGCCTCAAGAGAGGGTCAAAGCTTCTCAAAAAAGCTTAATCAAAAGGGTCAAGCTTCTCCTAGAAGCTAAGCAAATGGACCAAAGCTTACTTAAGAAGACAAACAAGAGGGTGAAATCTCAGAGAGAGGGTCAAATGCTTCACAGCTGGCACAGTTGTGTTGCACTCAGGAAGGCCAAAAAGTCGAAGGTAGGCCGACCAGTTCAAGTGGTCGGCCGACTACTTACCCTGGTCGGCCGACCAGGATTCAAAAGGGTCAAGCTGAAATGCTGGTCGGCCATACCAGAAAGGTGGCCTCTTAGATGAGTAAAATACAGCTGTATGGTGGGAGACCAGAAAATGTGACTCAGGAGAGAGAAAAACCAGCTTTCTAGCAAGGTTCAAAAGGGTCAGGAAGAAAAGCTGGTCGGCCTACCCATATTGGTGGCCTCCCAGATGAGTACAACATAATGGTGGTATGGGAGACCAGAAATTATGGCCCAAAAGTGAGGAAAACCAGCTTTCTATCAAGAAAACTGGCTGGAGGAGAGAGAAAATGATTTCCAAAAGAATTGTTGGTCTCCCACCATACTACCAACCTCCTAACAATAAAAATAGGGTCCATACCAAAAATGAACCCTAACCGATGCAAAACGAGGGTTCGGGGGCCAAAACGCTTAGCCCGGGGCCCCGAAAACAGGCTGTTAGGTACCGAAAGTGACGTGCGACCACGAAGGTGGTCTCTCGGGCCATAGTGTCCCTCAAAAGAGAGGAAACGAGGTGTGTGCCAAAAATCAGAGCAAACGGAGGTAGTTAAGCGGTCTCAAACCGAGGCACACGGTCGACGGCTTCGAAAATCGGAAACTGGTCTCCAAGTGGGAAAAATGGCCTATGGCCACGAAACATAGCCTACGGCCACTGAGAGATGGTCTACGAGACCTCTCCCTCCCTTTTGAGAAGAGAAAACAGACAAAACAGGATTGGTTCGTAAACCGAGGCAAAGCACAAAAGAGCCCCGAAGTCTGGAGGCAAGGCTCACAACCGATACTTGGAAACCTCAGAACGAGCACAATATATATCATCACCGAGTGCTTAATTGGTGACGTCTGAGTCTTAAGGTCGGTCAAAAATGGGGTGTCTATATGGAGACTCAGTGGACTGGGAAGAACCATTAGATACAGCTCCAAAGGGAGGTGGTGCAACTTTCAATGGCTTTCTTACGCCGCGATCTTCCCTTGGGGTCTCAGGGACATAATCATCTCTGCCAACAGAGGAACGGTCGGAGTGAACAGAATCAGCAGGGTTTGGAGGCTCTACGCCCACAATAACTATACCACCCGCTGCAATTTCCACAGCAGTGGGGACTTGTTTATTTTCTGCAGCCTTCACAACTGGTTCAGCCTCAGTAGTTGGTGCGGCCCCAACACTTGGTTCTTCTTTAACATTTGGAAGTACCATCTTGTGAGTCCTAAATCTTGTAACCTTTGTAGCAATGGGAAAGTCGTCGTCGTCGTCTGAATCTAAGGAAATTCGGTGGCAGTAGAAGAACCTCCAGGGCCCGAAGGTGGTATGGCTGGGGCCCTTAAAAGGAAAAAGATTATGTGATTACTAAAGTAAATGTAAAAAGCCCAAGGAAGTAATGCAGAATATTTTCTGAGTATGGGTACCTTTCGGAGTCTCTTCCTACTTGGTGAGGCACATGCCTCAGCAACTGATGTCGTTATCTCTTGGGTTGCTCTCAGTCTGGAGCGGGTCATGCGTACTGTTGCGCCGACTTAAGGGGGAGCAATTTGCAAAGGGTGAGCGGACATTACTCCAGACGAGTGAGGCTCCTCCATGGTAGACAGGGATAGAAGCTTAAAATGACAGAATATACTAGTTTGTTTCCCTCAACCAGAGGGAAGACAAAGGGATAAGTCAGGTTGAGAAATGGGTTCCATCGCAGGAACGACGGGAGCACTGTTGCAAAAGTTGAAAGAAGAGTTAAGGTTACGGTGCCAAAATAGCCTGTAACTGGGAGTAAATGCACTTTCTCGTCCAAGTGAAGGCAATTCCATGAGGCCTAAACCCTTCACGAGTAAGGTGGTGTAGTTACGAGCAAACCTCTGGAAGCTCTAGTGAAAATCTACTTGAGGTGGGGGGGTGTGGGGAATGCCCTGGTCCATGCTGAATTACCTAAGGACCCTATCCAGTTTGTAGACAACACTGGACATGCCCTCCTCATTCCATACGGGTAGAAACCCGGGGCATATCATGGCAGCTAGTAGAAGGGAGTTAGCTTGGATGCTATCAAGGAAAAAATCAACGTGACGAGCCTCTGAGAAATAAAATAGGACAACATAAATGCCTGGAAGAAGTTGAGCAAAATGGCGGAACACACACTCCTCCATGCGGTCGACATAATCTGCAAAGGGTTTGTTGGTGCCAAGACTACACCACCGAGAGATGAGAGAGAGGGATTAGCGGACTTGCCTCATAACAGGTCGACCCTCTGCATCTAGAACAGGACGACACTCTGCATCAAGGACTTCATCGGTGAATAATGGCTTATGTTTTTTAGGGATGGGGCCCATAGCAGGAAATTACTTGTAGAAGAAAGTGGTTAGGAACTGAGTGTGTACAAAGCTCCATACATCATAGTGGCCTATGGATCGCTCCATGTCCGAGTGAATGAGGTCAAGGCAAAAGTATAAGTTCCCCAAGAAGAGGGGAACTAGAGGGATCTGACTGTCGTTGCATAGTTTAACAGCTAAAGGAAACACCAGAGGATTGATACTCTCAGCAGGGTTGCTAGGGAGAACAAAAAAAAGAGATGAAATAATTGACAAAGGTAGCCAGGTACAAGTCACCGCAGTAGCCCAGCTCAATTATGGAGTTGCGGCTTTCCTCTGTGATGTTGCCCACAACTGGTTGTAGGTCCTTGAAGAAATGTTTCAGCCAAGAAAGGTAGGTGGTCTTGTCCCTCTTAGGCCTCTCTTGGAGCAGTTCCCCAGTCTTAAGATCGTACTAGAAGCTATACTTCCACGCCTCCTGAAAGACATTTTGGAGGGTAGTGACAGCAACTTGTTCTGCAGAAGTCAAGGATGCTGGATTAAATGGGTGATCTCCGTGGGTACTCAAACGCAAAAGGACGGCGTCATCTTCGAGGGTTGGAGTTATCTCTCCCCATGCCAAGGCAAAGGTGTGAGTGTCGCGGCTCTAGTGGGAGACAACCATGTTAGTGTTGGTCTGTACCTTGCGCACTGACAACTCCCTCGAAATCAAAACGGCATTGAAAAGACGAACATCCCTTAAGTGCTATTCGAAGCCACCATCTGCAATGAGGTCATCAACCCAGAAGGACCAGTCTACCGGAGGGCCCGAGTGAGTGCGATAGTAGCTATATAAATGGGAAAAGTCGTTATGCTCCACGCGAAACCGCAGTACAAAAACTGGGTTCACTATGTCAGCATCATCCAAAGTAGCCTCACCAAAAGGGAGCAGAGGCTTGTCTAGAGGAAGGGCATTAAGAATGAATGAGTCAACTGTCTTCCAGAAAAGGTCAGCTAGCCCTCCAAAGTATGGGGCCCTCCTCCACTCAGTAAGGGATGAGGCAGCCTTGTCGGGTAGAAACCTTGTGCTGGCCATAAGGAAGAATAAAGAAAAGTAAAGAAGACTTTAGAAAGTGGGGGCAAGGAAAAGAATAAGACAAGGAGACAAGAAAGTATGTTGTGGTAGAAGTGGGGGCTTGGTGGACCCAAGGGGGGCTATTTATAAATAAAGCAGCAAAAAGGTGCCAACACGCTTCCTTAGGCTCATTATGACCTGTTAGTCAAAGGGGGCACCTTTTCAGAATCAACGCAACTTTTGACCCAATCAACGCAACCCTTGGGTTACTTGCAAACGTCATGAACGCACGGGAAACCAAGAGCGTGTCCCCTAGTAGCGCAGAGGACAAATACAGAAGGTTAGAAATTAAACCCCAAATTAAGTATGGACCTAAACGTTGGGGTTGCCCCTTTAAGGCGACCTGGAATGACTGGAGGAGTATGGGCCAAAGCCTAGGGAAAGTGGGCCAACAATGGGCCGAAGCAGGTCCGACCCGCCAAGGGTCCAAATGGACTCCACGAAGGAAAATGCCTAAGTCAAGTTGCAGAGGCAACACATGCAACGGTCAAGTTGCAGAGGCAATACATGCAGCCGGAAAATTGTTGAGACACTTTGCCTCAGCGCCGCCATTCCTAATATCTTCGGTTCCGCTGCCATCTGAAGTTGCTGAGGGAAAGAGAAAGCCAAGGAACTAAGTTACGGAGGCGACACTTGCGACGGCCAAGTTGCGGAGGCACTTTGTCTCAGCACTGCCATTCCAAGTATTGTCGGTACCGCTGTCATTCTAAGTATTGTCGGTTCCGCCGCCACCTGGAGTTACTGAGGGAATGATGGAATCGAAGCAACCAAGTTGTAGAGGCATTACTAGCCTAGGGCTGATAGCAGACCTTAAAGTTTATTAACTTGGCGCTGATAGCAGGACCCAAGACTTACTGGTTGGAGCTGATAGCAGGCCCAGAGATACTAATTTAGGCTGTGATCTCGCGAAGATGGGAGTAGGGTAGCCCAAGTGTAAGGGACTCCCTTTCCATTACCCAAGTCATGGACTTGCCTTAGTCGCACAGGCAGGACTAAAAGAGCCCCCTTGAGCTTGGTACTAAGGCACAACATGGCTGATAGCAAGCTTGGTCATGGCTTTCGCCTTGGGAAGCTGGGGAGTTTGTGGTTAGGTAGCTAAGGATGGAGACTTCGCTGAGGTGAGCACAAACATAGTCGATAGCAGACTAATGGAGTCTTGAGAATGCATGTACTGGCCAAATAGAATTAAGAAGGCAAGTGCAGCAGCAAGGTTTACTACTGCAAGTACACTTGCTGAGGTTCGAGCTGAGAAGGCAAGTGCAGCGGCAAACACTCCTGCTACAACTGCACTTGCTGAAGCTCAAACGGGAGTTGCAGTGCCAAACACTCCTGTTGCAACTACATTTGCTGAAGCTCAAAAAAGGTAGTTGCAGAGGCAAACAGATAGTACATAGTACATGCAGAGGGACACATGGCACCTTCAGCCTGGTGGCTCAAGGCAGAATATTCCTTGTGATCCTCTGTGACACATGTCTTCTCTCTATTTGGCCACTTAGTGTGCTCTTTGTACTAAGGAAAAGCCTATAAATAGGACCCATTTCCTAAGGTTCAAGAGGAGGAATTTTGGAGATTTAGGGGAGATGCTGCCCATTTTGGTACTGCCATACATTTCTTCTTGAGCCACTTGCTTCACCCTCACCTAACTACACACTCTCCAACTACCCAGACAGTTACTGCTGCTCATTATCCAGCCATTTCACCATTGTTAGACCATTAACATAGTTTTGCTTCTCTAATCACCTCTTTAACCTTGATCCTCTACACAATCAACAGCATTCGCAACGCTACGAATTGGCACACCGACAAAATACCATTAAACACATTCAACATTGCATCACAACTACGGCACATCAATCACCCAAACATGACATTATTAACATTTACAGCTCGATACAAAATCATATCTGCTGCACCCAAACCCAAGACGTTCACTGAACACCCTAACCACGATAGAAATTGACAAAAACACACACCAATGTCACATTAACATCTACATTTACACTATCAATTGAAATAAACACAAGCTAAGTTTGCCTTAACTTCACGTTGCGTATTATATTGGGGTAATCATTGAAAACAACAACACACAAAACACGAAATACATGGTCAAAATTTCAAAATGTAAACAACAATTTCAGTTGCATAAACTGCACACCTGCAAGTTTCATTGTCATCTTCTGCAAATCCGGAAATGTCTTAATCGGCAGCATAGGTCGTAGCGAACATTGACGCCAGTTACTATTAAACAAATCATCGGATAAGATGAAACAAAACTTCATCGGTCATAGTCCAACGCGCTCGTACTGGTTGTGTGTTGTCTAGATGTGCCTCCGATTACTGTTTCTCCATAAACACGAACGTGGAATTCGTACAATCTCTTTTTGGAAATCTAAAACCCACATTTAGGGTTTCAATCCACTAACATGGGAATGTTCAAATGTGGAATTATTGATTACCAATGTTTGATCATTTACCAATAAAACCAATGTGCCTCCGATTAGGATTACCAATGTTTCAAAGATTCGATCACAAAATGTGAGAAACCTATAAAACCCCATAGTGCGTTCTATGTTCATAAAAGTAATTTTAACAACACACAAAACCCACATTGTCCTCAAATTAAAACGTAAACACGCACGTGATTGAGGGATAAATGTGCCATTTTTAGGGGTGTAAAAATGGCCCGCGCCTGTCCGTTGCCCGAGATAGGCCCGACCTGTTTAGGCTCGCTTGGGCTAGGGCCTAGGCCATCGTTTTGAAGCTCGACTCGACCCACGGGCCTGTCCCGAAGCCCGCCTCGCGCCGAGGCCCAGTGTATTTTTTAGTAGAAAATAATAAACTTTTGATAGAAAAAAAAATTTAAAAATTTAAAAAAAATGACAAGTCCCGCCTAAGCTTGCCCCAACTCGAGGCTAGCCCCAGGCCCACTGGGCAGGCCCGAGGCCCGGCCAAGCTAGAATTTTTGGCGGGAGCCCGCGAGGCCCGACATGGACCGGGCCGGGCCAGATTTACACCCCTAGCCATTTTGTACATTTCAGGACTTATCAGTTCAATACAAAAAAAAAAAGGACTAAGTGAAAGTTAATAATTTAGGATTTATTGGTACATCACCCTTAATTAAATTTGGTTACAAACTTTTGTTGATCATATAAAATATAAAATGTGATACTCCTTATGTATGAATGATATTAGATGATATTCAAAAATAAATATTTGAAATTAATTATCATAATATTACTTTTCAAATAAATTTACCCATAGAATCTGGGTCAAGTGGCCTCGTGGATATTAAGCCCACTTTCATAATTCAAAAGCTCGACTTCTGTGAAGCCCAAATAACTAAAGTCTCGTTTAGGGATAAATTATTTTAATAATTTTTTAATTTTTTATAAAAAAAAAACATACAACAATAAAAAAAAGTGATATAAGTATTTATAAGAGCATCTCTAACGGTACATTTATTTTTTTATCAAATCTGAGTAAAAAATGACCTATTTTACCAAATCTGATATCACTCGCTCCAACGGTGAACTTTCATCAAATTTGCGCCGGGACAACCGGTTGGTCGACCGGTTAGGCGAATTTTTTTTTTTTTTTTAAATTTTTTTAAAACTTTTTGATCTTTTTAGTGGGTCGATCGGTAAGGCCTTTTTTTTTTTTTTTTTACTGTTTGAACCTTTTCTCGGAACTGTTTGAACCTTTTGGTGATCGACCGGCCGGGCAACCGGCTGGTTGACCGGTTGGTCCCCCCAACGGTCACAAACAGTGTTTTGATGAAATCAGTATTCTGTTCTCAATTTGATGAATTGTTTAATGAAATCTCATTTTGATATCGATTTGGTGCAACTGTTGGAGCACCAAATAGTAACTTTTTCACCAAATTTTAAATTTGATGTCAACTTTGATGAACCGTTGGAGATGGTCTAATAAAATTTTAAAACGAGGCCTACGATCACTGTGGACCTTCGAACCCTCCTACCAATCGGGTGTTTGGTAGCCGAGAAACTTAGGTCAGGTTTGGGATATTCAAAAAAATTTAAAATGTTAAAAAGTTATTATTATTTTAAAAAAAATATTAAAAAATTAATTTTATACAAAATTAATTTCCAAACAACTCTGACGTCCTCACAGGGAGTTGACTTTTTGGAAATATTATACAGGCGGGGGTGCACAAATAACACAATACTATTCGGCTTGTGGGGGCCATCACGGGTCCCATTTTAATAATCTGAACTGTGCAATGTGTAGAACTCGTCGAGTACTATATGGCTATGAAAAAATTACATTGATCAAATATCGCTAACTATATGATCAAATAAGTTAAAATTTATAAAATGGATGGTTTTATAGTTAACGGTTGAAAAAAAAACTAATCCGATCAGGTAGCTATCGATATTCGATTAACGTGATTTTTTATAAGCATATAGTACTCGACGAGTTCTACACATTGAACGGTTTTGATTAGCAAAACGAAATCCGTGGTGAGTTCCTACAGGCCGAACAACACCTTCGATTCAATACCCGAAAAGTAAGGAATTATCTTCCAGCCTATACTCTGCCACGTTGTCCCTTAATTCATCCCACCGTACTATCTATTCCATTCCAATCTTCTCCTATATACTAATTTATATAATTTTTTAATATATATTTTTTTTATAAAAAGTTAAAAATTTATCCCAAATAACTATTTTTTTCTCAACCTTTTACTCTAAAAAAAGGCAAAACCCCCCGCGACCGCTTATTAATATAAAAATGATTGGTGGCCCTAAAAAAGTTGCCCCTAATATCTCTAATTTCCATTTTTGGAAACTGTTTTCTTTTTTTCTTTCTTTTTTCCTTTTTTTTTTTTTTTTTTACCTTAAATGGATTTTCGGGGCATTCGAGCCCCCCATTTTCGGGCCCTGAAGCACGGCCGCTTATTAATATTCATACTTCCCCGCCAGTAAAACCCTAAACCCGAGTTTCCAACAGTCAATAAACATTGTCAAGATCCAAACGCTGCTGGTTCAGTTCACAATTCACTCAGCCTCAGGTATGCAATTCAGCACTCATACCATGTCTTATTACTTGAACTGTTTCGGACGATCTGAAGTGGGTGAAAATTAATCAAGTCTTGGTGCTAGGCCCAATGCAATACTCACTCCAAGGTGGAGCTAGGTCGGACCTCGGCCCTATGGCCAACACTTGCTCCGAAGTAAGGCAATCATAGGAGTTCGGCCCAATGTACGAGCGTCACTCCAAAGTGGGCCGAGCAACATGGTGGACCTTCTGGATGGACAGAACCACTCCGAAGTGGGTTGAGCAACATGTTGGACCTGCTGGTTGGACAACCGTTGTAGAGCAAACCAACTTAGAGAAGGCCAATTCACTGAAGATCTTTCTTGGGTCCACTAGAGACAAACAACTCTGCTCCTCTCCCTCTGTATGAACATAACGTGGAGACATGGAGGTGCAGAGGGACAAGGAGCATGTATGACAGACCTGCGTCTGAATGGCAGGCAGAGTGGTCGTCCTCTTCCAATGAGAGATGTCCGCTAATGAGACAAACAAAACAGACCTGCACCCGAGTGTCAGGCGGAGTGGTCGTCCTCCTCCAATAGGAGACGACCACGAATAAGACACGTTGGACAGATGGCGGAGAGAGAAGGACTTGAACGACAAACAACCTTCTCCTATAAAAGGTGAACACTATTCACTCTCAAAGGATCCGAAATCCACACACACTTAACACATACACTCTTTGTATCCTCTCCTCTCTTTTTCCTCTCCCTGAGTCCCTAACTTTACCATCGGAGGGGTTTCCGACCAAACCCCGGTCGGGCAGTCTCACCGTTTGTTATCCTGTGCAGATCTTCAATTCCCAAAGTCTGCTGTTCATCCACGAAGTTCAACCCTTCTTCATAGTGCGGAAATCACCCCCGCACAATTGGCGCCGTCTGTGGGAAAACCACTGTTTGCTTCGTGACGAACTCCGGCGATGGGAATCGAAGACACACCCCACTCTGGGCTAGCAGAGAGGACTCCAATGACGGAGAGAACCAAAGATAAGGGTCTGGAATTCCCTTCAGCGCACGATGACCCTATGGACCACGACGATCAGACACGCAACGCGACGGAGCGACGCCGTGTCATTGCCGTTGAGTCGTCTCAACGTCTTTTTGTTGAGAAAGACCACCGTGACCGCATCATTGACTCAATGGGTTTGGAGATCACTGAGCTTCGTACCCAATTGTTGAAGTTCATGGCGACCCCAGCGGAGCCAAGAAAATCCGTTGGTGGACCATCGCAAAGGAGACATACTCCTCCGCCGCCTCGCAAGGAGCACTCCAGCCGTGGCCCTGCTCATAGAGGGCGTAGCCGGCCGATTTCGGTGCATAGTGAAGGGGCCAGCAGTAAGACGAATAACCTTAAAAATAACCCACGAGGGAATTCTCATAAAAGGCAGAGGACTGTCAGCCGCCTATCTGGAACCTTTCATTGTCGCCACGACGAGCGGCCACAAGATTTGAGAAGCTGGCTGAACGATAACAGAGGAGAGGCACGACGGCTATGCAGGGGAGGAGAAAGTCGAGGAGGTAGGGAGGAGGACCGCCGGCTCAGTAGGGAAAGGGACCAGTTAGACCGGTCCATACACCAACAAGAGCGTCGTGCTCTAGACCGGTTGGTGTCCACCCCCTTCTCCCCAGAGATAGAAGCTGTAGAACCTCCACGGAAGTATAGCCCGCCAAAATTCATTCTCTATGATGGGAAGATGGACCCTTTGACCCACATCAGCCATTACCGCCAGATGATGTCCCTCTGGAACCGCAACGACGCACTCATGTGCAAAGTCTTCCCTTCTAGCCTTGGAGAACTTGGCCTCCGATGGTTTGACAAACTCCCCAATGGCTCGATTTATGACTGGACGCAGCTCTCTGAGGCGTTCTTAGCCCGATTTGTCTCCAACAGCAGAGTCCCAAAGCAGTTAGATACTTTGTTCAATATCCGAAAGGACAGGAAAGAGACCCTACGCCAGTACGCGCGACGGTATTGGGAGGAGTATGGTGACTTGGAGGAAAATGTTTGTAGTGAACAGCTGGCCGTGCTATACTTCAAGCAAGGCCTACCCCCTTCGCACAAGCTAAGGCAGTCGTTGACGAAACGACCTGCCCCCACTATGAAGGATTTGAGGGCTCGAATAGAGCAACAAGCTCGTGTGGAAGATGACGCTGCTTCGGTACATGTTACGGTTGCTAAAGAAGAAGTCAGACCGCCTCGACCACCTAAGACTGAGCAGCCAAGGAGGGATGAACAACGCAAGAACTATGGCCAAAGGAACCGCTCCACAGCAGAAAATGATGAGGAAAGGGCCAAGTCTTATGAAGGCATCACCACCGTCTTCAAAGAGCCAATATACAGGCTCGTCGAGAAACTTAAAGGGGAAGCCTTCTTTGTTTGGCCAGCTAAGATGCCTGGAGACCCTGCTCGGCGCAATCAAACACTGCGTTGCACCTATCATCGAGAGAAGGGACACAAGACGCAAAATTGCAGAGCTCTCAAACAACACTTGGAGGACTTAGTTACGGCAGGACACCTCCAACAATGGATAGACGTTGATAAGACGAGGGAAAAGCAGGGACTCGACCAAGCCCCTCCTGAAGAAAACCATGCCCCGAGGTTGGTCATCAACGTTATCCATGGAATGACTGACCCTGAAAGAGAAAACATAATTCGAGGAGAAATCCAGCGTGCCACCCACATTCGACAGGTAATGTCGGTAGGACCTCCTCCTAAAAAGTCCAAGACAGAAGCCAGACCTTCCCGGTTTAACGTCGTGTTCACTAAAAAGGACCTAGAGAGAATCCAGTACCCCCACACCGATGCCCTCATCGTTACAGTTGGTGTGGCCAACAAGTTCGATGTGAAGCGAGTCTTGATTGACCAAGGAAGTGCCGCAGACATCATGTATTATGAACTTTTCAAGAAGCTCGGCCTCAGTGAGCAACTCCTGACACCTGCCACCTCCCCTTTAGTTGGCTTCAACTCGCAAACAGAATGGCCGCTCGGCCGAATAACTCTGCCTGTCATAGCTAAGTCCAAGGTGGTCTCTGTTGACTTCTTGGTGGTAAACACCCCATCTCCCTACAATGCCATCCTCGGCCGACCTTGGATTCACCAGATGGAGGCAGTTCCTTCCACCTATCACCAACTCGTTCGCTTTCCAACCAAGTATGGAGTAGAGGAGATTCGTGGAGACCAAGTGGCAGCCAAACACTGCTTCATTGCCGCCATGAAAACCAAACAAGTCTGCGACCAAGTACAGATGATAGAAGTACCTGACCAGCCAGTTTTGGAAGACGTCGGCGGAGTGCCGACTGAGAAGATGGTGGAGGACCTAGAGACGGTCTTGGTAGAAGAAGGAAACCCAGATAAGTTCTTCCTGCTTGGCACTTCCCTCACTGTTGGAGAGAAAGAGCAATTACTGGCTCTACTCCGTAAAAACATCGAAGTGTTCGCCTGGTCGGCCTATGACACTCCTGGGTTGGACCCCAACTATGCCTGTCATCGACTCAACGTCCAACTAGGAGCGTGGCCGGTTATTCAGAAGAGTAGACGATCATCCACGTAACACACCGATGCAGTGATCGAAGAGGTGGACAAACTTTTGGCTGCTGGAGTCATTCGAGAAGTGCAGTACCCAAAGTGGCTATCCAACACCGTCGTGGTGAAAAAGAAGAATGGCAAATGGAGAGTCTGCGTTGATTTCACTAGCCTTAACAAAGCTTGCCCCAAGGATAGCTTCCCCCTTCCACGAATAGATCAACTTGTTGACGCAACGGCTGGACATGAGCGCATGAGCTTTCTAGACGCCTATAGTGGCTACCACCAGATCCCTATGTTCGGTCCTGACCAAGAGAAAACGGCTTTCATCAGCCCTAGAGGCATTTACTGCTACAAAGTGATGCCCTTCGGCTTGAAAAATGCTGGTGCGACCTACCAACGAATGGTCACCAAAATGTTCAAGGACCAGCTTGGTAAAACCATGGAAGCATACATTGATGACATGGTCGTCAAAAGCAAGTTGGCCGAGCACCATCTAAGGGACCTTGAGCAAGTGTTTGGAATTCTGAAGACTCACAAGCTTCGATTGAACGCCTCAAAATGTGCCTTTGGAGTGGGATCAGGGAAGTTCTTGGGGTATATGGTGACTAGGCGGGGCATTGAAGCCAACCCCGACCAAATCAAAGCCCTCCAAGACCTTGAAGCACCTACAAAGGCTAAAGAACTCCAGAAACTCGCTGGTATGGCTGCAGCACTTAACCGTTTCATCAGTCGGTCATCTGATCGGATGAAGCCCTTCTTCCAACTTCTAAGGAAGAAAACCAGTTTTGAGTGGGGAAGTCAGTGCTCCGAAGCTCTAAAAGATTTGAAGAAGTATTTGTCCTCTCCTCCCCTTCTATCAACACCTGTCGCCAACGAAGAGCTTTTCCTTTACTTGGCTGTTTCTGATCATGCTGTCAGTGCAGTGCTAGTCAGAGAGGATGGGAAGGAGCAAAAACCAGTGTATTACGTTAGTAAGACACTCCTTGATGCCGAAACTAGATACTTGCCATTGGAGAAATTGGCATATGCACTATTAATTGCCTCTAGGAAGCTTGTTCATTACTTTCAAGGACATACCATCAACGTCCTCACTGAATTCCCCCTCAAGTCTGTGTTCAGTCGAGCAGATTTCTCAGGCCGAACAGCAAAGTGGGCGGTGGAGCTTGGAGAGTTCGATATCAAGTTCCAACCTCGAACAGCAATCAAAGCTCAAGTTCTGGCAGACTTTGTTGCAGAATTCACCCCGGGACCGGCTGTCCCCTCCGAAGGGAGCTCGGCTTTGGTCACTATGACTGCCCAGCATAAAGGGCAATCCCCAGCCGAAGCATGGAAACTTTTTGTTGGAGACGTATGGAAGCTGTTCGTGGACGGTTCTTCTAACCAAAAAGGGTCAGGGGCAGGAGTTGTCCTTATTTCTCCTGAAGGATTCATATGGGAGCAAGCCATTCGATTGGGCTGGAGAGCCTCTAACAATGAAGCAGAGTATGAAGCTCTACTAGCCGGCCTACGAAGTGCCGAACACTTCAATGCGGAGGAGCTACTCGTCTTTAGTGACTCTCAATTAGTGGTCAACCAACTCTCTGGAGTTTACGAGGCTCGCGATGAGCGGATGGCCACTTATGCAGCACAGGCCAAAAATTTGATCAGAAAGTTCCAAGCCATCAAAGTCGAGAAGATTGGCCGAGAGGGAAATGGTCATGCTGACGCTTTAGCTTGCCTGGGTTCCTCGGTCGACTCCAGAGACGGCCGCAAAATGTGGGTGGAATATGTACCCCAACCAAGTATTCAACTAGTCGAAATGGTCCTTTGCACTGACTTGGGCCCGAGTTGGATGGACCCACTCTTGGCCTTCTTGAAAAATGGCACCCTTCCTGAGGACAAAAAAGAAGCGCACAAGACAAGGCACAGAGCTTCTCGGTTTTGGCTCTCCCCATCTGGCAAGCTTTACAAGAAGTCCTACATGGGCCCTTATCTACTCTGTGTTCATCCAAGTCTGGTGGAAGATGTGCTTTATGAGATCCATGATGGAATCTGTGGGAGTCACACTGGTGGTCGGTCCTTGGCACACCGAGCGCTAACACACGGGTATTGGTGGCCGCGCATGCAAAAGGAGGCCCAACAGTACGTCCGCAAGTGCGACAAGTGCCAAAAGTTTGCTCCTCTCATTCACCAGCCGGCCAAAGCTGTAACCCCTCTCACCAGTCCTTGGCCATTCGCTCAGTGGGGCTTAGACATTGTTGGACCATTAGCTAGGGGAACTGGGAATAAAAGGTTCTTCATCGCTGCAACTGACTACTTCACCAAATGGGTGGAGGTGGGGGCCTTGTGCAAGATCAAAGAAGCAGACACTAAGAGGTTTGTTTGGCGCAATGTTGTGACTCGATTTGGCATTCCCAGAGTCCTTCTCTCTGACAATGGTACACAATTTGATGGCAAGATCTTCAGGAGATTTTGCACTGACTTGAAGATAGAGTTCCGAAACTCCACTCCGGCCTACCCACAGGGCAATGGCCAAGCTGAAGCGTCCAACAAGACGATTATTGACGGGATAAAAAAGCGTCTTGAAAAAGCCAAGGGCAAATGGGTGGAAGAGATACCGAATGTCCTCTGGGCTTACCGAACTACTCCTCGTCGGTCAACCGGTGAGACACCTTACTCTCTCACCTATGGGATGGAAGCAATCATCCCTTTGGAGGTTGGCCTTCCTACCATCCGTTCTGAGATCTTTGAGCCAGCAGACAATGATGAAGCTATTGCCCAAGCTCTGGACATGGCCGAAGAACGTAGGGAAGCTGCCCTCATTCGATTGGCGGCTTACCAGCAACAACTCACTAAGAGCTTCAACAAGAATGTGCGTCCAAGGCAATTCCTACCAGGTGACTTGGTACTCAGGAAGGTAATGGATCACAAGAAAGTTCCTGGGGAAGGGAAACTCGGTGCAAACTGGGAGGGGCCCTACAAGGTTACCTCAGCACTTGGCAATGGCGCATACTATCTGGCTGACTTATCAGGGAAGGCAATCCCCAGACCATGGAACGTCGCCAACCTAAAGAAGTACTTCCAGTGATATGATTCTTAGGATGAAATACTTACAGTAATGTATTTCTCAGAACATGCCTTGATGTAATCAAAAGTTACGAGTATCAATGAATGAAAATTCGTTTTATAGTTTGTCCTTATTTACTTGTGTTGTACATTTATGCTCGGTGGAGCAAATTGGCCACGGGTCTTAACTCAAGCCAATCCCGGATGCTCAACCCTTTGGTTGGAGCGGGGTGCCAAGTGGTATAACTTGGTGGAATTTGTGCCAAGTATCGTTACTTAAAGCACGGTCCAAATTCACAATTCACGCTCGAAGACGGGCAGAATTACACTCTACGAAGGGTTAAATCCCGCCAAAACTTGCCCAAGTCAGGTGGCGGCCGACCAACATGATAAAAAACTTTCACAATTTTTTCTCTACGAAGGCATAAAGCATGGTCTGACCGAACAGACAACCTTCCGAGCCACAGAGCTCATGCTCAGCTGGGGGCATCGACAAACTTACTCAATTTTTTCTAAGGCACGAAGCCTGATCAGACCGAACAGACAGCCTGCTAGGCCATAGAGCCTCTGCTCGGCCGGGGGCAAACATGACATATAAGCAAAAATTGAAGATAAGCGGTTCAACACTTGCGAAAATAAAAGAACGAGTGCATTGAAGTGAAACTTCAATTACTAAAAAGAGTTCGGCCTTACAAAAAAAGAGGTCCACCCGACCGAACTCCAAGATAAATAAGAAAGTACAAGTTGCAAATTCAACACTTGGCAAATTTAGAAGGTACTTCATTACAAAAGGGAGCTCGGTTTGTATCATAGCTTATCCAACCGAGCGCTAAAGCAAAATTTGAAGATACTTCATTAACTTCCAAGTTTCATTACAAAAGAACTACTAAAGCAGAAGTGAAAGAAAAACTCGAGGCAACCTAACAACTTACTCCTCGCGTTGCTCCTCCTCGTAGTGTCCATCCTCACGGTGCTCCTCTTCTGTAGGATTGACAGTCTGTCTAACCAAGGAAGAGCTTGGCAGGAAAGGAGAAAGGCCAGAAGGATCAACATCCGTAGCTCCACCTTGGCGAGGCCTTCTCATCCTAACCCTTGCAGCGGTCTTCGAAGGGACTGGGATATCGTCAATATCATAAAGAGAAGAAGCCTCTTCCACTTTAGCAGCGCGCAGAGCCCCAGTCCAACCCTTAGTAAAGATCTTGTCCCTCAGCTTCAAAATCTCCTCCGAATAGGTCTTTTCGGCCTCGTCATAGCCCCTCTGTTCGGCCTCGTCCACCATCCTTTGATAATTAGCCTTTAAAGACTTCAAAGCAGCATCGGCATCTACGGCCCTCCGCTCGGCCATGAACATCAGTGCTTCGGCCTTCTTCTTTGCATCTTCCATCTTCTTTATATCCTCTCCGGCCGCCTTCAAGGACATATCAGCATCAGCCAACATGTTGATCGTCTTAACCTTCTCTTGCTCCTCACGATGCCGCTTTTCATCCATGATGTGCATCCTCTGAATGCACTGCACCAAACCAAAATGTCATATTCTCAACAACCAAATTTAAGTAAATGACAAAGACATAAAAGAAGACTTACTGCGGTTAGCATCTGCACCGAACCCTTGATCAACACGTCGCTTGAAATGTTTTGCTCCGCCATATCCAAAGGTAGCAGCAATGTCTTTGATAAGTCAAAAGCCAAGTCGCTTGAGTAGATTGTGCTGTCCGATGTAGTGATTGCTCGGCCGTTGTGCTCCAAGGGAGGCACCCATTCTTCAACTGAGCCCTGCTCATGAGAACCCCCAGCAACTTCTTTACCTTTGGACCTCTTCCTCTTTGAGGCCCTATCAGCGGGAAGAGCAAGAGTAGCAACGGGAGGAGGAGGAACAATAACATCCTTTTTTCCACCCTTAGACCTCTCCATCGGTGGAGAGGAAACTCGTGTGTCGACCGTCGAAACAGCTAGAAGGTCCTCATCATCAGATCCAAAGACTAAGGCATCAAGATTGAGCTTTTGGCGACGAGCCATTTCGCTTGCTAAGTCTGGCGACAGAGAGTAGCCTCTACTGAGTGATCCACTTGATGAACAAACGACAGCGGAAGAGGAAGCTCCAGCAGTTTGGCCAACTTGTTCTTCGGTTTCAATCTCAAGTGAGTCCCTCGAGAAGTTGTTTACTTTGGGTTTCCGTTGGATGACATGTCTGTAAGTTCGCACATAGTTAAGCAAATGCGAGGCCGACCGATCTTCGTATCTTAGTGCAACTTTGATATCCCTTGGATGCACTTTCTCCGGCCTCCTCTTTAGCTTCTTTGAACCTGCAAGTACGAACAATAACACTTTAACAAAGAAAAAAATCACAGGCGATAAGCGAATGGATAAAAGGAAGCTACAATAAAGAATGACCTGGGTGGCCGTTCTCTCGTGGAACCCGCTTCGATCGGCCCACCTCCTCGGCCGCAAACTCCCAATTACCTCCGACTTGAAGGAAATCAGAGCAATGCTTGTCATTATCAGGAAGTTCAGTAACGAGTTGGAGGTCCAACGACCGAACTTTGACATAATAGTTTTTACCGCCTTTATTACGACACAAGGAGTAGCAATGAAGGATATCCCAAATACCCAAGTCCAAGTCTAAGAGGTCGTTTAAGACCGAGACACCGTTTATCACTCTAAGTGTGTTCATTGATATTTGCATTGGTGTAAGTTCAAAATAAGAAAAGAATCGACGCAACAAAGGGTTCAACGGAAACCTAACACCCCCTTCTACGATGGAGGCAATTGAGAAGGGCATTGTGGTGCTTGTACACGACCGATCCGCGTCAACCGCCGCCAATGTCAATGTGACATCATTGGGAATGTTATATCTTCGGCGGAACTCATCCATTCCTGCCGGAGTGTCCACTAGGTTCCGAAACTTACCCATTGGAGGTGTGACGTTCCACCAAACGACTACACTAAGGATGACTTGCAAGGTTGGAGGTACAATGGCCGACCGAGCAACCGTGTGCTAAACGACTCTCAACGTTACACTTAACCAGAAAAGTAATGGTGAAGGTGGAAAGGAAATACATGGGTTCTATGACTTACATTGCCAAAATCAAGGGAAACTTGATGGCGAGCCTCTCCGATGAAGCAATCCCACTGTGGCAACCAAGAGAAAAATTATGAGTTGCAAAAAAAAAAAAAAAAAAAAAAAAAAAAAAATTAAATAAAAAAAAAAGAGAAAAAGATTAAATAAATAAATAAAAAAAAAAGAGAAATAAATCACAGTGAAGAACTTACAAAACAGTGTCAACAACTTGAATCAGTAAATTACAGTGGCAAACCCACTGCGAAGGATGGGGCATTTTTGGTGAACAGGCAGCTTTGGAATAAAGGCACAAGAAGTACTGCTACAATCCATGGGTGACAAAATAACGGTGGGTTCACTCCATCAAAAATACATTGCTCAGGACATCAGATAAGCCCGGACCAACGTGAAATAGAGAAGAAATTGGTCTCTCTGACTTAAAATTCTAGAGAGAGGAAATGGGAAAACCAAAAAGTTGGAGGAAGCTATCAACTTTCTGAAACAAATTCCGAATTTATAAGGGTCCCATGGTCAGGCACTTAGATTTTTAAATTGTTTTAATGCTCCAAGGAAAAGAGAGGAAACGTAAAGATAAAGAAAATAGATTACTTTATTCTCAAAAAACTAATCTGTGCTTTTCAGAAGTAAAAAAGTGGAGGCAAGATTGATTTGTTTTATTTTTCAAAAAATTGATGGGTCTTCTTCACGTCACGTCGGCAGTCCAATCCACCAACCAGACGTAAACACGTAGCAGCTCGATAGTCTAGTACTTACATCCGCCAGTGCCGAGCTTGAAATTCAACGATCATGTGCTAAGGCAGAACAAATATTAGAAGGCAGGAGTCAGAGCCGAGCTACACTACGAAGGCCACGTGTAATGGGCCAAAGAAATGACCGAGCAAGGGGCTAAATAAATGATGGAACCACAAAGATGCTTTACATACTACAAAGGCAGACATAGATTCATGGAATAGAAGACACCAAACTCAACCTTGTTGGAGCAAAGTCAAAAGCAACAAATTGCCACCAGCAACTTGAAAGTACCGAAGTGTATATATTTATATATATATATATATATATGGCAAAGACTCGCAGTGTTGTTTTGAAGCAGCAAAAATGTAACCGATCATCAGAACTTACAATGCCGAGCGAAACTAACCAATTGAGAACACCAGCGGAAAATCGATGGGCAGCCCCGCTGGGAATAATGGCAGATGGCTTCACTTCAGTAACGACACCGTTGACGGCTCAAAAACATGACCACGGTAGTGGTTGGAAGTCCTCTAACGATAACGACATAGCAGACCACCACTGTCATAAAAAAAATAATAAAAATAAAAATACGAGCGAACAAGCCTCAAATCTGGTAGACCCAAAGCTAACAACATAGATTCGACGACGCAAGCTCACCAGCAACAAAACAGCAGCACTTTAGCGACAACCCAGTGACGGAGCAAATACCAGAATTGGTGACGCGAGTTGGCAACAGCAAAGGTGAACCCACACCGAAGCAAGAGTAGAACACCGGCGACAACTAGGAAAAGAACACGCCACAAATAGACTCTCGACGGCAAGTCCCCATCTCTCCACTAACAAGAAGATGTAAAGGAAAATCAGTAGGCAATGCTTGAAGCTCCAACAAACTGGGTTTCTAGAGAGAGAAAGTGGGAGGCCCAGAAGATAGCTCTGAATTTGTTTTATATTTCAAGTAATGAGCTGGTTCCTGAAATTTAAATTTTTAGCGAGGGAAAGTATATAAAGCATCTAATCTAAAGGCTAGTCTGACAAGGCCGCATGTTGATTGACAGAAGACAATACGAATGGGGTCGGGGCCGAGCTACAAGACTGAGTTGCATCAATTTCTTTTTAATACTTAGTTCGGCCAACCGAGCACCAGTACAACATCAAATACAAGTCAAGAAGGCCGAACATAGCCGACTGAACAACTCTGCGCAGATTGGAAAACAATTTACAAATGATAAAGAGGAGGCCGAACGACGCAGAACGAGAATTAGAAGATCAGAATAATAAGACCGAGCTGGGTAAGTCTTGCGTAAAATAAATAAGAGTTGTTCGGCCCACCAAGTGTCGGAAAAGGGTCGACCGAGCATCGACGATAACCGACCAAGTTGTAACGTGCATGAGGTAAGCCAAGCTGGGTGTGAGCGAAACCTATGAACTGAAATGAATCGAAGAAGCTGCGTTGGGCCGAACAAGAAGCAGTCCGACCGAGCTACAACACGAGCAAATCGGCCAAAATATTTCGGCCGAGCAGCAATCAAGGACACGACCGACCAGCGCATGAAGAAGTGAGCCGAACAATTTTGCTAATTACGTCCATACTCGGAACAATGTATACAGTTTTTGCACGTTCAGCCACCAATAAATCTGCATAGATAATGCATGTGGGCAAGGGAGGATTTATCCTGTGACTATGCACCAAAATATGCACCAAAAGTCAAGCAAAGCAAAGGGCCCACTGTACATTCATGGTAATTGTTTATATAAGTTGATGGTCATGTGCAATGTGCTAAAAAAAAATAAATAAAAGATAAATTTATGTATATACATTTTCAAAAATAAAAAATAATAATAATAATAATAAAAATAAAATAAAAAAAATTCTTGTGTATATATATTTTTAAAAAATAAAATAATAATTAAAAAATAATTAAAATAAATAAAAAAAAAAAATTTGTGTATATATATGTTTTTTTTTTTTTTCTTCTTAAATTAAAAAATAATAATAAAATAAAATAAATTTTTATGTATATATATGTATATATATTTTTTCAAGACAAGTAACGACGCTCAGCCGATTGAAAGAGCACCAGGCCAGACAATTACAAGGCTAGTGAAGACACACATTTAGTTTGGGGGCACAATTGAGCTACGAAACATTGGGCAGACGCAAAAGTTGGACCGAACAATAATTTTTAATCCAGCTCATGGAGCTCAAATTAAGTTGTGATCACCCAAACTTCGAAGTTGGTGACAGAATTGGCTTCCGCTTCGTCTAACGTAAGCGCAAGCCAGGGGGCAAATGAAGTGGGTGAAAATTAATCAAGTCTTGGTGCTAGGCCCAATGCAATACTCACTCCAAGGTAGAGCTAGGTCGGACCTCGGCCCTATGGCCAACACTTGCTCCGAAGTAAGGCAATCATAGGAGTTCGGCCCAATGTACGAGCGTCACTCCAAAGTGGGCCGAGCAACATGGTGGACCTTCTGGATGGACAGAACCACTCCGAAGTGGGTTGAGCAACATGTTGGACCTGCTGGTTGGACAACCGTTGTAGAGCAGACCAACTTAGAGAAGGCCAATTCACTGAAGATCTTTCTTGGGTCTACTAGAGACAAACAACTCTGCTCCTCTCCCTCTGTATGAACATAACGTGGAGACATGGAGGTGCAGAGGGACAAGGAGCATGTATGACAGACCTGCGTCTGAATGGCAGGCAGAGTGGTCGTCCTCTTCCAATGAGAGATGTCCGCTAATGAGACAAACAAAACAGACCTGCACCCGAGTGTCAGGCGGAGTGGTCGTCCTCCTCCAATAGGAGACGACCACGAATAAGACACGTTGGACAGATGGCGGAGAGAGAAGGACTTGAACGACAAACAACCTTCTCCTATAAAAGGTGAACACTATTCACTCTCAAGGGATCCGAAATCCACACACACTTAACACATACACTCTTTGTATCCTCTCCTCTCTTTTTCCTCTCCCTGAGTCCCTAACTTTACCATCGGAGGGGTTTCCGACCAAACCCCGGTCGGGCAGCCTCACCGTTTGTTATCCTGTGCAGATCTTCAATTTCCAAAGTCTACTGTTCATCCACGAAGTTCAACCCTTATTCATAGTGCGGAAATCACCCCCGCACGGCCGCTTATTAATATTCATACTTCCCCGCCAGTAAAACCCTAAACCCGAGTTTCCAACAGTCAATAAACATTGTCAAGATCCAAACGCTGCTGGTTCAGTTCACAATTCACTCAGTCTCAGGTATGCAATTCAGCACTCATACCATGTCTTATTACTTGAACTGTTTCGGACGATCCACTTCACAATCTAGGTTTAGGGTTTTGTCTCAGTTCATATCTTCAGTTTCGAGCCTCAAAGTAGCTTGGCGTAAAGACATCAAGCTAGACCAAGCCATTGAAAACGATAAACAATGGAGACTCTGTGCAAGAGTCGTCAAAGAGGTACTAAACGAGCAAGGTCAAGTTATCCCACTTCGTTACTTAGAGAAACGTCGTCCAAGACTGCGTCTTCCGATCACAATCAAGACCTTTCTTGCCCGAAACCCCGGTCTCTTCGATACCTATCTCGATCGAATCAGACCCAAATCAGAGCCTGTCCCTTTTATTCGTGCTAGCGATAGGCTGCAGCGATTTTTAGAAGAAGAAAAGAGAATTAGGACTGAAAACGAGCCATTAATTGTTGCGAAATTGTGTAAATTGTTAATGATGTCGAAGAATAACGTGGTTAGTGCAGAAAAATTGGTACATGTCAAGAGGGAATTTGGGTTTCCCAATGATTTTATGGTCAGTTTGGTGCCAAAATACCCTGAATATTTTAGGCTAGTTGAGCATCCAGGAGAGGAAAAATCATTTCTTGAACTGGTTTCATGGGATTCCAAGTTTGCGAAGTCAGCAATAGAGCAAAGGGCAGATGAGGAGTCGAGGTTGACGGGGATAAGGATTAGGCCATCTTTTTATGTTAAGCTTCCCCCCGGGTTCTTTCTTAGGAAGGAAATGAGGGAATGGGTTAGGGATTGGATGGAACTTCCATACATTTCGCCCTATGACAATGCATCCCAATTGGACCCATCATCGCGAGAAATGGAGAAGAGGACTGTTGGGGTTTTTCATGAGTTGCTTTCGCTTTCTCTTTTCAAGAGGATCCCAGTGCCGATTTTGGGAAAGTTTAATGAAGAGTATAGGTTTTCAAATGCATTCTCAAGCGTGTTCACAAGGCATTCGGGGATATTTTACATGTCTTTGAAAGGTGGGATAAAGACTGCAGTGCTGAGGGAGGCGTACAAGGATGATGAATTGATTGACCGGGATCCGATTCTTGAAATAACAGACAAATTTGTTGAGTTGTTGGATGAGGGACGCAGGGAGAGAGTTGAGCAGCTGAGGTTGCAGAGGGAAGCAGTTCATAAAGATATAGAAATGATGGCAATGGGAAATAGTGAACGACACTAGTCCGAATGCGGGGAACAATTGCAAAAGTTTGAAGATTTAGATGGTTGATGAAAGCAGCTGGATCTTATATATTGGTGAAACTGCTATCAAGGGTGGTTGCCTTTTGTTGTTTGGAAGACATTTTTGTGCGATAGCTTCATCATTTGGGAATGGAGCAATCAAGGTTTCCGTGTTACGTGTTGGAAGCCTCCAAGTAATTTTGTGTATGGATAAATTTGTGCTTGATACATACAAATGACTTAATATATTTTGGCGTGCACAACAAGAGGCTTTGCCCATCATAGCTGTTAACAATTGCAGGTATATGTTCTGCCAATATTCCCCATACAACAATTTTCCTTTCATATCCTCCTACAACAATTTCATCATGTGCCCCATTGTCAATTTCACTTCAATAAAATCCGATGTTGGGATTTTCCATGATCTTGTAATGTTGTAGATATCTGCCTAGAGAAAAATTGAGACCATAAAGGAATGTCAGGAAGAAAGAATCAATAATTATGGCATTTGGCAATGCAAAACTATGAAGTACATAGCCAATACATGAAAAGACGATGGTGAGAAACAACTCAATATGGTCTTTCCTTCTATTCATGTTTGAAAATAGTTCAATGCAAATGCAAAGTTTTGATGAATGAGAATCTACTCTGGCTTGATATGAGACAAAACTGAAGTTATTGCCCACTGCGAAAAGCCTGTCGATGATTTTGCTTTGTTGCTCTGCCACAGCAATGAATGAATTTATTTACTGATTATCAGTAAATTCTCATGGAGGTGAATCCTTTTCATAGCCAAAACTTTTTTCAAGGTTATTCCATTGTTTGGTTCTGTTTTAGGTCTACATTATTCATGATTTTTAATATCTCCATGTGAATCCTTTTCATTGCCGAAGCTTTTTTCAAGGCTGTTCCATTGTTTGGTTCTGTTTTAGGTCTACATTATTCTTGATTTTTAATACCATGGTGTATTTTCTATTGGAGTACGGATATATATGTACGTTGTGTATGTTTTTAAACTTTCATGGCCTCAATGTTAAATGTATGGTAGGAAGATTAGAAAAAGGGGCAATGGAGCTATTGTATTTATATTTGTGTTACTATTTTAATTCTTTGTGAATTCTGCTTGTTGGTTGAAGGTAGTGGCCATATCATAGTAGCCTTGAGGAAGCAAGCGAAGTAACGGTTTACAAAAATTTTCATGTTTAAACTAAAAGTTGCTTCAAATTTTAATTTCAATTAGTTCCCAAATGTTATTTGATTAGTATACATTTGGTTTAGTATACATTTGAAAATATATGCAAAAATCATGCAATATATATTTCTTTTGTTGTTTCAATGGAGAAACAAAAATGTATAATGCACATTGTGGTTCCTTTTAAATCTATGGCATGTTTTTCATCATTGATTACCATTTACAAATGCTTGCTGTGGTGACCATTTGGATACTAAACTCATCTGCATCAACACTCTGCATCATCACTCAGCAACATGTAGATATAACCCTGCCTTCCAAGTTATTTTTGAAAGCCCCATTTACTTCCTTTAGCCTACATCTCTATGCTGAACTTCTTATGTTCTGACAGGAAACTAAGTTCAAGCAGCCACGTTCCTTCTAAGCTTTTTCAGTATGCTGTACTAGTGAACAGGAGAGATTTTCAGATTATTAGCAAACTGAATCTCTCCAATCTCCGTAGTTGTAAGATTTGCTTCTATATTATATCATCTACAATGTGCTTACATGACTAATTATCTATGCATTGATGATGAAATCATTGATGTCATCCTTTTCTTTTTCTTCTTACCAAAAAACAAAATCAAGGCACATCAATCAATACAAATACGTATTTATTTGCGCAAGCAAAGCTTTGACCTCATTGCTGGTAGGACACCATTTGATGAACTCTGATTTAATGGTCATTAACTGAGAGTTTTGTGTATCAACTGTGTGCAAGTTCCTAAAACCCAACTTTTATTGTCATGAAGTGTCTGCATTAGCTTATCACCATAAATATGTTTTATGGGTTACATGGCTTATCTATATATTTGTGATATTAATAAATTTTTGAATTGTTATGGTGGCTCAATTTGTAGACAAATAAGCTTTATGTATTTGTAGAGCTGAAGAAAATTGAATTTGGGAAGATGGTCGTTTCAATAGAGTGGTGGTGACTGTGATACTGCCTTGATGGCTTCAGATTCTGGTAAATATGTGGAATAGACCTTGTTTCTATTGATTTGCTTGGTTAATCCATTTGCCAATATTTTTATGTGCAAATTTCATTCTTGTTAGGTCTTTTATTGCAAATTTTGTTCTAAATTGTGATGTCGTTCATGCTTGTAATTCAGAATATGCTTTGTGAACATATCAGGTTGTATAGTCAAACCCGTCCTCCATTTTAAAAAAAGAAGAAGAAATCTTTGATCCTATGAACGAAAGTAGTAATATTGTCTTTTCTCCTTTCTATATATGAAGACTGTAACTGCTGCATCAGGCCTTTAGACCAACCTCCAAAGTGGTTACATGTGCTTTGTATTTCAATTAAATGTTTACAATTCATTTGGTTTTTAAAAGTTTCACTTACTTTAGGAAAAATATGGAATCTCCTCTGACAATGCTCATATTTTTCATGTTAGTAAAATATTTCTCTTTGTTAGTAAAAAAAATATTTTTCATTTTAACTTTCTTCTTTAAAAATGGGTAACAGCGACAGTGGTGGAGTGCCTATGGTAGTGTGAGGCAGTGGGCAGTGTCAAAACCAGAGCTGGGTCTGTAAAGAGAAAGAGAGTTGAAGAGAGAAAAGTAGAGAGAAGAGTCAGAATGAGAGGAAGAAAAAGGGGAGAGAGAAGCGTAATGGGTGCCATGTGTCCTATGCATTTTTTCGCTCTGTTAGACACCTAGACAGAAATGGACAGAGTGTTGACATAGATATAGTTTATAAAGTGCAGGGTTTTAGTTGAAAAAAATTAAAAATTCAAGGTTTAATTTGTGATTAGACAAAACCATGGGTTATTTGTGTAATTTCCCCATAAAATATTTATTTTGTGCTTTGTTTGGTTCTTGGATTTGTAAAAGGAAAGAAGAAGAATGTGGAGAAGATAGGAAAATTAAAATGAATTGAGCGATCTAAACATTTTCTTTCTTGATTACTTATTTAAAAGAAAAAAAGAAAAGAAAAGAAAGGGCAAGTAATTTCATTCTCCTTTTCTTTTCCTTTCCGAAATCCAAACATAGTGGTGTATAATTTCTAACAAATATGATATGCTAGTGACATTCTTAAAATTAGAAGTTTGCTTGATGAGGCGTTTGTTTTAAAGTTAGAGAACCGAATCTATGACATCAGTTATGAATACATTTTTGGTATAGTTTTTCTATTTGTATATAGTATTACTATTACGCTTCATATTTATATTTCTCAGTTGTCATGGGGTATTGGGGCTGGCCGATGGCACATAATCATTTAACAAACTACATATTCATTTACCTTTCTAACCATTCTATATTTATTTTATTTTTTATTATGTGAGCTGCAGCAAATTTGGCATTTCAGCTCCTTTTTTTGGGGGCATATAATTCTCGAGCACAAAAACACTCCTCACACAAAATGAATGAGGCTCTCTAAACTATTTAGAACCCGATTTCTCTTTTACATCAACAACCATACCAATGCACTTTCTTTGCTATTTTCTTTTAGTTAATGAACCCACTAGAAAACCTAAATTAAGGAAATGAGAAGTACATGATTTACTTTAGTATAAATAGAATCTAGGAGTACTTCATAACTACACTCCTTTGCTGCATATTAGCAAAAGGAAGTTATGATCATGGATCCAACCAAGATTCTAAAATTAACATTCTTCTTGGTGTTCCTGGTACTTAATCTGAAGACGAAGTGCCAGTCATATATGTTTCCACCTTATGCTTCTCCACTCTGTGCTTCACAGTTTGCACTGGTGAACCATGCTTGTGCAATGCTGCCATATATGCCACTACCCCCTCCCTCACCTCCTTCCCCACCGCCTTCACCACCGCCCTCACCTCCTTTACCTCCCTCACCACCTTCACCTCCCTCACCTCCGTTGCCGCCTTCACCTCCCTCACCACCTTCACCTCCGTTGCCGCCTTGTCCACCTTTACCTCCCTCACCGCCTTCACCACCTTCACCACCTTCACCTCCCTTGCCACCTTCACCTTGCCCACCTGATGATGATGATCGAGTCCATGGAAACAAACATAGGCATAGGCATGCACACGGGCATGGGCACGGGCATAGATACCAAGAATCACCCGTAGAACAGGAATGCTGTCAGTTGCTGAAGGAGGTGGACACCGAGTGTGTCTGTGGTATTCTGGTTCGCTTGCCTCCTTTCCTTTCCAAGCCGTTACACAATTACACTGTTACAGTTGACAAATCATGCAGTGTCACTTTCCAGTGTGCAGGACGATTGAGTGTTTAAATGTTACATTTTCTCTCTGGTAATTAAAGAAAAAGTTTGATTAACTACATCTAGCTTTGTAAGTTTGAATTATGTAATATTTCGATCAGTTAGTATGACTGTTTGGAGTATATGGAAGCTGTGTCGCTGGGAACATATGATACTACCTATCTTAATATCAATCAATGGACTAAATATTTGTATAGAAAATAACTTGATGTCTATTTAGTTTGTTTACAATACAATTACAGAAGGTGGATTGGCAACTTGATGGGTGAGAAAATAATTTTTAACGTTCTTTTCATTAGTGCCAAATTTGAAATTTTATTTTTTATTTTTTTATAGTGTATGGCTCTTTTTATTGCATGCTTGGTATTGAGAACTTTAAACCTTTGTCCACTGGTCATGTGATATCAATGTGACAAATTCCCTATGTTCTGCGGCTGCAAGACTCATGCCCATTAAACCTGTGTTACCTGCGTTATGGCTTAGCCATCTTGAGATGGTACCTATGGATTCTCTTGTTTATGGACCTCTCTAGACCTCTAATATATGAATCCCAAACAGGTAGGGCTCATACCATCATGCCCCTGGTCGCCCTGTCCTTCCCAGTTTGGATTACATCTGTTCGTATGTTATGATCTAACAATTGTCCCACGTTGCTAAAGTCAGAGTTTAACCATGTAAATATACGCTCACACGTTTTTTGTAACAATCCCACATTGGTTAACAAAGGTCTTAGCCATGTGGACACAAGTCTCCTGGGCATCCTATCCTTGCAAGCCGGTTTTTATTGTGTTATTGCCCCACTGAAAAAAACCTGTATATGATATTGCTTTATAGCATTGCCACAACAATGAATGAAATTATTTACCAGGTTATCAGTAAATTCCCTAACATCATAAAAGCCACTGCAGATATATCTTCAGGAAGGTTCTAAATTGGTTAATAATCATGGAGGTGAATGCTTTTCATTGCCCAGACTTTTTTCAAGGTCTGCATTATTGTTCATTGCCCAGATATATCTTTAGGTCTGCATTATTGTTCATTTTTAATAATTAATAGTACCATGGTGTATTTTCTATTGGAATACAGATATTTATGTTTTAAATTTTCATGACATCAATTTTAAATGTAAAGTAGGAACATAAAAAATAGGAACACAAAAAAGAAAAAGGACATTGGAGCTACTGCATTTAGATTGCTATTATTATTTTAATTCTTTATGAATTATGCTTGTAGGATGAAGGTAGTGGGCACATCATGGTAGCCTTGAGGAAGCAAGCAAAGTAACGGTATATAAAATCTTCCTATTTAAACTAAAAGTTGTTTCTAGTTTGAATTTTAATTAGTTCCCAAGTGTCATTTAATTAGTGTACCTTTGAAAATATATGCAAAAATCACGCATTATATATTTAACATTTTTGTTGTTTGAATTGAGAAACAGAAATGTATAATGCACATTGTGGTACCCTTTTAGATCTATGGCATGTTTTTCATCTTTGATAGTTATTTACAATTACTTTCTTCAGTGACCATCTTTCCTGTAGTTAATTCTGATGCCAGAATCCAGTTCTCTGACTGGTTTTAATTTAATTTCTTGCTTATTGACCATTAGGATACTAAAAGCATCTGCATCAGTGCATATTGGTGAGATGTCGATATAACCCTGTCTTCCAAGTTATTTTGATAACTAATTGCATTGTAAAAATCAATGATTTTATCTGGAGATTACTTGTAGTTTCAAAAATACACATGAAAGCCCCATTTACTTCTTTTAGCCTACATCTTTATGCTGAATTTCTTATGTTCTGGCAGGTAACCAAGTTCCTTCTAAAATTTTTCAGTATGCTTTACTAGTGTGTGTCACTTCAGCTTATCACCATAAATATGTTTTTGTAGGGTTACATGTCTTATCTGTATATTTGTGATATCTACAAAATTTTGAATTGTTTTGATGGTTTAATTTGTGGACAAGGAAGCTTTATGTATTTGGAGAGCTGTCTTTGGGAAGATAATCATTTCAAAGGATTGGTGGTGATTGTGATACTGCTTTGATGGCTTCAGATTCTGGTAAATATGTTGAATACACTTTGGTTCTTTTGATTTGCTTGGTTCATCCATTTGCCAATCTTTTTTTGTGCAAATTTCATTCTTGTTAGGTCTTTTGTTGAATAATTTGCAAATCTTGATCTAAATTGTGCATCAAGATGCTCATGCTTGCAATTCGGAGTATGCTATGTGAACATATCTGTTTGTATAGTCGAACCCCTTCACCCTTTAAAAAAGAAGAAGAAGAAATCCTCAATCCTATGAATGAAAGTAGTAAGACTGTCCTTTCTCCTTTCTGTATATGAAGACTGTAACTGCCGCATCAGGCCTTTAGACAAACCTTCGATGTGGATACATGTGCATAGTGTTTCAATTGAATATTTACAATTCATTTGGTTTTTCAAAGTTTCACTTGGGGAAAAAATGGAATCTCCTTTGACGTCCTTTTTTTTTTTCTCCCCCTTGACGGTGCTCATATATTTCATATTAGTGAAAATATTTTTGTTCGCTAATAACAAAAAAAGTTCATGCGATAATTCCATTATTGTTATTGATGACTTTATTAAAATGTAGTTTTGATAATGTTGATTTTTTTTAAATTTAAAATACTGAGTTGTTTGTATTTAAAATATTGCTATTGCTGACCATTTATATTATG
Organism: Camellia sinensis; assembly: GCF_055761805.1. Lineage (NCBI taxonomy): Eukaryota > Viridiplantae > Streptophyta > Magnoliopsida > Ericales > Theaceae > Camellia > Camellia sinensis. The sequence continues at coordinate 31,417,038 of NC_138974.1, forward strand.
GGAAATTCTAAAAAAAATAATTATTCTGTGCTTTGTTTGGTTCTTGTATTTGTGAAAGGAAAGAAAAAGGACAGGGAGAAAGATAGGAAAATAAAATGAAGGGAGAGAAGCTAAGCCTTTATTTTATTATTATAAATAAATAAAAAGCAAGTACAAGTATTTTATTCTCTTTTTATTTTCCTTTCCCCCTCAACAACTCTGAGATCCAAACATAGTTTACGCGTAATTCCTAATGAGAATGATGTAACAGTGACATTTAGAAGCTCGCTTTTGTTTTAAAGTTATATAAAATCCTAATCTACCGCATCATTTATGGATAAAATTTGTGTGTAGTTTTTCTATTTGAATTGCATACACTTTATAGATTGATTTCTCAGTTGTTATGGGGCATTGGGGCTGATGGCACATAATCATTTTATGAAACTGCATATTACATTTGCCCTTCTATTTAATTCTTGGGCACAAAAGCAGCACCTCAACACAAAATGAATGAAGCTAAACTATTCAGAACCTAAACTTCTCCTTTTTGTCAACAACCATACCAATGCACTTTCTTTGCTGTTCTCTTTTATCTAATCAACCCACCAGAAAACCTAAATTAAGGAAATGAGAAGTACATGATTTGCTTTAGTATAGATAGAATCGAGGATTACTTCATAACTACATTCCTTCGCTGCCCATTAGCAAAAGGAGTTATGAGCATGGATGCAACCAAGATTCTTAAATTAACATTCTTATTGGTGTTCCTGGCACTTATCCTCAAGACAAAGTGCGATATGCCTTTGCCTCCTCCACTTTGCATCACACAGTTTGCATTGGTGAACCGTGCTTGTGCAATGCTGCCGCACATGTCCTTGCCCCCTCCTTCACCACCGTCTTCACCTCCCTTGCCTGATGATGATGGCCGAAACCATGGAAACAGGCATAGACATGGACCCGAGCGCGAACACAGACAGGAACACGGGCACGACCACGGACACAGGCACAAACGTGGACACAGACACAGACACGCGCACATGCACGAATACAGATATCAAGAATCACCCGTACAACAGGATTGCTGTCATTGGGTGAAGGAGGTGGATGCTGAGTGTGTCTGTGGTGTTCTGGATCAGTTGCCCCCTTCCCTTGCCAAGCCAGTGCACAATTACACTGTTATAGTTACCGAATCATGCAGTGTCACTTACGAGTGTGGAGGGCGATTGTGGGTTTAAAAGTTACATTTTCTCTCTGGTAATTAAAGAAAAAGTTTAATCGGCTACATCTAGTTTTGTAATTTTGAATCATGCTTATCTTCTTTCTGTACCGAACTTCAATATATTGAATTATAGGGAACATACTATTCTATCTTAAATTCTGATCAACGAACTAAATATTTGTATAGAAGATGGGTTGATGATGTCTATTTATTTTGTTTATAATAGATCTACAGAAAAATGAAAGTGAGGAGAAGACAAGATTTTGCTCAAGTCTTGGCAAGGCCAAGAAACCGAACGTGGATTAGTAACTTGATGGGTGATAAAAAAATAAAAAATAAATAAAAAATTAAAATTCTTTTCATAAGTCCCAAATTTGAATGTTTATATATTTTATTGTTCTTTTTATTGTATGTTGTATTGAGAACTTTTAAAAACCCTTGTCCATTTGGTCATGTGATATCTTAGTGACATTCTTGGTGTCCTGTGGCTGCAAGATTCATGCCCATTAAACCTGTGCTATCGATGTTAAGGCTTAGCCATCTTGAGACCGTGATTACTTGTCTAGGCCTTTCCTATATGACTCTAGGCCTCATATCATTATGCCCTTGGTTACCCCTTCCTTCCCTTGTTTGGATTATATCTGTTTTTTTTAACATCTGTTAAAATGTTATGATCCAACAATTCTCCCACATTGCTTAAGTCATAGTTTAGTCATTAGAATATAAGCGTTGTGAGCACCTTGTCTGCTACGATCTTGCATTGGTTAACATAAGATAAACATTTTCGACACCTTCTCCTTCCAATCCAAGCCAAATGAGTTCATGGAGTGAGTCATTGTGGGGTGCCCTAAGGAGGGTTGCTACCTGTAGACATAATTCGTGAAGCCACCTAGTTAGAAATGACGGGCCACTGGGGACCCCCGCGGGGGCTCTGCAAAGTCACCTAGCTAGAAATGATGGGACACCGAGAGCGGCTACCAGTAAGAGACATGATCCTTGGTGTAAAAGTCACCTAACTGGAAATGATGGGTCACCACCTGGGAAAGATTAACAAAACTTTGGCCACCAAGAAAGAGGAAAAGGTTATCAATTTGGGGAATGATATATATCACATCTGGTGGATCTAAATCTAAATTCATGTACGGTTAGAGTATTGTCCAATGTTATGGTCATTTTACACAACACTACAATAGGTTTGATTAGAATTTTTATGGATTGATTTTCAAAAGCCAAAGATAGCGATTTGATTGATATGAGTTTATTCCAAACTTATCTTTGTTTTGCCGAAAAAAATAATTGACTAATTTGTTGCTTTCACTCAGCCACGTCAAGTCATTGTTCATCCCATATTTCCAAACCTTTGTTTTTTCTTTCTTTCTTTCTTTCCTTAGCAGTACCACGATAGGATTTTTTCCCATGCGGTGTGTTTGATTGGGGGAGTAGGAAGAGACTTAGGTCTCGTTTGGGAACAGGCTAATTTAGTAACTTTTTGGCTATTTGGCTAAAAAGATAAGTAAAAAAAATTTGTATGTTTGGGATGACTTTTTGGCTAATTACGAAAATATGTGCAAAAAGTAGAGAGAAAAGAGAATCTTTGACTTTTTGGTATGGGTTGTTGGCTTTTTGGCTAATTTAGTAACTTTTTGGCTAATTGGCTAAAATAGCCTCTTGCCAAACGAGGCCTAAATAGAAGGTTTTTATCTAGCGTTTATTTTTTTTTTTTTGTCCGCCGGACATGGAGTCTGGTCAGACTCTATATCCGTCATATAAGGGACTATTGTATCCTAGGGGAGTAGGATTATTTCCATGGGATAATTCACTGTTGGGATTAGGTTGTGAATTGACTATTTTGACCCTTTCTATTTAATTATGTATTATATTTAGTAAAATTTAATAAAATTTAAATGTCTCAATTTAAAAATAAAATAATTTTATTTAATTTTTTATTGATATTTTATTTATTTAATTTTTTAAAATAATTTTTTATAAATATTTTATTGATGTTTTATTTTAAAATTTTGTTTATATTTTATTTAATTTCATTATTTAAATTTTAATAGATGTTTTTATTTAATTTTATTATTTAATTATTATTTTTGAAAATAAATTTATTTAAAATTTTAATTAAAAAAATAACATATATTTTTTATTGATATTTTATTTATTTTATTTTTAAAAATAAATTTATTTAATTGTGTAGAAAGTAAAATAAAATAAATTTTTATTTAATCTAGCTAAAAATAATTAAAATATTAAAGATATGTTTAATATTGCTATTACTTAGTAAACAATTAAAAAATGATAAAATAATCTTTTGCTCATTTATCCTATCCAGTCCAATCTCATGAAAAAACAAACACGGGATACACATCTAATCCAACCAAATAATCCGGGGGATTCACAGTCTCACGATTCTAATCCCTCTTTATCCAGTCCGTCTAATCAAATGCACCCATAAAGATAAGGTCTCCACCAAATGTTCACAGCACTATATTATTGGAAAATTGTTATTCTTATATAAACTTTATACAAAATATTCAATTAAAAGGATGTGGATGATGTGTTAGTAATTTTGTTTGAATAAATGTTACTTTGATGTATAATTTTTTTTATTTGACATGATAATTGTAGCACTTTTGTTCATTTATTGGTGAATTTTCAAGTGTACTCCAAACAATTTAAAAATGAAATTAAAAAAGAAAAGAAATAAAACAGAAAAAATTAAAAAAAGATTTTGTTTGGACCAATTGAAACTTTAAAAATAAAATTAAAAATGAATAAAACAGAAATAGTCATATGGGTATAGTTTTGAGCACCAAGTGTGTTTGATTTGAACTTTTATCATGACAAAAATGACAATGACAATGGCAACTAAGTGAAAGTAACCCACAAATTTAGCATTGTTTGGTTTGCTTTTTGAAATATCTCTCTAATTTTTGTAAAAATTAGTTTGACAAAAAAAAAATTCATAAAAAAATTATGGCTGTCAAACAAAAATCAAACAAAGCATTATCCGAACTCAGTTCTCACCTTTCTCTGTATTTCTAATTTCAGTGGGTATATATTTACAACTGTTTTTATTTCTCAAAAAGCATATATGGATTGGGGCGTTTTGACAAGCTGGTAAAAAATTCTAACTTTTAGTTTTTTGACTTTTTTGATCATATCATCTTTTTATTTTTTTACACCAAAAAAGTCAAAAAGTTACAATTTTTTTTTAAAAAAAATTAACATTTTACCATCTTTTCAAAATACCAATGAAATTGAATGGGGAGAATTATTTTTAAAATCTTATTACACGCATTACTATTAGATTATTTTAATGGTTTAAGTGGAGGGTACTATTAGGAAGTAAACCAGAGTAGGATAGAATCATCTCAAATTGTCTGGACATTTGCATTATTTTTTATGATTAAAAGTGCTTTGAAAGATATAGCGCTTTCAAAGGTTTTTGCGCCCAAAATTCAGGTATGTATTTTAACAATAATGCTACCTCTTCCAAAAAACATTCACAATTTATAATCTAGAAATAACATTCATTCTGATTGTGATCCTGCAAGTTTTGAAGCTAAGAAACATTTTTTGACAGCATTGTAATGTACTGAAATAAGGACAGAAATTTTTTGAGAATAAGAGACAAATTTAAATACAAGCCTCGAAATCACATATATATGGATCCTTTTTGCATTACTTAAGGAAAAAGAAAAAAAAAAAACTGAAGCCTCGTTGGGAAATATATTATTTTAGTAATTTTTTACGAAAAGATATGCAAGAAAGTAAAGAGAGTAATGTGACAATTGACTTTTTGACTAAAATATCTAAGTAGCTAGACACTTGCACCTGTCATGACCGCCGTCATTGTGGTGATTGGCGATGGCCTAAGGGCAGCTGCATTGTCAAGATTGTGAAGGAAGCGGCTCACAATTACAGAGCTAGGTCCCGTCACGAGGTGCTCCCATGCCTCGTCCGCCTCTTTGCCGTGCTTTCGGAAGGCGTCAGTAGCGTCGAGCCGGTGCAACTTCCACCCCTTCACATTTTGGAGGCGGTAAATTTTGTCGAGTTGCCGAGTCGCGAGCTTCCGAGTATTACCCTTGATCTCCCTTATCACTTCTTGAAGCATCCGAACACGAACTTGTTCATTTACAAAACCTTCCATTCTGAAGTATCGATCAAACTCCGGAACCCCGATAGCTCTCCTTATCCCATTTGAGTAATTTCCAGATAAGTCGAAAAAACTTCTCACCTCCTCCACCATTCCCATCTCAACCATCAAATCAACTCGATTGGACACGAACGAGTGGAGCACGGGAATCGAGACATCGACGCATAAAAAACAACATTCGTACCTCGATCGAAACTCGTGACTTCCGTCGTCCACTAGGGCTTCGATATAGGAATTCGAGCCTCCCACAATGATTGGAAGCTTCCGGCGACTCGATATCGATCTCACGGCGAACGAGGCCATGTCGCAGAAAGTCGAAGCCGAGAAATCCGCATTGGGATTTACTAATCCTAGGAGGTGGTGGGGCACTCCGCGCTGTTCTTCGGGGGTGATTTTGTTTGTCACTATGTTTAGTCCCTCGTAAGCTTGAATTTTGTCGGAATTCACTATCTCCGCCGGGAAACGGGTGGCAAGGTCGATCGAAAGCCGCGACTTCCCCGTGCCGGTGGCTCCCATCACCACCACCACCTTCTCTTTTTGAAGAGGCGGAGGGCGGAGGAGGTGGGTATTGAGGTGGCCGCCGCCGCCACCACCACTAGTTGGGATGTTGGTGTGTAGCAAAGGTCGTATTTGTTTGCTCATGACCGTAGACATTTTCATATTTTGTTTTTTTTCCAAAAAAAAAAATAAATTAAAAGGAGTAAATATGATAAAAATATAAAAAATTAAATTTAACTAGTCTAAGTAAGTGGATTGGATTGGGAAAAAAAGGAGAAACAGATTCAAGAGAATACCCAAGTCGTGAGGAGATAAGAGTGATGAAGTTGAGGTATTTATGGAGAAAGAAATTGAGAGTTTGTTTGGTTTGTATTTGAGAAATATGTTTTGAGATAAAAAGTATTAAAATTTGTTTGGTTTGGTTTTTTTTCAAAAGATGTTTTGAAAAATTATTTTGAGAGAGAGTTTTAGAAAAAGTGATTGATTTGATGTGTATGAGAGAGAGATTTGTTTGAAAAATTTGTAAACTAAACAAGTTTTGAAAATTTTTTTTGAGAAAATTTGTTTAATTTGATTACTTTTAAAAACTTATTTGTAGAAAAAAAATTTCAAAACATTTTAAGAAACACAAACCAAAGAAGGGCTGAGTTCTCTCTCTCTCTACGTGGAACTTATGTTGGTCAACTACAGGTTGAACCGATAGTGCTTACTTGATCCCCTTTTAAAAAGTTTGTATTTTGCTTTTCGATCATGCTACGTAGCTCGAATTTCATGGCTCGACATTTGGCTCGGTGTCGATTTTTTTTTTTTTTTTTTTTTCTTTTTTTCCTAGTTTTGCAGAACGACGAAGAAGAAGAAGAAGAAGAAGAAGGGAGAAGAAGAGAAGGAGGGAGGAGGAGGAGGAGGAGGAGGAGGAAGGAGGGAGGAGGGAGGAGAACTGGAGAGGAGGGGGCCATAAAAATCGGGAGGAGAAGGGAGGAGAACTGCGGCGGGGCTGCGCGGGGCGAGCTGCGGCGGGGCTGCGACGGCACGATCGGGCACGCGGATGGGCTGGGCAGACGACTGGGGCTGGGCAGGCGGGGCTGGGTAGAGGCAGACGATCGGCGAGCTGCGACGAGGACGGCGGAGGCAACGAGCCCTCACCTCTCTCTTTCTCCGTCTCTTCTTCTCTTCCCCTCTCTTCTCTTTCGAGCCAAAATTCGAGCCAATTTGTCGAGCTCTCAACCATTTTCCTTTGCTTTTTTTTGTAAGTTTTACCTTTTTATTTATTTTGAAGAGTTTTATATATTTTTTTAGTTGGAAAAAAAAAAACAGTTTCAAAACACTTTTTATTGAATTTAGGACTTGTTATTTCTACTATTTTTACATAATTTTTTTTAATAATTCAAGGTGTCAGTGTCAGCTTCCACGCACCTTGATTAATTTTTAATTAATTTTTAAGGGACCAATCTTGACTGGGATCAATCTCACTGTCCTCCAGTAGAGAGCTCATTTAAAATCAAAGCAAAACTCCGTATGAACTGACCCAACATAAAGATTGATAGCACCTAAGAGGTTTTGAACTTGAGACTTAAAGAAGGACAAACTCTTAAGTCCCAAGCTTACATCACTAGGCCAACTCTTGGGGGTTTATGTTTACATAAATCTTATATTAAACAATGTATCGGGACATTTATTTTAGCTTTCTCACAAGTTTTTCTTATTACTAAGACCTCGTTGGGGAACAGGTTCTTTAAATAACTTTTTAGCTTTCTGGCTAAAATGAGGTAAAAAAAAAAAACTAATATGTTTGAAATGACTTTTTAGTTTTTTATGAAAAAATGTGTAAAAAATAGAGAAAAAATAAATTCTTTGACTTTTTTATATAAGTTGTTGGTCTTTTGATTTTTTCATTTTTTTGACTTTTTAGCTTTTACGCTAACAAGTGATATGGGCAAACGAGACCTTAAATACAAAGATAGTAGACTTCATATTAATAAATACTTTTTGCCAAAAAAAATATATTAATAAATACACCTAGTGTACATATCTTTTTGGCTAATAATAAAAAAATTGGATAAGAAGATATATATATTTTTTCTTTTTTTAAATTTAGAATCATCTCTCAAATAAAAAATTATTTGTATAGAAATGACTTTGCTAACAAGTGTTTTTCATATACAAGAAAAATATTGTCACAAAAAATACTTGAGAAATTTTTCACCACTATCGGAACTCTTTTCAACATTTTCACTATCCTAATACTAAATAATTTAATAATGTCTTGGGTATTTGCTAAGATATTCCATAATTAACATTAGTTTGTCAGAATTCATTACGGTTCGAATATTTTTACTGTGCGAGGCTTTATTCGCTTTATATTTGTTTAGAGTTTATGTTCCTTATTACAGTAGTAATATGTTGTATTTGATTTTTTATTTTTATTTTCTTGTGCTGTTATTATGATTCATTTAACTTCTTTGTAATACGATACCAAAAAAAAAAAAAAAAACTAATAATAAATATGGAAGGGGTTCATGTTCTTTCCTGGAAAGCTGAGGGCAACAACAAAGGTTCTCCAGATCAATAAAACAAGGGTTCTCTTTTGGGTTGGTAATTGAAAATTAATGTGGTGATAGAACAAGCAAATGGTCCAAGAATATGATTTAATTTAATGATAATTATTCCTGGAGTATTTTGTTGTTATTTGTCGGCATGTTTGTCACTAATAATTTTTTTCCATGTAAATTATTGGCCAAGATAATATTAATTATCTGTTGTCCTTTCTTTTCCTTCAAATATATTTATAGTGATAACCCTAGATTAAAAAATGATCCACATTAGATTTTTTTATATTATTCACAATGATATGCCGGCGACAATTTTAAAATTATTAACTATAATAGTTGTGATGTTTTAGTTTGAAATGAAATAATAATAGAAGCCTATGTTATTTTAAAATATTTTTCATTAATTTCAAAACTTTCCTTCACATTTTCTCAATTTTTAAAATTATTTTTACATAAATTTCAATCCTAAACAGTGACAGATTTTTATGGGCATTTGTTAAGGTGTAATTAATGATTGCAAACTAATGCATTGAATGATAAATACTCAAGTAGAAGATAGAATATATTATTTATAAGTCATATTTGAAATACTTATATAAAATTGGATCTTATAAAAAAATTTATAATTTAATAGGTTTTGTAATTTTCTTGTGGACACATTTACTTCCAATTTTAATTAATTAATTTGATTAATAATAATAATAATGCAATATATGGAAAATTCAATATTACTATAGACTGTAATCATATCTATATGATTAAAAATTTAAAATTTAAAATAATCTAATTAATGACAATACCATATATGAGAAATCTAATATTACCATAGATTGTGATCATATCTATATGGTTGAAAACTTGAAATTCAAAACGTAAATATAACATGTAACATCCTAAACTCAATGTGATATTCTCAAACCTAACGTGACATTCCACATATGCTTCTGAAATTCAAAATAACTTGATTAATGGCAATATCATATATGGAAAATCCAATATTACCATAGATTGTAATTATATCTATATGGTTGGAAATTTGAAATTTAAAACATAAATGTAACATGTGACATTCCCCAAACCCAATGTGACATTCCCAAACCCAACGTGATATTTTCTTTTGTTTCTCATCCCAAATCCAACGTAAATATGACATGTGTTAAAAAAAAACACATTAGTGAATTTTTAGTCGCCAAAAGTCGGGTTTTGAGTTTTCCCGACTAAATTTTTTAGTCGCCGGCTTGGTCGCTGGAAAACTGTCGCGAAAGGTATTGGCAACTGACAAACTTTTAGTCGCCAAAACCAAGTCTGTAGCGACTAAATTTTTCGTCGCCAAAGCTCATTTATATTTTTTAAATTATACATTTGGCGACTAAAAATAGTGAATTATTTTTTTTAATTTATACATTTGCCAACTATTTTTTTCATCGCCAATACTGAAGCTTTTGGCGACCACCCGTTTTAGTCGCCAAAAGGTTATTTCAGGAAAAAAAATCTTCCGAAGTTTTAAACCATCAACCTTCCACTTTCTAACCCTTTAGCAACACACTCTCTCCACTATGCCACAATAACACCACATGAATACGTATGCAAAATATATTATTTATATACTATATTGACCCGTATTAATATTAAACTATATATATAAACATAATTATTTTTATTCAATATAATTTATGTAAAAAATAAATTATTTATTAAAAAAAAAAAGGGAAGCCACTTTTGGCGACTAAATTTTTTTTAGTCGCCAAAAACCTTAGTTTTGGCTACTACCCAATAATTTAGTCGCAAAAAAAATTAATTTCCGCCTAAAAATAACCACTTTCGGCCACTAAACTGGTTTTTAGTCGCCAAAACCGCCACTTTTGCCGACTAAACTCAATTTTAGTCGCCAATTGTCCACTTTTAGCTACTAAATTTTTTTTAGTAGCCAAAAACCTTTACTTTTGGCTACAACATTTTTTTTTGTCGGTAAAACACCTACAATCGGTGACCAAACCATTTTTTAGTCCCCAAAACCTATACCTTTGGCTACTAATTTTTTTTAGTCGCCAAAAACCTTCACTTTTGGCTACTAAAATTGTTTTAGTTGCTAAAACCCATGTAATCAGCGACTAATCTGATTTTTAGTCGCCAATAAGTATACATTTGGTTACTAAACTGTTTGTCGCCAAAAGTCACTAATTCAATTTTAGTCGCCAATTGTCCTACTTTCAGCGACGAAATTTATATTTTTGGTCGCCAAAACTGCTTTTTGTTGTAGTGAACATCACAAACCCATCGTGACATTCTCATATGCTTCTCATTCCAAACCCAACGTGACATTCCAAAACTCCACCAATGAATTATGAATAATGTAACATCCCAAACGCAATGTGACATTATCATACTCTACCGTTGTTTGCATTTTAAATTTTCAATTACCAATGGTAACCTCATAAATATAACATGTAGGATATTAATGAGTTGGATTTGGGGCGGGTTTATAGAAATCCGCTCCCTCCAAGTATCATATCCGGGGAGGGGTAAATCGAGGGGCGATGGAAGTAGGGCAGGCGCGAGGCAGGAGGTGGATTAATTTTTTAAGTCAAAAAATGAAAATATTAACAAAAATGATTGATAATATAGTATATTATGAATCAAGATTTATACTTAATGAAAATTATTTTAATATATGATAGAAAATAAATGAATAAAAAATAATATTAAGTATATTATTTTAGTGTTTTAACTTTATTGTAATGAATAATAAATATAATTGGAGTGGGATTCGGTCGGAACGACGTGGGGGAAGCAAAATTCATCCTCAGTCCATTTTTTAATCGGGTTGGAGAAAATCCGTGTGGGGCGGGGCAGGGGAAGGGGAGAAATGACCATCCCTATGTAATATCTCAAACCAAATGTGATATATGAGAGAGAGAATAAAATGTACAATAATGGAACAAAGTAGGGATATAATAATCCACTACTACAATTCATTTACACAATATAAGATATTGTAGAATATATTCCTATTTAAATAGGATTTTAGACTCTATAAGAAGTTTCATAGGATTTTATAATAAACAAATTTCTATAATAAGACTTATAAATAATTTTTTCTAGAAGATAATATTAGAAGTTAAAAGAAATGTAACACTACGGATTAAGTAATGTTCATCTTACTTTCAAAAAACTTGTTAGTTATTAATTATTGTGTGATTAATTTAAAGCTTATTAAATAAAATCTTATGACACTAGTCTTTCATTATTGGAGGATGCTAGAGGGCCTTATCCCCAGTATGATGTAGACTTGCTTTAATTTTCAAAAGGTTTACACATTTAGGGGGAAAAAAAAGGAAAAAAAAAAAAAGAAGAAAAAAGCTCAATATTGCTCACAATTTTAAAAAATTATGGTCAAGATTTACTCATGACATGATTCCACAATAAAAAATAAAAACTAAATCTCCACCATAATTCTAAAACTTTGGATTTCTTTCTTCTTCTTTTTTTTCTTTTTTTCTTTTCCTGCGCGCTTGCTGAGACTTATCTTCAACTTAACTTTAATGAAAATGCTAGTGAGATGAGGATAATATTAGTATATGCATACAAATTGTATTGATATGTGAAAAGAATAAAAAATATATAAAAGTGTATAATAAATATGTAAAATATGTATTGAATTTTTAATTATTTTTTTGCATTATTTTACTCTTAACACACAGGTAAATCTACAAAGAAATCAATCACAAAATTAAATATATAGAATATATAAAAGTGAATTCTACTAGTAAATTATGTAAAATCATATCTATCAATGTATTCTCTGTCCGATTTGTAAACAATTTCTATCTTTGTAAAAGAATTACTTAGGATACTCTCAGGCAAAGCGAGGTAAAGATGGTACAAGTTCAGTGTTTTGTACATAAAACGTATGATTAATCTCTTATTTAAAAATAACTATTAAAATTTTAAAAATAAATAAGTAATATACAACCTTTCTCATCTATACTATCTCTACTATTATATAAAGTGAGCCCTTAACTTAGTTTCTTGAAATTTTTACCATGTGACATTTAGATAGAGATTCAATTAACCAATCATAACCAATTACTTTCACATTCCACTTTCTCACGTTTGTTTCCCAAATTGTTATACAGTTTCAAAAAACATAAGTTATGGGTCTTCAATTTTTTAGAGAGATTGGGATTCAATCAACTAATCATAACTAATCACTTCCACATTCCACTTTTTCGCGTTTGTCTCTCATAATGTTGTACAGTTTTAAAAAACAGAAGTTATGGATCTTCAACTTTTTGGAGAGTGAAAATTTTGTGTATATATATATATATAACATCATCTATCTATACTATTATTAAATGAATACCTAAATTGGTTTAGTAAAACCTTCTATGCTAAAATAAAAAAATTATTATACGCAGTTTAAGTAAATTTTGATCCCAAAACTTTGGATTTCATTAAAAATATACTTATTACTTCAGCAATATACATATTATAATATTAATTTTTTTATTATTAGTTATCTGAATTACATATGTATCGTATGTCTGACCCGCGAGTAATCATTTAATTTTAGTAAAACCATGATTCTCACCTTTCTCGTGGAAGTGCACGTAGTAAGATTGCAAATGAATCGAACTGTTCATGAACAAGCTCGGCTTGGCTCGGCTCGGCTCGGCTCATTAAGGGCTCGGCTTGGTTTGTTTAGTAAACGAGCCGAGCTCGAGCTCGACTATTAGGCACGTTTAGTAAACGAGTTAAGCTCGAGCTCACATAATCTCGGCTCGTTTACCTTTATTTAAATTATATAATAAATATATTATTTATAAGTCCTTTTTCAGACACTTATGGTAGGCTAAGTCCTGTGTAATTTCTTATAGAGTCTCAAGTCCTATTTAGATAGGAATGTATTCCACAAGATCCTACATAAACGTAACGTAACGTGACACCTACATAAACGTAACGTAACGTGTCACATTACGTTTCGCAAACTTAATGAGTTTTTATTTTTTTAAATTGAATGTGAAAATGTTGCTGGTGTATGTTGGTGTCACGTTACGTTTCATATAAATATGATCTATGGCAACATTCAATTTCCTATAGAATGTTGCCATAGATCATAGGTGTCACGTTACGTTTATGTAGGTGTCACGTTATGTTACATTTATGTAGATATGATTTATGGCATGTTACCATAGATCATAGGTGTCACGTTACGTTACGTTTATATAGATATGATCTATGGTAACATTCAATTTTCTATATATGGTTTTACTATTATTTATGATATTAACAACTAATATTGAGGGTAAATGTGTCAACAAACTTACCACAGGACTTATAGGAACAAAAGTTTTTTAGTAGGACCATATGTAGTATAAGTCTCCCTAATAGGACTTATAAATAATTTTTCCTAAATAATATAAATAATATTTTTTACTTAAATATTTTAATTTAAATAATATTTAAAAAAATTATCGAGCCGAGTCGAGTTCGAGCTCAGTTTCTCATCAAGCTCGAACTCAATAAATAAGCTCGATAAGTAAACGAGTCGAATTCGAGCTCAACGAAGCTCGGCTCGGCTCAATTAGTTTGCAGCCCTACGTAGGGCCAAAGAACTTTTTAATTTTAAATTTGAACACTAATTATCAATAAAAAAAAATTGAATTTTTAACCAATCAAGCCTAGTCTAGTTGGCCATTATATATTTCTTAGGGCAGAGGTCATGGGTTTGTCAAGGGTGGGGAGGGTTTCTTTTATAAGTGTTAATCTAACAACTAAGGTCTCGTTTGGGAACATGATTTTTTAGTAACGTTTTGATTAAAATGTGATGTAAAAAAAATTAATATGTTTGGGATGACTTTTTAACTTTTTACGAAAAGATGTGCAAAAAGTAGATAGAAAAATAAATCTTTGACTTTTTAGTATGAGTTGTTGACTTTTTGATTTTTTTAATGACTTTTTGACTTTTTTGTTAAAAAAATCACTTGGCAAACGAGGCCTAACATTTGCTGATTTAAAATAAAAAATAAAAAATTGAACTTTTATTATAATTATGCTGTAAACTTGGAAAATTTATTAAAAAAATATTAATAAAAATAATATGCGACTGAAATTTATTTTAAGTGTAAGGCTAAGTTTGGGTACTCCCAAAAAAGCCAAAAAGCCAAAAAGTTACTCAAAAAGTTAAAAAGTTAACACTATTCATCAAAAGTCAACAATTACGGCTGCACAACTCCCAATTCAAATTTTTCCCTACAAATCAATTTTTACAATTTTTTATTACACATTTTTCAATAAAAAGTCAAAAAGTTAACCCAAACATCCATATTTTCAACCTCAATTTTTTAATCCAAAAAGACAAAAAGTGCACTTATTTAGTCTTCCCAAACTTGGCCTTAGAGTCTCACTATACATATCACTTTTTAAGTAAAATTTTTGACAAATTTTTACGATTTCTATCTTCTTTTTTTTTTCTTTTCTTTTGTAATTAAGCTAATTGGGACCTAATTAAAGTTAATGAACCTTTTTAGTCGCAGCTATATAATTCCTCGTGCAATTCGTTGTACTGAAAGAAATGAAAATTCACAAAAGATATTGTTTACAAATTCTATCGAAGAATTGGGAGACTACTATTCAGACTTTAAAAAATGAACGTATCATATTAAAATTGTGATGTTTTGCAATTTTACTATTACGTTGTGTCATAATTAAATAATTTTAAGTCATAATATAAAGAATTACAATCGATTATAATTAAATATTATTTGAGACGTAATTATAAAAAAAAATCAATCAGAATAAAAATAATAACAAAGTCATAATTAGAACATATGACGCAATTTTTTTAGGTGTATTATAAAAAAATTTATAACAATTTTATTTTTATAATATTATTGTCTAGAGTTGACTCCAAACAAGATTACTTGCCGAAAGTTTAGCATGATACTAATTCCAAAGATTAAACCTTACGAACATAATCGATTTCTTACATTCTCTGTCCAGAATTTTCAAGATTTAAATAATTTAACTTGCTAGATAAGGATAGCATAATAGCATCACTATCTTTGAGATTTTGGACTATATAGGAACATCTTCAACGGTACATTAATTTTTCTTTTATTATCAAATATGAGTAAAAGCTTCCTTCAATATAATGCTTTAACGAAAAGTTTTGGCTTGTCATCAAATCATTGGTTGACTGGACGGTTGATTGGCCAGTGTAACTTTTTCATAAATTTTTACCTTAAGGTAGTCATCGGGAGAAGACGACTAGGAGGACATTCGACAACGGTAATAAACAGTGATTTGATAAAAGACACATTGATCCTTAGTTTAATGAAAAGAAAAGTAAAATCCTCAATTTGATATCTATTTGATGCAACCGTGGAGCAAGAAAATGACTCATTTTTCAACAAATTTAAATTTGATGAAAAATTTGAGTAACCATTGGAGATGGTCTAAATTAACCCTGGGTTACTTAGAAAATTAAAAGCGGATGTGAAAAAAAATTGTTTAATTATACTTTCAGATAGGCGTGTTGGTTAACTGCGAAAATAATAGAGATTAGGCGCGCGGCAAAAAAAAAAAAATCATAAGAGATTGACCAATAAGTCTCAAATTTTAAACTTGTAAACTATATAATCTCATATTTTTTCTTGTGATCTATTTAGTCTTTTTAGATATATAATGACTCATTTGCTCACCACATTAGAGTGTTACATTTGGAAAAAATACATTAAAGAATTTTTTTGTGTCATATTATACCCGCTACGTTAGAGTGTTACATTTAAAAAAAGTATACTAAAGAGTTTTTAATTTTTGTAGAGTGTCACATCATACCCGCTACGTTGGAGTGTCACGTTTGGAAAAAATACACTAAGGAGTTTTTAATTTTTTTAGATTGTCACATCATACCTGCTCAAATTTTTATTATTTTTTTTTAATTTTCCTGCTTGAGCGGACAAATTATTTCACACTTGCAAACAAAACAAATGAAGTAACTGATATTTTTTTTTTAAATTTTCTATTTTACCATGTAAAAAATAATTTTAAAATATTTTACATAAAGCTACATTTGTTTTGAAGTAAAATATTTTTATCAAAAATATTTAATTCAATTTTCGTTGTTTGGTTTAACATTAAGTAAAATATTTTGTAAAGAAAAATATTTTTGTATCATTTTTTTAAATTATATAAACAGGCTTAAATGACTTTAAAAAATGCACAATAAATGTCAAGTTGAGAAAATTGTCAAATGGTTTGAGACTATGGGCTATAAGAAGAAAATTTAAAAAATAATAATAATAATTTGAATGAAGAGACAATGGGAGATGCACTTAAAATTGTAATTTGATTTCAACCGTCCTCGCATATTTCTCACACATGAAAAACATTATATATGTACCCAAAAATTTAAAATTAAATAATAAATAAATAAATAAATAAAATGTTATTATTTCCATAAGAAATGCCTGCGTGAATTTTTTTTTTTTTTTTTTCCCCTGCTTGAGTGGACATTCATACTTGCAAACAAAACAAATGAAGTGACTGATATATATATATATATATATTTTTTTTTTATTTTACCGCGTAAAAAATAATTTTAAAATATTTTATATTAAGGCTATATTTGTTTTGACGTAAAATATTTTTATCAAAAATATTTAATTCATTTTTCGTTGTTTGGTTTAACAAAAAATAAGTAAAATATTTTGTAAAGAAAAATATTTTTTATCATTTTTCTAAAAATTGACTTATTTTCAAAATTTTCGTATGATTTTTACAAAGTTGACTCTCACTCATTATCTTTTCAACATATTTAGCCTTTTCAAATAAATATCTTAGCTCACAAAAATGTCATAAATGATACTTTATTGAATCAAAAAATCCATTTTAGGCAATAAAACATTTTTGTTTCAAGTTTCAACCAAGTGCTAAAAAAAAAATTTAGTATAAAATCTATTTATAAGAAAAATATTTTGTACGGGAAAGAAATAATTCTCCTCGTGTAATCCTGTTGACTAAGTCCACGCTCCTCCGTACGATGTCGCTTTGTCACTTGAAAACACAAATGTGAGCTAGCCGGCGGGTGTGTGCCGGAAACCTCTCCGATGCCTAAGTTAGCAAACTTGACAAATAGACAAAGCTCAATGTATTCAGGAAGCAAAATTGTATGTTGTGTTACCTCCTCCAAGGTGATGTTTGTGAGCTTTTATAGGTTTCTAGTGGCACAATCCTAGTAGGACTTTTACTCCTCCATGCAGAGTCCTCCTAGGATTCATACTCCTAAAGGATAATGCTTATCCTTTTACACCCCCACTGCTTAAACCAAGTGGGATGGTTTTTACCACGGTCGAACTACCATATGACCGAAATAAACCTGGCTATGCTGAGCCACTGAGTAGGCCGAACTATTCTTAGTTCGGTTCTTCCGTTTAGTCTTTCCTATCTCGGCTTTCCATGTAGAACTCATGGTATGGTTTAGACCGAACCAACGATTCGCGACCGGTATAACTCCAAGACCGGTATAATTTCAAGTTGCTTCCGGATCGAAGTAGCTTTACAATTCCTGATCCGAAGTAACTTCATCTCCTTTGGCCGGAGTAACTTTATCTCTCTTGGGCCGGAGTAACTTCTCGGCCCTTTTTACCCAGTCCTTCGTACTTTGGGCCATAAAGTCCATCTCATAGCTCGGCCCAACTTTCACCAAAAATTACCCTCTCAATTGCCCCTTAATTCCATCTACGTAGCTAGATGGGGATTATCTGTTCCTTAGCCGAGCTATAACCCCCAAAACTTCCAGCCGAGCTACAACTGTTTAGCTTATCCTGCTGAGCTAAACTCAAACCGAGCCACTCTTATCCGGTCATAATGTCTTTTCAATCACCAAAAACTGAATCGCTTTCTATTCCAATGACACGTGGCAGGCTTTGATAGGCTATGGGCAGCTGTCACGCCGCCCTCGTACTACAAAAAATTTGAACAGTCCCGCCCTTTTTGCCTTTCGTCTTTTTCACAAAACAACCCTTTCATCTTTGAATCACTCACCTTCTCTATTCTTCTTCTCTCTTCGTGCCTCTGCTTCTCCAACTTCCAAGCTCATGCTCTTCATTTGCTGCTACTGTTTCCATCTCCAGTCCCCCTTCTTCAATCTGGTAAGCAAATCCATTTTCCTTCCCTGTTTTTCCTTTCGTATTTGTTCTATGCATTTTGTTTACTGCATTTTAGCAAAACACTTTCTTCCATTTCTGTTTCGCTTCTGTACTTTTATGGAAAAACATTAGCAGAACTCATTCGTGTATGAACTATTCTGTAGAAAACTAGTCTTGGATCCAAAATCATATAGCAACCGAACTAGGATACTGTTTGTCCTATATAGGTAGACCACTTTAGACAATAACCGAACTAGAACTTGTAGAAATAACAGCAGTTTCAGTAGGTTACCAACTCCTGAATCACTCTGGCCGAGATAAGCTCATCGAACGACGTTTGAACTCATTAAACTAGGAACCTCGGTCTTCAACCGAGCTAAGCCTTTGGGGCTAAGCCAGCCTTCCTAGTTTTTGAACCAAACTTAGAAAGCTGCCCCTAGAGGCTCAACCGAAGTAACAAAACTGATAGTTCAACCGATTTAGGCCTTTGGGGCTAAACCAGCTTTCTTAGTTTATTAGACCGAACTCAGAAAGCTGCCCCTAGACGATGAGCCGGTCTAGCAAAATTGTTTCCAAAGCCAATACGCCGAGATACTTGCCAAGATCTGGCTAATAAGAACCCTGCTCAAACCGAGCTATGAAGCATTTTACTGAACCGATATAGAGCCTGTCCACAAAGCCGAAGTAGGGCTTTTTTACCTTACTTTTAATTTGTAGCACGGTTCAATGATCTGTGCTTAACCCCTCTGTTTTCTACTTTGCAGACTTAGGTTGCCCAGGCACTCCTGCATGCGCTCAATCGAGCTACTAACCACAACGTTTGCACCGATCTAATTTATTAATAACTTATACGATAGATGGGGAAGTATAGGTACCTAGTAAATACTCCGGGCGGCCTAGCCGAATTCAGAAAAGACTACCAAATACCCGATGACGTCCACCTGATTCTGGCTGAAAAAGACGTCATTCCCTGGGGTAATGAAGGCTTCGTCCCCTTCACCCTTTTATCCATTATAGAAACCGGACTTCGGTTTCCAGTCCAACCATTGATCTGTGAATTTCTTAGGCAAACTAGATTATGCCCTACCCAACTATCCACCAATTCATACCGCATCATCATGGGAATAGCCGAACTGAACCGCCAAGCCGGACTAAACCTTGGCCTGGCCGAAATCTTCCACCAATACTCCATTGGTTCCAAGGAAGATGAGTGGGTTTATTATCTTAGAATACGTCGCCGCCGAGAGAAGATAATAAAAAATACATCGGACAAAGACCTAAACGACGACGATTTCTTCTAGGTGTCTGGGAACTTTGAGGATTATCAAGCCCAGATTCCTGGCCGACCTATAAATTGGAAAAAAGGAGAGCCCGGTAAAATTTACTTCGGTTTTCTTGCTTGCTTTCTTATATTTCGGTTTTTAATCTTTCAGCCGGACTAACAGTTGTCTTCTTTCGCATATTCTGCCCACCTTCATTCCTTATACAGCTACCCAAACCTTGCAACTTTGCGTGCCGCACTACGGTATCCAGAACGTAACTGGGCTAAGCTGTTAAAATTCGAGCCGACGTACGGATACAGCGGTCGTCGTAAAGCAAGAGTTACCGACTTTCTTCTTGAGGAGGCCCCAGAACCGGACCCAACCTTACCCGAGATCAGACTAATCCCACTCACTGCAGAAAGAGGAGATGGCCAAAAAGAACAGGGTAAGGGCTCTCTTGACCGAAACCAACAGGGTCGAAGTACCACCAGCAAGTCAAACCCAAGAAACGGTGGTGGCCCTTCCAATTCAACAACCGTTCTCATCCCGCCGAACCAAGCACGCCCGGACCACTGAAACCGAACCAAGTTTGGTTGATGAAGAGGAAACTGCTCTTCCACCAAGCCTGCCACCGAGCCCCCAACCGGAGCCTACCAACCGAACTACCGCCAGCTGAGCACCAAAGCTTATCTTCAACGACCGTGATATCCAAGATTCGGATTCGGTTGTTGCTGAAAAAGATCATCAGTTGGCCTTCAACCTGGCCAAGAGTGTGTGCCTCCCCAAAGATATGGAGCACCACCAAAAACAACTAAACACCGAACTGAAGGCCATCCGGTCTTCAACAAAGTCCATGATCTTGGTAAGTAGCTCTGTCCGTTTTTCTGTGTAGTTTTTTTTAACTTTTACTTCGGCTCTTTTTCAACTTTTACTTCGGCTCAATGGAGGTCTTTGTTTTGTCAGGCCATTCAAAAAAACCACATCACTCATAGGAAAGTGCTAGAGCTTAGGAAAACTACAAGGCAAGCCGTGGCAGAAGCCGAAGTGAAGTCGGCCGAGCTAGAAGAGGTCAGAAAGCAAATGACCGAGCTACAAGCTGAGAACGGCAGGCTGACCGGACTGGTTAGTTCGGCCGAAGCAGAGAAGCAGAAGGCTGCCATTGCTCTGAAGGACAAGTACCTGTACGAGCTGGTGAAGCTCGAAAGGAAGAAAGATGCCGAAATATCCCAAGTGAAGGAGAGCACAAAAGGAGCCGAAAAACAAGGCTACAAGAAGGCAGAGGACGCCCATGTCAAGCAGTGCGAAGCTGCCAAGAAGCTATTCTTCAAGTGCGGCTGGAGGGCCGTGGTTCCGACCGAAACCACCCTTGCGACCGTGAGCGAGCTCCCAGCTGAAACCGGTCTTCGTGATGATGCCGATGCAGCTTTTGATGCCGAAATTGAAGACCTTTTCTCTTGATTTTGTACTTTTTCTCTTTTTTGTTACCTTTTATCTTTGTAACCAGGCTATGCCCATCTGTAATTACTTTTCAATGAATGAAAATTTTGCTTGAACTCTTATTCCGGTTTTGATGTGTATGCTTGCACTTGTAATGTCTTCTATTATTCCAACTGCTATTCCGGTTTTGATGGCTAAACTAACTATGCTTACCAGCCAACCACTCCTTAGCCGAAATAATTACTTCGGCTGAGGAGTACTCAGAGTTGGTTTAATCCAGCCAACCACTCTTCGGCCATACCCTTACTTCGGCTGAAGAGTACAAAGAGTTGGTTTAATCCAGCCAACCACTCTTCAGCCATACCCATACTTCGGCTGAAGAGTACAAAGAGTTGGTTTAATCCAGCCAACGACTCTTCAGCCATACCCATACTTCGACTGAAGAGTACAAAGAGTTAGTTTAATCCAGCCAACGACTCTTCAGCCATACCCATACTTCGGCTGAAGAGTACAAATAGTTGGTTTAATCCAGCCAACCACTCTTCAGCCATACTCATACTTCGGCTGAAGAGTACCAAGAGTTGGTTTATTCCAGCCAACCTCTAAGTTAGTTTTTTCCAGCTAACTTGGAACAATGTTTGGTTATTCCGACCAAACGTCCTGCAGCCTGGATCCTTATCCTGGGCTTAGGAAGGGTGTTGGTTTATTTCAGCCAACCTCTAAGTTAGTTTTTTCCGGCTAACTTAGAACAATGTTTGGTTATTCCGACCAAACGTCCTGCAGCTTGGATCCTTATCCTAGGCTTAGGAAGGGTGTTGGTTTATTTCAGCCAACCTCTAAGTTAGTTTTTTCCGGCTAACTTAGAACAATGTTTGGTTATTCCGACCAAACGTCCTGTAGCCTGGATCCTTATCCTGGGCTTAGGAAGGGTGTTGGTTTAATCCAGCCAACCTCTAAGTTAGTTTTTTCAGCCAACTTAGAATAATAATGTTTGCAATATTCCTAACTTCACTAAAGCTAACTTTTACAAAAAACAACTCATGCTGAAAAGAATTGATTGTTTTATTGACGAAAAAGAAATTATACATGTTTGAAAGGAAAAAAGCTAAAAATAAAATAACTTGAGATTGGCCGTGTTCCATGGCCTAGGGATTGTTTTGCCGTCCTTGTCTTCTAGGTGGTATGCCCCTTTGCCTGCTAGCCCAACCACTTTGTAAGGACCTTCCCAGTTCGGCCTTAACTTGCCATCTCCTGGTATCAAGGTGTTTCCCATTACTTTGCGCAGTACCCAATCGCCGATCTTGAATTGTCTTGGATGCACCTTTTTGTTGTATTTTCTAATTAACTCTCGTTGGTATGAAGCAATGTGAACCAGTGCTCTTTCTCTTCTTTCTTCTGCAAGGTCGAGTTCCAATGTTATGGCTTCTCCATTTAAGTCTGGATCAAAGTTTTCGCTTCGAATTGTGGGGAGGCCAACTTCCAGTGGGATTACTGCTTCCATTCCGTAAGCTAAGGAGAATGGTGTCTCTCCTGTTGATCGTCGAGGTGTGGTACGATAAGCCCATAAAACATGAGGAAGTTCGTTTGCCCATTTGCCCTTTGCCTTCTCTAATCTTTTCTTCAGTCCATCCAAGACGACTTTATTTGATGCTTCCGCTTGGCCATTTGCTTGAGGATATGCCGGTGTAGAATTGTAGAATTCTATCTTTTACTCTTCACAAAAGCCTCTAAAGATTCTGCCGTCGAACTGAGTGCCATTGTCTGAAATTAAGGCTTTTGGTATGCCAAACCGAGTGATGATATTCTGCCAGACGAACTTCTTCATATCTTTTTCTTTGATTGATGCCAATGCTTCTGCTTCCACCCATTTTGTGAAGTAGTCTGTTGCTGCGAGAAAAAACTTCCTGTTGCCGGGTGCTGTTGGAAGTGGTCCTACTATGTCCAAGCCCCACATTGCGAAAGGCCATGGGCTAGTTAATGGTAGGAGTTCTCTTGCTGGTTGATGTATTTGGTGTGCGAATTTTTGGCATTTCTCACACTTCTTCACATATTTTTCTGAGTTTGCCTGCATGTATGGCTACCAATATCCTTGTGAAATGGCTCTGTAAGCCAGCGATCTTCCTCCTTGATGGCTTCCGCACACCCCTTCATGTATCTCGTATAAGAATGCTTCTACTTTGCTGGGATGAACACACTTTAGGTAGGGTCCTGAGAATGACTTCTTGTATAATGCCAAGGATGGGGAGAGCCAAAATCGCTGCGATTTCGCTCTTATTCTGTTGGCTTCTTTTTTCTTTTCTGGGAGGATGCCGTCTTTTAAGAACAGGATGATGGGATCCATCTAAGAGGGGCCTAGTTTTGCGCAATATACCTCTTCTGCTTCGGGGTCTTCTATGCTTGGTCTAGGTAGGTAGTCGTTTAGTAGTGGATGAGGTATGGAGGAATCTGCCATTGAGGCAAAGCCTGCTAGTTCATCTGCTCAGTTGTTTTCCTCCCTACCGATTTGCTCTATCCTTATTACTTCAAATTTCTTGATCTCTGTTCTGACTAACTCTTGGTACTTGGCCATTCTATCATCCTTTGCTTCATAGTCGCCAGAAATTTGATTTACAACCAGCTGTGAGTTGCTGTAGACCATTAGTTCGGTGGCCTTCATGTAGTATGCTGATTTGAGTCCTACAAGAAGCGCTTCATACTCCGCTTCGTTGTTTGATGCTGGGAAGCCAAGGTTGATTGCTTGCTCTACAACCAGGCCGTCTGGGGAGATGAGGACTATGCCAAGCCCTGCACCATGCCGGTTGGATGCTCTATCCACAAAGAGTTTCCACATCTCTCCAACAAACAACTTCCAGCACGTGGAGGGGTCAGATGATGTCGTGGGGTCAAGAATGGTGTTTTCTTCAAGGTCCATGCTTGCTGTCTGCCCCTCGCCATCTGATTGTACTGTTGGTGAGCCTTGGTTTGTTTCTTCCTTGTTGATTTTAGTCTGGTCTGCCATGGAGTCTAACGGTGTACCTTCTACTAGGGGTTGCGCTATTTCGGCGTCAACTTCTATCCCTGGTTCGGTGGTGTCAATTAGGTTGACTGGGCAAATATGATGACTGCCAGGAGTGAACTCTGCGACGAAGTCTGCCAAAGATTGGGCTTTTATTGCGGTCCTGGGTTGGAACTTGATGTCGAATTGTCCCAACTCTACTGCCCACTTC
Organism: Camellia sinensis; assembly: GCF_055761805.1. Classification (NCBI taxonomy): domain Eukaryota; kingdom Viridiplantae; phylum Streptophyta; class Magnoliopsida; order Ericales; family Theaceae; genus Camellia; species Camellia sinensis. The sequence continues at coordinate 31,441,501 of NC_138974.1, forward strand.
AAAATTCGCCTAGAAAAGTTCGCCCTCTCAAACAAAGCTTTTAGTGGGAAAGCTGTGAGGACGACTATGGTGTGGGCGTGAAAGTAGTGTGCCAATTTCCTGGAGGCCATCATCAAGGCTAATGCCAATTTTTCCAGTGGCAAATACCTTGTTTCGGCTCCCAGCAACGTCTTGCTGACATAATAGATGGGCAAGTGTTGGATTCCTTCTGCACGAACCAACACTGCGCTAACTGCGTGCTGAGAGACAGCTAGGTATAAGAAGAGTTCTTCACCAGGTACTGGGGTAACAAGCAGTGGTGGGGAGGACATATATTCCTTCAAGCTTTCCAGAGCTTGGTCGCATTCTTCATCCCACTCAAACTTGGCTTTTAAGGCATGAAAAAATGGTCGTAGTCTGTCTAACGACCGGCTGATAAATCGGTTGAGTGCAGCCGCCATACCGGTGAGATGCTGCACTTCTTTTACAGAGTTGGGTCTCTCCAAATCTTGGATTGCTTTGATCTGGGAGGGGTCTGCTTCTATACCTCGGTTGGTCACCAGAAAGCCCAAAAATTTGCCAGATCCTACACCGAATGCGCACTTGGATGCGTTGAGGCGCAACTTGTGCTTCTTTAGGATTTCAAACATCTCCCCTAAGTCCTTGAGATGGTCATTCTCATCCTTGCTTTTGACCACCATGTCGTCGATGTATGCCTCCATTGTTCTGCCTAACAATGGTTCAAACATCTTGGTGACCATCCATTGGAATGTTGCCCCTGCGTTCTTCAGGCCAAAGGGCATGACCTTGTAACAGTATAGTCCTCTTGGCGTTATAAAAGATGTGACCTCCTGGTCTGGCTCATGCATGGCGATTTGGTGGTAGCCTCTGTATGCATCCAGAAAACTAAGTCGGCTGTGCCCCGCCGTTAGGTCCACCAGTTGATCTATCCGTGGTAGAGGAAAGCTGTCTTTTGGGCATGCCTTGTTGACTGTTTTGTAGTCGACACAGACACGCCATTTGCCATTCTTTTTTGGCACTACGACCGTGTTGGAGATCCATCTTGGGTAGTGCACTTCTCTAATTGCTCCTGCCTCCAGTAGGTTTCCTACTTCCTCTGCCACTATTTCGGCATGGTGAAGTGCCGATCTGCGTGTGCGCTGAATGACTGGCCTGGCGGATGGGTGGACATTGAGTTGGTGATTGATGAAGTTTGGATCAATGCCTGGCATGTCGTAGGGTGTCCAGGCGAACACTTTGATGTTAGAGGTCAAGAATTCCAAGACCTCTAATCTCTCAGTGCTGGACAACGACGAGCCGAGCAAGAAGAACTTATCCGGGTTCTTTTCATCTATTTTTACCTCCACCAAGTCCTCCACCGCTTTCTGATCAGCCTCTTTGCCGACATCTGCGAATAGTTCATTGCTTTCAGGTTCTTCCACCGAATGAACGTATCCTTTGGCTGCGCGGCTGCCATTCACCGTGGCGAAATATTGCTTTGACATGATCTGATCTCCATAAACTTCTTCAATTATACCGGTGTCGTTGGGGAACCGCATTACTTGGTGGTAGGATGACGCCACCGAACGCATGGCGTGCAGCCATGTTCTGCCCAAGATGATGTTGTAAGAGGAGAGGACCTTCAATACCTAGAACTCCACTTGTTTTGTTACACTTCCTGCTCTGACTGGAAGAATTATTTTGCCGACGGGCCATTCTGGCATGGAGTTGAATCCAATTAGGGGTGATACAGCAGGCGCCAAGTCTTTGTCTTGTAGCTTCAGCTGTTTAAATGTTTCGTAGTACATGATTTCACATGAACTACCCTGGTCAATCAGAATCCGTTTGACGTCAAAATCCTTGACTCGGAGAGTGACGACCAGGGCATCGTTGTGAGGACAGTATATTCGATCCAAGTCTTTATCCGAAAAAGACATGACGTTTGTTGCCTCCGTTTTCCCCTTCTTCATGGCAGGTTGGGCACTTAGCACTTCTCTAAAGTGCTCAGCCTTTTTGATTGATCCCTTGAGCTCGCATACACGTTCAGGTTCAAAGACTCCATGTATCACATTGATAATGCCTTGAGGTGGGGCATCGATTGGCATTCCGTTGGGGTTATTGTGATCCTGGAGGGCTGGCTGCGTCCCTCCTTCAATGTATTTGTCCAAGTGACCTGCCGCCACCAACTCCTCCAGGTGCTGTCTCAATGGTGTGCAATTCTCAGTTCGGTGCCCCTTTTCTTTGTGGAAGGTGCACCGCGATCTTTCGTCATAGTCCTTCTGAGCTTCTCCTAGCTTGGCTGGCCACTTGACGAAAGGCTCATCTCTTATTTCGCTTAGAATCCGATATATCGGTTTTTTGAACACCGTGGTTATGGCAGTGCGGATTCTCAACCATCTTTTATCCGGGTCTTCTCCGTTATCTCGTCTGCCACGTCCGTTTCTGTTCTGACGATCCACTGTATTGACCTTTGCTGAGGTCTTCTTTTCTGGTACTGCGGTCGCACCAGATTTTGCTTTGGCACGTGCGCCATCCTCTTCCACCCTGATGTGCTGATGCACTCTTTCCATCAGGGCTTCCATGGTGAGGGGTGGCGTCATGGTGATTGAATCCCGTAGCCTGTTTCCGACTAGAAGGCCTCTTTTATACTGTGCGATGGCGAGATTGGTGGGGCAGTCCCCAATCTGATTGAATGTCTCCCAGTAGCGACTGTTGTAGGATCTTAGGGTCTCTTTATCGCCCATGTCGATGGAGAGTAACTGGTCGATCTCCACCAGGGTTTTAGTGTTTGTTCGGAACCTTGTCACGAAGGCTTCTGCCAATTGTGCCCAAGAGGCTATGCTGCCTTCTGGTAGTTTCTCGAGCCACGTCAAGCCTAGGTCGCCAAGACTTGATGGGAAGAGTATGCACATTAAGGCCTCGTTTCGCCTGTATACAGCCATGACTTGGCGAAAGTGGCTCAAGTGTGAGTAGGGATCCGTCTTCCCTTCATATGTAGTGAATTTTGGCTGAAGGAAGCCTGATGGTAGGGGCGCGTTTTCAATCACCGGAACAAACGGTGAAGTCTGCAGCCTTGCTAATGCCTTGTCTGTTGGTTCGTAGGCAGGGTGCGGTATTGGCATTCCAACCTCGATGCTTCCATGCGTCCGAGGAGCCAACCGCTGTAAGGCAGAAACTCTATGCGGATCCCGCGCCCTGGCATCCTCCTTGCATCGTGCTTTCTTTTCGAGCACGGTTCGTAAGTCGGATGATCTGGGTAATTCCGTCTGTCTAGATCGGGTTTGGTGCGAATGTGAGGGCCAATACGTGCTTCCTTCAGTGTATGATCTTTCAGATCTCTTCCTCTCAGACCTGGAGTGACGAGTTCTGGAAGGCCAGGATTGAGTGTCGCCTATCCCGAGGCTTCTGCTTTCTCCTTGCGAGGGTGTAGTATTCCTACTACGATTTTCTGAGTGGCGAGGGGGCGTCTTGTTTTTGCGCCCCTCTCCTGTCGCCATTTCTTTTTTCTTCATCTGGCGTTTCAAGGCCTCCATGTCTGCTGCCATCTTTCTTATCAATTCGTCTTATTCCTTCACGCGATCTTCTAGAGCTTGAGGATCAATCCTCCGTCTTTGCCTATCAGGACTTTGCGAGTGAGAGTGATGGGAGCTGTGAGTCCGTCTTCCCCTAGTATCTCTCCTGGGGTTGTGTCTCTGGGACTCCAAGTCCGCTATGGGAGGAACAGAAGGTAATCCTTCACGCCTTGCGCCCCCATCTGGAGTTAGTCCGTCGACGGCGGACTGTGGCAATTCTTCAATGTGTGCCATTGTTTGAAAAGAGGAGGAGCTTAATCAAGAGGTTTTGTTTTGTCTGTTCTTCCCATAGACGGCGCCAATTGTACGGGAAAGAAATAATTCTCCTCGTATAATCCTATTGACTAAGTCCATGCTCCTCCGTACGACGTCGCTTTGTCACCTGAAAACACAAATGTGAGCTAGCCGGCGGGTGTGTGCCGGAAACCTCTCCGATGCCTAAGTCAGCAAACTTGACAAATAGACAAAGCTCAATGTATTCAGGAAGCAAAATTGTATGTTGTGTTACCTCCTCCAAGGTGATGTTTGTGAGCTTTTATAGGTTTCTAGTGGCACAATCCTAGTAGGACTTTTACTCCTCCATGCAGAGTCCTCCTAGGATTCATACTCCTAAAGGATAATGCTTATCCTTTTACACCCCCCCACTGCTTAAACCAAGTGGGATGGTTTTTACCACGGCCGAACTACCATATGACCGAAATAAACCTGGCTATGCTGAGTCACTGAGTAGGCCGAACTATCCTTAGTTCGGTTCTTCCGTTTACTCTTTCCTATCTCGGCTTTCCATGTAGAACTCATGGTATGGTTTAGACCGAACCAACGATTCGCGACCGGTATAACTCCAAGACTGGTATAACTTCAAGTTGCTTCCGGACCGAAGTAGCTTTACAATTCCTGAGCCGAAGTAACTTCATCTCCTTTGGTCGGAGTAACTTTATCTCTCTTGGGCCGGAGTAACTTCTCGGCCCTTTTTACCCAGTCCTTCGTACTTTGGGCCATAAAGTCCATCTCATAGCTCGGTCCAACTTTCACCAAAAATTATCCTCTCATATTTTATTTCAAAACAAACGGAGTCTGAATGACCATAAATTCTACATAAAAAAAAGTATGAAAATTATTAACTAGATGCCCTTAAACATGAGTTTCCAATGAGAAAGATTTTACAATAAGAGACTCAGATTTTCATGATTTCATATTTTATTCATAAAAAATTGTAACTGAGATAACCCATAACCAAAGGAAAATAACCTAATTTATTTTACCCAATATTATACCACTAACTAAATTCTAGTAATTAATTAATTAAATATATAAAATTTTGTAGGTAAAAAATGCAGATAAATATTGAGAGTTTTACAATAATGTACACTCCATCTAATCACAAGCGTGAATCTTCAAAAAAGTGCTACATTTATTGGATGGGAATTCCATTGTCAAAATGTCGGCAATGCTTTTCAATTTCCTTCAACAAGAAGTAGGAAGGTTCATGAATATATTTTTCATATTTTTCATACCTCATCTATATATATTTAAAGATAAATGTGAAAAAAATTTAATAATTTTCTTAAAATAATTTTTAGTCAATCCAATTTTTATTTTTATTTTTACATATTATATATATACAACATTAATGACAATATTTTCTTATACATTTTTTACACATTTATTAATATTAACTACACTTTTTTACACCTTTTTCTATATTAACGACAATCTAATATATTGTCGTTACATTTATATATATATATATATATATATGTGTGTGTGTGTGAGAAAATTAAATCATTTTTTAAAGATTATATTAATTTTATAATTGAATTTTATTAATATTTTAAATTCAAATAATTATTAAAATTAGGCCATCAAAAAAAAAGTAAATACACATCTTGTTTACCCTTATGTTATGTGTGTGAAAAATGTTATATGTAAAAAATAATAATACAAAAAATAATGTGATATAACTTAATTTTTGTAATTATAAGTTATAATGATTGTTTTTTTTAATAAATAAATATAAAGCAAACACATTATTTTGTACTATATTTTATATATATTTAAATTTTATTTGTATAGAATTATCCAATATACGAGTCTCTCTTCTAAGGTAAATATCAGAGCCTAATAGGATGGGATGGTGAAGCCACGACTTTCTCTCAATAATGCATTTTTTATTTTCTTTAGGGCAAATTACATATACCCCTCGAAATTTGGCCAAATTACAAATACCCCCATAAGGTTTAGGAAATTATAAATTTTCCCCTGAATGTTATATTTACATAACAAATTACGGGTTAATTTGTTATGAAATTTAAACCTCAAGCGACAAATTATTATGAAAATACAAACTTTAGGGGACGAGATATAATTTTCAAAATATCAAAAGAATATCTGTAATTTAACTAAATTTCAAAGGAGATAGATGTAATTTACCCTTTTCTTTATTTTCTTTGTGTGTGTGTGAACTTACCTAGTACGTAAATAGCATAAATGCATGCTCTCAGTGTAACCAAAAAAAAAAAAGTAGTGCCCAATTCAAATTTCAATGATGATTTTTGTTGAAATTTTCATTTATTACATAACACCCATCTCATCGGGTTTGGCACGAGTCCAAGACCCTTGAAATTCCAGCCCAATTATTTGAGGGTAGATAAGCTATTTGAGTGGTCTTGACAAGATGTCACACGTACTTTCATCCATCTATTAATTTTGTGCATCTTTAATTTAAAAATTAAGATATAAATTGAAAAGATGTCACATACTTTCATCCATCTCTTAATTTTGTGCATTTTAAATTTAAAAATTAAGATAAATTACATTTATATATCTTGAAATTTGAAAAAAATTAGTTAATCCCACAATTTTTATATAATAACACTGATTTCTCTTTTAATAATATTAAATTACTTGAAATTAATATAGATGGTAGATGCACATTAAAATAAATAAATATAAAATATATATTTTAGTATAAATGAGATGAAAAAAAATCTAATTGTTATTTGAATTAAAATTTTAAAGAAAACCAATATAATTATATCAAAAGTATAGAATTAATTGTATTTTTTAAAATATCAGGGAAGGTGAGAGTAATTTACCCTAAATATTAACTTTAAAGTGTTTTTTTTTTAATTTTTTTGAAATGAATTATATAAAAAATATAAGAATAATAATTATATTTTTTTCAATCTAAAAAAAAAAAATGTACAATATTTAATTTGCCCTTTATTTGATGAGTGATATTGAATAAGAGAATTGACATTTAGTGGATATATTACATGCTTCTTAGATATCGTACCACTAACGTCCCACTTCCATTACATTAATAAAAGGGGAATTATATAGATTCTTTCAAAATCTCTTAATATTTTAAAACTTATTTCCCTTACTATATATCTGTGTGTGTGTGTGTACGTGTATATCATAGTGCAATCACACTCTTTCATTGCAATCTCTCTTCTCTCTGTCTTGCTTTTCATCGGTGTTATCGACGCTCTCCACCGGGCATCACCGTCATTCACTATGGAACTCTTTCTCTACCGTCTTCATCACCACTGTCACTTATCGCATCCATAACTTCAAATCTGAGATCATTCACAGTCATTGTCGCCAGAAAAATGACAATTTGAAACGGTTCACAAACCTCAAATTTGAAATCCTTCACTCTCTCTCTCTCTCTCTCTCTCTCTATCTCTTTCTTCTTTTCTTGATCCTCTGTTTTCGAACTCTGTCTCTCTATCTCTCTTTCTGCTTCTCATAATGCTCTGTTCTTCTAATAGTAAAACTTTACTTTGGTTCATAACACAACACTCTCCTATAAAGCCATCCTCACAACTTGTTTCTGAGTAAAATTTTTATTTTACTATGATTCAAAATAAAATTTTACTATTGTTAAGCAAATCAGAATGTTGTTAACTAGAGTAAAATTTTGCTGTTACAAAAATAGAGTACATACTAAATAAACGAACTAGAGTCAAATTTTACTTTTAGATCTATGAACAAACAAATAAACAAAGAACTTTTGATTTTTCATTGCAATATCTTGATTTCTTATTTTTCTGTCAAATCTAATTTTTTTAATCTCTGATCTGAAGTTATTTGATTTCAAAAATGAGTTCGTAGATATCAAATCTGAGATGGTTGTGGTTTGATGGTAAAAATGGTGGTTGTCGGGCGACGGTGAAGATGAGCAATGCCGATAGACGATGAAGATGATAGAGACGATGAACAATATTGAGTTGGTGAAGAGAAAGAGAGAGTGTTGTAAAAGAAAAAAAAAAGAAAAAGAAAAAGAGGGTATAATTGTCAAATAAAATATTCAAATAATAAATTTTGTCTTTTATACAAGACTTTATAATTATGAGGGAGTTTTGAATTCTGTTTGGTTGTTAATTCAAATCAATTTTCAACACGTGAGCTCGCGCATGACGTTTGGATACGACGTTCAAAAATTGATTCCGCGTGTTAATTCGAATTACATTTTGAAAATCTGTTTGGCAGCTTGTATCTCCCTTTCAACGTTTCTGCCTTCTTCATCGTCTCTGCAACTTTCGCGTGAAGCTCGTCTACATCAGTCCTTCAGATTCATCACGGCTGGCTTCTCTGTATCAAACATCCGTACTTCAAATTCATCATTTATCTGTTGTCTAAAAATGATTTTATCTGTTATTGTTTCAGACGAGTCAATAAATGATTTCATTCTTCATCCTGAACTGTTTCAACTTTTTTGTTCTTCAAGAATAGTCAGTAAATCAATCTTCATCTGTTATGTATAAATGATTTCGGAGAAGTTGAAATCAGTTCCTAAATGGTTTATGAGAATTTGTAGAGGTGTATTTTCCATTTCAGATCGGTTGTTCTTTTAAATTATGAACTGTTTGAACCTTTGAACCTGAAGCGGTAGTGCCTGGGACACCCGGCCGGTCGTCCCCGGGGTCGACCGGCCGGTCAACCACCGGTCCTCCCACCTTGTCTTCCGGTTTTCCATTTTCTTCGTTAATGGTTTGAACTGTTTGAACCTTTCATCAATCAGTTAATGGTTTGAACTGTTTGAAGCGGCAGTGCCTGGGACACCCGGCCAGTCGTCTCCCGGGTCATCCGGCCGGTCAACCACCCGGTCCTCCCACCTCTTCTGGTTTTGTCTTTCGATTTTCCATTTTTTCGTTAAAACCTACCGGTCTGTTTGAACCTACCGGGCTTTTTTACTGATTTTTTTTCCTTAATTTTTCTTTTACTGATTTTTTTCCTCCTATTTAAACACAATGTTAACTGCTTTTTTTTTTTTATTTGTGGTTATATGTTACTGATTTGTTTCTTCCTATATAAACACAATGTTAATTGATTTTTTTTTTTTAATTTGTGGTTATATTTATGCTATCTGAATGTTTTTTTTTGTGGTTATATTTCTGCTATTTAAATTCAATTAATTTGCTACGTATTTTTTTTCTCGAAATAAAATCATCTGTTCTTTTTCCTGTGTTCTCCTTCAAACCATTTTCACGTTGTTATTCTTGTAAACGGTGGGGTATTCTTTTTAATTTTCTGTACAGAAGTTTATATTAACTTTTTTTTTTCCTTTTCATTAAAATAAAGAATGTTTATTATTAAATATTATTAAATTGTAACTTGTTTTATTTAATTTCAAAACATTAATTTAATTTTATATTATAATTGATGCAGAAAAATTATTTAATAATTGTGTAATTTTTATTCATTTTATTCAAATGAAGGATTTCGTAGGCATTTATGAATTACTATTTATTAATTTTTGTACAAATAACTTTTTCAATGCATAATCTTTTTGCACAAATTGTTATAACATTATAACTATGTAATTAAATGATTTCAAAAAAAACCCGTCGTTGTTATTCATTATGTGAATAGAAAAGTTTATAACAAAATAACAAAAGTAAGACAATCACAACAAAACTCACCAAATAAATAACCAAAACAAAAAAAGAGAAAAAAATATAACCACCATATCTGTGAACCATTTTACTTGATTTTTAAACAAGTTAAGCATCATTGTCAGGTGGTGTTGGAGGTGGAGGGAAATACTGATGGTACAGTTGAGTGACTCGATGGTCAATCAGATCAATGCGGTTCCTTGTCAGTTCAGCGCGTCTCTCTGAGTCTACACGAAACTTACCAAATTGATGAATTAGTGAGTTCTGAGCGGTAGCAATTTCATCGAACCGAGTACCCAATATATTGAGCTGATTAGCAATTTGTTGTTCCCATTGTAGGCGCTGATTGTACCGTTCTTGTTCCAAGGCTAAATAATCAGTCCAGTAATGAGATTGTTCATTTGGTGGCATGGCATTGTCATTGGGTTCTTCCTCATCAGGTATTGGTTGATTTTCAAGATTAATAGAGCCCATCAAGGTGTCAGCACCACCAGCTCGGGTTAGTGTATACTCAGAAATTGGTGAAGTGATTCTGATCCATCCTTCACCTTCAAGGTTCACATCATGGGCTTCGCAAATTATGGTTAACAAAGCTCCAAAAGGTAGTGACCGACCACTCAGAGTATCAAATTTTGCAAGCATCATTTCTTTTAGTAATATAAAACATAAATCTAATTTTTGTCAAATTTTAAAACAATATAACAAGTAAACTTGAAAACATGAAACACTATTATAATGTTCTTTTTTGGGAGTGATATTTTCAACTATCCATCGATGGAGAATACGAATGTGAGGTTTTAAATGACTGACTTGTAAATTAGTGCCGCTAAATCGGTTGTCACAAATTGTGGTATAAATCAGAGTGACATCATCAACAATTTTTTGTAATGCGGCCTCATTTTGAAAATAACATTGTAAATCTCTTGTTTCGACTCCAATAATTTGTGCAAAACGACGGAGAGAGAGTGTGAATCTTTTCCTCTTAACATAAGAGGTAAGACTGAACGGTTCATTTTGTTGGTCACCCAGTGTCAAGTGAACATAAAATAATCGTAGAAGACGGGGATATATCTTATTTGGAAAATTATTTAATGGTAACCATCCCATTGTATCTAATTTGCCAAGTAAGAGTGAATCATATTTAGAAGGTAGTTTTATGTTTCTTCCCGTAATAATTGGTCGACTAATGAAATGCTCATAGGCTTGTTCATAATGATATGTTGCCAAATCATTAGTTGGATAGCCATCATGCTGTTGCTGTGGTGGTGGTACAGGGTTTGAGGATTCACCAAGTTCGGGCCTGGTTCGTTTTGTTCTTAGCATGATGACTGCAAAAGTAAAAGAAAATTGTATATTAAAACATATGAGAGGTAAAAAATATGTATGAAAAATATATCAACCATTAGTATATTTTTGTGCATACAAACTTATTTTTATGTAAAAAATAAATATAAAAAAATTTGGTGACAAAATTAATTAGGTAGATGCCATAGAAACATATTTTTATAAATAAAAAAAAAAAAACCATAGGGAATGATATTTCTCATTTATATTAGGTTTGTTTCATTCAGTTTATTATAACTTAGAAACTGATAATTAGATAAATAAATGATAGTGTGACAAAATTAGAACATAAATCAGAAAATATAACAGATGAAAATGGAACAGATATGAAACAAAGTGAACAGATACGGAGGTAGAATGGTGACTGGGCCGGGATGATTGGCCGGATGTCCCGTGGGATGACCAGTCGGTAGACCGGTGGGATGACCGGCCGGTTGTCCTCCTCTTCCCTCCCTCACTCCCTCTGAAGCTAATGTCTGAAGCTAATATGAAGATGAACTGAAGCTAATGTTTGAAGCTAATATGAAGATGAACTGGCATCAAAACTAACTTGTAAATTATGGAAGTAGAGAAGGAGGACCTAATGAGATGGTGGATATGCTTCTGTTTCTCTAATTTTTGTTTTCTGATGTAACTGGAGAAGGTGTTTCTGAGATTGTGAAGTTGGTGTGGTAAACGGAATGAGATTCAGATTTAATAGAAAGGGTGAGGTTCAAAAGGTTCATTTTGGAATTTTTTTTTATTTACTTTTTATTTGTTAAATATTATTTGATTTTAATATTATTACTTTTTATATATATATCACATCCGTGTACTGAGTACACAGCTGCAGCCTCTCCTTTTTGTTTACCTCAGTATTGAACACACAATTATGAAACAATAGGGGGTAGGTAATAAGTAAGTGAAATTACTATCTTACCATTTATATTTTGTTCTATGTAATCACTTTCCATTTAAGTCAAGAGGGGCATAATAGTCATTTTGTATGTCAATCTCACAATTATATGAGCTCAACGGGTACAATAATGCATTGCATTTCTGTTGCCACATATGGACAAAATTCATAACATGTAATAAATGGAAAAAAATTGATAATGTTTAGTAAGATTTACGTTATGATTTGTATTTTAAAATATTAAATTTAGTGTATTTATTCCTTCTTTATTAATATGTATTTTCAAAAGTTGTTGACTTTAACAAAATGTTAGAAAAAAATTAAAAACATATTTTACAAATGAATTGATAGAAAAATTAATTGGCAGAAAATAATTGACATAGGTTTATTTTAAAATGAAAAAATTATTTCGAAAAAACAATTATTCAAAAAAATTACAAAATAAAAAATTAATTGACAAAAAAAATCAATTTTTAATTTCAGTATTTTAAAAATAGTTTGGTTATTATTGTTGACCAAAAATATGGATATCGATATATGAGTTGTGTGTTTGATGATAAATTATTGGTTGAATTAAGTTTTGAAAATTATTTTCAAAACACGTCACCAAACAAATTTTCACCTTTCACATGTCACATCAAACTTTCAAAACTTAATTCAAAATATATCTTCAAAACACAATTCAACACTCTATTTAAAAACTATAATCAAACAAATTTTCTACACTCAAATCATAATTCTACAACTCACAAACTCAAAATACAACTCATACTCTTAAATCACATTTACAAAACACAACCAAACGCAGGCTAGTTTTTTTTTTTTTTTTTGTCTTTTTAACAAAAAAATAAAGGTAAGAGAGATTTATGGTCAAATTTCAAAAAAAAATAAACACATACTAAACCTTACACTAATATTATAAATACAGATTTAATTATTCAAAAATTATTTAAAACTATCATTTTATAATTTAAATTTATTTTATTCATAAAATTCAATTCCAACCACACATTTTCATTTGAGATAAATTCAAAAATCTATGTCCGGATCCATAGACTTATTCGCGGCTATATAGAGTTCTAGGCACCCAATGGTCCTCTCAATACTACACAGTCCTCATCACCATCATTTCAATAATTTTTTATTAGTAAATTACACTTGCTTTTTCTAAAAAAAATTTAAAGAAAAGTCTTATTAATTTCATATTTTTGATATAATTATATTAATAAGGTTAAAATAATTAAAACTAATGCAGATAATGCGCATATACTAAAATAAATAGAAATAAAATAAATATTAGTAGAAAAAAATGAAAACATCATTGTTTTACTTATACGACTAATGAACTATTGATGAAAAATAACTTAATTGTTATGTAAATTAGAATTTAAAAGAGATTAGTATAATTATGTAAAAAATTATGAGGTTAGTTATGTTTTTTTCTAAAGTTCAAGATAGATGAGTTTAATTTACACATATATTTTTTTATTTATAAGAGCAAATATCTCCTCCATCGGATTGAAACATTGATCAATTAATTTTTTGGGTAATTAAAATTCAGTATGTAACTAAAATAATTACCAATATATTAAGGCGCAAGTCCACTCACGACAAGATTCTCACATTTTTGTAATTATGTGCTGCACCCTTTCACTTATATGTAATTTTCTTAATTTGTACACAAATTTTATTTTATTTTTTGTGGATTGGGTTTCTTATCATTTTAAAATAATCAGATAAATCTCATATTGTTCGAGGAATAAAGTACACTAAAACAATTTAATAAAAAAATTAAAAATATCCGTGTACATAAATAATCTTATTGTGTAATCCACAAACATTTTTATATTTTTTTAAAGAAAAACATCAAAAATTGGGTTATAATCACCAAATTAATTCATAATAAAACACTGAAAAAATATCATAATTAAAGTCATTTCGATGCATAACAAAGCATGAGAAAGCTTCATTATCAAACACTACAAAATGTAATAATAAAAAACATCACAAGAATCTCATTTTCAACCACTACAAAACCACATAACTACCTCTATCACATTTTTTTTTTTTTTTTGAAAAATGGATGCCTACATAGAATTTTGCCTTTTCTGTTTTCTGATTACATACCTTATCCAAAAAAACAACATTATAAAAAAAAAAACTATAAAATATAGTGAATGAATACAGATCTCCATGGAAAAACACTTACCAATAGGCTCTGTTCTTTTTATCTTTCTTTCTTTTTTAATAAATGTGGGATAAAAATCAAATAGAATTTGAAGAATCAATTTGGTGATTGGTTTCGATGAGAATAAAAAGAATAAAAAAAAAAAACAAAAAAAAAACATTGTGATGAGAATCAATGCCTCTTCCTCATATAAAGAGTGGTGGTACTACACAAATGACTGATAGAATATATATATTTGTATCGATGAGAATATAGATAATTCAATGTTTGATTTAGTGGGACGAAAATGCAATTGGAAGTTTGAATTCTACATAAGCCAAACATTCCAAATCTTAGACCATTAGAGATTTGTTTAATTGTTAATTTCACGGTCTTAGAATTAGTTAATGTGTGAGTCAGTTATTCCGAACACCTGATTATAAAAAAAAAAATGATGAGAGTATCGATAACCAATTGGGCTTATTGCTCTGGAGAGGACCACACGGACCATACAACATTATACATGGATCGTAGACTCGTCGTCGCGTATATTAACCCTTCCTTCAAAAATACACTGCAACTTGTTCAAGGTATTGTGACTATCAATGGCGGTCTCTTGCATCAACAAAAAAAAATATGCTCCTCGAAGCTACTTTTTTAATGGGTTAGTCTGTTAGTCAACACTCCTTGCTTTTAATTTAATTATTTTAATTTAAGCCTCTGTTTGGGATGAGAGAATTTTAATTTAAAAAATCAAAAATATCTAAATATAGTAATAAAGAAGCATATTAAAAATATTATCAATTTTACTTTTGAATTATTTACATTTTGTTGATTTATTCCAATTGATGACATCTATTTAAAAATCGGATTGAAATTAAAGAAAAATAGTTCATTCATCTCAACAAAGTAATTGAAGAGTTAGTGTCGAATTTAAAATTATATATATATATATATATATATTTTAATGTATGAGTTTGGCCTTGATTGATATCTAATTTATTAATGAATTTATTAATTTGATTAAATTGACACAATAAAGAAAAATGAACAATTACTCACAAGCCCTATTATAAGGGCTGGTGTTTGTATAAATAAAAAATTTCTAATAGTTGGACCTTAAATTTCTATTAAGTCCTATAATTCATCCCTGGAAGTTAGTTTTATTACAATCGTTGTTAAAAAAGATTTTCTGCAACAATTTTATGAATTTGTAGAAAAAATTGACAATTAATTTTTTTTTTTGCGATAATTTTTAAATTATCACTAAAAAAGTGATAATTATTGATTTTTTTTGGTGATGAATTTTTTAAATTGTCATTAAAAATTGACACTTTTTATGAAAGCGACGCTAAAAAATATATTTTAAAAAAATTGAACCTTTCTAATAAGAAGTCTTATTGGTGTACTAATCTTTTTAATAGGATTTTTCAGTCAATTTGAGGTGGAATAAATATAGAGCAAGGATCCTCTAGAGTGATTTTTCTTTAAAGTTTCCTAGAGTGCTACATTGTATGGTTGAGATTTACTGGCAAGTCACATCAATTTTTCTGATGTGACTTGCCAGTAAATCTCAACCACACAATATAGCACTCTAGGAAACTTTAGGAAAATTTCACTCTAGAGGATCTTTGGTGATAAATATAATGTAATGTGCAAACTATGAGGGCATCCATTATTACTGTTTGTGAAACAGTGGCAATTGCATTTGCCATATAAATTCCCGCCCAAATAGCAATATTCGGTATACAAATTAGACTGAGATATTGGGCCCAAAAAGCAATATTAGTTATACAAATTGGACTTAGAAGTTGAGCCCAAATAGCTATTATTTTGGGTTTTACAAATTAGAGTTACAAATTGGGCTCAAATATCAAACACTACTCGTGGCGTGAGAGTGTCTTAAGATCCATCAACACTCGGCTCGGCCTGGGCCACGTGGAAGACCCGCGAAGTGCGAGATCGAGAGCGAGAGAGAGAGAGAGAGAGAAATGGAAGCCGATGACAGTAGTAGTGTCGATCGAAGACGACGATGAATTGACTCTCTTAAAATTACTCAAACTACTCTATCATTGTACCAACACTCTTCTTCTTCTTCTTCTTCTGTATGTATGTATGTATATATGCATATATGAATATATATACACTATATTTGGAGTAGAGAGATTGATTGATTTTGGTGGTGGTGGAGGTGAGGGGGGTTTGAGGCTAAATATAGAAAGATTAGGGCTATCTGGCTAAAAATCTGGGGAAGCTAAATCTGGCAAACGCGGGGGTGGTGGGGGGTTTGAGGGCAAGGTCGTCGTTGAGGCAAGAGATCTGGAACCACCACCAAGACGACGACGATTCTCGCCCTTGGCGCCGCCGTCTTCTGTCGTCTATGGCGGTGCTGCCTCTCTCTTGCTCCTCCCTCTTCCGCTTCTCCCTCTTCCTCCTCCTTTTCGCCTCCATTGCCTTTGCTTTCATTTCTCTTCCCGTCGAAAAGGTCCCTCTATCTCTCTCTCTCTCTCTCTCTCTCTCTCTCTGTTAATCCATGTATTTGTGATCTGTGATGGAACTTGTGTGATCTGTGTTTACATTCACCTAATATTCTTTTGGAGATCAATGCTGCTTTCAATGATTCTGGATTTGAATTTTTAGGGTTTGGTATAAAATATTTGGTCTACTTTTTCAATTCTAAAGTTGTTCTCATTTTTGTCAAATAGTATGTGAATTATGTTTTTGGTTATGAAAATAGGGTTTTGTTTTGTTTTCTTTACTGTAAACAACCTTGGGAATAGGAAATTGTTTGATAAAATAAATATTTTGAATAAGATATTTTGCTTTTATTTGTAGCATTTTTGCAAAATAAACCAATTAAGTTTCTCTCTTCAGCTTTTTGGCTTCATATGGAGAGCCCACTCTTACTTACCAAAAGTGCAGATGACCAACTGGCTCAGCGTAAGACAACTGGTGAACTAACTAAATTTAGTGATCCGAGAAGTCTATAAGAGTAGTTTCATAATTAATTTTTGTAGGGCAACTAGTAGACTTTCACCCGATTCTGCGAGTGCAACTCTAGACATTGATTGTATTTGTAAGAAGCCATTCGAAGAGAGAGGGCAGGGAGGGATCCATGAAGAGCGTGAAGCTTCATGGAGCAAGCTTTGAATTGTGAATTATCCATTACTCAGAATCAGACACTAAACTTAACAAAGCCCAGAAAAATAAAGTTGCTCTCTTTGCAAATAACTTGTATGATAGCTAAAGTGGCACAATTTCACGGAACTTAATTAATTACTCAAGATCTTGAAAAATTGCAATGTATAAAAGATACAATGTCCTAAGAAAGAAAAGCCTTCAATTGTTACCTGTCATCCAAGGATGATGCACAACATGGTGTTAATGTGTATACGAGGAATGGCTAAGTGATTTATTTTTATATGTCCTTTTTCATTTCCTCAAAATTCATGACCATCCGTGTATTTTTTTGGCAGATTTTGAAAGATTTCTTGCTATGGATTAAGCAGGATCTGGGGCCTTGGGGTCCACTTGTGCTGTAAGTTATAAACTCCATCTTTCATTTATTTGTATGGATTGTGATTCATGATCAAGGTTAATTGAACATGATGCAATTAAGCAAGATATAAAATACCATGGATAAATAATCCCAAACATTTTGGATATATCGAAGGTTATTGGTAGGAATTTTGGGTGGAATGACTAGAATATCGGTCTTGAAGATTTATATATATATATATATATATACATATTGATGGAAAGTATTGCATATACTCTTTTCCATGCTATTAGTTTCTCAGGGTAGAGCTTTTCATAGTTCATGATATTATCTACTTTACATTATTACTTTGACATGTGTAGAAGTTATATTTAGTATTGGGGGTGGCATTCAATTTCTGGCTCTAAAAAGATGTTGTGAAGTTATTTTGATTTGTGTCTGTGTTTAAGTTTGCTTCCTAGTGGCTAGTACTCACCCGGTAACATTGACATCAAGGACCCAAGTATGAGTCCTGGTCATAGCCTTAGCTTTTTAGTTTTTTATTTTTATTTTTATTAGAAGGGGCTAATTCTCAAGATGAAGGTAATAGAATATGATACCAAAATCTTCTTCTTCTTCCTTTTTTTTTTCAATGGTGGGGGAGGGGGGGTTAATTGGCTATTTTTTGGGATGAAGCTGAAGAAAGAGAAAGAATGGATTAAATAGATTGTGACTAGAGGTATATAGTGCTGCTCCAATTTAGTAGACGTGAGGATGTTCACTTCATTTCTTAGTGCTATAAAACATGGAAACAAGATATGATTCTCGAACGGTAGTATTATTTCATGGCCATACTTGTCACCTACTCTAGTCCCAAGCTTTTTGGAACTTGGGAAGCATGAATGCTTTATAACATTTTGAAGCTGAACAATGTAAGATAATGTCTATTTATAATTATCAGAGCATATGCAATGCACATATTTGTTAAAAACATAAAATTGTATGCAATGCACCTATTTTTTCCTATCTTTTTTCTTTTTGTAATGCATTATGATATATGATTAATGTTAAAAAAGAATATTTTTTGAGGAAAGATAACATTATTTAAAGAAAGTAGTACACAAAATTAGGCCACATGTAGCTGTGAGGATTGAAACTGGCTAGAATGGTTCGAAGCTACAGACATCGATTAATGGAATAACCCCTCTCTAGCAATTATGTCTGGATGTTGGCTCTGGAGAGTCAATGCTTAGGACTAAAGCATCTCCGGAATTTCTGAGAAGAGCTAGATCAAAGGCATGATTCTGCACTCTATAAGCCATCTGGTAGCTGAGAGTAGCAGCATAAGTAGTACTTTCCAAATTGAAGGAAATTTGTGTTCATGTATGATTGATATAATGCACTTAGTCTTGGGCTATCCAAACATTTTTGAAGTTCGAAGTATTAAACTGCTTTTTTGTTTTCTCTTTTCTCTCTCAATTTTTCCTTTGATTCACAAGTTTGGGATTTTACAGGGCTATTGCATATATTCCTCTTACTGTTTGTGCAGTTCCAGCTTCAGTACTTACGGTAGGTATTGAATTTTTATTTTTGATGCTCTTTATCTTATTTGGACAAACTTTCATTTATTATTTGAATTTTACAAAATAGAAACTTAACATATTAATGAGTGCCTTTTATGAGTTCTTACTACAACAAAATGACATATGGATGAACTATATATATATTGGGCAGTATATGGTAATTTAGGCAGGTAAATGGAATATTAGCAATTATTCCTGTAAGGTTATTTGATTGAAGTTGAAATGCTGTATTGAGAAGGGTTGCCTTTGCCATTGAGTGAAAAATATGATAGCTTGTAATTAACAAATAAATGATTGTGGATGGCTCTAACTTGTGCCTTTTCAGGTTGATTGTGAAAATTGGCTTTCCTTTTTTACTTTTTGATATTCCACTTGGGATTGAGTCATACATTGTTTTTGTACTTTTAATTTTATTTTTTTTTGATAATTTTTTTGTACTTTTAATGTTGCAGCTTGGAGGTGGTTATCTCTTTGGGTTGCCAGTAGGATTTTTTGCTGATTCTATTGGTGCTACCTTAGGCGCAACAGCTGCATTTCTTCTTGGCAGAACGGTAAGTCTCTGGAATGGTCAAACCTCTCCTAGGATGAATAAATGCAGGCATCCGTGCTTGCTGGTAAGCCAGATGCCTGATTTTTTCATTCTTAAGAACATGTTCACCAATATATATTTTAGGATGAGTTAAGATATTCACCATCTATGTTTTGAATGTTGTCGGAAAATCATCATTTGTTATTACTTCTTTGCAGATTGGAAGATCTTATGTTATTTCTAAGTTAAAGAATTATCCAAAGTTTCATGCCGTTGCTATTGCAATTCAGAGATCGGGCTTTAAGGTTGAGTAAAAGTTAACTTGGAGTATCTTTGAATATGTTGTTTTATTCTGATGTTACCAAAAAGAGTGTCATATTCGAGATAGATATTCTTTGTAAATTATAATGCACTAAATTAGTAATAAGTTTTTTTGTGTTCTCAGTTGAGCAACGTCTAGTTTATTGCAAAGTTCAAAAGGTGATTTGATCTACAAAAAACTAATTTAAACTTGCAATCATAGATGGTCTTAAGTAATAACTCTTTAAAACACTTCATCACAAGGAGTAAGAAGATTTTACAAATAATTGTTGTTATAAAGATGGAGACCAAGTGCAAAATGCTTTAGGCAATCTTTGCAATGGATAACAAAATCCAATGCGCAGCATGAGTGCGAGTCGAAAAAGGGACCCAACTGTAGGAAAATTTGGTGGTGGAGGAAAGAGGTTCAAGGTAGTTAAGGTGAAAAAATAGTGCTTTGAAAAGTGGTAGAAAGATAGAATTGAGGAAAACCTGAAGAGCTATAGATTGGCTAATAAGGAAGTCAAGAAAGTAGTGAGAAACGCTAAGTTGAAAGCTTATAATGACCTATACATTAGACTAGATAGTAAGGAGGGAGAGAAGATGGTTTACAAACTTGTTAAGATAAGGGCGAGGAAAATAAGAGATTTTAATCAAGTTAAGTGCATCAAGAGTGAGGATTCTAAGGTATTGATGAAGGATGAGGAGATTAAGGAGAGGAGGAAGAACTATTTTGAGAAACTGTTAAATGAGGAACATGGAGGTATGTTAATTGGGGGGGGACCTAGATTGACGTTGGCTAGCGTAGTAAATAGAGATATGAATCTACTTAGTTTGACTAACGAAATGGCCTTTGATAGAGTCGCGTGGAGAAGAAGGTTTCATGTAGCCGACCCCATTTGATGGGACTTAAGGCTTGGTTTGGTTTGGTTTGGTTATATTTTTTGAGAAACCAACTCTGTTCTGTGGTGTATGATTATTGATTCTAGTACTTAATAATTAATTTGTCTACAAAAAATCCTCCTATAATATATAGTTTTTGGGGAGATTGTTCATTGCCTTGTAGAATATGGATGGGTTTAGTGCTTTTTTACTAAAAATCAATTGACGATGAGTAATGCTTTCTGTCACTGTAAGTCATAGTCATAGAGGAACTCAATGTTTGTTAAATCTTTATTCTCCTAAAATTATTAATTATTAGAGGGTCCTACTATGAAGGTAAAAATCATTTAGTTTCTTCACAAATGAATTTGTCTAAATTTGGCTCAACTGCCAAAGGTTCACTTCCAATACTGTCTTGAATTTTGTACGTAACAAGTAAAACTGAATCAAGAGAGTATTTTGGTTTCCTAGCAGGAATCTGTGTCTCGGTATAAGGCGTTAATTTGTATAACTAGAGCTTCCAAAACATAAATAAATGTAACAAAATACTCTTGCTTCTATGTTTCCTGCTTCTCTTACTCACGGGATATATATTGATTTTCATTTGATGTATAAATTTATATCCTTCTTTGCTGTAAGATTTCTGATTCTTTTTTTTTCTTTTTCTTTTTTGGGCGCTTATACCACAGATTGTTTTGCTGCTTCGGCTTGTTCCATTACTTCCTTTTAACATGATGAATTATCTTCTATCTGTGACGCCAGTTCGCCTAGGGGAGTACATGTTGGCTTCTTGGGTGGGGATGATGGTATACTCTCCTTTTTGTAATATGTCATCTTATTGATTACTATTAGATATAGCTTATAATTGGCTATGTTGTGTGAATTAAAAATACATCAAATGCAAGTTGCAAATTTTGAATGTGAGATCATTTTCTATCATTATGCATGATAGCCCTTGTCCACTCTTTGATTTCAGTAACATGGTCCTTTCTAGTCCATAATTACCAGTAAACTCTATTTGGTAGGGCGTGTGCTTCCAAAAGTGCACTTCCCGAAGAAGCATGGACACGGACATGCAACACAACATGGTTTATTTCGAGTGAATTACTTTTACTTATCGGAAAAGAAAAGAAGAAAAATATGAGAAGAAAAAAAATTTTGTTTGACTAAATTATTTATTTATCAAAAAATATTTTATTTGAGTGGGATAATGAATACTTCATATTTTGTTTGATTGAGATAATGAATACCTCTTTTTCTTTTTTATTACAGCCAATAACATTTGCACTGGTATATGTTGGAACAACTTTGAAGGATCTTTCTGATGTCACACATGGATGGGCTGAGGTTTCAACAACTCGTTGGGTAAGAGCCATACCACCTATTATTTAAGTTGGAGTATGACATCGAAGTCTAAATGCATTGCTAGGAACAATACATTTTTCATTAAGTGATGGGTATATGTATATTGGTTGACTCAGCCAGAAAAAAGGTTCATAGGCTTGCATTATACTTCACTAGTTCCGGCCTCGAGCATTTAAATAGTCTAAATCTGCTTGCTTGTTATGCAGGTACTTATAGCAGCAGGCTTGATGATATCAGGTAAGCCACAATTCAGCTCCAAGTTCCATTGATTTGCGTCTCATTGCATTGTCTATTTGAAAGAGCTGCTGAATAGTTTGTTAGAAGAAAATAGTTAGATAATTTTTCCAGCTAAGAAAATAATTCTCATCTAATCCTAAAAAACTGATCAATGTCTTTTCCTAGATTTTGAATAATTGAATGACCACCTCTCTTGGTACAAGAATTAAGTTCTTTTTGGATAGGGATTTTTGGTTTGGATCCCTACTAATGCATGAGATAAAGTTGTCATAATGACCAACTTCATTGCTTCACAAGAAAAGACGAGTTCTCACAGTTGTTACTTATGGTATCGAAGCCAAACCATACACATGACCAAGTGGGCTCAAGGGCACTGCAGTGTAGGATCAGCATTCGTGGGGCTAACTGTTAAAAATTCAATGTATAAAGAGAATTGTATTATTGATTCTTGTATTTGATTAATTACAATTCCTATACAATCTATATATAGAAGAAAATGTGGTAGTAGGTGTAGTGGAGGTGATAGTGGGTTAGGTGAAGTGGAGTGTGTGGTGAAGTGGAGGTAGGTGAAGTGGAGTGTGTAGTGGAGTAGGTGAAGTGGTAGTGGTGTAGTGGGTTAGGTTTAGTGGAGTAGGTTTAAGTGGGTGAAGTAGGTGGAGAGTAGGTGGATTTTAACAGCCCCCCGCAAACTCAAGGGGGATAGGAACTAACCAACTTGAGTTTGGAGAGAGTAACAAAACAAGAAAATACATAAAAATAAAAGAGGATAGGTGACACTGTATGGTCGTGTCAGACCATTGGTGAAGACACTGTATGGTGGTGTCATAACGGTGTAGAGGACACTGTATGGGGGTGTCATAACGTTGTAGAGGACACTGTATGGTGGTGTCAGACCGTTGGTGAAGACACTGTATGGTGGTGTCATAACGTTGTAGAGGACACTGGATGGCGGTGTCAAACTGATGTAGAAGACAGTTTATGGGGTCATGTCGGACCGTTGTAGCAGACAATGTTGTGACAGTTGTTGTGACAGTTTACGGAGTCTTGCTGGACCCTTGTAGAAACTAACCGGAATCAATGTCGGGACAGTTTACAGAGTCTTGTCGGACCCATAAAGGAGCTAACCGGAATCAATGTCGGGACAGTTTACAGAGTCTTGTCGGACCCATAAAAAATACACTGTATGATGGTGTATATAGGTTGCCCAAATATATATATATATATGGATATATATAGTGAGCCCTCAAAAGTCGCGCCCACTTCATCAAAAGGCGTGCCCGACAGAAAGCGTCGAGCCATCAAAAGGTGAGCCGGAGACGCGGCGAGGCACGTGAGCGACAGAGTGGCGTGTCGGCCGCGTCGTCAGTGTCGATATAAACCAATGAGGAGGCTGTGCTTGAGGCAGAAGCGAAGACAAAAAAAACCTGGGAAAAAACTTCTGAAAAACTCTTCATTTTCTGAGAGATTGCCTCGAAGAGCTGCAAATCTTGAAACACTTCCCTTCCGAACATTATCAGTCTGAAATTGCTATTTCGCTGAAACACTCAGCAACCCAAAAAACATGGCCTCTTCTTCCCGTTCAGCTACCCAGAATATGGCATCCTCTTCCCGTGGTCTGCTCACGCTCTTTCCAGACCTGAACGAGTCCACAAGAGAAATAACTGGTGCGGTGGCACTGGAAACTCAACCAAGCGCCCCGGAGTTTGCTCCGTTGAACTTTCCTATGCGGTCTGTGGAGCAAAGAATGGCAGTGCAGTCGGATGTGGAGGCCAATCAGTATACATTGAAGTCATGTGTGGAAACCATGACTGCGGTTACAAATTTGTCGAACCGGCTGCAGAGTAGGACAAATGAGGTGCAGCAGTTAAACGCCCAACTGGCTCTGCTCCAACGCATGTATAAGGATGCGCGAGCAGAGATAAGTGTGCTGAAAGCAGAAAATAAGGAGCTGAAGCGGAAGGCCACCGTGATGTTCCGATTTGGAGGGCCGCCATATGCTGCAGTGGAGGAGTATGGGGGAGTGAACGTGCTCGGCGGCGTGGAAAACACGGAGGCAGCACCGGCAAGGGCTGTCCAGGACGGAGGCAAGAAGAAGAGACCTGCAGCAGAGTAGAGAAGAAAAATCCCACTGTGGGTGTGGGTGTTTTGTTTGTTTGTTTGTTTGTTTTTTTTTTTTTTTTTGGTTGTAAAATGGTGATCGGGGTGAGCCCCAACATGAATAAAATCAGTGTGGCAGCAGTTCTTCTTCTTCTGCTGTTTTTGGTGTTTTTTTTTTTTTTTTTTTTTTTTTTTTTTTTTTTTTTTTGGTGAAAAAAAAATAAAAATAAATAAATAAGATAAAAGAAAGAAAGTGGAGTGTTTTGAGTGGTGTCTGCCAGCTGGGGTAGGAGCACATGCATAAAGAATTATACAGATAGATATATATAGATAAAAGATAAAGAGGGTTTGGTCGGTTGATTAAAAAAAGAATGTGTGGGTTTGATTATTAGAGAGAGAGAGTGACAGTGTGTGCCATGTTCCCCCCTGTGTGATCTAACCCGAAGGAGAGTAAAGTGGATCAACTAGTGAATATGGTTTGAATCCGTCTGGCTCAAGTATCGAACAAACCACTGAAGAGTTTTTTCAGAGTAGTCCAAAAAAGAAGAGGCGTAGGCTGGAAAATGCTGGAGAGAGTGAGGGCTGCAAGCGGTGTAACTGTAAGAAATCACAATGTTTGAAGCTTTATTGTGAATGCTTTGCTGCTGGTGTCTATTGCGTGGAGCCATGCTCATGTCAAGATTGCTACAACAAGCCTATTCATGAAGATACTGTCCTTGCAACTCGTAAGCAGATCGAATCCCGCAACCCGCTTGCATTTGCTCCTAAGAAATCACAATGGATGAGTCCAGCAAGACTCCAGCTTCAGCAAGGCATAAAAGAGGATGCAATTGCAAGAAATCTGGTTGCCTAAAGAAGTATTGTGAATGCTATCAGGGTGGCGTTGGATGCTCCATTAACTGCAGATGTGAAGGGTGTAAAAATGCATTCGGTAGAAAGGATGGATCTGGTACAATAGGAGCAGAAGCTGAACTAGAAGAAGAACCGGAAGTATCCGAAAAGAGTGTCATACACAAAAGTGTACACACAAATTTAATCCAGAACAGTTCTGAACAGAATCCAGATTCTACTCTTCCAGCAACACCTCTACACAGTGGCAGAGCATCTGTGCAGCTACCATTTTCCAAAAACAAAATCCACCTTTACACGAGCGAGCCACTAGTGACGGTGATCAAGATGGCTCTACCCAGAAATGGCGATGGTGCCAACATCACGAAACCCAGTCTGCCAGGGCTGTAAAAGAACCATCCCACCACTCCAAAATAGCCGGAGACCTGGAAAGCTACCAGCGAAGACTGATAACCACAAAAACTCAACGCTTGTCCACCAACGAGCTGAACCAGTGGATGGAAAACGCACGACCGAAGCAGACAATACCTACGATGGTTTAGTGGCAGCGGAATCAAGGTATGTGTAGAGGTCCGGCGGGCAGCGAAGGCAAAGTTGCCGGCCGGCTGCCCGCCGGTGAGAAGGAAATACAGGCCTAAATCTTATAGCTCTGATACCATGTTAAAAATTCAATGTATAAAGAGAATTGTATTATTGATTCTTGTATTTGATTAATTACAATTCCTATACAATCTATATATAGAAGAAAATGTGGTAGTAGGTGTAGTGGAGGTGATAGTGGGTTAGGTGAAGTGGAGTGTGTGGTGAAGTGGAGGTAGGTGAAGTGGAGTGTGTAGTGGAGTAGGTGAAGTGGTAGTGGTGTAGTGGGTTAGGTTTAGTGGAGTAGGTTTAAGTGGGTGAAGTAGGTGGAGAGTAGGTGGATTTTAACACTAACCATGTGCTGATTGTGATCAGTGGGCCGGGGATGGAAAGGAATTGGGCAGGGAGGGGAGATTATAATGACCTCAACCTGAGCTACTGTGTGCCCTGCAATCATCTTGTATCTTTTCAAAGAATTGCCATGCTCGAAATGTTTTTTATTTTTTGGATCAATGGGAAATGTTGATTTTGTCTAAATTTATTAAATAAATGGGAAAAGCTTAGGATTTAGGGGACACCCAACGGCCTTAGGCCTCATTCCCACAATAAAGAGACTCAATGTTGAGTCTCTTAAACTTACCTATCAAAAAACAAAAATAAATAAGTCATCGGACAAATGACACTAAAACTCTGCAAGGTTAGGACAACTATATAGATGAACACCCTTCAGGTTTCTAAAATAATGCCACTACCCTTTACATTTTTTTAGCAACATTTACAGACACCCCTCCATTTGTTTATTGGATGGAAGGAAAAAATGATGTCATCATTTCAAAACAGAAAATTGAAAGTTAAAACTCAAGACTGGTT
The DNA here is from genome assembly GCF_055761805.1 of Camellia sinensis. Lineage (NCBI taxonomy): Eukaryota > Viridiplantae > Streptophyta > Magnoliopsida > Ericales > Theaceae > Camellia > Camellia sinensis. The sequence continues at coordinate 31,468,130 of NC_138974.1, forward strand.
TGGGAAATAATTTTGTTTACGACTGTTCTGCGAATTTACTGTATTTTTTTTTGTTGGTTTGTTTGTAGTGATTCTGATGGTATACATAACTAAAGTTGCAAAGGCTTCCTTGGACAAAGCACTCGCAGAAAATGGTGACATAGAGGGTATCTTTGGCTCAGAACCACGCCTTCCTATTGTAGCAGAGCCACCCTTGGATATTCAAAAGCCTTTCATAATCAAGATTGACTCACCCGGAGACCATCGTGTGAAATAAATGTCATGTAAATTCCTTTCATTTTTGCTTCCACTCAATTGTTTTAGATTGTAGTTGTTAGAATTTTAGATTATGATGGAACAAAAAGCTAAAAAAAAATAATTTTTTTGTATTACTTTTAGATTTCATGTACAGCACACGGTGCTTCCCTTTTGCAATAGTCAGCCTTCTATTTTAAATATAACTTTATAGAGATATGTTCAATTTTGGAGTTAATAATAATGTATTTTGGAGTTGAGTCCATCTCAATCTCAATTAAACAGTGGTCGTTTTATGTCTAGGTTTTTTAGTCTTTACAAAATTTGCCAAAAATTTACCAAATAAGTTTTTGTTTTCAAGCTCCTCATTGACTTTAGATGTGCTTTGACTGTTGAAAAACTTTGTTCTTTACCTGCTCACAAATTTTTTTGTTTTATTGTTGACTGTAAATGAAAGAACAGAACATCAAATTAAAGATCACATAAACACAAGATCGCATAAACACGTAATTAAACTAAAATATAAAAGTATTTGGGCATTAATTGTTTACGGAACAAAGCTGAAATTTAGAAATGAATTCTAAAGTTGAATTTCATTTGAAATTTAGAAATGAATTCCAAAATCGAATTTCATTTGAAAACTAACCTATGTTACTTATAAAATTTAATTTCAAATCCTTTCATTTGAAATCAATCTATCCAAACAGTATAAAAAAGGATTGTCAAGATAAGTGTATCTCTCTATCTAAGAGCAAAATGACCTTAGTCAACTCCCACAGTTACTGTGAACTTAGATAGATGTTTTTGAGTTTGTTTCATGGGGGGTTACCAAAGCTCAACAATGGTTGTTTGCCTTTGTCATTTTCTTGGTATAGAAACAGTGATTTTAAAAAAGAAAAATAAAAATCTAGATGTTTGATAGATTGGTATGTTCGGCAACATCTATAGAGATTGGTGCAGTCCTTCAGCGAATGCCGTGGGCATTATAACCAGGCCCCTGCTTTCCAATAGCTCGGTCGCTGCTAATGGATTCACCTGCAATAACTTTCCTATCATCTCTTCCAGAGGTTCATTCAACATCAGCTCCTGGAGAAGGTAATGACCATATCCCTGAAAGTCATCCAAAATAAACTATATATTTGTATTGCAAAATGGATTAACTAAATCAAAAAAATAAAAATCAACTTAAAGTGCTGAAATTATTGTGTGAAAGAATCTAATGAGTTTGCATGACCAGTTCTTCCCTTGCAGCATTGACAAGTTGTAGTACGTACCTCGAGGAAAATAAAAGAATCAGATGTTGATTCACCTCCCAATCTGCTTCGACTTAAATCCTGCAGATTGAACTTCCTTTAATGCTCAATTTAGTGTTTAACAAAGGAGGAAATTTTGATGCATGCAAAATACAAATAATGAACAAATTATCATGTAACATCCATGGAACCAAGCAATTCAAATCTCTGGTTAACGGAAGCAGATATTAAGATGCTATGCATGAGAGTTCTGATAGCAATAACAGGAACTTTTAAGTAAGGGTTGCACTAGTTGTTAAAGAGACAATGCTTGGATGCGATCCTTAAATTCATGAATCAGAAGTTCTTTATCCACAATCAACTAGAGTAGGCCTCATAGAAGCCTTGTGTTCAGCTCCTGGTAATGCCCTATCTTACCGGATACCTATGGCTTGCAGGTGGTTACAAGTCCAGGAAAAAAAGTACTTTATCCACAAATTTCAAGAAACAGGCGGTCCCACTTGCCAAGAATGAAAAACCAAACACTTGGTCATTTGTTCAGTGCAGATGTTAAAAGAACCCCCCCAAAAAATTCTCTGTAGTTACAGAAATAGTTTTTTGTTCTTAGAGAACTTCCTGTGGGTCCTCTGGAAGGATAAGAATATTAAATATGTGGCTCGGTATTGAACAAGAGTAAAATTGCAGACCACTGGTTGTCAGTTGCCATCTCAATTCATTGTCTAATAGACAATCCTGAATACAGAATTAAACCTTAGGGACACCAAACAATCCCCAAAAACCAACATTTAAGATGCTACAAAGAACCCCCCATGAAAAAGTCTAACATGTTAATGAAAAGCAAAGACAGTCCTCAACAGTCAGAAGAACTCTGATCATTTCAGCAAAACTATTTATCATCTTACCCATCTACCATAATTAAAGTCGTAAATCTAACATTGTGGTAAGCAAGCACATTGAGGTGAAAGTGTACCTTTATTTGAAGCTGTAAATACTTAATATGGTCAATGATGTCATCAAGTAGAGATGCTTTACCGCCCTGCAAAACCACGAGAAATGTATTATACTAATCAAGCAGCACTCATCAACTGGCCCGGGTTATGCTCTAAAGAGTTGTTTATGCAAGATGGTTGATATGAAGCCTGACAAATATTGCAAAATCATCAATTTTAAGAAATATGAGCCACTATCTGCATTTACTATGTTAGCATGCCCAAAGTTTGTTCGATCTTTAAAAGGTACAACCACCCTTTTTTTTTTTTTTTCGAGTAACCTGCAACAGAAATTTGGGCTCCTCCTCTCATATCTAATATTCACGGACAAAATAATTAGACATTTTTGTTCATCCAGTGGTCTTACCAAACCCTACTAAGTACTATACCAGAATATTTCCTCAGCCAGACTTCATATAACTTTAATGTCTTACAATGATATTACCAATTCCCGAAGTAGAACATTTTTGTACTTCAATCCACAACTTTCATTTATGGTTTATGATAAATTTTATCAGTGGAATACAGTAGGGCGAGGAGATAGAAAGAGAAAATGAATCATATTTTAAGATATAGAAGACTCTATAAGAGTCCATATTGGTAATTATATTTTTTTCCAAATTTAATCAGTAAAAATCATGTTCGGTGGCATTCTTTCATAGATGCACACAAATTCATATGTATCACCTCTTTAGGCTGTGGAAGCAGCTCCTTCAAGGCATCAAGTCTCTCAGCAATCCTCATTCTGCGAGTCTGAGGAAAAATTGGCCAGTTAGGGAAACAGAACACACAATGCACCCCAAGCAAGAGTTTGACAAGTTCCAAGTGGTACAGTAGTAAAAAAAATTTGCTCCTGTTTAATGTAATAAACATGAGGTTCCTTTCATTTGGAGAGAAGAATATAGAATCAATCTGGAGGTCAAGTTCTGAGGCCTACTTTTTGTAGGCTACAAACTATGTAGTTAGCATTTATTAAAGAAGTTTGCTTACACGATCAGTGGCAGTGGCTCTCTGTCTTGATATACGGTTGCGTAGTTTGGATGAGAATCCTTGTGCTTCAACTGCTACTCCTGGATGAGGTTCATTTGATTCTTGTTTCTGTGAAGAATGAGGAAATTGCAAAATATTTGTCTCACATGAACATGTTAAATGCTATGTACTCCATGGAGGAACTGTGGTTTGGGCAAGGCAAAGTAAGAAACTTGACCTGAACATGTATCTGATATTCTGCACTCGTGAAGTTGTTCATTAGTCCTCCTTCATTATGAGGCCTCGTATATTTTACACCCTGATAGACGGCATTATCTTTCAACCTTCAGTATTTTAGTTCCAAAGTTATACAGTCAGGAAGACTAACATGTATATTTGGGATCAAAAGAAATCACATCGGCAACAATTTATTATATGGAAAGGGAAGAAATAGTGTACCACAGGCACATTCTCTCTCTCTCATCTCAATTTGGCCGGAAAACAAAAATACTAAATTTAGGAAGTTTCATGAATGTTGTTGTTATGCATATATGGATGTATGACTCTACCTTCCAAACATCCATGCCAATAGAAGAATCAGTAGGTGTGAAATTAGATGCCACTCCTAGTTTATTGTATGACATCTCCCTTTGGATTTCCGAGGCACCACTTTCAGCAAGATACTTGACATAACTATGAGACGTTTGCTGGCAATGAATCCAGTGAGGTAGGGGCAGATCAACGGGAAGCATCTGATTCCTTCCAGCTGGCATAATGTGCTGCTGGTTTGGATTGTCTTGGTATGAATGAGACACATGATTGGTATTCCCACCAAAATCCAATGACATCAACCGCAGATAGTTCTCATGACCATATTGTCCTTCCATGTTATCCACAACAAAAACTGCTTGAATATTACCATGTCACAAGCAATGAAATGGTAGCAAAACAGTCCAGTATACATATAAAAACAACAGCATTAAGATAAATGAAATGCAGACTCCACGAACCATTAGTTACAAATAAGTGGATTAAAGGAAAATTTGATTATTATGGAAACAGATGTTTTACCATTAAAATATGACGGGGATAGATAAATTTTCTTTTTGTGGGTACAACGGAAATAAATAACAAACATGAGGGTTGAAGTAAGGAAGAGATGAGGATTGATGAATGAGAGACACAAAGAATGAGAACCATCAGAGGAAGTGAATTATTGGTTCCTGCTTTGAAACTTTGAGGTTGATAAAAGTAACTTATTCCATTTGAGGAGAAAGAGAACATGAATGACATTAAGCTTCAAATGCAAGTTAGATTTGTCCTTTAATCAAAAATTCACCAGATGTTTATCTTTTAGGCTTTTTAACCTAACTTTGACTTAGAAACGTGAATGCTCACTAGTTCGTGAAGCCATTGTTATCACATTATTGGGTTTCTATTGGCTATAAGATTCTATATATTTCGGGCATTAATAATCTTAATCTTTATCATTGATTAGCTAAGAAGCCTGCCAGGTGAAAAACACCTGTGGAAAGAGAAACAAAATATATAAGTTCATGAATGTTCTTATTGACTGAAATAAGTTAGGCTGTGTTTGGATCATGGATTTGGGTAGAGATATGGAAAAGGAATTCCAAATCCCCTACCCAAATCTATGATCCAAACACAACCTTAGCGTAACCTTAGTGTCACAGTAGCTGTAGTAAAATTACAAGTTTTCTTTTTATCTAGTTTCTCTACAGCCAAACAGATTTTAAAGTTAAAAATTAATCAAAATAAAGAATTGACTATAGGAAGCACTTGGGCTTTTGCACAACATTTCTCTAAACTCAAATCATTTTTCAGATGTGAACAAAATCTTTGTACAATTCACAAGTGAATAAGAGCCAATATTTGTTTATCTAATAATCTCTTTAAACAAACACAGAGCAATGCCACAAACGTATGATAGAAAACATAATTTGCTCAAAAATAAATAAACAAATAAACAAAAAATATCATCTCAAACTACAAAGAAAGAAATTAACAAACAGAGTTCTCAACAAACACACACTCACATATTGAACTTAAAACAACAAACATAATAAATGCATGTTTACTTTCCAAAAACACTAACAGAGAGAACTAATTTCCATAACAATTGTTCATTACTGTAACTGCTGCAAACAGTTCATGATCATCAAATATGAAAACCCAACAATAAACGCCGACATACACATGTAAACCAAATTCAATAATTGGGATTTTCTGATCTGTTTGCTTTTGTTCGATCAACGAGAAAACGAAGTAGAGTAGTTATACCGAATCAATACCTCTAATTCAACCAAACCTTATCGTTTATGAACAACAATAGTACAGAGAAATGGGATGCAGGGTTGGTAGATATACATATATATACATATATACACAGAGATACATATATAAATTCATATATATATATATATACTTAGAGAGATTCTTACGAGGAGATGTCTAGGGTTTAGCACGCAGAGAGGAAAAATGTGAGGAGAAAAGCAAGAAAATTGAGGAGGGGGCTGCTTTTGCCGCTGCTGCTGCTGCGGTGGTGGTGGTGGTGGTGGTGGGTACGCTTTGTAACAGAATGCAGTTATTATGATGCAGAGCTGGTACTACTACTACTACACCCTACTACCCTACTACTCCTACTAGGTAGTGGAACCAAAAAAAAAATATATTATTATTAAAAGTTCGGATAATGTTTTAGGGTCATAATTTTTGTGGTTACAATGGCTTAAAATTGTCAAAACGACGCCGTTTTGGGTGCAAAACATGCCAAAACGACGTCGTTTTGACAATTTTGAGCCATTGTGACCCTCTAGCATTGTTATAAAAGTTCTATACAAAGTTCCATATATATGGTAATGGTACTGGGGATAGACTATGGCGCTGTTTGAAAAGTGGCTAAAGAGGTTATTATAGCGTAAAATGAAAATTTAGCTAAAAAGTCTACTGTTGAAGACTTTTTCAAAAAAAAAAGAAAAAAAAAAAAAAATAGGCTGCACAGCCGACAGTGTAGGCACAATCTACACTGTCAGCTACAGAAATTGTTTCATCAATGAGTAAATTATGAGTTTACCTTTTGACATCAATTTAAAAAAATATATTTTTAGGAACAAATTTATCATTTTAATTTCAAACATTATTTCAATACATTTTTCAATACAATAACTTAAATAAAATTTATCTCATCTTCTCAAACACAAAAACTAAAATAGTTTATTAAAATAGTCAAAAAACCAAATAACCTACTAAAATAGTCACTTCCCAAACGAGACCTATATAAATGGTATATCTATCTTACACTATAGAAGCGTTGAAGAGTTTAATATAATTTTATATTTTTAAAGTTATAATTAGAAAAAATTATAATCAAAATTTTAAAATAATGCTATAATTAAAGAAAAAATTAATTATAATTAAGGAAGAAAATATTGTAATTAAAGTATATATAATATGGGGTGTATATAATAGAATTTTTCATGGTATTGTCTCATGTCCATAAATATTGTATAAAATTTTTGAACAAATTATAAAAAAAAAAATTAGAACAAAATAAACCTTAATTTTTTTCATTTTATCAATTTAAATATTAGAGTTTAAATTTATTTTCAATATATCCTTTGTCTATTTTTATTAAATAAAATTAATAAAATATATATATTTTAGTCATTAAACTCATGAAAATAGATATTTGAGACATTTTATGTATATTTACATTGAGTTTAATAATTAAAATATTATTTTTCTATCGATTTTACTTAACAAAAAGAGGTGAATGGTTTATATTGAAAAAAATAAAAAAAAAATTAAGATTTAAATTGGTAAAATTAAAAATTCAAGATTTGTTTTGTTACAAATTTTGAGTCTCTTCTTTTCTTTTTTTTTTCTTTTTTTTTTTGTTGTAATTTTTCCTAAAATTTTTGATAATTTTTTTAAAGTTGTAACATTGAACAAAATATCTTATACCTCTTTAGTTTTTTGAAAAATTATTTGGAGATTTTGTAATATGTTTATAGTGTGGTAACTTGAATTATTAATTAAAATATTTTTTGACATTATTAAATATTGTTAATTAATTTAATAATTTATTAATAAAATAAATTATTTATTATAAAATTAAAAATTTAAAGAGATAATATACAATTTTTAAAATTACATAAAATAATTAATATTTTAAACAAAATTTAACAATATATTTATAATTTACTCAAAATTAAACACTACAAAATTCGACTTGATGGACCCAATTTGAAAATTTTTGGATACAAATAGGGTACCATGTTGGCACCCATATATGATACCCATAGTCCATCACAACTTAATAACACTTCCCTTAATTAAATGGTGTTGGAGGCTTGCCACATCAGAAAATCACTAATCAAAACTGAGGGTGTTTACATTCCCTCTCCAAAGTTTGCAGTACTTATTTTTTCAATTCTAGGTTAAAATTATCATCACAAGTCTCATGGCACCTGAAAAGAAGTTGAAGAAAGAGGTACTTTTATATATTATATATATATATATATATCAACTTTCTGTTTTAAATATTGAAGACAGAGAATATATGTAATATATATATATATATAAATATAATCAGTTTATTGCTTTAAATAAATATATATACGTATTTTAATATTATATATATATATGATATAAATTGAATGTGCTTATCACAATTTTTTAAATATAAAATATGAGTTCATAGCAGAGATTTGCATGATAAATTTGATATAAATTGAATATGCCTATCACAATTTTTTTAATTTGTATATAAACTTGATATATATATATATATATATACTAGTGGTAACCAGTGCTATGCACGATGTTTTATAAATTAAAAAAATATATATATTATAAATATGTTAAAGTAATTTAATATTTTATTTTGTGGTACATATGAAATTTATAAGTTAATTTTTATGTTTATAATTTTTTAAATTATTAGTTTAAAAAAATTAAAAATATATATATATAAATCTATTTAGTGTAATTTTGATAATTTGTAATAAAAAAGAAGAAGAAGAAGTTAAATATAATTAAATGAGGTTATATTAGTTATGATATACCTCTTATTGTTATGAAAATATACAAATTTAAAAGTTATAATTAAGACAAATATACAATTTTATTATTAAATGTGAAGTGAAATGATATTTAACAATAATTGATATGATGTTTCTGTTATTAATCCAATAATTTAAATTACATTTCTTTTGGTTTTAATTTCATAACTAAAAATATAATATGAATATAATACGCACACGGATTTCTAGTTTTTAAGAATAAGAAAGTTTTAGAAAATTTTTAACCTTTCATAATTTTCTTTTAATTTTTTTTATCCAATTTGATTTTAAATTTGAATAAAAAAATTGATTTGATATGAATTACTTTAATTTTTTCATTAATTTTTTTTATCAATTTTTAATAGAACTTTCATTCTTATCCCATTTTTTTTTTCTTTTCATCAATTTTGATAAAAAAACAATAATTTTCAACGCTTCATCTTTTTAAATTTCTATCAAATTATAATTCGATAAAAAAATATTAAGGGTTGAAGATTCTATTAATTGGAATTATAGTGAAATAACATCTTGAAATAGTAAAAATTTGAGTATGTGATTGGTTGAAATGTTTAATTTGATTAATTCTCTTCTCATATTTGTATAAAAATTGACACTTATGACCACATTATTATAAGTTGGATTATGGAAAGTTTTTTGAGGTGTCAAATATTTTTCATTTGTAAATATCCTATCTATTAAAAAAAGAAAAAATAAAAGAAAAAGGAAAAAAATATGCAGTTGTTGGATATGTGTTTATCAATTTTGTTTTGTGGACATAAATAACTGATATTTCAATTTCAAAAATTAAAAAGTATAAAAAAAATAAATTGGGTTTTTTGATAAAAAAAAGAAGCTATCTAACTCCTCTATATACTATTTTAAAATGGACTATTTTAATCACATAAAAAATAGAAATTATATTTGAAAATTATCCCTATATATTATGCTATTATATACAAATATAGCGGTAGTAAATTAATTAATATATATATATATATATATATATGAAAAGTTATCCTAAGCTTTCATTTTCAATTAATTGAATTACGATTAACAAACTAACAAATAGTAGTAATGGTATAATAGGATATAAAGACGATAAAAATAAAAAACACAATGATATTTAAAAGTTTTAAATTTACTTAATTATACAAAAATCTAATGTTATAGTACAATTTGAATTCTTAATAAATTTTTACATTTTCTATAAAATAAAATGACAATAAAAAATAAAAAAATCGATACCCATTTTTTTACCTCAATTTTACGGTTTTCATTGAAAAAAACAAAATCTGATCAAAATTCTTGGCACATAATGGGCATAGATACTTCGATTGCAACTATCATCACCAATAATTCTTTTCCACCATGTAAATCTATAAACAAACACATAAATCCTACTAAAACCGAAATCAAAACCAAACCCACAACAGAGAAAGAGAGTCACACAGAGAAAAAACAAATTTAAAAAACTAATAAATTTATGGAGTGGTAGGATATTACCTCCCAACAATTTAGACCTCACCTCGCATAATTCGTCAGCTCCTCCGCCAGTGCCTACAAAGTTTAGGAGTTGAGATGACTAATCAGATTATTTTTTAAATAAGACTTGAAAATTGATTAATTTATCCTAATAAGTGATTTAAAATTTTGATATATACATCAAAAAATAGATAATTATATTATTAAATCATAATTCAAATTTAGATATTGTCATATCTTCTTGAGATCTACATCCAAATTCTTATCGTCTTTATTTTTGTGTGGTTTCTATTTGGTTTTTTTTTTTCAATTTATTTAAGATGAAGTTGTGGGTTTCTATTTTTTTAAAAAAAATTAATTTATCTATGGTTTCTATTTGTTTTTAATTATTATTATTTAGATAAGTTATGATGTGAGTTAGATATGCGATAGACATGTAAGTTTTATTAATTTAAAGTATGATGGTGTGAGATATATTAGATTTGTTTAGATAGACTTTAAATATTTTTAAAATTTAAAATTGGATATTGAGAGGTAAAAGAAAGATTTTAACTGAATAAATTAAAATCATATTTATTAATTTTATTTGTTTGTATATCTGATTTTTAATTTTTTTTTGATTATGTTATAATATAATATATAAGATATAGATAGATATCTACAATTCTCATGAAAAATATTTGTCACGACCCAAACCCATCCCTAAAAGTTTGGTCCATGACCGGCCTGTACTTAGGCTTCAAAACAAAATTTCAAAATAATATTTATTCAAATACGGCCTTAAGCGGAAGCAAATACCAAAAATAATAACAGAACGTCTATTGAGCAGTGCTTAAATGCCAGGATCTTAAACATTACATTATATATACAAATGTCACATACGCAATTCATGTATATACAGTCCAAGTCATATTGGTATAGTTCACAACCCAAAATTTACATATGAACCTAATGCGCAACAAAAGCCATCATAGCTTGAACAAAACTAAGCTTGGTAAATTATACTACGCCTCTACATGGAGACACTTCTTGGGTGGCTTGACAGAGAGGCGGACCTCGATACATCTCTAGTGTGGATCCCCAATGGCTCATTTACATGTATATAAAATAAAAGAGTGAGCTAACGCCCAGTGAGTAATATTAAAGTAAAGCGGTTAATGAATGATGTCCTTAACATTAAGAAAACATATTTCACAATTCTAAAATGTATCTTAAATTATGTTAAAACAAACATTTATCGTATCAAAATCCATGCTTGTTCAATGGATTACATATCAGAACCCATCACAAAACATTTTGAGTGGTATGTGATGCGCCCACTTATACAAAGTGTTAGAATCACATTTCAAAATAGGACATCCATTCATGCATATCAAATAACATTTTGTAAACATAAGTCATATAACGATGTAAAAACATTCATATTCATATCATATTTTCTGAATGACCTCGGGTCCACGTATAACAAAACGGCCTCTGGCCCAATCATATCAAATGACCTTAGGTCAAAACGTATCATATCGTTTCATTGTATCTTGTCGTGGAGTAGATGGAACATCGACATGTCTCCACTTCTCCTTGGGCCCAATTCATGTATGTATGGACCCAAGAGGTGTCTTGTACAAATTCTAGAGGTGACTCTCACTATAGCACTTAGTTCCGTACATCACTTTGTTCCATACCAAAGTCAATAGGTCATAAAGACTAAACAATTCATATCATGCCATAGCATAAGCGGAATGGATAAACGAAACGGTCTTGGGCCCACTATATCATATTACAAACAATTCACATTTCTTGTTTATAACTCATTGCACATTTCTCCGAAACTTGTGCATTTTGATAAAATGCAATATTTAGAGAATCATGTCATACATAAATCAAAATAGATAATGAAAAACATATCTTCACTATACTATTACTCACAGTGATGGACTTCTGATAATAGTTAGACGATGTCTTCGTCTTGACCTACAACCACAATTACATAACACAACATATGAATATAATCTATCCCTTTCTTTGCTCTTTAATCAATTAGTTATGTTGGTTCTAAACTCATTAGTCATCAATAGGTCATAATCCATGTCTAGGAAAATGGGAGGAAATGAAAGGAAACTGGGTTAGAAGAAGAAATAGCATGAAACCGGTAGATAGAAAGTGAACAACCTTCACTAATTTGAGCATATCTATTTGTATACTTAGAATTTGGATGTGAGACAACCACCATTAGAAATTAGACTTCCGGGGCTTGAATTTAGGCTCAAGAATCACTTAAAATGGAGTCCGGATGAGAGAAATATGCTTATTTGAAGTTGAGCTGAAACAGGGGGTTCCGCACGTGCGGGACCAAAACCACACGTGTGGGAAAATCGGGGCACGTGTGGGGGCACGTGCTTTTATTTCAGAATAAAAAATGTTGCTGGAAGAAGGCTTCTGTATGTGCGGGAAGCCCCGCCGCACGTGTGGCTCTGGGCAAAAATTGCCATTCGAAAATCTTTGTTGGTTCTATCACTTGTTTTTCCATTTTTTAAGCTAGGTTTTAACTCTAATCACTCAAAAACATGTAAAACTACCCCACAACATGATAAACTAACATCACTCAAGTGTAATTTCATCTCAGATACATCAATCTTGCTTAAAGTTAGAAATCAAAGTCTCATCTTTTTCATATATTCAAGATTTCATAATATGTGTCCAAAATCATGAAAGTACATCTTACACATAGTTGATTCTCACACCAAATCTTGTTATTCCATGAATCATTCTTAAGATTGAACTCGAATCCAACAAATTTAAGGAAATCAAGGTTCAATTTCTTGAATTCAACCCATTTCATTCATAACCCAAAACCCTAGTTCATTTACATATTAAATCTCCAATTTAATCCTTGATTTCATGTGGTAGATGAGTTATCTACAAAGATAATAATTAAAGCCACATACCTTTACTCAAATCCTTACTTTTCCCCTTGAACCTCTTCAATTTTCTCAGGCTTTCATGGTTGATCTTCTTCATTTCTCTTATTTTTCTCATTTCTTTCTTCTTCCTCCGTTTCTCTCTTTCGCCTCTAGAACTCTCTCTTTCTTTCTCTCAAAATATCTTTATCTCCATAATGATCAGATTTTTACAAAACTTCATATTAGGCTCTAAAAATCATGCTGATCACAAATATGTGATCGGTTTCGGTTTATCGCGCCTATAAGGCTTTCAATTTTCAGTTCAAAGGTCACAATTTCAACAGATTTTCTTATAACCGACAACTACAACTTCAAATCCTTAATATGCACATCCTTAAACATACAATTCCACATCAACAACATAAAATCATGACTAATCATAAGTCCCACATAATTTAATTAACCTAATTTGACTTTCATTAGAGCCCAATTAATTATATTTAAATTTATCCGTTCGACTCAGATTTTTAATCAAACTTCCAAAAGGCTCCAAATATCAAATTAAGCTTATTCCCATCATCAATTGTGATTTCTCACATCAGTAAGGCCCTCAATTTTAGGTCAACTCAAGGTCTCCGGTAATAAATTATATACTCGGATTAAATACCTCATAAATAAATTTAATCCACAATAATCTTAATTCTCACTTCTCATAACGTAATTAACTCCAATTCGGATCCAATTAATCAAATCCCAATTTTACAAATCTGAATCGAATTTAGAATTACACCCTCATATAGTCCGATACACGAAATTAAAATAAGTCAACTCACTAATGATTCTTTCTTGAACCACTTAGGCTTTCAAGTTCTAATTCCAAAATAAATCTCCCATAAAATCGTATACAAATCAGTCACCATAATTTTCATAATTCCCAAATTAAATCAGAATAGTAGGCCATAAAATTCAAATCTCCGTTATTAATTAAATATAAAGTATTATGCGATGGGGTTTGTTACAATATTATTTGATTTTTTGAGGGAGAGAGAAGGAAGACAAGTTTTGATATTTTCTTTTGGAAATCGATGAGAGAAATTAGAATAGAGAGATTATGAAATATTTTTGTTATCTTTCCATTTGAAATCCATAAATTAAGGGATAATTATTATTACCAAAATAATTAAATAGGTATAGGAGAAGTTGAAAATGAAAAATAATTGTTATTTCCAAAATAATTAAATAGGTATGAGAGAAGTTGAAAAAGGAAAATAATTATTGAAATAGGTATGAGAAAAGTTGAAATGGTGTGTATGAGAAGTCAAAAAGGTTTGGGAGAAGTCAATATATGCTGAGTTTTTATTTTTTTTTAAATCAAAAAATTAGGATATTAAGATTGAGACATTGGAGCTCCCACAAGGTTTGTGAGTTAAAAACCCCATTTTCCTTATATGATACTAGCCTGTCATCCGTGCTATGCACGAGATAATTATAGTTATTTATATTTGTTTTAGATTTTTTTAAATATATAAATTATGTTTTTTAAGATTTTTTATAAAAATAATTTAACAATCTTATCACTAACCATAGTATATGAGAGAAGTTGAAAAAGGTACTGCAGTAACTATACACGGATTGTATCTATAATTATTTGTATGAGGGGATTTTAAATGCTGATTAAAGGATTTTGACCAAATCAATAAATGCAGGTTTGTAGAAAGACATGTGGATTGAAAAAAGTTAATAAATGTTGATCAGAGAATTTTGACTAAATCAATAAATGCTGAGTTTTTTTTTTAATAAAAAATTTTAAAAATTCAGATTGAGAACGGGAAATAAATAAAAAAAATCAAAGATATTTATATTTACTATATCTAAAAAAATCAAAGATATTTAAAAGATATTTATATTTAAAAGATATTTAAAAAAATCAAAGATATTTATATCTATTTTAAAGAAATCAACATTTTTAATATATAGTAAGTATAGATAGATAGATAGATATAGATATTTATATTTGTTTTAGATATTTATATTTGTTAAAAATAAAAATAAAAAAGTTAAAAATGATGTGTATATAGCAGAAGTTAAAAAGATTTTGGAGAATTTAATAAATGCTGAGCTAAAACAAAAATTTTAATTAATGAAAACTACAATTTAATGGGTCAAGACATATATATATATATATATATATATTACATGTGGAATACACGCAGACATCATAATACCGTGCTATACACGGGATAATTATAGATATTTATATTTGTTTTAGATTTTTTTTAATATATAAATTATGTTTTTTAAGATTTTTTATAAAAATAATTTAACAATCTTATCACTATCCATAATGTATGGGAGAAGTTTAAAAGACTACTGCAGCAACTATACACGGATTGTATCTATAATTATTTGTATGAGGGGATTTTAAATGTTGATCAAGAGATTTTGACCAAATCAATAAATGCAGGCATGTGGAAAGACATGTAGATTAAAAAAAGTTAATAAATACTGATCAGGGGATTTTGACAAAATCAATAAATGCTGAATTTTTTTTTTAATAAGAAATTTAGAAAATTCAGATTGAGATATTGAACCTCTCACAGGCCTTGGGGTTAAAAATCCCATTTTACTTAATATATAGTATAGATACTAGCATATCACCCGTGCTATGCACGGATTGTGTTTACAATTATCTATAAATATAAATTGTGATTTTTAATTTTTTTTTTTAAATGTCTTCTTTTTTTTCCTTTTTTATATTATATTAAAGTTTAATATTTTGATAATAATCATATATGTTGGACTTTTCAAGGAATTAAATGTCTTTTTTTATTATTATATTATATTAAAGTTTAATATTTTGACAATAATCATATGTATATATGTGAATTGTGATTTAAATTTTTTTTTTTATAAATGTCTTCTTTTTTTCCTTTTTTATATTATATTAAAGTTTAATATTTTGATAATAATTATACTAGCATATCACCCGTGCTATGCACGGGATTAAATTTAAAAAAAAAACTATTTATATTCTGTCAAACATATTTATAAATTGTTAGCATAAAATATATGTAATTTTAAAAGAAACTGTTGACATTGCATAATTAAAGTAATAAAAATAATAATTTATTGTATTTGTTCGAAATTCACTGAATAAGTAAAACAAAAAAATAACTAAAATCTAAATTGTTGTGAGCATTCCATCAGCAGCATTGTCAACAAGATAGTTATGTGGTGTTTGGTTATCATATTTGGCTAAATAACCACAAAAAGACAAAAAAATTCAAAAAATCACAAAAAGCCAAAAATCACAAAAAGACAAAAAAAAAATCTACTATTCCAAAGTTAAAAAGCCAAAAATCCAATCAAGAATACCAAACAAACAAAAAAGTTTCAGGCTAAAAAAGTCAAAAAGGCCAAAAAGCCAACTAAAAAAGTCATTGCTAAACAAAGACTTAGTATTATAATTAATGAACAATACATATATTATGTATTTATAAAATGTTATAAAGTAAAAATGTTATACTTACATTTTTTTTTTAACCTTCTGAAATGTATAGACATTCTTCTGACCAATCTACATTTAAAAAAATAACCGTTGAACTAACTACAATCACATTTTTCTCTTTGTGAGTATTTATATTTATCTAACTTCAATCATATTAAAAAATCAAATTATAATTTATTTTTGGCTAGACCAAATACAAATAAAAAAAAATGAGATAACTTCAATCATACAAATCACAAATATTTTTATGTTATCTAACTACAATCATATTTTTTCATAATAAAAAAATAATTATAAAGAAGAACCATTAAAGCAGTAAATAAAACGATTAAATCACGTTAAAAAAAAACCATTGAACAAATTACAATCACATCACATTTTTCTCATAATAAAAAAAATAAATGAAAAAAAAGAACCATTGAACTAACTACAATACAATCACATTAAAAAAAAAAACATTGAACAAACTACAATCATATCACATTTTTCCCATAATAAAAAAATAAATAAAAAAAAGAACCATTAAACTAATTACAATATAACCACATTAAAAAAAAACTATTGAACTAACTATAATCACGTTAAAAAAAAGAACCGTTGAACTAACTACAATCACATTTTTCTCTTTGTGAGTGTTTATATTTATTTAACTTCAATCATATTAAAAAAATCAAATTATAATTTTTTTTTAGCTAGACCAAATACAAATAAAAAAAGGAGATAACTTCAATCATACAAATCACAAATATTTTTATGCTATCTAACTACAATTATATTTTTTTCATAATAAAAAAAATAATTGTAAAGAAGAACCATTAAAACAGTAAATAAAACAATTAAATCACATTAAAAAAAAATCATTGAACAAATTACAATCACATCATATTTTTCTCATAATAAAAAAAAAGTAAATGAAAAAAAAGAACCATTGAACTAACTATAATACAATCATATTAAAAAATAGAACCATTGAACAAACTACAATCACATCACATTTTCTCATAATAAAAAAAAAACAAATGAAAAAAAAAGAACTATTAAACTAATTACAATACAATCTCATTAAAAAAAGAATCATTGAACTAATTACAATCACATTAAAAAAAAAAAAACTGTTGAATTAGTTACAATCACATTTTTCTCTTTGTGAATATTTATATTTATCTAACTTCAATCATATTAAATAATCAAATTATAATTTTTTTTTTTACAAATCACAAAAGGAGATAACTTCAATAAAAAGAACCATTAAAAGAACTATTAAAATAATACACAAAAGAAGAAATTGCTAAACCAAATACAAATTATAAATTTTTTTTTAGGCTAGACGAAATACATCAAAAAATGAGATAAGTTCAATCATATAAATCACAAATATTTTTATACTATCTAATTACAATCATATTTTTTCATATTAAAAAAAATAATTGTAAAGAAGAACCATTAAAATAGTAAATAAAACGATTAAATAATTATGAGGGGGTTTTAACTAAATCTCTCAAAAGGCATGGGGATTGAGAGAAATTAATAAATGCTGAGTTTTTTTTTTTTTTAAATCAAAAAACTAGAAAATTAGGATTGAGATATTGGAGCTCCCACAAGACTTGTGGGTTAAAAACCCCCTTTTGCTTAATATATAGTATAGATGTGTTGGACTTTTCAAGGAATTAAATGTCTTTTAATAAATGCTAAATTTTTTTTTATATTTTAAATCAAAAAATCAGAAAATTTAGATTGGGAGATTGGAGCTCTCACAAGCCTTGGGGTTAAAAACTCCCTTTTGCTTAATATATAGTATAGATAGATAGATAAATAGATAGATATTAATTTTTTGCTTTAAATATTTTATGTATAAATTTGATATACATATCTTAATATTTTTTTTTGTAATTCATTTGTAGATACAAATGCTCCAAATAATTTTTTAAATGCCCAAGATGATAGCGTTGTTGAGTTAAAAATTGAAATGATTGCAAATAGTGAAGAGGAAGCTTATAACATGTACAATGAATATGCATATCACAAAGGCTTTAGTATTCAAAGGGATGAAAAAACATACAAAAGAGGGACAACTCAACTGATTCGTTGTAGTTTTGTTTGCTCAAGAGAAGGGTTTAGAGAATTTAGTGACCTTAGCCCAGAGAAGAAGTATGATAAGCTAGACACTAGATGTGGTTGTTAGACTCACGTTATTTTTAAAGTGGAAAATAGCATTTATGAAATTAGACGGTTAATCTGCATGTAAAATACATGACACTAGTAAAGGTGTTATTAAATCCATGGTTGATGCTAGTATATGGGTGTCCAAAACATATGGATATTTGTTAAATGAAGCGGGTGGTTATCGAAGTATTGGATTCACTAAGCGTGATTGTCCTAACTATATTCAAGTTGAGCAGTCAAAAAGAATTGAAGCTGGTGATGGTTAGAGTGTAATAAATCATTTTAAGTATAAGTAAATAGAGAATCTAATGTTCTTTTATACAGTGCAAGTTGATGACGAAAATCGAATGAATAAATTTTTTTTTGAGAGATGGAATTTCCAAATTGGACTATTAGTGTTTTGGAGATGTTGTAATGTTTGATATGGACAAACAAATATAACATGATTTGTGCTCCATTTGTCGGGGTAAATCATCATTGTAAAAATGTGCTATTTGATTGTACATTTTTGTGTGATGAGACAATTGCTTCATTTGTTTGGTTGTTTGATGTTTTTCTTGAGTGTATGGATTGTAAGGCACCAAAAACTATTTTCACTGATCAAGGGGGTTTTGGAGAGGAAAAAAAGAATGTTGAGAAGGTGAGTACAAGTAGGGCTGAGCAAGGAATCCGTGAAATCCGTAATCCGATCCAGTCCAGTTCAATCCGATAGGTTTGGATTGATTTTTTGAATCCGTGGTTCGGTTCCGGATTGAACAGTTAAAAATCCGTAGTCCACGGATTGGTTCCGGATTGAACCCCACGGTTCCGGATTGGAACCGATCCGAACCGTATACAAATAGTCTATATTTTTATTATACATCCTCCCCATAGTATCTTCTCTTATTCCATATAAAACCTAAACTCAAACTTAAACCCGCATAATATCTTCTTTTATAACTTTTGTTTGTTAGTTTTTAGTTTTAATTTGTAATGGTTTAAATACTTATGGTGAAACCAATTTTCTTATGGTTGTTTAAATTTTAGAACAATATGTCGCTATTATAGAAAGACATATTGCTATTGTGGAACTAATATAGCGCTATGTTTATGTTTTTATGAAATTAAAGTGTTATATATACATTTTTTTATTATTTAATTATGTGAATCCGTGGTCCTAAACCGATCCAATCCGTGTTTAAATGGATTGGTTCGGATTGGTTCTATGATTTAAACGGATTAGATTGGTTCCAATTTTTCAGGAACCGTAAATAACGGATTGGTCCTGGTTTTACCCCCAATCCAGTCCAATCCGGACCATGCTCACCCCTAAGTACAAGGAAATTTCAAGCACTACACACTGCTGTGACAAGTAAATAAAATTATATTTTTGGAGATATAAAATTTATTTATTTTTGTACAAACAATGATAATCACACATGTTTATTTATTTATTATTAGATACTGCAATGCAGTCATATGTTGTAAGACTTTCAAGGTTTTTGGTGCCAACAACAAATATTCCAATTGTCCAGGAGGTATATTCATCATGTAAAAAAAAAAAAAAAAAACTTAATTTCATTTTGTTTAATTAGTATATATTATTTAAAGTATATTACCTCTTTAATGCAAATGTAGATGCTTGGATACTTGAATATGCCTTTTACTACTATGCTACAATCTAGCTTCTCCATGTCACGTTATATTTTAATATTTAGCTCATTACAATATATTTGATTTTCAAATATAATAACTAATCTAATTGTATTATTTACATTCTTAGTGCTACAAGAAGTCAAAGTTCTCCTAATATGTGTAACTTGAGTGAAGATATTGAAGAAGACTATGGTTTCTCTCTTTAACCATGCAACTGGAATAAATTCTATGTTTGTTTTCTGAAGAACAATATAGTTTTGGTTTCTTTTAAGCTTGATGTTTGTGACATTCATGAACTTTTGGTTTGTCTATAGACTAATTTTAGTTTGTGTTTTAATTTATGCTTTTATATTGTTTATTCGATGACGATCTTGTAAGGTTAATTTGGCTTTTGTAACATTTTCCATGGCTTAATTTGAATTTTAATGACGATCTTGTAAGGTTAATTTGGCTTTTGTAACATTTTCCATGGCTTAATTTGAATTTTAATGAAATCTGTGTTTTCAATGTCTTTTCTTTCATGAGTATTTTTTGTTTCTTTATCTTCCTTGTAACAAATTTTAGTAATTATTTTCTTTGAACACTTTTAAAACACTTAACATAATACAAAAGACAATTATATACTATTCATTTTCTTTTCTTTTTTTTTTTGGAATAAAAAATGATAATAATAAAAATATTATTTAGAGAATTTCATACAATGCTAGTTTAAAAAAAGTACATACATTAGATTTTCAGATTTTATTTTAGTTCAAACAAAGATTAAAATTATAAATTTTGAAAACCAAACATAGATCCAATATGTTTAGATTATTTGGGATTTAGATTATTTGGAGAATTCTAATTATATTAATCATATTTTTTTTGAGTTATTGGTTTGCCAAATTGAACAAAATAATATGTTTTGATTTTTAATAATATGCTTTAGATTATTTGACATTCTAAAAAAAATTCAATTTATGGATCGTTCTATCAACAAAAAATTATGTGACTTCATTTTTATATAAGTTGAAATATTGGATGGTGGTTTAATTTATTATTATTATTATTATTTTTGATAAAGGGAGAGTCATACTAAAAAGAATAAAAAAATAAAATTCTTAAAAGTAGAGTAAGACAAAAAAATAATGCTATATATATCAATTAGTGTATCAATTGATGATGTAACAAAATTTAAAATATTTTTTGTATAATATTGATACACTAATTAATACACTAATTGATGAATATAACACCATTAGAAATAAAAATATGCTCATGATTACCGAAGAGAGATAAAAGATCAATGAAGAGAGAGAAAGAGTTAATAGAGTTTTATTTCAACGTTTTAATGGTTTATTAATACTTGTCTTATGTTGTAAATTTTTACTGGAAAGATGTGTTGTTAAGTTGTGATAGGCTATGAATACCATACATGGGTGTAGGGTTGTAAATTTGGGCTGGCCTGGCCTGGCTCATGTCGGTCCTCGCAAGCTCTGCCAAAATTCGGGCCAGGCTGAGCCGGCCCACGAGCCAGAAAATTAGGTATAGGCTCAATCCAGTGGGTATTCGGGTCTTGAGTGGGCCTGAACAAAGTTTTTTGTTTTTTTATTTTTTTTACTAAAATTTTATTATTTTTCATTAAAAAAGACATTAGGCCTTGGGAGGGCCGGACCTCAAGTGGGTCTTAAGCGGGCCGATAGGCCTGGCTAAGCTTCAAAATAATGGCTCAGGGTTTTGGGCTGGGCTCAGGCTCAAACAGGCCACGACCACCCTGAACCACGGGAGGGCTTAGGACCGTCCATGGATCGCGGGTCATTTTTACATTCCTACCAACATGTTACTCTATCTGCACCAAAAAATTGTTCCAATTGATTTGGAAGTGTGGCCTATCCACATGTCGTGCCCATCATCTTTTACATGTCCCATCAAATCTATTTCAACGCAAAAATGTTAGAGATTTCAAAAATTTTACTAAAAATTCTATCAAATATTTCACATGATGTGAGACTCACATGAGACCCACACTCATATAAACATTTAATAAAAATTTTGGTAAAATTTTTAAAACAACTAACATTACTCAATCCAACGGATAAGGTTTCATCTATTTTGTCCAACCTGTTGCTGGCGAAAACTATCCTTAATTTGATAAATTTCACTCAAATCGGCATCACATATTAGCATATTCCTTGTGTGTAATTCTAAGGCTCTGTTTGGTGTCTCCGTATTTACTTACTAAAGATCCCTTCACAAGTTATCCTCCTCCTCCGTCAAACAAACACCAGAACAAGAAGACCAAGAGAGACCCAAAACCACCGCACCGGACAAAGACGAGATCGATCTCTGTTCAATTTTCTCGAGAATCAATCATGGCGACTCCTGAGGTTTTGCAGAGCGAACACGATCTGCTTCTATCTTATCCTCTATTTGACCATCCCAAAGGTACACAAATAGATCTATTCTTTGTAACAGACCCATCTAATATATATATATATATATATATATGAATGAATGCACTGAGATTTCAATTTTTTTGTTTTATGGGTCTTGGGACTGTGGGTGTTATGTTTAGACTGTTAATCTTGATGACCCAGATTCTTGATTTTAATTTTCTTTCTATTTAGCTACTCTACATGGTTATTTTTTTTCCATGCAATTTTAGGAAATTTATTGAACTATATTTTTGTATGCCTTTGCAGCAGAGAATGCCAAATCCCGAGGACTGGCAATCGAGAAAAAGATTGAGTTTCTTGAGAGCTTGGCTGGAAAAGTAATTACCTTTTTTTTTTTTTTTTGTCACTTGAGTTTATTTTCTTCCCATTTTTTTTTCTTCTTTTGGTGAAATTCTGTTTTAGGGAAAGACTCATGTTTGTTGTTGCTTTGGTTGATTTCTTGGTTATGTGAATTTGGTCCTGCAATTAGTGTAATCCACATTTGTCTTGTACAATTTAAACTTAAAAGAAGTTTTAATTATGGTGCTAAAATTGGGAATTTTGACTACTTGTTCTATAAGATCTGAGCTTCATTTTTGTATTGCCAAAAAGTTTTGAGATGGTGGAACAAGACTTATTACTGTCTAATGAATTGTAATTTGTAATACATATTAGGAGGGTATGGTATGAAGTGAAATATTACAGATTTATGCATCATTCAGTAATTTTTTTTTAATTCTAGTTGCAAAGAGAATGTTACCTCAATCATTGTGCTGTAATTTTTTGAGTTTCAATTGTTTATTATGTAATAAATAGGAGTGCAGTAACAATATGGAGGATTCATCACCAATCACAATAAAAGAAAAAGGAGGATTTACAATCTCTAATAGAAATCACAATTTTCCTTTTGTCAAAGCAATAAAGCACATTAAATTGATGTGTGTAGGGAGACCTATTAGTACTTCTCCCAGTTCTTTTCCTATGATTCTATTTTTTTTCTTAATAATAAAAAAGTCTAAGCAATAGGGGTTGGTTGGATGGGTTGGGTTGGGGATTGAAGTAGCTGTCAGGTCTTAGTAGATTTAGAGTTTAGAAGATTATTTGATAATTTTAAATTTTTATTCACAATCTGTTTACATTTAGCTATTGAGAGAAAAAGCTTGTGGTTTAGTCCAACCTGATCCTTATTGCTGTTAACTTATTTTACTTGTTTCAGGTTAGTAATCGAAGATCGCGCCGATGGTTAAATGATCGCCTATTGATGGAACTTGTTCCTCGTTTGAATGCAGAAGAGATTAGAGGCTTATTTGCTCCACCACCTTGGGGTGAGACTGCTTCATTAGCCTTTTAATTATGTGAAAATGGAAACAGGCCAATCTCATAGATCAGTGTTGATCATGGCAGAGGTGTAGTGGTTAAGATGAGATGTAGCAGTAATGAGATCATTTAAAAAGTGACCATAATTTTCTTTTTGTAAAATTTGGGGTGTGTGGAAAGTGTGAAATTGGACGACAAGGTCTCACTTTGAAGCCGAAATTGTGTTTGTGAGATCACTTTTAAGTTGGTGATCTCCTTTCTTTGTTGTTAGCCTTTCTTTTGTGTTGTTATGTGGTTTGAACTTACTGAGACAAAGTTTACCCATGTGGGCATTGCTGTTCTTTCCTCATATATACAAATTTGTACGTACCAAAAAGTTGTTTAACAACTTGTTCGCTCTGTTAAAAAGTTTGCTTCTGAATCTGATGTTATTAGGTGCTTATGAAAGTGCAATCCTTGCTTAAGAAATTAAATATATATCACAGATTCAGTAATTGTTTCTGTGGATCAAAATAGGTGTTAATTGAATTTTCAAAGTTGACGTCTTTAAGTATTGGGTTCCCAAGATCAACTTTTGAGCTGATTCCCTGTTTAGACATAATCCTACTATTTTAACTGCCACCGGTCTTGGTTAAAATACTGGTGGTTGGGAACATCATGGTGTTGGCAAAGATGATGTCCAAAATATTTATGCAAGTGAAAAAATTAATGACATGGACTCAGCCAATGATGAGGAAAATAAGTTTTTTGCTGCTGAAAATGCGATCCATTAAATTTCCATGTACAGTATGTCGCTAGTCTTGGTGTACTTTTACTTCACATTTTTCTGTCATACAATTCCATAAATTGTTTTGTTGGTGATTTAAGTTGATAGTTGAGACAATTGGCTGAAATTCAGATTGGCTTGATATATCTTGCAACATGTATCCTGATTGATTTTAGTTGATAGATACCATCCTGTATTTCATTGAGTCTTACAACCAATTTATTTTTATTTTTATTTTTAAAATTGCCTACTCCACCTGTGTACTATGCTAATCAAAACTTGAACAGCTTGCCCTACTTTGTAGGCCCATAAGGGCACTGATATTGCTAGAACACATTAAATTTTAGATCACCTGCTAATAGAAGACCTTGAATATTCTTCTTCTTCTTCTTCTTCTTCTTCTTCTTCTTCTTCTTCTTCTTCTTCTTTCAATTATTTTATATTAAATATATTACTTGGCACTGATATTGTTAGAAGACATTGAATTTTCTTCTTCTTCTTCTTCTTTTTTCAATTATTTTATATTAAATATATTTACTTGGCATTTTTTTTTGTTGGACTGTTGATTGGGTTCATTTTACAGGTGATGATGTTCCACTGTCGCCATTTTGCAAGACAAATATGGGAGAGTGGGACAAATTTAGGCATATAGACATGGACAAAGAGGTTTTTCACTTCCCTTATTCACCAAAGCATGTTTATCTGCCACAAAATTCTTACACGATACAGTCTGAGCAATATAATAATTGTTTGAGAATATTACACTGCTAGACTTTAACATGGCTGTTTGATTTGAGGCAAGTAATTGTGCTGCAATTTTGGAATTTAATCCATGAAATTTTTGAGGTGGCTTGGGATACTTCACACTTGGATTATCAGACTACTTCTTGCATGAGATGTTTTTCTTCTTCTTCTTCCTTTTTTCCCCACTCTTGTGTTGCTTTTTATTTGCTCAGAATATGCTATATGCAACATCTTTGTTTTGTCATGTATGGAGAAAGGAATCTCGTAGCAAACCTGGCTGGCATGCATTTATTGTTTAAATTGGAAAATTTACTTCAAGATTTACTACTTCAGTTAAATGGTATGTGTGGAAATTATTCATTTAATGGGAATTTACTTGAGCATGAAAGATGATTTACTACATACGATCTACATGCTGTTCAACTTGAAAAATGCATTTTACCATTTCCAAGACAAAAATTGCTTTGAAAAATTTGGTGTGCTTGACAACAATGACGTTATATATATAACATCAGAAATGGCATGAATATGGTGATTTGTAAGCTTCAAGTTGATGACTTTGACTGAGTGGGATTGTGCCGTGATATTTTGTTCTCCGTATCTTTTGTGTTGTTTGATTACTTTATGGAAATTGGGAATTGTTACTGCTCATAGGGCTTGTTGACATAAGTATTTCAAGTGTGATGTACACACCTACATAATATTTATATGGCTTGGAGCAACTTGCTTTAATTCTTCTAGTTTCTGTTTTCTTTGTGGTAGGCAACCATCATTAAAGCCCTCAAAAACTCTTCATCAAAAAAGAAAGGTCGTGTGGATGCTGATAAGATGGCTGTATTGAATGCATGGCATAGAGTAGATTGTCGAACTAGAGAGGCACTTCGCCGTAGCTTTCTTTCAGACCTTGTTAATGGATATGAGGTAAATCTAATCTCTAATGAATGAAGTTCATGTCTTCCTTTTTTTCTCCGTAAATATGCTTGGCTTTCTTCTTCTAATGAAACAGCCAACTGTTTTTGATATTTGGAATATTTATGAATGAGTGTTTGCTTTGTCCTCGCACCTAGATTCTCAAATCTATTAAGATAATCATAATCTTTGTTCTGTTTTCTCATCCAAAGACTCTTTTTTCTCTATATATTCATACAACTTTCATCTCCAATCCTATAGTAGGTTTTTGTAGTATTCTTTCTCTATCGCAGCCTCCGACATGTGATTTTCCTTGGTTATTATCTGATCAAATCATACATCACTATGAATATGGACAATACTTTTCATATATATATATATATATATATGTGCCATATCAATTTCCAATTTTTAAAACAATTTTCATTCCATTTGTGTCATTTAAAGGAGCTATAATTTTTTATCTTTGTAGGAATGCATACGAGCCTTCATCAAGGAGAGTGGAGATATGGAGGTGCTGGAGCTGCATGTTCAAGACCCTTTTCATAGGCTGTTGCTACATGGCGTCTCCGAGGTATATCTTTGAATTTTTTTTTTTACATATGAGAGCCCATAAATTTATGCAAGGGGTTGTCAATATGAAGGTTATATTTCATGCTGCTATCTAGAGCTATATGGTCAGTTACCAACCAAATCTGCAGAACCCAACTCTCTGCAGATCTTTAGAGATTTGTACATCAAGTGAATTGCTATTATCAAATTTGTCATCTTTTAACAAAATCACCAAAGTTTTTTCTTTTCATTACCTAATATTCCTAAAAAATTTGTTTCAACAGTTCTATGACCTTGTCTCAGTAACAGTTCCACAGTCGAAGGGCATGGAGTTAATGAAGATGACGAGGATAAAGAAGAAGAAAGCGGGTTCTGTTGAGCTCCCAAACATTACCCTCTGCCAATTCCTGAGAATGGCAAAGGAAGGGATTTGGTAATTATTAACCGCCTGGAATCCAAGCCATGTAATATTAACCAATCTAAAGCTGTTCATTATCTTTATTTAATGTTTGGGATGTAAAAAAAAGAAGTTAGTTCTTTAGTTGTACCTGTAACAATATCTCATTGACCCCTTTCCTGTTTGATAGAAGTTTGAATGTTGTAATCTTTGCTCCTCTCTTTTTAGATAATGTAATTGATGCTTACATTTGAAGTTTTATAATTATGCAGAATAAACTGTGATTTGATTAACCTTTGTAGATTTTGAATTTTTTTTTTGGGGTTAAAATATTTCAACTAAGAAAAAGTGCAAGTAAATAGATTGTGAATTGTACACATTTTCATTCTCAAAAAACAAGTTATGACTTACGTTTCTTTTTTCCCAACAAATATAGTATATATACAATAAAAAATTTGAAATTCTCTAGGTTGTGTACTTCCGAAGTTCTTATGTTGATCTAGATGTAAGATTATAACTATATTAAAAAATGTTATTCCATAATCGGGTCAAGTCTTTGTTATAGATTTCTTGTTAGGTTAATCTAACGATTGAGATTTGTAGTTGAACCAATGTGTGATTAACATATTATGCAAAATTTTTTGTATCATTTTATTTTAATTTTAAATGATAACTAAAAAATAAAGAATTTGAGATGTTCTTACCAAATATGAAATTTAAATGGACAGACTCAATTTTTTATACGTGCCGCACTCAATCACATTACTCCTTTATCACAACATTTTTGGTCTAAAATGATACGGTGGTGCAAGATGTAGTAATTAATAAATTTGACTATAAATCCCTTTTATCTTCTTTTTATTGTTAAAAAGATTAAGAAAAAAATTATACTTTTAAAACCCCCTCATAATTATAAAATTTTGTATAAAAGACAAAATTTATTATTTAAATATTTTATCAGACTATTATACCCTCAACTATCTCAATCTCTCAAGATACCATGGCTAGGGTTTCAAGATCTGGTATCAAAACCAATGCCGACGACCTCGCATGCCTCTTATCCACCCCGTTGCCTCCACCTTCCACCTTCAACGGCATCTACTTCGTAGTCGATGAAAACCACCGCCGCTACAGACGGCCACCGCTAACCACTTGGTGACTTGCTTTGCTCCGCCTCAGATCGAAGTTCGATCTCCTTCTTCGGTTGATTTCTTCGCTGCTCGATCACCGCCGTTGCCATTTGATCAAATATCCTCACCTGAGATCCATGAGTTGGTCGATTCGCCAAGCCACCGCGATGACCTTGTAAGCCAAATTGAAGAGTAGGTACCAGATTATTTTGATATCATTTTTGGAAAGAGCTATTGTGATCCCAACCACATTTTCCTTCATAAACAGTGCTATTGGGGCCATGTACAGCAGAAGGTTCATAGAATTCAAGAGATTTTCAAGATGATATTGATGATGATGAATGATTATATGAGTTGTGGGAGTTCTGATCTGTTTGAGGTGGAAGACATTGGTGTGATTGGGGTTGGAGCGTAAATGCATATCAATTGGTTTTTTTTTTTTTTTTTTAAGATCTAAAAGTAAAATTTGACTCTGGTTCATTCATTTATGTATTTTATTTTTTTATAACAGTAAAATTATACTCCGGTTAAAAACATATTGTTTTGCCTAATGATATAAAATTTTACTTCAAATCATAGTAAACTACTTTGAATCAGAGTAAAGTTTATTATGATTCAAAGTAAAATTTTACTCTGGTTAAAAACATGTTAATTTGCTTAACGATATAAAATTTTACTTTGAATCATAGTAACCTTTACTCTGATTCAGGATAAAATTTTACTCTGAATCAGAGTAAAGTTTACTATGATTCAAAGTAAAATTTTACTTTGAAATACAATGTAAGGATAGCTTAATAGGAGAGTTGATAGATATGAGGGTAATATAGTAAAAGAAACAAGTTTTAAAATATTAGGGTGTTTTGAAAGTACCTATATAATTCTTGTTCTTTTGAAAGACAAAGACAAATTAGAGAGTGAGGGGTCTATCACCAAATCCCCCATTAGTATATCCATTTTTATTAGAGCATTCACAATGGATGTGTTAAAAATGTGTTATATGACAAAAAGTGACAAAAGTGGAGCTAAAAAAATGTGTTAAGAGTTTGTTAATTTTAGAGAGTGAGTGGTGGTGCAATGGATGTATTAAGATGTGTGTTAAATATATATATATATATATATAAACCATAAATAAAATAAATAATAGTTGAAAAGTGAAGTGGGCCCCACCCTACTGCACTGTGTCAGCAAGCATCTCACTCTTTCTCTTTCTCTTTTCTCTCTCTCGGCTAGCTAAATGGGTTGCTAACCACTTGACTTCTTGGCATCTGACATGTTTAATGGGTATGTTAACACCTCCATTGCAACACAAAAAGTGATTTTTAGTTGGCTAGAGTTTAGTCCTTGACACTAAAACACTGCTTAACACATTCATTGTGGATGCCATTATAACATTATTATTAACTTCACATACTATACAAATTATAAATATTCAAAACCTCTAAAATAATGTCACATAATCTGTTAATACACTAATTGATATACTAATTAGTACATATAGCATTATTTAAAATTATATATTTGTAACATTTTTCAGTTTAAAAACTCTCTTCACTTTTTATTCATGCCAAAATGAGTTTTATGATGAATGGTTAAAAATGTATAATTATTTTATTATTTTTAATCATTAATACACTTTTATTAATTTAATTTCCCCACTTTATTTTTAGATGTGATTTAATGATCTAATTTTAATTTTTATAGGATAATTTGCAATTAGGATAAAAGTTGAGGCTAGATGGCAATTAGAGAAAAAAAAGATGCCAAATTGAAATCAAACTCCTGCCATGGAGAGCTGCCACATTACACAGCCAACCAACAAAGTGGATGAAGAGACTTAAATGGTTGAATAGTGCATGCAAAGATCCTATTGGCTGGATGATACTAGAATATATCCAAATTTACCACCCCAGTGACATCTACAAAGCGTAAGGATCCTCTAGAGTAATCCTCTAGAGTGATCTCCTAAAGTACTTAATCCGATGGCTGAGAATGAAACTCACCAAAACGACGTCGTTTTGGTGAGTATTTTGAAAAAAAAAAAAAAAAACAAAACAAAAATCAGTTTCAGGGATTTCAAAATTCCCCCTATATGGCTGAAGAATGCGAATACAGACGGCGAGTGTGCGAAGGAGTTCGAAGGACAACAAGACGAGGGACGAAGGATGACGAGACGGTGGACGAACGGCGGCAGAGGCAGACGAACCACGACAGAGGATGGAGGACGAAGGACGACGAACCACGACGGAGGACGAACAGGAGCCTGCGACAGCGAATCTGAGGTAAACCTGAAATCGCAAAGTTAGGGTTTACGTTTGGCTTCAATTTTTGTAGAAATTAGTCGATTGGGAGTGTTTGGGGTTGGATTTTGTTTGCTATTTGTGTTAGGGTTTGAGATTTGGCTTTAATTTGTGATATGTTAGGCTTTGGGATTTGCCTTTATACCTGTGATCAAGAATGAACTCTGTGTTCACATTCTGCACCCTGTGTATGTTGAAAAATTGAAATTTAAATGACTTTTCAATTTATACCTGGGATTTGCCTTTGTACCTGGGTTTTGGCTTCAATTTCATTACAAGGACATCAGAGTCCCTTTTTGTTTTTTTTTTTGTCCTTAATTTTGGACCAATTTTATTTCCTCAAGGTGGTTTTCAACTTATTTTCCCAAAACCCAGATGGTTTCTTGAAGTCGTGTTTTGGATTTGAAGTTGTGCTTTCAAAAACAATTTCATTGAGTTCTATAATTAGTTAATTGAAGTTGTATTTTGAAAGCTCATGTTTTGAAAAAAAACCAAAACAACCCCCTTAGATTTGAGAAAATAAGTTATTAAAGGATACGTTCTTAGAAAATAAGATGCCAAACCACTCAAGTTTGTTAAAAAAGGACGTGTATTTTGATGACAAGATGATGAATTTTATAGAGATGATTGGCATTTTCATTGGAAAAGTAGTGTTCAACTGGTATTACCAAAACCAAACTAATACCACCAAAGTTATTTGTTTTTTAATCTTAAATTTGTGAAAGAAAAAAATAAAGAAAATATATATAAATAATTGAAGAAGCTTTTTATTCTCTTTTCTTTTTTGTTTTTTCAATTTTCTTTTCCTTTTCTCCCCCCTTTACAAACCCAATATCCTAAGTATTGTTCCACACCCAAACATAAAATAAAATTAAAGATGAAAACAAGTAAAGGTAATGGACAGATTAAACATTGCAAAAGCCTATTGCTTTCTACACTAACAAAGGTAGATTGATAGTTACAAAATTACACTTAGGAAGAATAATTGTCAGAAGCACAGATCCTGAAGAGAACAATTACAAAGACATCTCTGTAGGACTCTTCAGAAAAGATAAACACTTCCAATGAAACCTGCATTGAGAGGACAATGAAGATTGCTTAATGAGAAGCTGAACAGAGGTTGCAATCAAAAGCTCAAACCCAAAAACACAAAATCATGATGTTTTCATTAAACTTCACAGCCCTTCTTGAAGCAACCTTGGCATCATAATCTGATTCTTATATACAGGATTCCTAGTGTTTGTTTCCTTTCTTTCTCATTTACAGTACAGTATAGTTGAAAAATCATGATGTCTTCTAGTAATAGGTAAAACAGCTTGAGAGATAAAAACATAGGAAGAACGTCATCTTTTACTAATCGGTAGTTGAATCTGTTGGTATTTTTTATGCAGATAAACAAATGGCTTCATCTTCTACTAATAATACGAACTTAAGATTAAAGCCAAGGTTTTGTAATTGTGGAAGAACAACTTCCGTGCGTATTGTACGAACCAATGCGAATGGAAATGAAGGACGTGTCTATTTTGTTTGCCCAAGAAAATATGTAAGTTCCTGTTATGTAAATGAATCTGTTACTTTTTACAAAATTCATTTGTCCTTTATTGATTAACTGATTCTTGGCCATCGTAGACTACGAACAACCACTGCAATTACTTCAGGTGGTTCGCAGATGATGACGACGACGACGATGACATTAACTCATCAACTTCAACCAATGCTGGACCTCAGACAGATTCAAGAACAGAAGAAATTAATGATCTAAGGAGAAGGCTTGGTGAGCATGATAGAAGGCTTCAAAGGATGGAGAAGATGTTCAAGGCAATGACTTATGTCATTGTATTTTGTGTATTTTTGTACTTTATCATGTAAATGACTCAGTTGTGAGGTTTTCGAACATGCTATGAATGTAATCTACTTTTCTACTTGTTTTGTAATTTTTTTTGGTGCTTAAAAATCTGATGGCTTGCAAAAACAAGTGTATAACAGGTTTGTTTGAGATGAAATGTGTTGAATGAACAGTTTGTGAAATCTATTGAGTTATGTTGGTTGCTTAACAATGTGTATTATATGTGATGGTTTGAAAAAAACAAGTATATTGATTAACAATGTGTTGAATGAACATGTGCTTAATAGTGTATTTTTTTGGACAATGGTTGAACATGTTGAATTGAAATGTGTTCAATGAACAGGTTGAACAAGTTGAATAACAAGGTGTTCAAAGAACAGGTTGAACAGGTTGAAGGTGTATAACAGGTTTCTTGATGAAATGTGTTGAATTTGTAAAGTGGGTATTGATTATGAACAGTGTGTGAAATCTTTTGAATTATGTTGGTTGCTTAACAGTGTGTATTATATGTGATGGTTTGAAAATGTTGTATGAAATGTTCAACGCTGTATAACAGGTTTCTGAAATTCAAGTTGTTCATGACCAACATTTTAACAAAAAAATTTATTTCACATATTTATATTGACAAAAATATGTAAGATGCATTTAGCACTCTGGGAAAACATAACAAATAAAATTAGAGAATGAGTACGGGACCTTGCAGCTTCAAAGATCACACAGATTGCACTTAAACTTTGACATATAACATATTGCACATGATATCCTACTAGATAAACAAAAATGAAAGCAGACTCTTTTTGCTTGTTTTTGACCATGCACAATGACACAGAGCTACATCAAAGTAATTGCCTGGAAATTATGTCATGTCCATATTGATATTCAAGAGAGAGCTTCCCATAACAAACCAAGCAATCATTGATATGAAAAATATATGCATTTTTAATACCCACTATGATCAATAAACCTGAATAAGTAGAGTAAATGAGAACATCAAAGCTGCACCAAATATTACAGTTTCCCTATGATGGTTAAATCCAACAAAAGACGCAAATGGTCTATGTGCACTATTTAACTTGTAAGTAGTGTCGAAAGTCACAACATCACCAAATTGCCCATAATCCATGATCATCTGAGCATCGGCCCAAAATATGTTTGTAATCTGCTCCTCGTTATCTAATTGGATCGAGTAAAAAAAAGATGGATTCTCCAATGATTTGTCACGAAAATATTGCAAAATGCTACCTGCCTCCCCATATGCTAAACTGTTTTGCCTCTTCGTTCTCAAATAATTTTTTTGGTCCAGCTTTGTGAACCCAAGTGACTCCCTTCCACCAACTTCATTACCCAGCTTCATTACCCATGAGCTCAAATGCAGCATTAAGATGGATTCCAGATTTTTCAGCTAAATCTATTTCGGTTGCCTGTGATGCAGATATCTTCCTTTGGGATGGTAACATATGCGTACATTCTGTTGGTACAAAGATATGATTATGTTGTTCAACAAAATCACTAACAAAAAATTTCTGCATATTCCTATCCCACTTAATGACAAGTCGGGCTTGACAACCAGTCCTCACTTCCTGCCTAAGATTTTTTGTTAATGGATCTCGCTTGTCGACAACCCGAAATCCCTCTTTATTGCAAACAAATTGCCTTGAAGTGATTTGCCCCTCTTTGCTCTTGTTTACATAACCCCTTCTAATACTAAAGCCCAACCTTCCTCCATAAGTATCATAGAAATCATATGCTTCTTGTTCTGTATCAAATGCCATGCGAACTCTAGGCTTCCAATCACACTCACCCCCGTCATTCTCATGATTGTTAGGTTCCATATCAATGTGCCAAGTCACTTAAAAAACAAAGAAGTGCTCAATATTAGCATAAAAACTGTAAATTATGTTTGCAAAATAATACAAACTGAATAAGATAATCAATGAATAACAGAAATTAGATAATCAAGGCAAACAAAAAAAATAGAAATTAACAACAACCAAATGCCAAGTGCAATATGCTATCTTTGTGGTTAGAGTTCCAGTAATAAACTTTATTTCAGGAGGGTCAAACTTTATATTCATATTTTCAAATGATTCTCAACAATGAAGTCAATCAAGCCTTCAAAAGACACTGCCACTCAATTTCTATTTAAATTGGACAAAAAGTCTAATAAGAATTATCTGTGGACTCCACTTTGAAACGAAATGCTACAAGCATTATCTGTGGACAATTTAACAGCTACAAGCCCATAAACATCATTTAACAAGTCAATATGAATTATCAACACATTTAAACATCACATATTAATCATTTCACCAACTCAAATTTTCATGTTGTTACGTGTTGTGCATCAATATGAAATAAGATAGGTTTAGTTATATAAAAATAAAAAACTAGAGATATATCAGTTATAATTTATATGAATGGAAACATAGCTGATGGTCTAAGCTAGCTCTGATTGATAATGTGAAATGCACAAGATGTAAAATTAGAAGCAGTTGTCATGACTGTTAATGCCAGAATTTAGGACATGTGCAAGACTCAACCAGGATTTCTAAACCTGATAAGATGAACTAAAAGAAGGTAAGTCAGTACCTAAAAATCAATGACCCAGAATACAGTCAAGGGAATTCATTCCAGTTCAAAACTTGTTAATCTTACTCTTGATTCAAATTCCATTTTATTTGACAATCATCTGAACATGTTGACAGTGTTTCCAACTATAAAATTTCATTAAAAAATTCATCTTTTCCCAACAAAACATAAACTTTAATATATCCCCCATTTTTTTTCTAAGGTTGCATATACTGTGTATATATATATATATATATCTATTATCACAGGGATTGAGCAATATTCAGCACAACACAGATGAGGCAAAAAAAATTTGTGGTTGAAAATTCTATATTTCAGCAAGATTCAACAATATATGTCTATTATTCAAGGCTGTATAATGTGTCTATATATAATATAATCACCTATATTTTCTTTAATCGGTTGGAGTAGGGGCGACGGCCACGGCGGCGGTAGGACAGTGGCGACGGCAGGACGGTGGTGACAGCGGGGCGATGGCGATGGTGGGGCGACGGGATGCTCTTCACGACGGCCAACTCTTCTTCGTTCTCTCGTTCTTTCTTTGCTTCTTCCCGTCGTCTGTATTCGCGTTCTTCAGCCATATGAGGGGAATTTTGAAATCCCTGAAATTGATTTTTGTTTTTTTGTTTTTTTTTTCCCCCTCAAAATACTCACCAAAACGACGTCGTTTTGGTGAGTTTTATTCTCAGCTGTTGGATTAAGTACTTTAAGAGATCACTCTAGAGGATTAACTCTAGAGGATCCTTACGCATTATACACAGCAATCTCATTGAGGCGGAAGATTTTTTTTTTGGGGCGGGGGCCGCCTTTTAATACATATTATTTTCTTTTTGTTTTTTTAATGTTTTAATTATTTTAATTTTTTTTGTTAAGGTCAGGGGTGAAATCCTAATATTTTATTTATAGATATTTTATGATTCAATTATAGTTTTTTTTAAGGAATATTTATCAATAAATTCTATCTCATAAACAAGTACTTCAATTATTTCTAATTTTTTTTCTATTGATCTATTAAGTCTTGTTAGTGGAAAACTTTTTTCTTTGTAGTTTTATTTTTTATTTTGGTAGTGTTTTAGCGGATAACTATATCTTTTTATTATCGTGACAAGTATGATGTGATAGCCTAATGTGATAGGTATTAATGTGACACTCTAATAATATGACACTCCAAAAAAACTAAAAACTCCTTAGTGTGCTTTTTCCAAATGTAACAATGTGGCGGGTATGATGTTACACTCCAAGACTTTCACTCCAAAAAAACGAACACTCTTTAGTGTTTTTTTTTTTTTTCAAAAGTGACAACATGTCGAGTATGATGTCACACTTTAAAAAAACTAAAAACTCTTTAGTGTACTTTTTCCAAATATGACAACGTGGCAAATATGATGTGACACTCTAAAAAAAACCTCATTAGTGTACTTTTTCCAAATGTGACAACATGACCGATATGAGTGACACTCTAAAAAAAATAAAAACTCCTTAGTGTACTTTTTCTAAATATGACAACGTGGCGAGTATGATATGATGTGACACTCAAAAAAAAAAAAAACTCTTTAGTGTACTTTTTCCAAACGTGACATGTGACATTCCAACATGGCGGATATGATGTGACACGCTAAAAAAATTAAAAACTCTTAAGTGTACTTTTTTCAAATGTGACACTTCAGCATGGTGCTTATGATATGACACTAAAAAACTCCTTAGTGTACTTTTTTTCAAATGTGACACTCCAATGTGGCGGGCAAATGAGTCATTACACATCCAAAAAGACTAAATGGATCACAAAAAAAAATAAATGGGATTATATGGATTACAAGTCTAAAATATGGGACTTATTGGTCAATCTCCTTTTTTTTTTTTTTTTAATGTTAGATTATTTTAATTGATTGGTTCATTTATTTGGAGAAAGTTTTTGTTCTGTATAATATCTTGTTCTATCGTAGACTCAGGGCACGATAGAAGCTTTATATTTCCTGCGAATCAAATAACTAGATTTTTATGGTGTAATCAATTAGTGGAATTATTTTTTATATGGAATAATCGTTTTTATCTACCGATTGAAAATACATTTTGTGTATGTTTCAATTGAGTTATATAAATTGAATCTAAAATATTTTAAATAAAGCATTGATGGCGGATCTTTGATGCCTTAGCACCCTTTTTTATAATCACCTTATTTTATCTTGTAATTAATTATTTTTCTCAAACTATTCAACCATTTCAAAAATTCAAAACCATATTTTTCTTTACTTTATTTGAGTGGTGGGTAATTATTTTGAACAAACTGCTCCTTGTGGATTCGACCTCGGACTCACCAAGTTATATTATTTCGTGACATCTTGCACTTGGGATTGTAATATAAAAGTCGCAGCAAGTTTTTGACGCCGTTGCCGGGACCTACATCATTGTTAAAAAAAAAAAAAAAGTACTGAGGAGGTTTGCATTGCGATTTCTAGCAATTTTGGTAAACTCGTTCCACTCTTTTTATTTTATTTTTTAATAAGTAGGATTTGATTTAAAAAAAGAAAGAAAGTAAAAGTAATGCTATTGTTGCGTCGGAATAGTGAGGTAGTGTGTTTGCTGGTGTGATTGTGATAATTATTATTTATTTGTTTTTTTACAATTAGTCACTGTTTTGTTACATTAAAAAATATATATATATATATATATTATTTATGTTGTATGCATATTTGGTGTCGTGATCATCTTGGTCAGTTGGTAAGAATTGATTTTGATTCAGATACATTGTTTGGTAATCTCTTTGAGTCTGAATTTGATTTATTTGTACACCCTCACACTTGACATGATATGAAAATCAAATTCAAATAGCTCAACCTGTTCGAACGTGATTATTTGCAATCCACAAGGAGTAGTGCTCCGTCTTGTATTATTTTTCCTCCAAATGCAAATAATTTAATTTTAAACCGGGTATGATTGCGTTACTTCCTAGATTTCATGGCCTTGACTTTGAAAATCCTTACTTGCATATTAAAGAATTTGAAGAAGTTTGTGCTACCTTTCTTGACCAAACCTGTAGTGAGGAGACTATAAGGCTGAAGTTATTTCCTTTTTCTCTAAAAGATAAGGCAAAAACATGGTTAAATTCATTGAGATCTAGATCGATAAGCACTTGGCAAGAGATGAAAACTGAGGTAGCGTTTGGCAGAGTTTTCTAAATATGATTTGAGAATAGAGTTGTATTTTGAGTTTGTGAGTTTTGGAATTATGATTTAAGTGTGAAAATTTTGTTTGGTGAAAGAGTTTTGAATTGAGTGGGAAATTTTTGATGTGACATATGATATTTGATACAAAAACTTATAACTCATAACCAAACACACAACTCAAAATTCTATTCAAAACTCATAAAAAAATTTAAAAATTTCAAATTTTTTTTTATTTAAAATATAAAAAATAACAGGTGCCAATTATAGTAAAAAAAAAATTACACTATACTAGTCAACCGGCCGGACATCCGGAAGGATTAGCTTAAATTTTCCCGCCTTTGAAATAATTTTCAAAAGTGGGTGTGGAATTAACTTTTGAAAACTCTAAATAAGCACCATACTAAAACCAAACGGTGGAATCATAGTTTGAACATCTGACCAAACACTGCCTGAATTTTTAAATAAAATTTTCCCAATACATAGAACAAATTCTTTGAAAAGACAGATCATGAATTTTTCTCAAAAAGAAAATGAAACTTTTTATCAGTGCTGGGAACGCTTTAAGGGTTTGTTAAGCTCTTGTCCACATCATGGCTACGAATCTTGGCGATTTATTGATTTTTTCTAAGAAAAGTTTGACTCCTCAAATGCGCCAATTGGTAAAGATGATGTGTAACGGTGAATTTTTGAATAAAGATTCGGATGAAGCTTTTGAGTACTTTGATTTACTAGCAGAGAATGCCCAATCTTGGGATACCACTGATACTCTAGGACATTCTAGTAAAACCAAGCCTTCTTCTACAGTTTTTGGTGGTGGTAAGTACCAACTAAAAGATGAAGATGATTTAAGTGCAAGAATAGCTACTTTGACCAAAAAAGTAGAGGCCATGGAATTAAGGAAAGTTAATGAAAATTTCCAAGACCATGGGACACCTAATACATGAATGTCCAATTATTCCAGCTTTTAAGGAGCTGTTGCATGATCAAGCAAATGCTATAAACACTTTTAAAAAGCCTGTTTCATCCGCCTATTTTGAGACTTACAATCCAGGATGGAGGAATCACCCAAATTTTAGTTCAAGGAGTAATAATGTTGCACTACCCCCACAACCCCAAGGACATTATAAATTTGTTCCATATGCTCCCCCGCCAAAGAATAACCTTGAGGATACATTGCAACAATTCATGCAAGGCCAGATAGTGATAAATAATCAGACATCTCAGGCAATAAATGACGTTA
Organism: Camellia sinensis; assembly: GCF_055761805.1. NCBI lineage: Eukaryota > Viridiplantae > Streptophyta > Magnoliopsida > Ericales > Theaceae > Camellia > Camellia sinensis. The sequence continues at coordinate 31,507,712 of NC_138974.1, forward strand.
AGAACACTCTCACCAAATTGACATCTTCATTGAGCATTCAAGAAAAAGGTAAATTTCCTGCTCAAGCTCAACCCAACCCACAAGGACAATATGGTGTGAGTGATTCTTCATCTTCTGACACTCAGCTTAAACATGTCAAATCTATTACTGCACTTCATAGTGGAAAAATTATTGATAAAACTATGCCTATGAAGGCCCTAAAGCCTAAGGGTATTTCAAAATCAAAGAGTGGTGATGATATTGACAAGTCCAAGTCAAGTGAAGAAATGAAATGTCCGATTCCTGCTCCCTGCTCCTTTTCCTTAAAGATTGCAGCCCCCTTAGATATCAAATCAAAATGCTGAGATTTTTGAGCTTTTCAAGCAAGTCAAAATAAACATCTCCCTGTTGGATGCAATAAAACAAATCCCGTCATATGCCAAAATTTTGAAAGATTTGTGTATAGTCAAGTGAAAGCTTAATGTACATTAGAAAGCCTTTTTGACAGAACAAGTGAGTGCAATAATTCAGCAAACTTCCCCACCAAAGTTTAAGGATCCAGGATGCCCCACAATCTCTTGTGTGATTGGGAACTATCAGATAGAGCAAGCTTTGCTTGACCTTGGGGTAAGTGTGAACCTTTTACCATATACAATTTATAAATAGTTAGGCCTTAGGAGAGCTTAAACCAACTACCATTACACTCCAACTTGCAGATCGTTCTGTGAAAATACTAAGGGGAATTGTGGAATTGGTTCAAATAGATAACTTCTATTTCCCTATCGATTTAATTGTATTGGACACACATTCTGTTTTGCATACACACACAAATTCCTGTCATTCTAGGTCGTCCATTTCTTGCAACTTCCAATGCTTTGATTAATTGTAGAAATGATGTGATGAAATTATCTTTTGGTAATATGACTTTGGAGTTGAATATTCTCAATATTTGCAAACAACCAAGGGATAGTGATGAGATTGAAAAAGTGAACTTGATTGATACATTTGTTGAAAAGCATTTCAATAACTCCTATTTTTCTGATCCACTGGAATCTTCCTTAGTTAATTCTTGTGATTTTGATGAAGATTCGAAAATTGCAACATTTATTCTTTATTGGAATCTGCATAGGAATTGAAAGACTACAAATGGAAGCCAAAGTTTAAGCAGTTGCCAACTTCTGTGAGTAAGTGTAGACCCCCCATTTTTGACCGTCCTCAAGACTTAGACGTCATCATTTGAACATTTGATGATCATCCATGTTCGTGTTCGTTTTGAGTTGTCGGAGGTCTCAGCTACGCGCCTTGCCTCAAGATCTCTCAACTTATCTGTTTTGTGCTTGGTTATATACCAAACACTTGTGTTTTTGCTTCTGAGGGCAGGGAATGGCTTGTTGGCCATCCCCACACTTTACCGGCCTTGGCTTGAGGCCACCGGCCCTGTTTTCATGCTACCGGCCAAATATTTTGGTCAGTCGGCATTGTTTTTGGTCGGTCAGCCCATTTTGTTGGTCAATCGGCCATTTCTGCTGGTCGACCCCTTTCCATCTGCTTTTGGCAGATATTTTATGCCAGTTGTAATAGCTGGCATCCACAATACACCCCTCCATACACGTGTATGGAGGGATTTGCCTCTTGGTTAGCTTCTCTTAGAAGCTTTAGAATTGAACCTCTATAAGAGGAGGGCTTCTCCTCCTTCCTCCAGGGTTTAGAGAATTAGGGTTAGAGAGTGAGATACAACTTTGTATCTATATTCCCTTATTTGATCCCATTTTGTGCCTCAAAAGTGAGTTTGTGTCTTAGTTTTGCACTTGAACACCTAGCATTACACTACCCTTGGGTTGCTGAGGCATTAGAGGGTTGTTGTTAAGGTTCTTGAGCTGATTTTCATCAGAGAAACCTGCTGGAGCTTGGTTCTTGAAGAGGTTCTACAAGGGTGAGTTCCTTGCTTTAGATTCTCCTTTTTTGCACAAGCTTTTAGCCTATCTTGCATCTATTTTTAAGCTTAAGTTATAACTGATAAAAGTTCTATTTTTAAGTGCTTAAAATAGTTGTTTAAGATTACTTTGGTGTTTGGGGTTGTTTACCCCCTCTTAGGCCTTGTTTGGCCTCATTTTTGTGCCTTTTTTGTGAGCTCCGGGACCACCTTGTATTGGCCTTCTCACCACTGAAATCCAGAGGGATTTTAGTGGTGGGGATGGTGTTTTGAGGTCCTAAGAAGGAGAGGGCCATCCCCTCTCCGTGTTGTCTTCAATACTTGTCATATTTGCCTCATGTGTGAGCACCTTGTTTAAGTTCATGTTGGCCATGTCTTAGTTGATATTTGGTATTATTTTGCCATGATTTACCTCTGTCCAAAGTTGGTTTAGACATGCCATGTATGCTCCATACACTTGTCTTGTAATCCCATGTTTTGGCCTTAACATGCATCATGTTATAACATGTGTTTTTAGCATGATTTTGGCTCAACTTTGTGAAGTTTCTAGCCTTGTTTTAACATGTTTGAGCTCTGATTTTGGTTGTTTTGGTTGTCCATGACTTACTTTGTATAGCTACCATGCAATCTAGCTTGTAGGCTTTGAGTTTTGACCCCCCTAGCATGCATTACTTAGCTCATTTCAGTGATTTGGAGTCACTTACCATGTCATTTCAGTCCATATGGCATGCTCGCTTACTTACATTTGATGCTCCTTTGATGCCTTAAAGAGTTGCTATTTTATGCTCCATGTTTGGACCATCATGTATGTCATCATGTGTAGGCCATTTAGATGCCATCTAAGTGGGTTTTGGGGCTTATTTTGGCATGATATGATTTTGCTTTGCATTGAATAATCCATGCCATGTTTGGTTGTGATGGGTGTAGAGCAATGCTCCCTTTTGTAGCTTTGAATACCCTTTGTTTTGGGCCCGTTTCTTAGCATGTTTTGGCTTTGTTCCATGCATGCTCTAACCTTGTTTTGGTTTGTCTTGGGACTGTTTTAAGTCCTCTTGGCCTTTTGGGGCATGGTTGATATGGTCATGGCTTGAACCCCTCGGCTAGCCTCAAGTTTTTGGGACTCCCTTGCATGCTTTACTTGGGTAGTTTGATTGGTTTGGCACCACTCTTAATATGATTTTAGAGCTTAGCATGCTTGTCATTTGTCCATATTAGTCTCTTTTAAATGTGTTTAAGAGTTGCCTCTTTTATGCCTTAGATGATAGGCCTTTGTACATGCATGTTTGCATATCTATTCCATGCTTTTGTTGTATCATATTGGCCACTGTTTTGGACCTATTAGAGAGCTGTCCTTCTTGGTGTAAGTCCATCATTTGCATGTTGTTGCATGCTCGCCTTGTATGTTGTTGCATACTTTGCTCATTGCATGTCGTTGCATGCTTAAGTTGCATTTTGCATCCTTGTTAGCTTGCATCTTGTCATGTATTTGATATGTTGATTACATACTTGTTCACATGCTTGAGTTGTTTGCATGCTTAGGTTGCATGGCATTGTGTGTGCATTGCCTTGCCTCTTGATCACACATGATAGAGGTTAAGGTCCCTTATGCGTTTTGTGCATTTCATTTGATATCGAATTGCACGCTTGACTCTTTTGGGCCATCATGCATTGAAATGCGTTATTGATGGCCTGAGGGTCGAGAACCATGCTCCTCTAAGTCTCAAACATGCTGAGGAGGGTGGTGGTGCATAAATTGCTTTAAAAATGAATTGCCATGTCTTGTCTGTCCTCTGTTGCAGCAAACCAGTATTCTGCAGGAAGAAATGACCGGTCGGCAACTTTCAGTGCTGGCCGACTATCAATACCCAGCTGTTGATCTAATTTTTGGTCGATGATCATAATTCCATGGCCGGTGGTGCTCCCTCTTGGTCGGTGGCCTCCCACAACTCTTAGGGAGTATTTCAGAAGCAATTTGGAAACGTGTGCAGTCTTCAGAAGAGGAAAACAATGCAAACAGAGGCAGCATGAGCATGGCGATGGATTTCAGGGCGGAGCCGAGCATGCGTGCATTTATCCCTCTTCCCAAGGCTGTTTTACCGCTTTATTAGCTTAGTTAATTTGCTTAACTAGTTAAGTGGTCTGTAATAATTAATTAGCTAGAGTAGTTAATTATTTATTTGGTTTGTACTATTCTTTCGGTCCCTCGAGAGGGCGCAATTGTGTAATAAGCGTGCGTGTGTGTGATGCATGTCTTCCAACCTCCACTTCTTTCTCCCTTTTACTTAACCGCTTACGATGGTTAGTTCTAGGGCACGTTTCAATTAGCATCCTTATGCTATGCATGTTTGCATCATTCATCAGTATTGTATGCACCGGGCTCGGCTCATCATACTAACTGCATAGTGTTTCAAATTTCAAGTTGAATACATGTGTTGAATTGTCACATCTCATATGCCACTTTAGATTAGCCGAGCCTATTCTAGTTGCATTTTGCCTGCGATGCATTAGCCATTTTTAACATGGACTTGGATCATACATTTGATTACTAACATGTTCATTGTTTTGGCTCGGAGTACACTGTGAGTATTTGTGCTTTAGCATCTTGCATGTATGTGAGTGTTAACATGACAGCATGCTTACCATGAGGCTATTTGCTTATGTGATATAACTGCCTGAATGCCTGTGGGTGAAGGTTGGGTTGCTTGAATTGGAATAAATTCGTCGAAACCCGTGTTTTAGCCTACTTGCGAGTAGCAAACTTCAAACTAGTTTAAAAAACAGACGGGTATGCGATGCTTTGTTCCAAATTAGGCGATCTAGTCTATACGTGTGTGTTGTGCGTATCACATAGTAAATTCTAGCTAATTAACCGGAATAAGAACACACATGTTTTCAAAACTCAATATCATGGTTAGTAGAGGCCGATCTTTGATCGGGCGAACGGGGGTGCTCACGAAGTGACCTTCCCCAATCGTACCCAAGTTCCCGAGGCGAGGCAACTTTGGTGATGACGGACACGTGGCCTTAGGCACGAGTCAGGGTTTCCTAAATTTCCCCAAAATAAAATATTTAGGTGGCGACTTTGCATCTGGCAAAGCAGTCCATGTTTGGCACTTCTTTCTAAAAATCAGTTTTTCAAAACGATTTGCCGGATTTGGACTCTTTGATGATTCATCGGTCTTGTATTTCACTCCATGAGATTAGATACAGGACCGTGACATTGAGTCCGAACTGTAGTGAGCCCCAATTGAACAAAATGGGATTCCCTCCCGGGACGTTCGGGGACGTCTACAGTAAGCCTTTGCCATCAAGTGAACAAGTACCAAAACTTGAGTTGAAACCTTTGCCTGCAGAGTTGAAGTATACATTTTTAGGATTCGAGGACACATATCCAGTGGTAATATCTTCTAAACTTGACTGTGTGCAAGAAGGTAAATTACTTAATGTTTTGAGACAACATAAAGGGGAAATAGGATGGACCATTGCAGACATTAAAGGAATTAGTCCCTTAGTGTGCACTCATAGAATTTACTTGGAAGAAAATGCCAAACTATCGAGGGAGATACAACGTAGGTTGAATCCTATAATGAAAGATGTTGTGAGAGGAGAGGTCTTTAAGCTATTAGATGTGGGGATCATTTATCCCATAGTTGATAGTAAATGGGTAAGTCTCACACAAGTAGTACCCAAGAAGTCTGGAATAACTGTGGTAAAAATGAGAACAATGAGATGATTCCAACTCGTGTTGTTACGGGTTGGCATATGTGCATTGACTATAGAAAATTAAATTCCATGACTAGGAAAAACCATTTCCCTTTGCCATTTTGGACCAAATTTTAGAAAGGGTAGCTGGACATGCATTTTATTGTTTCCTAGATAGGTACACGGGATATTACCAAATTGAAATTTCATTAGAGGACTAAGAAAAAACCAGTTTTACATGTCCTTTTGGTACTTTTGCTTTTCGAAGGATTCCATTTGGATTATGCAACGCTTCAACCACTTTTCAAAGGGGCATGCTAAGTATTTTTAAGTGATATGGTGGAGCAATTTTTAGAAGTTTTTATAGATGATTTTTCTGTATTTGGAGTTTGTTTTGATGATTGTTTAACAAATTTACAGAAAGTTTTGTCCAGGTGTGAAGAAAAGAACCTTGTGTTAAATTGGGAGAAGTGCAAATTCATGGTTACTTTCGGGATTGTACTAGGACACATTGTTTCTTCCAAAGGAATTGAGGTAGATAAATCTAAAATTGAGTTAATTGCAAATCTATCTACCGTTAAGACTGTTAAAGATGTTAGATCATTCTTAGGACACGCAAGTTTTTATAGGAGATTCATTAAGGATTTTAGTACTATATCTAGACCGTTATGTAATCTCTTATTAAAAGATGCACCTTTTGAATGGACTAATAAATGTCAAGAGGCTTTTGAAAAATTGAAAACCATGTTTATTTCTGCCCTTATCATGCAACCATCTAATTGGTCTTTATCTTTTGAAATTATGTGTGATGCTAGTAATTATGCAGTTTGAGCTGTTTTGGGACAACGCATGGACAAAAAGCTATATGTCATTTACTATGCTAGTAAAACTTTGAATAATGCCCAAATGAACAACTTTACCACAGAAAAAAAGTTGCTAGTTGTACTATTTTCTCTTGACAAATTTTGTGCTTATTTAGTTGGATCACCTATTGTTGTATTTACTGACCATGCATCTTTAAAGTACCTTCTCGCCAAGAAGGATGCTAAGCCTCGCTTGATTAGGTGGATCCTTCTACTCCAAGAATTCAATATCACAATCAAAGACAAAAAAGGAGTAGAAAATGTTGTGGCGGATCATTTGTCTCGACTTATGTTTGATGACTCCATAGAAACAATGCCCTTAAAAGATACTTTCCCTGATGAGCAATTGTTTATTATTATTGACATGCCTTGGTATGCTGATATTGTTAATTATCTTGTTACAAGCATGATCCCGAGTCAATGGAGTGCACAAGACAGGAGGCAATTTTTGGTTGAAGTAAAGAATTTCTTTTGGGATGATCCATATTTGTTTAAATATTTTCCAGACCAAATCATAAGAAGATGTGTCCCTAATAATGAAATAAATAGTGTCATCTCCTTTTGCCATTCTGAAGCTTGTGGAGGCCATTTTTCTTCAAAGAAAATTGTTGCAGTGTGGATTTTATTGGCGAAGCCTTTTTAAGGACAGTCATAATTTTTTCAAATCTTGTGAGCATTGTTAAAAGTTAGGAGGGATAACCCATAGAAATATGATGCCCTTGAACCCTATTTTAGTGATTAAACTATTTGACCGTTGGGGCATTGATTTTTTATGGGACATTTTCTTTCATCTTTTGGATATCTTTATATCTTAGTTGCTGTTGATTATGTTTCCAAATGGGTTGAGGCAATTCCTTACAGGTTTAATGATCATCGAACTATTTTAAAATTTTTGAAAGAAAATATTTTGTCAAGGTTTGGAATTCCTCGAGCCGTTGTAAGTGATGGGGTTTGCATTTTTGTAATCGGTCTTTTGAAGTTTTGATGAAAAAATATTTTATTACTCATAAAGTTGCAACTGCTTATCACCCACAGACAAGTGGTCAAGCTGAACTTGCTAATCGGGAGATTAAAAATATTTTGGAAAAAACAGTTAACTCAAATCGCAAATATTGGTCCTTGTGACTAACCGATGCACTTTGGGCATATTGTACAACTTATAAAACTCCGCTTGGTATGTCACCTTATAGACTTGTCTATGGAAAAGATTGTCACTTGCCAGTGGAACTGGAACATAAGGGATACTGGGCTATAAAGACATTCAATTTTAATTTAGACAAAGCTGGCTCACTAAGAAAATTGCAGATGAATGAGTTAGAAGAAATCCAGAGAGATGCTTATGAGATTCTAGGATTTACAAAGAAAGAATGAAGGTGTTTCATGACAAGCATATTTTTCGGAAAAATTTTGAGCCTTCACAAAAAGTTCTTTTGTATAATTCTAGATTACATTTATTTCCCGGTAAATTGAGATCTAGATGAACTGGCCCTTTCATTGTTAAAACTGTTTTTCCTCTTGAAGCTTTTGAAATTGAAAACCCAAAGAATGGTAATGTTTTTAAAGTGAATAGGCAGCATCTGAAACCATTTTTGGAAAATTATCCGTCTGAGGATGAGTCCATGGAACTTGTGGATCCAATTTATCAGGATCATGAAACAATTAGGATTCAATTTTCTTTTTCATCTTGCATTTCTTTCCTTTGTTTTGTTTTGTTTTGTTTTTTTGGTTTTTGTTTTGTTTTGTTTTTGTTTGTTTTTTTTTGGTTTTGTTTTGGGTATTGCGAACCCATTGCAGGAAAAGCAAACATGATTCATCATTTAAGATAAACCCTTTCCTGTTTCGTTTTTTTTTTTTTTTTTTACATTGAGGACAATGCGTCGTTTAGGTTGGGGGGAGGGATTAATTATCAGTTTGTGTTGATTGGAATAAGTTAGTGAAAAATGGTTGAAAGCACTAAAAGTGGTGCTCTAACAGCACCACTAATGATGTGGCAGTGGGTGGGGTCCACTGTCTATGCCTTCTTGTTGTTGTTGGTTTTTTTTTTTTTTTTGGCATTCCCAATGCATTAGTGCTATTAGTGGTCTTTTTTTTTTTTTTTTTTTTTTGTGGTATGAATCATTGTTGTAAGTTAGTAAACCCAAAAAAAAAAATCAAAGTTATCTCTTATATGTGCATTAAAGTGGTTGAGCTTAGTTGTGATATTTCTGTTGTCTTAGCTTGAGAATTGTGTTGAAATTTATTATTCTATCCTCATTGACAAAGTATCTCATGTGTTCATATTTAGAACTTTTGCACTGCACTTTAGCCACATGATTACAATATTTAGTTGATACGTGGATGTGACTTAAAAATCTTGAAGAATGATATTGGAGACTTTTAACAGTATGAGTTTCGAGCCATTCTTTTCTTTGGAGGGTTATTATACATTTACTCTTGATTTTTCTTTGGAAGCGCATTAAGTTGTTGTGTAGCCTCATTATTCTTTGTCTTGGTTAAATACTGTGAACACATTTATTTGTTATCACACTATTATTTCCTTGAGATCATGAAAATTGAAGGACCATACCAATTTTTAAGATATGATTTTAGTCCATCTTTGTTTCTTTGAGTTTTATATTTTTCTTTGTTACATTAATCCCTTGAAGCCCATTGGAGCCTATATTTAGCCATTCTTTGTTAAACCCCACATCCAACTTGTCTTGATTTGTCTTGAAATTTGTTGTTTGGGAGGTAAAAGGAGTGTGCTTACTAAAAAGCACAAAAGATGAATTTTTGAAAGGGTCTAGAAAAGTGAACTATCTGCAATAATCTCCTAAATTGTGTTATATTTATCTTCATTACTCTCAAGACCTCAACCTTTACTCTCTTTTGGATTTTTCCACCTTTACCCTTACATTATAATCAAATAAAAGTCTTATTTGATCTTAGGAATGGTATGGTTTGGATATGGACATGATGGATAGTTAATAATGTGTGAATGTTAATTCTCAGTATTTGACATTCCTTCCATGCGACTATTTGTTTATTCTTTCTTATGAGCATTTTTCAACCAAGTTAATATGTGAGAAATTTTGCTTTTGGTTTACATTATTCTGCTGGCATATATTTAGAGTGATATTTACACCACATTTTGAGTGATTCAATTGTTGAGTGTAAAACCGGTGAGATTTGAGTCAAAGCATATTTCAGATAGACAATTGAGTTACATTTTACCTTGAGGTTAAGAATGTGTTTATGTTGGCTAAGATTATTCACACACCCTGAATTTTGGATATGTTGGGTTATCTTTACTTGTTGCTAGTATTTTAAATTTTGATTGATTCTTTTGTTAGTATAATGAAATTCATCACTATTGTTCTCGAACTTTGTGCATATAAATAAGGGAGACTTTGAGGTTAAATTTTTGGATGTTTGTGGGTATCATCTTTGGAAACCCTCATGAGACTATAACTCGTCCACTAAGGGTAACTTAGGGGTTTAAAGGCTTATTGCATATGCAAATGCAATCGCGTTGTCCTACGAAAATGGTTTACATATTTTTGTTAAGAACTATATTTTTGTAGGCGCCTTAGTTGCTAGGGACTAGCAATTAGCTAGTTGAGGGGTGCGATGAATAGTTAAAAATGTATAATTATTTTATTATTTTTAATCATTAATACACTTTTATTAATTTAATTCTCCCACTTTATTTTTAGTTGTGAGTTTAATGATTTAATTTTAATTTTTACAAGATAATTTTCAATTAGGATAAAATTTGGGGCTAGATGGCAATTAGAGAAAAAAAATGGAAATTGAAATCAAACTCTTGCCATAGAGAGCCGCCACATCACATAGCCAATGAACAATGTGGATGAAGAGACTTAAATGATTGAATGGTGCATGCAAAAATCATATTGGCTGGATGATACTAGAATCTATCCAAATTTACCACCCCAGTGACATCTATAAATTAGAGGTGAGCAGCAGATATATTGATCTTTCCAAATTGATTGAACAAAACTGATCTGCCGCATTTTGGATGGATGCGTGATGACAAACGGACGGTTACGGATTGATTTTTTTCAATCCGTCTAGTTTTGGACGGATGTCAGATTTAAGGTTCCTTTGGCCGCAACCGAATCGCCAAACGTTGAGCACCCCTAGTAATTTGTAAGATTTTGCGTTTTCAATTTATTTAGATATTTTGTTTGTATTTTCAATTAAAAAGAGTTTAAATATTCTTTTGAATATATTCTGTTGAAAAAGAATTTTCAACTTGAATATATTTTTTGAATTGAAAAAAAAAATTATTTATCTATATTTTTTGATTTTTAAATCTAACTCTAAAAATAATAAATAAATAAGATGATATATGTTGGTTGATTTTTGTTTTAAAAAACAGATATAGATGTAACAATACAGAAGCATACAATCTCTACTACTGTTCTATTCATAGTTTTGGTGGTTTGAATTGTTTTTATATTTTAAGAACCACAGATTGTAATACTTTATGTGGATGAGGCATGCTATGATTCTAGTATGTGGATGAGGTAAACAGTGATTGTAATATTTTAAAGTTTCAAACTTTCTTTCTTTGGATGAGGCATGCAGTGATTGTAATGTTTTTTTTTAAATTTATTTATTTTGAGGAAGTGCACAAGTTGAATTATATTGAAAATTTATAAAATTTTAAACCGTCAAACCGATTCGCATCCATCCGCCAATCCGCTCAATCCACATCTGCCGGATTGGCGGACAGATGTAGAGTGATTTTCTCCAATCCACCAATCTGGCAGACGGATGGCGGATTGGAGGTTCTGTGGCCGTAACTAACCCGCGCCCACCCCTATTATAAATACACGACAATCTCATTGAGGCGAAATAATTTTTGGTAAGGGAAAACAGATCATTCAGAGCTTGTTTGGGAAGTATGGGTTTGGTTTTTTTTATGGCTAAAATAGTCACAAAAAAACAAAATAGGATTTTTTGCTCAATAAGACAAAATATCACATCTAACTCATAATCATTACATTTTTTCTCTCACAAAAAGTAAAAAAAGCAAAAAAGCGCTTCTCAAATCAGGTTTTTTAGCCCCAAGCTAAAATAACCAAAAAGCCAAAAAACCAACTCACTTCCCAAATGAACCCTCAGAAATATTTCAGAGATTTCACCTTTTAATACATATTATTTTCTTTTTTATTTTTATGATGTTTTAATTTTTTTTTATTAAGGTTAGGGGTGAAATCGTAATATTTTATTTATAGATATTTTATGATTCAATTATTATTATTATTTTTTTTAATGTTAGATTATTTTAATTGATTAGTTTATTTATTTGGAGAAAGTTTTTATTCTGTATAATATCTTATTCTATCGTAGACTCACGGCACATTAGAAGCTTGATATTCCTTACGAATCAAATAATTAGATTTTTATGGTGTAATCAATCAGTGAAAGTAATTAATTTTTTTGGAATTAATTTTTATATGGAATAATCGTTTTTATCTTCCGATTGAAAATACCTTTTGTGTATGTTTCAATTGCGTTAGATAAATTAAATCTAAAATATTTTAAATAGAGCATTGGTGAGGATCCTTGATGCCTTAGCACCCTTTTTTTATAATCACCTTATTTTATCTTGTAATTAATTATTTTTCTCAAATTATTCTACCATTTCAAAAATTCAAAACCATATTTTTCTTTACTTTATTTGAGTGGTCGGTAATTATTTTGAACAAACTGGTCCTTGTGGATTCGACCTCGGACTCTCCGAGTTATATTATTTCGCGACATCCTGCACTTGGGATTGCAATATAAAAGTCGTAACATTTTACTCTTTTTTTTAAATTAAAAATTATCACTCACTAATAAATTTTTTACTTAACTTATACTTCAATTTGAGTTTTTATTTATTTATATATTTTTTTAAACTCAATTTTACTCCATTCTTTATTTTTGTTATACATAATTACTAAAATAGTTCAATAATTGAGGTATATGTGCAAATAAAAAATATATTAATGTAATTATATATAATAAAGACAAAAAAATAAAAATAATAGTGTATTTAGAGTAAATTGAAGTGAGAATAATACCCCCTTTATTTATTGTAATGTTTTATATCAACTAAAATTTTTATGGATAAATTACACTAACAGCCCTTGAGGTTTGTCTTTAATACAAGCACTCCCTCACATTTTGAAAATTATATTCCCTCCCGAAGGTTTTAATTTTCATTACAATTTAATCCTTCCGTTAATCAACTATTAAGTCAACTAATGAGAAAAATTAATATAAGAAATTAATTTTTTAAAATGCCTATTAAAACCACAAAAACTTATGTACCATAGCAATACCTAAATTTTTAATAGTATAATAATATATGTATTGAATAAATTTTTATAATTCTCTACAATTTTTTTTACTCCTCTAATATTTTTTTTAATTTTTTTTAATAAGAATAAAATATGCATTTAAAAAAATTAATTTATTATATTACTTTTTTTTCCGTTAGTTAACTAAACAGTTGATTAACGATAAATTGTAATAAAAGTTTAAACATCTCGTTTGGCAAGAGGCTATTTTAGCCAATTAGCCAAAAAGTTACTAAATTAGCCAAAAAGCCAACAACCCATACCAAAAAGTCAAAGATTCTCTTTTCTCTCTACCTTTTGCACATCTTTTCGTAATTAGCCAAAAAGTCATCCCAAACATACAAGTTTTTTTTACCTATATTTTTAACCAAATAGTCAAAAAATTACTAAATTAACTTGTTCCCAAACGAAGTCTAAATAGAAGAAGTAATTTTTAAAAGGTGAAAAAATATTTATATTAAAGACAAACTTTAGGATATCAAATGTAATTTGTCCAATTTTTATTTAAAAATAATTTAAGTAAACCTTAGATAGAGGGATTGGTGCTTTGGAGCTATAAATTCATCTTCTTCCCCCTCTCTCACTTTCTGAGATGGAAAAGAAGCTTGTCAAGTACTGTGTGGTAATGTCTTCTCTCTCTCTCTCTCTCTCTCTCTCTCTACAATCATATGGACTTTGTATTTGTATACACAACATTTTGTGCTTTTTGTTGTTGTGAGTGAGTGACTCACCGACTCGAGTTGTTGGATTAGGTCGATGCGTTCACGGACTCGCCGTTCAAGGGAAACCCGGCGGCGATTTGTTTGTTGGAGGAAGAGAGAGACGATGAGTGGTTGCAAGCTGTTGCTACTGAGTTCAACCTTTCTGAAACCTGTTACTTGACTCGGATCACTGACTCCGACTCGGAGACTCAAGACTCGTCCCACTCAACCTCAAACCCTCGGTTCCGCCTCAGATGGTTCACTCCAGTTGCCGAGGTCACTTCACTACCGTTTGGTTGCTGAGAAATTGAAATATAACCTCGAATTGTGCAAGTAAAAGAATCCTAAACATGCACTCCGAATTGCGCAATCTTCTAATTTGGCAACTTAAATTACTTGCATAATTGACGACTTCGTTTTGGTGTTAGATTTCTTTTAATTTTGATTGATTCATTTCAGATTGTTACTTGCTTTCTTTTCAACTTAATCTGAAGAGTAGTTGGCTCATCTCCAATCTTTAACTCTCTCTTCTTTTTTCATTAAATTTGTGTGAAAATTTGGTTTAAACCTTGATGATATAGAACACTTCTTCTTCTTCTTTTTTCCCTCACCTCCAAAATTAACCTAAAAATCTGTTTTAACCATTTTTTGGGAAAGACTATGGTGCACAACCCTTCAAGGTGTGCACTTATTGAGTCATAACTTTAGAAAAAAAAAAGAAAAAAAGAAAAAAAAGGCTATAATCAAAAAAATCTCAAAACAATCTCATAACTAAAGAAAAAAATAAAAAAATTGGTCATATCTAAATAAGAAAATGACATAACTAAGGTGCAAATGATAAGGGTGTGTATGATAGAATTCTCCTTTTGATAATAGAAGACATCTCCAATCCTTGCTCTTTTTAAGATCTCATCAAATCTGATTAAAAATATGAATGTTTTGAGAATTTGGTGAAGGATTTGGTGTATCCTTGATTTGGTGAAAAAATTGTTAGGGAAAATCGATGTGATTCCCCACAAGTAAATCAATCAATGGGAATAAAATCTAATGCGGAAAAATTAAATCAAAAGCAACACAAGAATTTTACGTGGTTCCCTCAATGTGAGGTACGTCCACGGGATCGAAATCCGATTCCACTATCAACCAAATAAGTTCCAAACGATTACAAACGAGACACCAATGGTCTCACAAAATCACCCTTAGGTGAATTCCAAATAATCACAAATAAACAAAGAGGAAAGACCTCACCAATAAGATGAACCAAAATCTTCAGAATCAGAGTTGATGAAGATCCAAAATAACAAACCAATTGGGTCCCACACTCCAATAAGGAGGTATACCCAACAATTCTCCCCCTACCGACTTAGGTGGAGACATCAACCATACCCGCCAAAGTTCGACACTTCAAATGTTTGTCCCTCGACAAAGTCTTTGTCAACATATCTGAAATATTATCATCTGTGTGAATCTTTTCGAGTTGTAACAATTTCGAATCTAACACATCACGAATCCAATGGTATCTCACATCAATGTGTTTCGATCTCGAATGAAAAGTTGAATTTTTGCTCAAGTGAATAGCACTTTGACTATCACAATAAAGTACATACCTTTCTTGCTTCAAACCCAACTCTTGCAAAAATTTCTTCAACCATAACTCTTCTTTGCAAGCTTCTGTAATAGCAATAAATTCAGCTTCGGTAGTTGAGAGAGCAACACATTTTTGTAATTTAGATTGCCATGCCACAGCTCCCCCTGCAAAAGTCATCAAATACCCCGAAGTAGATTTCCGAGAATCAACATCACCAGCCATATCAGAATCTGTGAACCCATCAAGCATCGGCTTACCATCCCTAAAACACAAACACACCTTCGAAGTCCCTCGAAGATACCTTAGAATCCATTTTACCGCTGCCCAATGTTCTTTACCTGGATTAGAGAGAAAACGACTCACCACACCAACGGCGTGAGCAATATCCGGCCTTGTACAAACCATGGCGTACATCAAAGAACCAACTGCTGAAGCATAAGGAACTTTCAACATCTCTTCTTTGTCTTTCTCACTTGTAGGACATTGATTCGAACTAAGCTTGAGGTGACCCGCAAGTGGACAACCAACCGGCTTTGCTTTATCCATATTAAACCTCTCAAGAACTTTCTCGATGTAGCTTTCTTGAGACAACCAAATCAGCCCCTCTTTGCGATCACGAACAATTTTCATACCAAGAATTTGCTTTGCCGGTCCCAAATCTTTCATAGCAAAAGACTTGCTTAACTCCAATTGCAACTTGTTTATCATGGTAGAATCTTGACCCACAATTAACATGTCATCAACATAAAGCAAAAGAATAATAAATTTACCATCTGGAAAATTTTTCACAAACACACAATGGTCCGAAGTGGTTTTAGAAAAACCATTATTCATCATGAAAGAGTCAAATTTTTTGTACCATTGCCGCGGGGCTTGCTTGAGGCCATACAAACTTTTCTTCAATTTGCAAACAAATTTCTCTTTCCCTTTTTCCACAAAGCCTTCCGGTTGCTCCATGTAAATTTCTTCTTCAAGGTCACCATGCAGAAATGCGGTCTTCACATCAAGTTGCTCAACTTCAAGGTTCATACTTGCAGCCATGCCAAGTACAACCCGAATAGAAGACATCTTTACAACTGGCGAGAAAATTTCATCAAAATCAATACCTTTCTTTTGCCCAAAGCCTTTCACGACAAGACGTGCCTTGTACCTCAGATTCTTGCCATCATTCTTCAATTTGAAGACCCACTTATTTTTCAGAATTTTCCTCCCCTTAGGCAACTTCACTAAATCATAAGTCTGGTTTTCAAGCAAGGAATTCATCTCCTCTTCCATGGCCTTTTTCCAATCGCCTTTCTTTGTATGCTCAATTGCTTCTTGGTAGCTCTCAGGCTCCCCTTGATCAGAAATCAACACAAATTCATTAGGAGGATACTTCCTTGAAGGTTGTCGGTCCCTTGTAGATTTTCTTAACTCAAGTTGTGGTGGCGGTTCTTGAGTTGGATTCTCTTCCTCAATTTCTGGCTCAACTTCATTAGAATTAGCATCATCCTCTACATTTTCAATAGGTGGCTGCACATCTCCCCCGTTTTCATCATCAACTGAAGATGAAGGAGATGAATCCATGTCAATGAGATCACTAGTTTTTGGCTCCGGTTGATCACCTTTGCCAAAGTCTTCAATTGTTTGGTCTTCAAGAAACACAACATCACGGCTTCGAATGACTTTCTTGTCGACCGGATCCCACAATCTATACCCAAATTCATCACGCCCATAGCCAAGAAAAATACATTGTCTTGACTTGCTATCAAGCTTGGACCTCTCATCTTTTGGAATGTGAACAAAAGCTCGACAACCAAACACTCTCAAGTGCTCATAAGATACATCTTTACCGGTCCAAACTCTTTCTGGAACATCACCATTCAAAGGATAGGAAGGAGACAAATTGATCACGTCAACCGCTGTCTTCAATGCCTCACCCCAAAAGGATCTTGGCAATTTAGCTTGTGAAAGCAAACACCTTGTTCTTTCCACAATGGTGCGGTTCATCCTCTCGGCAACTCCATTTTGTTGAGGAGTCTTCTTAACTGTCTTTTGGTGCCGAATACCTTGGCTGCGACAATACTCATCAAATGGCCCAATGTATTCACCACCATTGTCTGATCGGATGCACTTCAATTTCTGCCTTGTTTCTCTTTCAACCATGACCTGAAAATGCTTAAATACTTCTAGAACTTGATCTTTAGTTTTTAGTAGAAAAGCCCAAACTTTCCTTGAATAATCATCAATGAAAGTAACAAAATAAAATGCACCACTATGTGTTCTAGCTTTTAAAGGACCACAAACATCCGAATGAATCAACTCCAAAACATTTTCTTTTCTAGAGGCAATATTTTTATGAAAAGAAACTCTATGTTGTTTACCCGCCAAACAATGAACACAAGTTTTAAGATGTGTACCTTTCAAACCGGGTAGAAGCTCTTTCTTGAACAAAACTTGCAACCCCTTTTCACTCATGTGGCCAAGCCGCTTGTGCCATAATTCGGTAGAAGTATCATCTTGAAGTGCATTGACAACACCTTTACAAATTTTTCCTTGCATCGAATAAAGTGTATGAGTCTTCTTGCACTTAGCCACCACCAAAGAACCCTTCGTGAGCTTCCATATTCCATCACCAAATTTGTTGTTGAAGCCTTCATCATCTAGCTTCCCAGTAGAGATCAAATTGAGACGAATGTCGGGAACATGCCTCACATCTTTAAGCAACAACTTGCAACCCAAATTTGTTTCCAAGCAAACATCACCCATACCAATAATCTTGGACAAACCTTCATTACCCATTCGAACAGAACCATAATCTCCTGCAGTGTAGGTAGTGAAGAAATCAACTCGAGAAGTCACATGAAAAGAAGCACCAGAATCAATCACCCAATTGCTCTCTTGGCCCACAAAATTGATGCAATCATCTTCACAAACGACCATGAGATCACCATTGGTAGTAACTGCTGTTGTGTCTTCTTGCTTCTTATCCACACTTTTATCACGCCTTTTCTCCTTGTTCTTGAGTTTTCGGCATTCTCGCTTCATGTGCCTTTTCTCATGGCAATAATAGCACTCAATGTCTTTCTTTGAAAAAGAACCATCTTTCGATTTGTCACGGCTTTGATCACGACCATGAGGACTCTTACTCCTCCCCCTTGTTTTGCTTCGGCCTCTCACAACAAATGCTTCTGAATGAGAGGAACCCGCTGATTTTCTTCTAGTTTCTTCATTCAACAGGCTACTAGTGACTTGGCCCATTGTGACAACTCCATCAGGTGCCGAATTACTGACGGTCACAACCAAAGTCTCCCAACTTTCGGGCAAGGAACTAAGTAGCATCAAAGCCTGCAACTCATCATCAAAAACAATTTTCATAGAAGCAAGTTGGTTAACAATACTCTTTATTTCATTCAGATGTTCCGGAATAGGGCTGCTTTCTTTATATTTTAAATTAACCAACTTACGAAACAGAAAAGCTTTATTTGTAGCTGATTTCCTATCATAAAGACCCTCTAATTTTTTCCATAAATCATGTGCTGAAGTTTCAGTAGCAACATGATGAAACACACTGTCATCAATCCATTGACGGATAACACCAACGGCTTTTCGATTAAGCCTATTCCATTCATCATCTTTCATACCCTCGGATTTTCCAGAATCACCCTCAATGGGTCCATATAAATCTTTACAAAATAATAGGTCCTCCATTTTAGTTTTCCAAGTTACCCAATTGCTTCCATTGAAGCTAGACATACGACCCACATTCCCCTCCATTGATTTACACAAATAATTAAACCCAAATAGACCGTAAGCTCTGATACCAGTTGTTAGGGAAAATCGATGTGATTCCCCACAAGTAAATCAATCAATGGGAATAAAATCTAATGCGGAAAAATTAAATCAAAAGCAACACAAGAATTTTACGTGGTTCCCTCAATGTGAGGTACGTCCACGGGATCGAAATCCGATTCCACTATCAACCAAATAAGTTCCAAACGATTACAAACGAGACACCAATGGTCTCACAAAATCACCCTTAGGTGAATTCCAAATAATCACAAATAAACAAAGAGGAAAGACCTCACCAATAAGATGAACCAAAATCTTCAGAATCAGAGTTGATGAAGATCCAAAATAACAAACCAAAATAGAACCGAAAGCCGAACCGCACGAAGTAGAACTGACCCAAACGTTTGACTCCACTGAATTGCTCTCAATCAGCCGCAGCACATTATCTCACCAAGAAGAATCAATTGGCAGCCACACTATTCCACCCAAGTATTATTTCACCAAGGAAAAGATGTATTTGCTGCCACTTTTTCTTCACAACATCCACGGAGCAAAAACAACATAAACAATATATATGTATATATTGTGAATCTAGGGTTTTGTAATCAAACCTAATTGTGTCCAAATTGAATTGGATCTCCACAAATATAATATATAAAAATATATTATACCTAAACCAAGTCAAATTGAAACTCTTTAACAAACCAATTGGGTCCCACACTCCAATAAGGAGGTATACCCAACAAAAATTGTCTGGCTCTTGATTTGATATAGGTTTGATGAAATGGTTAGAGCATACTATTAGCCATTTTTTCATCAAATTTGAATTTGATGAATTATTGGAGACGTTCTTGTGATGTATGGTGACTCATCAGTCTTCCCCAAATGCTGCATGGATTGATCTTTATAGTTTAGTCAATTGAGGGTTGTGTTTCAATAGCTATGTCCATAGTAGGGAGTAATTTAACCTGGACATGAAATTCATGTTGACTTGCAGGTTCAACTTTGTGGTTCATGCAACTTTGGCAGCTGCACACTTTCTGTTCACTTCTGGTTTGGTAAATGCCAACAAAATCAAGTTTCTGACACTGTCAGGAGTTTTGACTGCTAAAAGAGTTCCAGAATCACAAGATTGCTTCTTAATTGAGTTGGATTTTCCGATAGTTCCACTGGTTGATTTTGATTCTGCTGAGGTTTCATCAGTTTCTAAAGCCTTGAGTGGTGCTTCTGTGATTGACTTAAAGATGACAACTATTGAAAAAGACCTCTATGTAATCATTCCTTTTGCATTCTTTGCTTAATTATTCATAATTATGCAACTTTTTATTTGAAGTAAATGATTGAAAGGTTGTGCAAATTATGCTGGAGGTTGGGTGTGTACTCAATTTATCTCCTCCCTGACCCCCGTCAAATTGGGACTAAACTAGGTGTAGTTATTATTTAAATGAAAACAGCGATTGTTGCAGTTTAGAGGTGAGAGTGAAGTTTTTTCTAAGATATTCTGAATAAATCTGACATATTATTTGGGTGCACCCTCAAACCTTAGTGTCTTCATGGATGTCTCTCAAAGAAGGATGTTAACTTGATATTCATTTTGTACTTAAAGGGGGTGAATGTTAATGCATTTGGCAGGTTGTGCTCCCATTGGGAAAGGCTGTTGCTGATCTACAGCCCCAATTTGATGAAATACAACGATGTCCTGGACGCGGAGTAATTATTACAGGGCTTGCTCCCCCTGGATCTGGGTTTGACTTTTTTAGTCGCTGCTTCTTTCCAAAATTGGGGACGAAGGAGGTAATATGGTTTAAATCAGTTCCTTTCATCTTTCTAGGTGTCTTTTGATTAAGTGAAAAAACACTGTTTATAATTTGTAAAAGAACAAACCAAACAACTGTAAATAAACTAACTAGTCATAATTTGAAATGAAATTGTCAACACAAAAATAATATGGGACCGCATTTTTTTGTCACACTGTCCATTGACTTGAGAGTATTTCAGATTTTTCGCTATATAGTACTGTAAGAAAAGCTTCATACCTTGACTATTTGCTTCACTTCTCAATCTTTATTTATGGGAATTTTTTTTAGAGATATTTATCATCCAAACAAAAAGCATCTGCATCACATATTTTTTTCATAACCCTGCTTTGCTGGATGATTAATGGTGATACTCAGACTCTCATTCAACAATTTACTACAACTGTAATAGAGTTGATGGATGCTCCCTCATATGTTACTTGCTGCTAATTTTCAGGATCCTGTTACTGGGAGTGCACATTGTGCCCTAGCAGGTTATTGGTCTAAAAAGCTGGGGAAATGTGATTTTGTTGCATATCAGGTTCTCTCTCTTTCTCTCTTGCACGTGTGTGTGCGCAGTTGTGCCACTCGTGTTCCTTCTTCATTCATTAATTGTGTTGTTTACTTGATATAGGCATCACCTCGAGGTGGCATACTGAACCTCCATTTTGATGAAAAGAGTCAGAGAGTACTACTTCGAGGGAAAGCTGTCACTGTAATGGATGGTTCTCTTTTGGTTTAACCAGGAATTACCCGTCTTTGCTTGTACGAATCAATTGAAATAAAGGCTGTTAATGTTTCGAAGGTTTGCTTTTTACTCTTTGTATTAGACATGAATGTACGAAATGTATTTCCTTTTGTATCTCTGCTAAGAGCATCTCCAACCCTGAACTAAAATAGGATGCTTTTCTCAATTTGATACCACTGGCTCCAACGCTTCACTTTTTATCAAATCTGCTCCAGGGATAACCGGTTGGTCGACCGGTAAGAGGAATTTTTTTTTTTTTGAACTGTTTGAATCAATTTTTTTGAACTGTTTGAACCGTTTAGTGGTCGACCGGTAAGGCGAATTTTTTTTTTTTAACCGTTTGAACCTTTTTTTTGGAACTGTTTGAACCATTTGGTGGTTGACCGATTGGTCAACCGGCCGGTCAACCGGCTGGTCGACCTGTTGGTCTCTCCAACGGTCATGCACAGTGTTTTGGTGAAATGCGGAGCCTGTCCTCATTTTGGTGAAATCTTGATTTGATATCAATTTGGTGAAACCGTTGGAGCATGAAGAAGTGTTTTTTTCACCAAATTTTAAATTTGATGCCAAGTTTGGTTCAGGATTGGAGATGGTCTACGAATTTCATTCAGCTTATAATTCTGTTATGGAAATTCTCTATTTTCCTTGTTACTAATAATATTGCTACAGATATGGATGATTTACATTTTACAGCTTAAAAATGTGCGGAGTGGATTATCGAATATAGAACCTGTGCCAGGGGCCGGACTGCACATCCAAGTGAGAGAATTCAGGTTCAAAATGAATTAGAATTATCCTAATTTTTGTTTAGATTGATTTCTCTGGCAACGAAAGCAGATTAATTGTATTAAGATGATATAGTAATAAGGTGAACAAGACAAAAGTTATATAAATATACAAATCTTACAAACTCATCCTTTATAAAATGAGTGGTGTTTTGAGAAGATGGTAAAAAAATAATTTTTTTGATTTTTTAAATTTTTTTTGACTTTTTTGTATAAAAAAATAAAAAAGTAATGTAATCTAAAAAAGTCAAAAAATTAAAAAAAAATAAAAAAGTCAATCTTTTCAAATTTAATTTTATAAATTAAATTAATTAAACTAATACGATGATATTTATACACAAACAAACGTGATTTATTTTATATTTCTAATTTAATAATGTCATATTGAAAATCCTATCATTTAATTTCCTCATACTCATCATTTCAATCAACTTGCAATAATTAACAAATACAAACACAAATTTGGACAAATTCAGTGCTGAGTCTGACACTGACAGGTAGACAAAAGTGAGCAATATCACTTTCAGATTGGGCTGCCCTTTCCTTCCTTTTGTGATTGGACTGGAATGTATCGTTAGACTTGTGGAGATTTATAATAGATTTTATTTTGATAATTTAAATTGTGAAGTTTGTTGATTATTATATGTTTGTAAAAAATTATGTTGATTGGATATCAATAGCTATTTTATCAGATTAGATTTATATCAACTATTTATTTTTTCATCGCTTATTTTTTTTTTTTGTACAAAACTAATTTAATCACGTAACTATCAATATCCGATTAACGTAAATTTTTTCAAACACATAATACTCGACGAATTTTATACATTAACAATTTAAATTATTAAAATAGAACCCGTAATAAATCCTTCAGACTTAACAGTATCCTTTAATTACATCACAAACTATACTCACCAAATTGGTTTAGAATTCCATTTGATGGGTCACAAATTGCATTGCATCGCGAAACGCTCGATTTCATTTGAGGGGACACTATAGTCACTGACAAACACATATATCTAACTTTTGATATTCAAATTCAATTACTAAAGTATTACTGTATGTCACTTCAAAAATCATGTGAGACTCTTTTAATTGATGGATTGACAAAGATGTCATTTAAAAAAAAAAAATTTAAATACATATACACACAAGTGATAAAAAATAAAGTAATTTTATTTTAGTGTATGTTTAGAAATATACTTTTAAATTAGTGATAAATTTTATGAATATTAAAAAATAAAACCATAATCTTTTTATGAATATATAATTAATTTTTGAAAACTCCACTGACATATTTAAAAGGGCAAATTACAAACACTCCTCTCGAGATTTGGTAAAAATACAGATTCTTCCTTGAGATTTGAGAAATTACAAATTGTCCCATGAGGGTCAAATTTTCATAACAAATTAGGGGAAATTAGGAGGGAATCTGTATGAAAATAAAAACTCCATGGAACAATTTGTTATGAAAATATAAACCTCAGGGACGGGATGTAATTTCTCAAACCTCAGGGAGAAATCTGTATTTTCACCAAACTCGAGGGGGTGTTTGTAATTTGCCCTATTTAAAAAAAAAAAATCACAAAAACAATCCAACTGAAAAAGAAAAACAAAAAAGTGTACTAAAATTTGCATAAAGATAAAAATAATCTTCTCATCAACATTAGTCTAGTTATGATCAGCGTGTTTGTTTTGAATTTTTTGAATTAAGTTGTTTGAAAATTAAGTTTTTTGTTTTTCGTATTTTTTTTATTTTTAGTGAATATTTTTAAAATTTTAAGTATTTTTTTTAAAATTTTTTAGATGCATCTTACTTAGATATGTCTAAAAAGTAAAATATTTGTGAAAAATATATTTTAAAAAATTAATAAATACACAAAAATACAAAAAATGTATTGAATTTTAATATTTTTTTTTTGTATTTTTGGTATTTAGTAAATTTTTTAAAGATTTTTTTTCACAAAAATTATACTTTTTAAGTGTATTTATGTTAGGTGTGTCTAAAAATTAAAAAAATTACTTAAAATATTAAAAAATTCAGTAAAAATAAAAAAATACTAAAAATAAGAAAACATAATTTTCTGAAAAGTATTTTTAGAAAATTCAAACCAAACAAAGTGAATAGTTTTAGAGTTATATTAGTAACGCAAGGTTTAAAATTACTCTCGTATCAGCCTAGTTACATCAAAATTAAATTTGATATTGTTACAGTATATCGCTTAATATAGCGATACATTGTTCACATATTATACAATATTTTAAAAAAAATTTTGGTGGCCCGAATTTTCGTGACTCGAATGTGTTAAAATGACGTCGTTTTACACACAAAGCGACTTTATTTTATGTATTTCGAGCTATTCGAATTATAATTTTTCGAACCACCTAATATTATTGAATATTTTATTATTTATTCTAGAGAATTGACTAGAGAAAGAATGACGACTGATCAGACATCCTACCAAACAACCAGTTGCTGCACCAATTTTTCATATACCACCAAATCTTGCTTTGTTTTCCTAGCGTCCAGTAGATCATGTGCAAAATGATCCAGTGGATCATTTACGTTAGAAAAAAATAAATATTTTACAAAATTAAATTTTAAAATAGAGAGACTCATATAGTATGTACATACAGAAAAATGTTGGGTAAAATATAAAAATAATTTTTTAATTATAATTTGATTCAAAATTTGTTAAGCTTGATGTAGATGCTGTTACTTTAGAACTCAGATTATCTTAACCTGTATAAGAAAACCCTAGCAAATGAATAGACCATTTGACGCCCAACAACCAAACATACCCCAAACAAGCCCAAACATAAAAATGCTTGGTGGCCCGAATTTGTATGACCTGAATGGCTCGAATGTATCAAAACGACATCGTTTTATCCCCAAAACAACGTTGTTTTGACATATTTGAGTCATTCAAACCATAAATTTTTGGGCCACCAAGCATTACTGCCCAAACATACCCCAACGCTCCAAATTCAACTGCCAACAGCTCTCCTCGTTTTGTATTCACCTGCCTTCTCAGACTCTCGTGGGGGATTCTATTTACATCCCAAAAAAATTATTACGTATTTCTAATTAGTACACCTTATTAATTATTTAAAATTTTATTTTACTCTCATTACACCTTATTATTTTTTCTAAATTATCCTCAAGGTAAACCCAAATAATAAATAATAAAAATACTAAAAAAACTATTTCAAACACTTTTCAATACAGAAAATAATTCTCAAATACAGAAAAAAAACCCAACTTACATAAGCATTATAAATATAGAAAAAATCAAACTTTCACATATTATAAAGCTTTTCAATACAGGGAAAAAAACTTTTACATTATAAATTATCCATAAGAATGCTTGTGAAAAAGTAAAAATCAAACTTATAAGCACATAAGCATCAGGTACTAATAAGAAAGAGTAGTTCTCAAATAATGTACTATTTAAATGACAAATAAGAACAACTCGAATAATATGTTATTGTTAATCTAACTACTAGGCCCTTTAATTTTTGTCAAAAAAACGATATAGAAAATTATTGCTCTACAAAAATTGTGAAATCCCTTTATATGAATACCTACCTTCTTTTTGATGGGTTGTTTCAAAAAAACTATTTTGATTATTATTTTCATTCATTATTTGATTTTGTTCAAACTTTCTTTTAGGGTTTAGGATTTCAAAATAATAAAAAACAATGATATTGATGATGATGGTGGGTTTTGGTAGGGTGGATTGGAATTTTGGAGGGAGGAATAAGAATAAGAAGAAGAAGAAATAACTTTGATCTCTTAAGGAAGGATATACAGAGATTTAAATAGAAATAACTGATTAGGGGTACCATGAGAAGAAAAAAATTATTTTAAGATTTAATATATATTGTCCTTATTAATAAATTCATATTATAAATAATAAAAATTAAAATTTATGAATTTAGGCTTGGTTTGGCATCTACTATATAATCCATCTTTTTATCTTTTTATCTTTTTTCCATCACATCACCTCTCTACTTTTCTGCACATCTTGTCGTAAAAAGACAAAAAGTGCACTTTTTTAGGACACCCCAAACCAACCCTTAAACTAAGACGCTTTCATTTGGCAATGACTTTTTTAGTTGGCTTTTTAGCTTTTTTGACTTTTTTGGTCTGAGATTTTTTTGTTTGTTTGGTATTTTTGATTGGCTTTTTTGACTTTTTAGCTTTCAAATGGCAGATTTTTGTTTTTTTGTGATTTTTGGCTTTTTGACTTTTTGTGATTTTTTTACTTTTTTTTTTGTCCTTTTGTGATTTTTTAGTCCAACACAAATACCAAACAACCCTTAGGTTCAAATAGAATCCCGACTCTCTCTCTCTCAAGATGGGAAAGAAGCTTGTTAAATACTGTGTGTGGTAATCCTCTCTTTCTCTCTCTCGTCTTGATTTTGTGCTTTTTGTTATTGTTGTTGTTTGTGACTCACTAATTTGAGTTGTGGAATTAGGTGGACACGTTCACTGACTCGCCGTTCAAAGGAAACCCATCGGATGTATGTTTTTTGGATAAAGAGAGAGACGCTGATGAGTGGTTTCAAACTATTGCTAGTGAGTTGGAGATTAACTCCGAGTCGGAGACTCATGACTCGTCCCACTTATCCACAAACCCTCGGTTTCGCCTCCGATGGTTCAATGCAGTTGCCCATGTCAGTTCACCATCGTTGAAAGTTTGAAAAAATGTAGAACTGTTTGCTTTCTGAATGATCTGTTTGGTTACTGAGAAATCGCAGGAAAAAGAAGGAAAAAAAATTGAAATATAACATCCAATTCCCCTTCCGAATTGCGCAATCTTCTAATTTGGCTACTAACATTTCTTACAATTGTCGACTTAGTTTTTTTGGTGTTAGATTTCTTTAAATTTTGATTTGATTGATTTCAGATTATTACTTGCTTTCTTTTCAACTTAATCTGAAAATATTTATACAAGAATAAAGCTTGAGAGCTCGAAAATTTGCCCCCCTAATCCCCCTAATGCCCAAAACGACGTCGTTTTGGGCATTAGGTTTTTTTTTTTTTTTTTTTCTGCCATTTTCCACCATTTTCGAGCTCAAAACGCAGGTGGAAGAGAGAGAGGGAGAGGGAGAGGGAGAGAGAGAGAGAGAGGGAGAATGGAGAGGAGAAAAGCGGAGAAGAGAGAGGGAAAGAGAGGGAGAGAAGAGACAAGAGGGAATGGAGACACACACACACAAATGGCCCCTGCATTCCAGCCGAGCGTCCGATCGTCGGTCCGACATCTGCCTCCGCCGCCGCCATTTGCCTCTGCTTCTGCTTCTTCCCTTCTTTCCTTCTTCTTCTTCTTCCCGTCTACTTCTTCTTTCTGATTGAACCAAAAAAAAAAATAAAAATTCAAAAACGCCGAAACGGCGTCGTTTTGGTTTCGGGGGATTAGGGGGGTCTTGGTTTCGAGCTACGTAGCACGGTTGATTTATACAATCCTTCATCAACTTTTTTA
This sequence comes from Camellia sinensis, assembly GCF_055761805.1. NCBI lineage: Eukaryota > Viridiplantae > Streptophyta > Magnoliopsida > Ericales > Theaceae > Camellia > Camellia sinensis. The sequence continues at coordinate 31,535,417 of NC_138974.1, forward strand.
TCAAATTCATATTTGATGAACAAATTGGCTAAAATTGTGCTTGAACCATTTCATCAAATTTGTATGAAATCAAGGGTGATTCATTTTTTTTAACAAGTCAGAGATGATACAAATCCTTCGTCAAAGTTCTCAGTCATATTTTTACTTCAATTTGACGAAATTTTAAAAGATCGGAGATTTTTTTTACATAATAAAAAATGGTTAAAACGGATTTTTGAGATAAGTTTGGAACTTTTCAAAAAAGAGATAATAAGGATTGAAGTATATCATATTAGATCAGGCTTTTAACCAAATTTTTACTCAAATTTAATAAAAGAAAATTGATGAAAAAAAAGGTGCAAGGATTGGAAATGCTCTCATATATGAAGTGTGATAATTGAGGATTGTGTTTCAATAGCTAAGTCCATGGTAGTGAGTAATTTAATCTGGACACAATTTTCCATGTCTACTTGCGGGTTAAATTTTGTGGTTATGGAACATTGGCAGCTTCACACTTTCCATTCACTTCTGGTTTGGTAAATGCCGATAAAATTGAGTTTCTGACACCGTTTTGAGTTTTGATTGCTAAAAGAGTTCTAGAATCACAAGATTGCATCTTAATTGAGTTGGATTTGCCGATAGTTCCACTTTCTGATTTTGACTCTACTGAGGTTCCATCTATTTCTAAAGCCTTGAGTGGTGCTTCTGTGATTGACTTAAAGATTACAACTACTGAACAAGACCTCATTGTATGCATTTCTTTTGCACTCTTTTCTTAATTATTCATAATTATGCAACTTTGTATTTGAAGTAAATGATTAAAAGGGTGTGCAAATCATGCCAAATGTGAGATCGAGTGATCGTTCAATTTTAGAATTAAATGGTGGGAGTGATGTGATTTCTAAGATATTCTGAGTAATTCTCTTCAAACTTTAGTGTGTTCATGGATGGGTGTCTCTTAGAGAGGGAAGTCAACTTCAACTGATATACAGATATTCATTTTGTACTCAAAAGAGAGTGAATATAAATGCATTTTGGCAGGTTGTGCTCCCATCGGGAAAGGTTGTTACAGATCTACAGCCCCAATTTGATGAAATACAACGATGCCCTGGAAAGGCAGTCATTATTACAGGGCCGACTACCCTTGGATCTGGGTTTGACTTTTTTAGTCGCGTCTTCGATCCTAAAATGGGGATTAATGAGGTAATATATTATTGGCATTTTGTCCCAAACTACCTCACAATTTAAATCAGTTCCTTTTATCTTTCTAAGTGTCTCTTGATTAAGTGGGAAAATATGTTCATAATAAGTAAAGGAAAGCTGATCCAAAAAAAAAAGAGTAATGTTAGAGACTCAAAAAATTCTACCAAAGTTTCTACCAAATGTCTTATACGATGTGGGTCCTACACCCATGTGAGACATTTAGTAGAACTTTTGGTAGAATTTTTGGGGCCTCTAGCAATTTTTTTTTTTAAAAAAAAATTTTTTAAAATAACATATCAAACATAATCCCCCATTGCATGACTAATGGAGATACTTAGATTATAAAGAACTCTCATTAGAGTTGATGGCTACTCCTTCATATGTTGCTGCTATTTTTCAGGATCTTGTTACTGGTAGTGCACATTGTGCCCTAGCAGGTTATTGGTCAAAAAAGCTGGGGAAATGTGATTTCGTTGCATATCAGGTACTCTCTCTCTCTCTCGCGTGCGCTCATGCAGTTGTGCCATTTGTGTTCTTTCTTCATTCATTAATTGTATTGTATTGTATTGTTTATTTGGCATAGGCATCAGCTCGAGGTGGCATACTGAACCTCCATTTAGATGAAAAGATTCAGAGAGTACTACTTCGGGGGAAAGCCGTCACTGTAATGGAAGGTTCTCTCTTGGTTTAACTAGTAATTGCCCCCATCTTGGCTTGCATGAATCAATTGAAATAGAAGGCTGTTAATGTTTGGATGGCTCACTTTGAATTTTGACTGACGCTTTTGCCGTCAAACTTAATTTTACTCCTTGTAAGTTTTGTACTAGAGGTCTTCTGTAAAATTACATTTGGCACTATTATTCGACATAAATTTATATCTTTGCTATCTATAATGGAAATTCTCTTTCTTGGTCACTTTAACTATTAGAACAAAACCTGTGTAACTGATGCAAAATTCTAATTTAAGATCTTGAAAACAATTCTTGAAATCACATAAGAAGGGATTTTTTTTTCTCTCTCTTTCTTTTAATTAGTTTAATTGTATTTTCTTCAACTCACTCGTCATAATTGACGTGGAAATAGGAAATATTCAGTGGGATATAATCTTCATTTGAAATAGTAGTCAAGTTGATCCAAGAAAGAGGCTAACGTTAACCTTTCCTTGTAAAGTTGTAACTTTGGTTAAAGACTCGAGATTTCCTCTTCAAAGATGCAATAGCTCCATATCTCATATTCACAAAGAAGAAAATCAGTATGTAGATGCCATTACCAATACTGGAACTAACCCTCCCTGTTTGTGTGTGTGTGGGTTTTTTTTTTTGGATACATCGGAACTTGTGTTTTGTTTGTTATTCCTTTCACAAAAAAACATTTCTAAACAAAATTGTTGGCAAGAGACCTAATAAGCGAAACCTACCAAATCAAATTTGTACTAATTTAGCGCTTATTTTGTCATCTAGACAACTAAATACGAAAGTTAGCAATATCAGATTCTAATACTATCAAATTAGTGTAGTATTTGATGTGTCACTATAATCAATGATAACATATCACATAATAATATCCGGCATTTTATATTCATATTTAATCACTATTGTATTTATTACTTAGTATCACTTTAAAAGTCATCAAGACTCTATAATTTATTCTCTCTGTTTCAAATTATTTGTCAATTTTCACTATTTAATACATTCAAAAAATTCATTTATATTTTATAATTATTCTATTTTCAGCAATTTAAAAACTTCATCTACAAGAATTAATTGAATTTTTAAATACTTGAATAAAACACTTGAATACTTGAAATCAAACTTACAATTATACAATATCAAACTTACAATAATATAATAAATTAAAACTCACAATTGTTTTACTGGAATGAAGCAAACGAACAGTTCTTCCAAATACATGACTTGAAAACAAATTTGAAAATATAAAATTACAAAGATAGCTATTTTTCTTGAGGAATGAGCACTCAAATTTTCTAACCCTGCCTTATTCTTGACTGAAGAGGCTCTTAAATAGATGAAAGGAGTTACTGTGAGCCTTGTGAAGGAATCTAACTTTGAAAGAAGCACATGGGAGCTGTCTGCAACTTTCGATGAGTGACTAAAGTTGATGGTTGCCTCTGATTATACTGAATTTGTCGATTTGGTGAATAATGATGAACCATGAATAATAGTGTTGACTTTTTGATGAATAGTGAACAGTAAATATGACTTTTTTCACTATTCATTTGGGAGCATGTGACTGAGTGGAATCAATATAGATATATATATATCAGTAGCTTTTCTCAAAAGGAGAGTATTGATTGAAGCTGATAATTATAGCCATATAGAATCCAATGACTGCATCAAGCATATGGGTCCTGAGCATCTTGAAACTGGGGCCCGTATGGATCCTGATTGGTTAAGCCTTAAGAAGAGTTAGAACCGTCTGAACCTTCTTCTAAACTATCTTCATCAGTTTGTGACTTGGCTTGGGCCATGAGAAGGCGAGCTATTTGAAGGAGCTCATCTTTTGATGACTTGGACTTGACTTTAGATTTAGCCTGGGCTAATGAGGGTTGTGCTTTAGCTTTGGACTTTGACTGAGTATATTTGGGCTTTGCTGACTTGGGCTTGGAAGAACTAGATGTTGGGCTTCCAAGATTGACTAGAGGAAGTGAGCTTCCTTGTGTTAATGGAGCAGTTGGGTTCTGTTGAGCTTTAACCATAGAAGGTGTTGGAGCATGAATATTGACTGGAAATTCTGCTTGGACTTGTTCAATGATCCGTGGAATTTTGAAATTATCCCACCATTTAACAAAGTGTTGGCGAAAGATTATGTTATCAGAAATAGCATATTGCCATTTAAATATCCAGGGAATTTTGTATTTGGAGATAAAAATGAGCAATGGAGGGAATTTCTTTTGTTCTGGGCTAAATGGGAAAATAGTAGAAAAGTAGTTAACTTGTTCAATCATGATAGAGGGGAAGATATCATTAATAGCCCCATATTGTGACCACCAACGCAGAAACTAAGTGGGGAGTTCTGACTTAAACTTATGATCAAATTGGAGGAACCATGAATGACTGTTTGACTCATTTTGATATAGGAGGACCTTAAACCAAGCATCAATATAGTCATAATAACTATATTGGATTGCATGACCAGGTAAGTCTCAGAGTTGGAAAGGAGATCCCCATTCATTCAAAGAGACTATATTGTGAATATATAATGAATGGTACACAATTTTACTAGTGTAAGTTCGATCATAAATAGGCTTAATAACAATGGACTGATGATTGAAAAGGATGTCTTTGTAATATGTGATTGACTTTTCTGGATGAAGAGGAACAAAATGCCATCTAGGAGGGAAATAGGATTTGACTAGGTCAAGAACAGGATGGGTATTTTTGTGACTAGGTTCTTTGAAAAAGAGATTAGTTGTATGAGATTTAACACAATCAGAACGAGCCAATTTAATAGGGTTAGGAGGGCAAGGAGTAATTGATTGAGAAGCAAAGGCGAATGGATCAGTAGCCAATGCAGAGGTATAACTAGGTTTAGGTACATTACCAAGAACTTGGTAACGATTGACTAATTCAGCAGGATGATATTTGGTGACTAATTCCAAAGGAGGAATTGATTGACTAGAAGGAACAAGAGCCTTACTAGAAGATCTCAAAGGTCTCTGAGCAAACATCTGTAATAAAATAGGTGGACTGAAATTAGCATCCACTAAGGATATTTAATTTGCTCATATGATAATCAGCACAATTAATATAGTGAGCCAATAGATTACGGCAATTGCAAATGGTATGAAATAGAATAAATTGAGCACGTTTAGTAGATTATTTGTCTAATTTGAGGCAAGCAATATGGTGAGCAGTTTGGTGAATGAGGTTTTGGTAATGGGTAACTTTAGATTTATGGTAGGAAATAAAAGGAGTTGGCATCCCTTATGCCCCCTGTAAAAATTCTCTGGTAAGGAAATCAGGAATAGAATTTTGACAACCAGGTATATATTCAATATCAAAATAAAAAATACTTAAGATAGATTGCCATCGGGCAAAAACTTGTTTACTAGCAAGATTTTGAACATCTTTTTTTAAAACATATTTAGCAGATTTGCAATCAACACGAAGTAAATTTTTTTGATTTAAAATATCATCTTGAAATTTACTAATACATAAAACAGTAGATAAAATCTCTTGTTTAATAGTACTGTAATTTTTTTGTGCTTTGTTCCAGACACCAGAATGAAAACGAACAATTTCTTCGGAGGACTAAGGAGTGATTTTCTGGAGATGGATGCCACCATAGCCAATATCAGAGGCATCAGTTTGAATAATCTTAAATGAATTTTCAGTAGGAATACCAAGGCATGGCTGAGACTTGACATATTTTTTAACTTGTTTAACAATATCAGTATGAGTAGAAGACTAAGGAGGAGGATTATCCTTCAATCGATCAAAAAGTGGTTGACAGGTTTTCCTAAGGTCTTTGTAAAATTCAGCAATATAATTAAGCGATCCTAAAAATCTCTGTAACTGGGTTTTATCTAAGATTTCATCAGGAAATTTAGAAGCAAATTCAATGGATCTACTAATAGGTATAATGGTATTCTGGTGGATGTCATATCTTAAAAATCTGACTTTGGTTTGAAAGAGTTTAATCTTAGGAGGAGAAATGACTAGACCATGAGTTTTTATGGTGTAAAAGAAAGCGGTAAGATGTTTCCAATGTTCACTACGGGATTTGGAAAAAATGAGAATATCACCTATGTAAACAATGGAAAAATGATTAAAAGGATTGAAAATGTCATTCATTATATTTTGAAATTCACTAGGAGCGTTTTTTAATCCAAAAGGCATGACATTCCATTCATAATGCCCAAAAGGTGTAGTGAAAGCAGTTTTATAACGATCATGAGGGTGAATTTGTATTTGCCAGAAACCACTTTTTAAGTCAAATTTACTAAAAATGACAGCTTGGCTAAGTCTTTTAATTAAATCTTTTTTATTAGGGATTGGATAACGAATCTATTCTAAAACTTTATTTAAAGGTTTGTAATTAATTACGAGTCGGGGAACTCCACGTTCTAACTCAGCATTTTTATTAACATAAAAGGCAGGACAAGACCATGGTGACTTGCTATGACTAATAATTTTGTTTTGCAATAATTCATTAATTTCTTTTTTGCACATTTCAACTAATTCATGATTCATTTGAATAGGTCTTGATTTAGTAGGAATTTGTCTTTCATTAAAATTCTTAATATATGGTAAGGTGACTACATGTTTTTTCCTGTGCCAAAAGGCAGTAGGTAAATTAAAACAAACTGTTGATTCCAATTTTTGTTTAAATTGTTCAATTTGAGAAACAGTAATAGGATCAGATAATTGTTGCTCAATTCTTTTATAGTTGTTTTTTTCTTTAAGATATCTGATTTGGCGAGTTAATCGATTAATAGTTTTAGAAATAGAACAGTCTTTTAATTGGTTTAATTCTTTAACCTCAGGTGGAGATTGAAATTTAAAAGTTATGGTTTGTCCAAAGGCTTGAGTAGTTATTCCTTGATTAGAAATGGTGAATGGATAGAGTAAAAATATAAATGGTGTTCCTAAAATAACTTTATCAGTCATATTTCTAACTAAAACAAATGATGTTTTGAAACAAACATTATTTTGACAAATATGGACTTTTGGTAATTTATATTTAATATGCATTTTGCTACCATTAGCTGAGGTTAATTGTTCACCTGTTTTATGATAATATTTCGTAGGGAGTAATCCTTCTTGAATACAATTAAGATCAGCACCAGTATCTATTAATGCGATGACTTCTAACTTCAAATCATTGACAACTAATTTGATTTTATTAATTTTATTGATAAGATTTAATCGTTTATTGTCAGGGGTATCAGAAGGATTGGATCGATTGTCAAACAGAATATTATCTGGATTAGTATCTTCATTAGTACCTTCAGATTCATTAGAAGAGATGGCATCATTCTGTTGAAAGTTGTCTAAACTTTTATTAATTTTTAGTACAGATATTTCTTCTTCTAAAATTTTATCTTTACTTTGTAAATCTTTGATAAGACGTTTAATCTGGTTAATTTCTTGTTGTAAATCTTGAAGAGTGATTTCTTTTTGTTTATTTTTAAAGCGCTCTAAAGTTTTTGTTAAGCTAATGATTGGTTTATCATGTTGTGGTTTAGTGTCTTTGTTAATTAATAATGATTTTAATTTGTCAGTATATATATTTTTTAATTCAGGATCATCTAATTTACTAATTAGTTCAATAAGAGCAGTTTCCTCTTGATGTTGTTTAGTAAGGACAGTGATTTGTTTAATAGGTTTACAACAAGTATCATTACATCCTAATTCAATATTACTATGGGAAGTATCACTAGGCGAATGTTAATCAGATGAAGTATTTGAGTTAGGTAGATCAGTAAAGGAGATAGGAGATTGATTTAACTGGAAAATTTCAAATAATTGATTTTTAGATTCATCACTTATTTGGAGTTGATTAACTTTATCTTTTAATTTTTGTTTTTCTTTACACTTATTGGAATAATGACCCTTTTCCCCACAATTATAACAAGTAATATTAGACGGATTTTTGGAAGGAAATTTAGATTTTGTCTTTTGATAGGATTTGGATTTATGATGAGATTTTGGCTTATCATAATACTTATCAAGGGGCTTATAATTAGAGTATTTCTTGCGATATTTATGACTTGATTTTTTAGACAATTGTTTATTTCTTTGGGACTTTCTCCTAGAGGGTGCTATAGGGGGTAGGCCATATTGTTCGCAGAAATTGCCTAGTTCATTCTTAGCTTTATGTTTGTCTTTAGCAGCGACTAAGTTTGAGATCAATACACATTTTTAGTCCTTCTTTTTGGATAGGACTAATTATATCACCATAGGTTAAATTATCATATTCAATGATGCCAGTAGGTTGACTAAGAACATCCCAAATCTTATGAGCAAAAAGACTAGGTAGACCATTAATAAATTTTTCTTTCCAAAATGATTTAGTACAATCTTCGTGTAGCATTACTTTAGATGTAAAGACATCTTTATACCATCTGAAATCACTTAACGTGGGACAAGTAAGGTTACTAAGTTGATCATGTATTCTAGAATATATATTAGTAGGTGTGCTAATAAAATGTCTGACTATAGTATAAATTAGGGTATTGATACCATCAGGTTTATAATAGCCAATTGTTTCATCAAATATGGGTAAATCATTTTCATCTTTTTGACTTGCATGTAAAATAGATTCTCTTTGATCTTTAGTGAGATATTTTTCCCACCAAGATTTTAACATACTAGTAAAATCAGAGGTTATTAAGGAAACAATTTCAAGTTGAGTGTGATCTGGATAGTTACTAAGATAACTATTGGCAACCATGGATAAATGATTTAATTTTTGAAGGATTTGATCTTCACTACGACCATCGATATTCCATTCGTAAAGTTTTTTGGCAGAAACAGAAAATTGATTACTAAGGTTAGTTTCTTCATATTGAAGATCAAGGGGAGTAGGTCTAGAGTACCAATTTTTTGTAAGAGTTGTAGGATTTACTTTAGGATAAGTAATTTGATTAAGATTAGAAGTTTGAAATTGCTGAGCTAAAAGATTGATTTCATTTTCAGATATATCAGTTTCTGATTGATGAGAAATAATATCTAGGGTACGTTGTTGGTTCAATATAGTAAGACCTTTTTCAGTTGAGGGAGAAGCGACATTTTCATTAGAAGGAGAGGCTAATTTAGTGAATAATTGTTCTATGATTTTAACAGTAGAACTATCCTGAGTAACCAAACTATTTTTGGTGGAACGTTGACTAGGTAAATTAAGTAAAGGTTTTTCTAAAGGTTGTTTTGTAGAAGAATGAGTATTAGAATAATCTTCTAAATTTGTTTCTATTTTATCTAACTGTTTTCCAATTGTTTTTAGGCATTGGTTAGTATAATTATTTTGTTTAATGACTTTCTTTAATTCAAGTTCAGTACCGGCTATCTTAAAGGGAGAAGCTTTAATACTAGATCCTTGGTGTTCTATGATAATAGTTTCTAATGGAGGGTGACTAGAACTAATAGTAGTATTAGAAGAAGTTTTCCATTTAGTTTTTGTAATTGTATTGACCTTTTTGTAATAATTGTCCAAATATTCAAAGAAAGGAACCTCTATACTATGTTCAGTCATGAATTTATACCATTTTCGAGTAATTTTGGATTGTTGAGGAAGATCATATTTAAGTCGATAAGCTTGGTGTTTGACTGTATTATTTTTAGATTTAAATTTAGTATGTAATTTATCTAAGTTAGGAGCAAAAGGTTTACTAATAGTTAATAATTGGGGATTTATTGGGGGTATGACTTTAAAGTCAGTTTGTGTTGGTGAATCCTAAGAGACAGTATCTTCTTCAGGAAGATGTGTATAACTTGAATAGGCAGGTTTACTAATCTGGGAAGTTGCAGAATCATCGACTCCTTTCATTTTGCTATGGAAAGTTTGACCAATATAAATTTGACTGTTTTTCCTTAATAAAGGTGTATTAAATATTTCATCTTCTGTTTTAGTGTTAGTTGGTATACTAGAAGTACTATGTCTAGAGGATTGAGTAGATCTATTAAATTTAATTCTAACTGAGCCATCAGTAAATTGTTGAATGTCTTGGATGTCTTGACTAGTGGATTGTTTTTGATTTTGTTTGTAATTTTCATTGACTGTAACCCATTGGTCTAGGAGAGTAATATCCTTCCATTCAATCATTTTAGGAATATTTATATTAGTGTCATTACTATTACTTTGAATCAATAAAGTTTTGTCTTTTAGACTTTTGTGTAAAGCTTGAACATTTAAATTAGTTTTAATACATTTGTAATAAACATGATAAATTAAAGCAATATTATGAACTTTTTCCTTCATATTTGTAAAAGAACCATTAAATTGAATATTCAAAGTTAAAGCATCTAATATATGTGGATCTCTAAGACTAAGTGTAAAGTCAGGAAAACAATTAAAATGGATGGGTCCTCTATGAAGACCAGTTTTCATCATACCTATTAAACTATCACTATAATCAAGAAAACAAGCATCTCTTAAACACAATAAAACAGAAGTATTTTTACCTTATTGAGTTAATGGTTTGATTCCAACTTGAATTAATCCTAAGTGAATAAAATTATGACCAGTTTTTAAATGATGTTTAATAGTAGTTGTACGGGAAAGAAATAAACCTTCTCGTATAATCCTGTTGACCAAGTCTACTCTCCTCCGTACGTCATCGCTTTATCACCTGAAAACACAAACGTGAGCTAGCCGGCGGGTGTGTGCCGGAAACCTCTCCGATGCCTAAGTCAGTAAACTTGACAAATAGACAAAAGCTCTGTATATTCAGAAAACAAAGTTGTGTGTTACCTCTCCAAAGGTGATGTTTGTGAGCTTTTATAGGTTACGTGTGGCACAATCCTAGTAGGACTTCTATTCTTCCATGCAAAGTCCTCCTAGGATTTAACCTCCTGAAGGATAATCCTTATCCTCAAACACCCCCCTCACTGCTTAAACCAAGTGAGATGGTTATTACCATGGCCGGACTCCCACATGACCGAAGTAATCATGGCTATGCTGAGCCACAGAGTAAGCCGTACTATCCTTAGTTCGGTTCTTCCTTCTCCTCTTTATCTCGGTTCTCTTATGCACAAACCATGGTATGTTTAGACTGAGCTACCGAGTAGCAAGGTTCTGACCGTTCTAACCACAATACGCCATGACCGGACTAATTCTGAGACCGGCCTAACTCCAAGTCGCTTCCGGACCGGAGTAACTTTACATTCCTCTCGGGCCAGAGTAATCTTTTACCTTTCTTGGGCCGGAGTAATTTTACGGCCTTTTTACCCAGCCCTTCGTACTTTGGGCCATAATGTCCATCTCATAGCTCGGCCCAATTTTCACCAAAATTACCCTCTCAGTAGTAGTATCAAGTAATTGACATGTTTCCCTAGGTTTTTCTAAAGCATAAACTTGTTCTAAAGTTTTGACATGAAGATTAACATGAAATATAGACTGCATAAAAGCAGTTTTATATATTTCTTTAATTGGTAATTATGGTATGTTCCAACCCACATCAATTTTATCATTTTGTATTTCTACATCTTCTTCATTAATTACCAAGCCTTGATTAGGTATAGAGGGTAGTGTAGTTGACCTAGAGCTGACAGAAGAGTTACTTCTAAATAATCGACTCATTTTTTTTTTCTTTTTCGTAAAATGGCTTACAGTGAGCTTAATACATTGTCTAAACTTATCATGTTTTCACATACGATGTGTTCACACATACCCATTCCAGGAAACCCCTATGTATCCAATACTACCTAACCAAAGGACTTACCTAGGACCTGGGACGAAAGATGGGCGGCTAATAACAAAGTGGAAAGACACAGATAAAGTTTGTGACAGATTAAGAGAACTGCAAACAATTTACGAGCGGAAAGGAACAGAGTGGATTAAATAGAAACAATACTTCAATAAGCAATAACCATCAACATAACTTGGCTCTGATACCAAAAGGAGACGAAATGAAGCAAACATCAGTTTTTTAAATACTTGAATAAAACAGCAATTTTTTTTTTCTTTTTTCGTAAAATGGCTTATAGTGAGCTTAATACATTGTCTAAACTTATCATGTTTTCACATACGATGTGTACACACATACCCATTCCGGGAAACCCCCATGTATCCAATATTGCCTAACCAAAGGACTTACCTAGGACCTGGGACGAAAGATGGGTGGCTAATAACAAAGTGGAAAGACACAGATAAAGTTTGTGACAAATTAAGAGAACTGGAAACAATTTGCAAGAGGAAAGGAACAGAGTGGATTAATTAGAAACAATACTTCAATAAGCAATAATATATATATATATAGGGGAAATTACACAAAATCCCAGGGTTTAACGCCTTTTTCAAATTAAACCCCAGGTTTCAAATTGTGACAATTTGTATCCCACCATTTTACCCATGTTGCAATTCGATCCCCCCATCTATTTCCGTCTCTATTAGTTAACGAAAGATTGATTTGGGTGCCAAAATTGCCCTAATCTTCACGATTTAGGGCAAAAGACACCCCTCCATTGCGATTTACAGCTCCATGCAACTCACCTGGTGATTTAACCTGCGATTGAAGCCACGCATCGAAGGAAGACAGGAATTTCATAGTTGATTTTCCAAAAAGCTTTGGACTCTGAGACAGAGGTAAGAAATGGGTTCGTTTTTGGTTGTTTTATATTGATTTTTCCCTTTCTTTTTTCTCCATTGTTGACCTTCTATTTGTCTCCATTGTTCATCTTCTTTTTCTCTCAATTGTTGACTTTGTTTTTGTCTGCATTGTTGACCTTCTTTTTCTCTCCATAGTTGTGCAAACTGTTTTCTATTCCATCAAAGTGAAAGACGAAAATGAGTGAAGGTAATAGCTGGGGTAGGAACAATTAGGGTGAGTTGACTTGTTGCAGCTGTGGGTTAAGAGTGAAGATCAGAACTTCATGAACTCATGCTAATCCTGCTAGGAGGTTTTTGGGTTGTCCTAATTATGGAGTAAGTGTATACAATTTTTTAGTATTTATAGAAAATTGAGAATAAAGTAATATGTTCAATTTGAAAAAGATAACAACTGTATGGAAGATTCACCCAAAAACAATTGCTCATTTGTTTATGTTTTATTGCAATTACAGAAAAATGGGGCTTGTGGTTTCGTTTCTTGGTGTGATCCACCCACATGTGCTCGTGGTAGACAAGTGTTGCCGAAGTTGGTGGATAAGGCTGCAACACTAGAAGAATGAGGTTGCACAATCATGCGATGTTGTTCAACGTTATCGTGTATGACAAAAGTGGCTTGTCATTGCCTTGATTGCAACATTGCTTATGAATGGACTATTTGTAGTCCAAAATAGTGTTTAGGCTTGCTATGTAAGTGATAATATGTGTTTTGGTTGGGTACATTACTTCCACAATGTGTTTTGTAATTGCAATGCTTTTGTTGAACAATGGCAATGTCAATTGTGTTTGGTTTGAATGGTGAAATGGTTTGTTATCAATTACAATTGCAATTGCAATGCTTTTGTTTTGTAATGGGGAAATGCTTAGGGCATTGCTTTTGCTTTGTAATGGTCAAATGTAAATAAAATGTTAGGTTTGTGAAATGCTTTTGTTTTGTAATTGCAATACTTTTGTTATCAATTGGTGAAATGGTTTTGTTTTGTAATGGTGAAATGGTTTTGTAATGGTTTGTCCTTAGCTTTAGCATGTTGTCCCTACATTCATGTACAATGATAATAACCATACAAGTATGGTCCAAATTGATAATCATACAAGCATATGAAACCTGGTTCGACATAAGCATAACAACCACAACAAAGCAAGCATAAGAACTTGTTATTTTCATGAATGAACTTAGAACATAATTCAAGCCAACCAAACATTGGGGTTTCAACCATTCAACTATTGAAGGATAATAACCATACAAACATTGTTGAAGGTTTCATAACCCATATGTACAATATAATTGTTCCAAAAGTCTATTTTAATTACAAAAGTGGTGAGTAAGGTAAGATAAACCATGAGCATTCCAAAAATCCTATTTTAATTACAAAAGTGTTCGAAACCACTTGTTCATTCTACACTGGCTGCCCATTGCTTGCTTGTGTTCAAAAAATTGAAATATAACATCCAATTCCTTATGAGTCTCCTCTCATAAGGAAGAGTCTCATTGGAAGTTTGAGAAAATTATGAAAGTCTATTCCTATTTATAGGAAAAGATTTTTCCAAAGAGAACCTACAAAATTCTATGTGGGATTCAATCAAATTATTTGAAACATATTGATTGGAGGGAGAGTTGAAAATTTCATTTCCTTCCAAAATTAAACCTAACATTCAATCAATTTTTTTGGAGGGAATGTTTAAAAAATTTAATTTCTTTAAAACAAGTGACTTTTTTTTTTTTATCAATTATGACTTTATTAAATATTATTAATAAATATTATACAACAATTTTTATTTCTCTAAAACTGTGCTTGAACCATTTCATCAAATTTGTATGAAATCAAGGGAGATTCAATTTTTTTACCAAGTCAAAGATGAACCAAATCCTTTGTCAAAGTTCTCACTCATATTTTTACTCAAATTTGACAAAATTTTAAAAAGAGTAGAGATTAGAGATTTTTTTTTATATATAATAAAAAATGGTTAAAATAGATTTTTGCGATAAGTTTGGAATTTTTCAAAAAACAGATAATAAGGATTGAAGTATATCATATCATATCAGATCAGGCTTTTAATCAAATTTCTACTCAAATTTGATTAAAAAAAAAATTTGATGAGAAAAAAAGGTGCAAGGATTGGGAATGCTCTCATACATCACAAAGTGTGATAATTGAGGATTGTGTTTCAATTGCTAAGTCCATGGTTGTAAGTAATTTAATCTGGACACAATTTTCCGTGTCTGCTTGCAGGTTAAATTTTGTGGTAATGGAACATTGGCAGCTTCACAATTTCTATTCACTTCTGGTTTGGTAAATGTCGATAAAATTGAGTTTCTGACACTGTTTGGAGTTTTGATTGCTAAAAGAGTTCTAGAATCACAAGATTATGTCTTAATTGATTTGGATTTGCCAATAGTTCCACTCTCTGATTTTGACTCTGCTGAGGTTCCATCTATTTCTAAAGCCTTGAGTGGTGCTTCTGTGATTGACTTAAATATTACAACTACTGAAAAAGACCTCATTGCATGCATTTCTTTTGCTCTTTTTTCTTAATTATTCATAATTGTGCAACTTTGTATTTGAAGTAAATGATTAAAAGGGTGTGCAAATCATGCCAAAGGTGAGGTCAAGTGAATCAAATGGTCGGAGTGATGTGATTTCTAAGATATTTTGAGTAATTTTCTTCAAACTTTATGTGTTCATGGATGGATGTCTCTCAAAGAGGGAAATTAACTTCAACTGATATATGGATATTTATTTTGTACTTAAAAGAGAGTGAATGTAAATGCATTTTGGCAAGTTGTCATTATTACAGGGCCTTGGAAGGGCAGTCATTATTACAGGGCTTGCTCCCCCTGGATCTGGGTTTGACTTTTTTAGTCTGGTCTTCGGTCCTAAAATGGGGATCAATGAGGTAATATATTAATGGCATTTGGTCCCAAACTACCTCACATTTTAAATCAGATTCTTTTATCTTTCTAGGTGTCTCTTGATTAAGTAAGAAAATATGTTCATAACATATCAAACAAAAAAAATTGATGGCTAATGAAAGCTGATGCAAACAGAAAAATAAAATAAAAATAAAACAATATATCAAACATAATCCTCCATCACTGGATGACTAATGGTTAGAAAGAACTCTCACTAGAGTTGATGGCTACTCCTTTATATGTTGTTACTATTTTTCAGGATCTTGTTACTGGTAGTGCACATTGTGCCCTAGCAGGTTATTAGTCAAAAAAGATGGGGAAATGTGATTTTGTTGTATATCAAGTTCTCTCTCCCTCTCTCTTTCTTGTGCATGCTCGTGCAGTTGTGCCATTTGTGTTCTTTCTTTATTCATTAATTGTATTGTTTACTTGGCATAGGCATCAGCTCGAGGTGGTAAACTGAACCTCCATTTAGATGAAAAGACTCAGAGAGTATTACTTCAGGGGAAAGCCATCACTGTAATGGAAGGTTCTCTCTTGGTTTAACTAGCAATTGCCCCCATCTTGGCTTGTATGAATCAATTGAAATAAAAGGCTGTTAATGTTTGGACGGCTCGCTTTGAATTTTGATTGACACTTTTGCCGTCAAACTTAATTTTACTCTTAGTAAGTTTTGTACTAGACATCTTTTGTAAAATTACATTTGGCACTATTATTCGACATAAATTTATATTTCTGCCATCTGTAATGGAAATTCTCTTTCTTGTTGCCTTTGATTACTAAAACAAAACCTGTGTAGCTGAAGCAAAATTCTAACTTAGATCTTCAAAACAATTCTTGAAATCACATAAGAAGGGAATTTTTTTTTTCTTTTCTCTCTCTCAATCTCTCTTTCTTTTAATTAGTTTGATTGTGTAGACACCCCATTTTTGACCGTCCTCAAGACTTGTACGTCACCATTGGAACACTCGGTGATTATCCATATTTGTGTTCGTTTGGAGTTCCCGGAGGTCTCGGCTCGGGCGCCTTGCCTCAGGATCTCCGAACTCGACTGTTTAGTGTCTGGTTTTGCACCAAACACTTGTGTTTTGCCTTGAAAGGGCAGGGAATGCCTTGTGAGGCATCCTCACACACCACCGGCAGTGGCTAGAGGTCACCGGCTGGTTTTTGTTGCCATCGGCACATTTTGTTGCCGGTCGGCACTATTTGTTGCCGGTCGGCACTCAATTTTGTCAAAATGACATTTTTGGCTGGCCGACTACTGTGCATTTGCTTTTGCAGATATTTTATCACAGCTGTCTTGCTTTTGGCTCCCCTCCATACACGTGTATGGAGGGATCTCCCTCTTTAGAAGCTTGTCTTGTAAGCTTTACAAGACAAAAAGCTCTATAAGAGAGAGCCTTGTCTCTTGGCTTTAGGGTTAGACACTTGAGAGACTTAGGATATTTTTAGACAGCCATTTTTAGGGTTTTGAGTTCTAAGGTTAGAAACCATACACTTTCTATCTCTATTTCTCCCTCTTGTGTGTGTTAAATTGCATTTGTGTCTTACTATTGCACACAAACACATAGTGTTTCACCTTCACTTAGCTACTGAGGTTCTAAGAGGTTGGTTTTGAAGTTTTGGAGCTGTTTTCAAGCCAAGGAGGGCTGTTGGAGCACCATTGTTGAATGGGTCTTCAAGGGTAAGAAACTAGCCCCTTTATTCCCCAATCTTGCATTGTATTTTTACCTGTCTTAAATTCGTTTTTGAGCTTGGTGTATAATACAAAAAAGTTCTGTTTTTAGGCCCTCTTGATTTTTTTATTAAGAGTGTTTTTTGGTTTGGAGGTGTTTGACTCCTCTTAGGCCTTGAAAGGCCCTATTTTGAGCCATTTTGAGTGAGTTTCGAGACTTTGGTGTTTGAGCCTCTTCACCACTGAAATCTTGAGGGATTTCAGTGGTGAAGATGGTGCCTTGAAGTCTCCAAAAGGGGAGGGCCACCCCCTCTCCTTGTTGTCCTTGAAATGGACCCCTTTTGGCCTCTTGAGAGAGCATCATGTTAGCATGTGTATTGATCATGTCTTGGTTGTTTTCCATGCTTATTATGCCATGATATAACCTTGTTGTGTGTTGGTTTTGGTACACCATGCATGCTTAGCATACCTACCATGTAATGCCATGTTATTGCCTTAATATGCCTTAGGTTGTTAGCCTTTATTCGAGCATGTTTTAGGTCTAGTTTTGTGAAGTTTGTGTGCTTATTTTGCCATGCTAGAGGTCTGTCCATAGTTGTTTGGGTCGGATTTGGCATGCTTAGTATAGCTCCTTTGCATTCCGGCTTGTTGGCCTTAAGTGTATGAACGTATAGCATGACATTCTTGCATTGATTTAGTGGTTTGGGACTATCCACCATGTTATTTCAGTCCAATTATCATGCTCATATGCTTGCATTTCATGACTCTTTTGATGTTTCAAGAATTGATGTTTCATGCTTCATGTTTATGCCATTGTGTATGTCTCTAAGATTAGGTCATTTGGATGCCATCTAAGTGGTTCTTGAGGCTTACTTTTGCATGATTTGGGGCTGTTTTGATTCAATTTGGTCATTTGCATCATGAGTCATTTGGTCATGTTTTAGGTCCTTAGGCTTGGACTCATGCATAGCTTGCATTGGTAGGTCAATTGGGCATCATTTCCTACATGTTTTCAAGGCTCATAATGCATGTCATATGTCCATGATTACCTCTTTTCAAATGTGTTTGAGAGTTGTCCCATTTGTGCCCAAGTGTTGACCCTTAACATGTACATGTGTGTATGTGTTTAGTTCCTTATTTTGGTCACTTTGGCCATTGTTTTAGGCCTATTTAGAGTTGCCTAAATTATGTGTAAGTCCACCTTTCCATTAATTTGCATTACCTCATGTTTGCTTGTATGCTTGCATAAGTGTCTTGCCATGCCATGTTGCACCCTTAGCTTGCATGCCTAGGTTGCATTGCATCTTGCATGCATGCCTCGTTCCTTGACTTGGTGATAGGAATTGGGCCTTGGTTTGTTTGTTTGGTTTGCATTTCATTTGACATGAAAGTTGCACACTTGATCCTTTGGGCCGTCATGCATGGAAATGCGTGATTGGCGGCCCGAGAATCGAGCCACATGCCCCTTTAAGTCACAAACATGATAAGGGACATGATTAGTGCATATATGCCTTGAATTGTGCTGCCATGCTCTGCCTTGCCCTTTGTTGCTGTCAATTGCAGATTCTGCAGGAACACTCTGCCGACCGGCAGTACCAAGTGCCGATCGGCACTCCTATCTCTGCCGATAGCTTCACCAATGGCCGATAGCTATATATCACTGCCGGTGGCAATTCTATTCAGCCGGTGGTGATGTCCAGTATCCAGAGAAGCAATCCAGAGGTTTTGGCAGCCTCCAGAGGAGTAAAAGAAGGAAAACAGAGGCAGACTAGGCATGGCGGTGCACTTCCGAGCAAGACCCGAGCACGCACTGCATCTGGCCCTCCCCCCCGAGGCGGTTTACTGTTTTTCTTAGCTTAATTAGTTTGTTAGCTAATTAGGCAATTTGTAATATTTAATTAGCTTGCGTAGTTAATTAATTTGTATTATTTATTTGGTCCCTCCGAGTGAGGGCAAATCTGTAATAAGTGTGCGTGAGTGTGCGTATGTCTTCCAACCTCACGTCTTTCTTCCCTTTTATTTACCTGCTTATGATGGTAGATTAGGGCACGTTTAAATTAGCATACCTCATGTAATGCATGCGTGCATTCATTCATTTGTTTTACATGTACCGGGCTCGGTACATCACGCTAACTGCATTTGTATTTCAAATTCCAAATTGAGTACGTGCATCAATTGACTGCATTTTACATGCCATGCTTAGGTCAGCCGAGCCTACTCTAATTGCATTTTTGCATGCGTTGCATTAGCCACTCTAACATGAACTAGGATCATGCATGTTTTGCTAACTAGTTTATTGTTTTGGCACGGAGTACGATGTAAGTATTTATGCTTTAGCATCTCGCATGTGTGTGAATGTTGCCATGACAGTATGTTTGCCATGTGGCTAAGTGCTTATATGAGATAAACTGTTTGAATGCCTGTGGGTGAAGGTTGGATTGTTTGAGTTGGAAAAACTCGTTGAAGTCCGTGTTTTAGCCTACTTGCGAGTAGCAAATTCCAAAGCGCTTTTCAAAACAAACGGATATGCAATGCTTATTTCCAAATTAGACAATCTAGTCTATACTTGTTTGCTGTGCGCATAACATAGTAATTTTAGGCTAACAATTGGAATAAGAACACATAATGTTTTCAAAAAACGGATATCACGGTTAGTAGAGGCCGATCTTCGGATCGGGCGAGAGGGGGTGCTCATAGCTGACCTTCCCCAATCGTACCCTAGCTCCCGAGCCGCGACAACTCCGGTGATGACGGACATGTGGCCTTCGGCACCGAGTCAGGGTTTCCTAAATTCCCCCATAAAAAATATTTAGGTGGCGACTCTGTATCTGGCAAAGCAGTCCATGTTTGGCACTTCTTTCCTAAAATCTGTTTTCTCAAAACGATTTGCCAGATTTGGACTCTTTGGTTCAAGATTAAGAACCGCGACACAAATCGAGTCCGAACTGTAGCGGGGCCCCTCACGGGGCGTGCTACAGATTGTATTTTCTTCAACTCACTCTTCATAATTGACATGGAAATAGGAAATATTTAGTGAGATATAATCTTCATTTGAAATAGCAGTCAAGTTGATCTAAGAAGGGGCTAATGTGAACTTTCCTTGTAAAGTTGTAACTTTGGTTGAAGACTCGAGATTATTCTGTCATCTAGACAACTAAATACAAAAGTCAGTAATATCACTTTTAATTCAAATTCTAATAATACTATCAAATCAGTGTAGTATTTGATGTGTCACTATAGTCAATGATAACATATCACATAATAATATTGACATTTTATATTCAAATTTAATCACTATTGTATTTATTACTTAGTATCACTTTAAAAATCATTAAGGCTTTATAATTTATTCTCCCCGTTTCAAATTATTTGTCAATTTTCAGTATTTAATACATTCAAAAAATTCATTTATATTTTATAATTATTCTATTTTCAACAATTTTAAAAGCTTCATCTACAAGAATTAATTGAATTTTTTAAAATATGTATATACATATATGATGTTACAGTTTGTTACAGTGAATGGATCGGAGAGGTTCAAGCTCCTCAGGCCCACGTCCAAATGATCAAGCCCACCGGATAACCTGTAAACAAGTCCAACGGGGAACGGGGTAGTCTCCCAGTGAACCCTCCGACGGGCAAGTTAGGAGGGGAGGTAGAGTGTAGAGAGAGAGATTAGAGATAGAAAGCTTAACCTTCTTCTTGTTTTCGACGTTTACTTATATCTTTTGGTAATCATTTCGCTGTCCCTTTCGACCTGCCCTCCTCACCGAAAGTCTATGCTGTAGCTTACCTTGTTCAGGGTAAGGTGGTGCTATTCCGACGGAGAGGTGTTGTCGTAATAAATGTTGTGATGGGCTGCATTAATGGTGATGTGCAGTGGCAATAACTTTGCAAATCTTTGTCTGTTGATGTGGCTTGTCCTTTGCCTGCCATATGTCTGAATGTCATTGGCTCTTTGTGCCATGTTGGATTCCAGCTGTTCTGGACTCCACCAGCTGGGTTATGTACTGGGCTCCAAGTGATGGGCTTGGGTTGTTTATAGTGGGCTATGACCTTTATGGGGCCTTTATGGGCTTAGCCACATCAGTAGTCCTCCATTCCCGAGTACAGCTTTAGTCTAACGAAGGGAATACTAATGAAGGGAATGAGGATGTCAGGGAATGGCAGGATGGGGGTCGACCGGCACAGGTGATCGAGGGGGTGGACCGACCGTGAGGTGGACCGACTGCGAAGGGTGGCCGAGTGGGAGAAGCGACCATGAGGAGGGTCGACCGCGAGGAGGGCCGAGTGGAAGGGGCGACCACGAGGAGGGCCGACCGTGAGGGTTGGCCGAGTGGGAGGGTCGACCACGACAATTAAGGTGGCGGGGCGCAAGGCTCAAGAGGCGGTGTGTCACGTGGTGATTTGAAGTGGAAAAGACAGGGTAAGGGGAGGAGACAGTGGATCGTGGTCGTATACGTGACAGTATCTCTTGGGGAGAGATTAGGCGTTAGAGTAGAAATGAGATGGTAGGTCATTATGGGTGTTGAAAAGACGGCTTTAGCGGATGATTTGAAAAGTTTTCAAATTGGCGAAAATTAATTGAGATCCTTGGAATACGGGCAAACCATGGGCTTTTGTCATCATTCGATTTACCTACTTGTTTACAAAAAATCAAAACATTCCAAGTGTTAATTCCTTTTCAATTTCCTTGCACCTGCATCCGAAGCAATTCGCAGACACACCATAGAAATGGCCCAAGAAGAAACTGCGAATGCCAGGGTGGATCCACTTAGTGATGATGATGTAGTGGAGTTAGCGCAGCAGTACAGGACAAAGAGTGTGGGGGAGTTGGTGGTACGATCCCATGGTTCCACTATGATAGCAGCTCTAAGGCCAATCAGACAGGCAGAACCAGATCATTGGCATACAAAGACAGACAGATCCATTCTTACACCGGCGAAGTTGAAGGGAATAAGGGGGAAGTACCAGATTCCTTTGGAAATAGGGTTGAGGCTACCGATATCTACCGAGAGGGCGTCGGATGTACGGCCGGGGGAATTTAGCTTGTACGAGGAGGCATTGCGGGGAGGTGTGAAGCTACCGCTGCCTCAAGTTGTGGTTGATGTGTTGAATAAACTAGATGCGGCACCAGGTCAGTTGATGCCAAACGCCTGGAAAATATTGATGGCGTGCGCGAGTTCTTGGCCGCAAGCAACGGGAGGGTTGGCCTTGACGGTAGATGAGTTCTTCTCGTGCTACAAGGCCTACGGCCAGCAGGACACTTGGGTTGCACTGTAGGCGGTGGCTGGACGAGGTCTGGTGGCGGGTCTGCCATCTTTGGTAAAAGGCTGGAGGCCAAGGTGGTTCTTTGTGGTGGCAAACAGCGGGGCGGGAGTTCGTACAACTTGGAAGGTGCCCACCAAATCGGTCGAGCCCAAGCTGGACAAGGTGACTGAGGACCGAGTGAAGAGGGTGAGGGATTGGAGGGAGGAGAAAGGAGTAAGGTGGGACGCTAGTCCTACCGTCGATTCTGTTTGCCTTAAACTTGGGACCGTAGCCGTTGAGAAGGGGTCCAGAAAGGGAGGAGTTGGAGGTGCAGAGAAAAGCGGAGGAGGAGGAGGAAAGGAGGTTGTTCGTGCGGGCGGACAAGTGGAAGGAGTCCCAACTGGGGCCTGCTCCGAAGCCGGTCGCGAGAGAACGGATCCGACCGCGCCCCAAGCCGTTGGGGAAGAAAGACTTAGGCAGTTTTGTGCCCCGACCGCCCCCAGTGGATCCTGTGAAGGAACAGGCGAACAAGGAGGGAGATGCTTTGATGAAGAAGAAGAAGAGGGTGAGGAGGAGTCAAGAAGAGCCTGCCTTGAAGAGGAGGAGGGAAGTGATGGGCGAAGAGACCAGCATGGCCAAGGAGGCAGAGAAGGGAGCAATGGAGGAGACCTCAGGAAGGGTTGCTGCCCAAGAAGCGGTGGAGGTCGTCCCCACAATGGAGGTTGTGGAGATCACCCCAGCAGTGGTGGAGATCACCCCAGCAGTGGTGGAGATCACCTCAAGGGTCGCGAGGGTCGCCCTCGAGGTGCAGGCAGAAGATGGGGCAACTGGCCTTGAGCCAAAGTTAGGAGAATAGCCCCAGGGAGGTCCTGCGCCCCAAGGAGGGGGGGTCGGTCTGACGACTGCGATCTACCACGCTCGCGCAGTGGCTAGGCGGCTGGAGGGAGAAGAAGGCCCAGCCAGGGCAGGTGCAGATCGCCTAGTGGCAATCGTGGAGGAGGCGGCTGTGGGCTCAGCAGCCAGATTCAATGAGGCTGAGCTGCTGAGGGGGTTATACTCTGCTCAAATGGAGGTAACCACCTTAGCAGGGGCTCTGCTGAGAAAGGTGAGGGTTGCAAAACTTAAGGCAGATAAGGCCAAGACTCAGCTTGCAAAGTTAAAGAAGGAGAGTGCAAGTTGGGAGAGTGCCCATGCTGATCTGCAAGCGATCAAGGTGGAGCTGGAGAACACACGCCACCAGGTTGTGTCACTAGAGTTCCAACTGGCTGGCGAACAGAAGAGGTTGGATGAGGCCCAAAAAGCTTGCGCGGTCGCGGTCGAACGACATGAAGAGGCGATGAGCAGTAATGAAGAGCTGGTCAGGCAGAAGGATGAGGCAGACGTGAAGATTGACGGTCTGCAGAAGGAGTTGGAAGGTGAGCGTGCTAAGGTAGTGGAAGAGAATAAGAGCCTTCAGAAGGAGTTGGAAGCAGAGAGAGCCAAGGCGGCTGCTGAAAAGGAGAGCCTTCAGAAGGAGTTGGAGGCAGAGAAAGCCAAGGCAACTACTGAAAAGGAGAGCCTTCAGAAAGAGTTGGATGCATAGAAAGCCAAGGCAACTGTTGAAAGGGCGACCCTGGATAAGCAGTTGGCAAAGGAGAGGGCTAAGGTAGCCTCTGAAAGGGCGGCTTACCCCGATTTGTATGTTGCAGCAGTGGACCAGTTCAAGGGGTCTGCTGAATTTCAGATGGCAGTGGATGCCGCGGTCGCCAGTAGCTTGGCGAGGGAGGAGTCTGGGGGGCGGGTCCGTCGAGGACGACCGCTGGAGGAAGGACTGAGGCAGAAGTGATTGAGAGCTTCCAGCGGTCAGACTTTTATAAGCACGAAATGGCTGAGTTCTGGGACAGTGGTTGGAAAATGTTCAAGCGTAAAGCTGAGGAGCTGTTCCTAGACTTGGACCTAAGTAGTGTGAAAATCGACGACGACGATGTAGCCCAGACCCCCCTTGATGAGGGTATTGAAGAAGAAGACCTCGTGTCTAGTGAAGAGGAGTAGTTTGAAAAAGAAGAAGAAAGCCTTGCACAGACCTTGTGCGTTTGTGTTTGTGTTTGTGTTTGTTTGTTGTTTTGTTTTGAATGGCTGTAATGAACTCATGTACAAATTTCTGAATAAATAATTACAATTATGTTTTCATTTGATTGTCTGTGCTTGTGCAACTGAAATGAATAAGGCGTGGGCGAGGCGTGTGTATAACTCATTGTGAAGTGCAAAGTGGAGTTAAACTTGTAATAAGAACTAAATTTAAGAACTCGTCAGTGTAGAGTGAAATTGAAGTTGTAATAAAAACTCAATGCAGGGTAAAGTTAGGAACTCCTCAATGCAGAGTGAAATTGAAGTTGTAATAAAAACTCAATGCAGAGTAAAGTTAGGAACTCCTCAATGCAGAGTGAAATTTAAAATGTAATAAAATTACAAGTTTGTGTTGGCCACACTGCTCAAGCAGATTAGTGGTTTATGGAGTAAGGCTTGGCTTGTAAGGAAAGAGGCTGATTTGTAAGAGTTTGAGTGGGAAGAAAATAACCCGACTTGTAAAGAAAACATGTAAGAACGTCGTTGGAATTTGACTAAGCAAAGAGTGGTGTAAAGACTTGGACCTGGAATTGTGACTAAGTGTGTCTACTAATTCCACAAGCATGAAGTTTGCATAGATGGTCTTGGCCGAGCCCTGTACGCGTGCTCAGTTGGGGCTAAGCTATGATTCACTGACATCATAAGTAACTCAGTCTGAACCTGAAATTGTGACACTCGGTTTGGCTGAGACTTGTTATGCTTAGGCTGGCTGAGGCTTGGTCTGGCCGAGTGCTTCATGCTCAATCTGGATGAGGCTTTTAGTGCTCAGTCTGGATGAGGCTTTTAGTGCTCAGTCTGGCTGAGGCTGTTGGTGCTCAGTTTGGCTGAGGCTTTTAATGGTCGGGCTGACCAAGGCTTCTGTTGCTCGGTTTGGCTGAGGCTGTTAGTGCTCAGTCTGGCTGAGGTTTTTAGTGCTCAGTTTGGCTGAGGCTTTTAATGGTCGGGCTGGCCGAGGCTTCTGTTGCTCAGTTTGGTTGAGGCTGTTAATAAGTGCTGCAAATGAGAATGTTATTGAGATAACACACAGATAACTAAGATATGGACTTGTTGTCTTGGACAGTGTAGTCCAATCGATCAAAGTTTACATTATGCATTAAAAAGAAAATACAACAACTGAGCAATACAACAGTAGGAACTTATTGAAAGTAGCGCTTCAAGTGTTCAGCGTTCCAGAGGTGGAGGAGGTCTTGACCTTCCATGTCCTGAAGTCGGTAGGTGCCCGGACGCAGTCGGGCTTTCACAACGTAAGGTCTTTCCCATTTGGCTGCCAATTTACCCTCAGTCGGATTTTTGGTGGCAAGAGTTGTTTCTCTCAAGACAAGGTCCCCTACAGCGAACTCCCTTGGTCGGACTTTGCGGTTGTAGTGTGTTCTCATTTTCTGTTGGTATGAGGCCAGTCTGACAGCGGTGGTCTCTCTGAGTTCTTCAATTAGGTCCAGGTCTGCCCGACGGAGCTCTTCGGTGAGTGCTGGATCCGGATGTAAAACCCTGGGAGTAGGCAGATCGACTTCCACTGGAATAACCGCCTCAGCGCCGTATGTTAAGCGGAAAGGGGTTTTCCCGGTGGGAGTCCGAGCTGTAGTTCGGTAAGCCCAGAGTACATTCGGTAGTTCCTCAGCCCAAAGTCCCTTAGCAGCTTCTAGTTTAGTTTTGATGATCTTCAGGAGAGAACGGTTGGTGACCTCAACTTGGCCATTGGCCTGGGGATGACTGGGGGAAGAGAAACATGGTTGAATCTGGAGGTCGGCACAGAACTTTCTGTACTCGGCATTGTCAAATTGTTTGCCGTTGTCGGAGACGATGGCCTGAGGGATGCCAAACCTGTAAACGATCGACCGCCAGATGAACTTGGTTGTGTTCCTCTCGGTAATGGTGGCAAGGGGTTCTGCCTCAACCCACTTGGTGAAGTAATCAATGGCGACAATTGCGAACTTGGTCTGGCCTCGACCGGTGGGAAGTGGACCGACCAAGTTGATCCCCCATTTGGCGAACGGATAAGGGCTGCAAAGTGTGATCAACTCTGTAAGAGGAGTATGGGGGATGTTGGCAAAACGTTGACACTTGTCACATTTGAGCACGAAGTCTGTTGCATCTTGATTGAGAGTTGGCCAGAAATAACCTGTATGGAGTATTTTGTGAGCTAGAGACCTGCTGCCCGAATGATTACCACAAATTCCCTCATGGATTTCCCGCATTACATAGGTTGCTTGAACCGAATTGAGGCATCGCAGGTATGGTCGTGAAAAACCACGTTTGTACAAGACGCCACTGACCAGGATGTAATTGGACGACTGGGCTTTGACTTTGGCGGCCTGTTGTTGGTCATCTAGGAGTTCTCCCGTTGTCAAAAATAGGAAGATGTCGAAGGCCCAAGGGATGGGTTCTTTTTGGAGGAACTGCACTTCTTGTAGGTTGGGTGAGATGGCCAGGTGGGCTAGGTATTCGAGGCGGACATCGTGGCTAAGGTCGGACTGGTCTGCAGAGGCCAACTGAGCCATCTCATCTGCCTTGGAGTTTTCCGCCCGAGGCATGTGCTTGATGTGGAAGGTATTGAAGAGGCGAACAAGGAGGAGTGCCATATCCCTGTAAGCCCGCATTGTGTCATCCTTGGCATCGAATTCCCCCGTAATCTGGCCGACAATGAGCTGAGAGTCGCTGAACACCCGGATATGGCTGACTCCAATGTCCATGGCGAGGCGGATTCCTGCTATCAATGCCTCATATTCAGCCTCATTGTTACTGGCTTTAAACAAAAACGGAGAGCACATTTGAAATAGGCACCCTCAGGGGCGGTAAGGATGAGGCCAGCTCCACTACCTTCCCTGCGGGATGATCCGTCGACGTTGAGAGTCCAAGAATGCGGGTCTTCCGGCTCGGTAGGGGTTGGTGGGGGTGAAGGGGCAGTAGTTGGGGTAGGATTAGTGAATTCCAAGATGAAATCCGTGACAGCCTGTCCCTTAATTGCTGTTCGAGGCTGGTAGGAGATGTCAAATTGACTGAGTTCCACTGACCACTGCATGAGTCTGCCAGAAAGTTCTGGTTGTTGCATGACCTTCTTCAAGGGTTGGTCGGTGAGGACCACTATGGAATGGGCCTGGAAGTAAGGACGGAGCTGTCTGGTGGCGGTGACCAAGGCTAAGGACAATTTTTCTAACAGCGGGTAATTCTGCTCTGCTCCCCTAAGAGCCCGACTGATGTAGTAGACCGGCTGTTGGACAGAGTCGTCTTCCCTAATAAGAGCTGCGCTGACTGCGGTGCTTGAGACGACTATATAGAAGAAGAGGGGCTCGCCCGTAATTGCTTGTGAAAGGAGGAGGGGATTGGCCATGCACTGCTTCAATTGCTGAAAAGCCTCTTCAGATTCAGTTGTCCATTCAAAAGTTTGCCGAAGAACTTTGAAGAATGGTAGGCACTTATCTGTTGCGTGGGAGATGAAGCGGTTGAGGGCCGCAACTCGGCCAGTGAGCCTTTGAACCTCCTTAACTGTTCTGGGTGATTGCATCTCAATCAAGGCTTTGATCTTTTCAGGGTTAGCTTCAATGCCCCATTGACTGACCATAAAACCCAGAAACTTCCCATATCCTACGCCGAAGGCGCACTTCTCTGGGTTGAGCTTCATTTGGTACTTGCGTAGGGTGGCGAAGGTCTCTCGCAGGTCGATCAGATGATCAATAGAGAGTTTGCTCTTGACTAGCATGTCGTTGACATATACTTCCATATTCCGACCTATCTGATGATGGAAAACGGCATTGACCAACCGTTGGTAGGTGGCCTCAGCATTCTTCAGTCCGAACGGCATCACGCGGTAGTGGTAGGTACCTCGGTCGGTAATGAAGGATGTATGTTCCCGATCAGACGGGTACATCAGGATTTGGTTGTACCTAGAGAAAGCATCCATGAAGCTGAGCATTTGACGACCGGCCGTGGCGTCGACCAGCAGATCTATGAGGGGAAGAAGATAGCTGTCTTTGGGGCAAGCTTGGTTTAGGTCAGAGTAATCAATACAGAGTCCCCATTTGCCATTGTTCTTGCGGACTAGGACCACGTTTGACAACCATTTAGGGTAATCCACATTTTTGATGAATTGGGCCTTAAGGAGCTTGTCAACCTCCATGGCTATAAGAGTATTGCGCTCTGGATGAAAGATATGTTGTTTCTGGCGGTAAGGTCGGAAATGGGGTTCGATGCTGAGGCGGTGAGCTATGAAAGAGGGGTCAATGCCCGGCATGTCTAAATGGGTCTAGGCAAATACATCATGGTGCTCGATCAGAAGGGCGGTAAGATCGGCCTTAGCTTGGGGGGATAGTTGGCTGCCGATCTTGGCAGTTTTCATTGGGTTGGTGGGATCGATGGGAATCTCAACGAGCTCCTCCACCGGTTCTCCTCTGACCAGCTCGTCATCATCTCGGACGTCAAATCCTTCAAGGATCATGGCCTCCTTCAGTTTGAATTCCTTGAGTGAGGCGACATAACATTCCCTGGCTACGGTCTGCTCTCCCCTTACTGTCCTGATGCCCAGGTCGGTATGGAACTTTATGGCGAGGTGGTAGGTTGAAATGATAGCTTGGAAAGCGTTGAGGGCGGTGCGACCAAGGATGATGTTGTAGGCAGAGGGACAGTCGACCATAAGGAAGGTGAGCAACTTGGTAGTCTGCCGTGGGAATTCACCGATGGTGAGGGGGAGATCGATGGAGCCGATGGAGGTCACCCGGTCGCCAGTGAAACCGACCAAAGGGGTTTGGAGGGGAGACAGACTTTCCTCCCCAATCTTGAGCTGGCGGAAGCAGTTGAGGAATATGATGTCTGAAGAACTGCCATTGTCGATGAGAACCCGTCTGACCTTATAGTTGGAGAGGAGGGCAGAAATGACGAGAGGGTCATCACGAGGATAACGGATGCCTGTACAGTCGGCGTCCGTGAAGGTGATGGGCTCTGTCCACTGCTTGGGCTGTTTGGAGGGTCGGTCTACCGTGGCAACTGCTTTGTCTGAGCCTTGCCTTATCTTTCTGAGTTCTGCCCTCTGAGCTGAGCGGGATGGTCCCCCACAAGCAAGGCCACCTGAAATGACTCGGATTTCACCGACTGGCGGAGGGGGATTACCTAGCGGCCGAGGCTATTGTGTGGGGCAATCATGGCCTTGGTTAGGTTGGGCTGGCTGCCGGGGTGGGGTGCGCCGACGGTTGCTTCTGAGGGGCTCGGTTCTTTGCCTCTGCTGTGGGCGGGTGTCCGTGAATCGGTTGAGACGCCCTTGACGTATCAGGGTCTCAACCTGATCCTTGAGGTTGATGCAATCATCAGTGTTATGGCCATGGTCCTGGTGGAAACGACAATATTTGGACTGGTCTTTCCGATTGGAAGGGGTCCGTGAAGGTAGGGCCATTTGAGGGGGTAGTCCCGTTGGATCTGGTTGAGAACTTGTTCCATGGGAGAATTAAGGGGGATGTACCACTCGAACTGACCAGGCGGTCGGGCTGGTGCCGACCGGTTAGCGCGGGGGGGGGTCGGTCTGTATAGTGGGGTATTTGGCTATTATACTGGGTGTTTCTGGGTTCGGAGTCTTTTCTCTTTTTTCTGGGGGTCGGGTTTTTAGCTATTGGATACTGTCGGGCGGCTAGTGAATCTTCAGCATTCATGTATTTATGGGCTTTGGAGAGTAGGGCTGCCATGGAAGTCGGGGGGTTTTTGGAGAGGGAGAAGAGGAAATCGAACGATCGTAGCCTAACTATGAAAGCCATGAGGATGACCATGTCATCGTTTTCCGTTACTTGCAGGGCTTCGGTGTTGATGCGGGTAACGAAACTGCGCAGCGACTCCCCCTCGGTCTGGCGGATGTTGAGGAGTTGGGTTGCCGGGCGGCATTGGTGCTGGGCTCCAATGAAATGGCTAAGGAAGGAGTCGCTGAGGTGTTGGAAAGTGGAGACAGAGTCTGCTGGTAACTGGCTGAACCACAACCGAGCTGACCCCTTCAGTGTCACGGGGAAAGCCCGACACATGATCTCGTCAGGGAAGGCATGGAGAACCATGAGGGTACGGTAGGTCTCCAGATGGTCGACTGGGTCCGTCGTACCGTCAAAAGAGTCAATTGTGGGCATCTTGAACTTTACGGGGAGAGGTTTGTCCCGGATGGAGGCAACAAATAGTGAGTTTGCCGTGGTAGAGGGTTTATGCTGAATGTTATGCATGACCCCTTGGAGTTGGAGCTTCATTGCTCGGAGTTCAGCATCCCAGAGGGGAATGTTGTCACCACGGTCGGTCAATGAGGGCTGGACGCTGCTGGCCTCCTCTTTAGGGGCTGGTGCCACGACCGACGGGTGTGGGGGTGGAGGTGGTAGATTTATATGTGAGGGAGGAGGTTGCAAACCTTCCAAGTTGGGTGGATAGGGTTGCGAAACAGTGTGGCTCGGGGCTCTTTCTTGGTTGGGTGGAATATCTGGAGGTGGTGGAGGAGGCATTAGAAGGTTTCTTTGGAGTAAAGCATTTATCAGGGCCTGGTTTTGCTCGGCCATGCAGTTAATGTTGTTAGTAAGCTCGATAAAGTACTGCGGTGGGTTGTTTGGATTGGAGGGGTCGGCTTGATGGTCGGCAGCGTTATTGTGAGAAGCCATGGATCTAGTCGTGACCATACACTTTGATGGATAGGAGGAAAAGGTTGCTGGGATAGGGTCTCCGGCGACAATAAGCACAACTAGCGCGCGGAGCAAAGTCCTTTCCACAGACGGCGTCAACTGATGTTACAGTTTGTTCCAGTGAATGGGTTGGAGAGGTCCAAGCTCCTTAGGCCCACATCCAAATGATCAAGCCCACCGGATAACCTGTAAACAAGTCCAACGAAGAGCAGGGTAGTCCTCCATTGAACCCTCCGACGAGCAAGTTAGAAGGGGAGGTAGAGTGTAGAGAGAGAGATTAGAGATAGAAAGCTTAACCTTCTTCTTGTCTTCGACGTTTGCTTATATCCTTTGGTAATCATTTCACTGTCCCTTCCGACCTACCCTCCTCGTCGAAAGTCTATGCTGTAGCTTACCTTGTTCAAGGTAAGGTGGTGCTGTTCCGACGGAGAGGTGTTGTCGTAATAAATGCTGTGATGGGCTGCATTAATAGTGATGCGCAGTGGCAATAACTTTACAGATCTTTGTCTGCTGATGTGGCTTGTCTTTTGCCTGCCATATGTCTGAATGTCATTGGCTCTTTGTGCCATGTTGGATTCCAGCTGTTCTGGACTCCACCAGCTGGGTTATGTACTGGGCTCCAAGTGATGGGCTTGGGTTGTTTATAGTGGGCTATGACCTTTATGGGACGTTTATGGGTTTAGCCACGTCAATATATATATATATATATATTTTATTATTACAAAATACATTATTATAGATCTTATTAAAATACAAATGCTAAAAACAGACAACCGAAGAATGGACATCTGATGCTTAGCAACCAAACATACCCAAGTAGGCCAGGCGAAGGAAGCCGTCGAGAGACTGAATATGATCGAATAGACCCAGAGCCATGAATTCATCTTCCAAAAGCTCTCTACGTTTTAGTTCTCTCTCTCTATCTCTCACCCTGTAGATGGGAAAGAAGTTGTTAAGTGCTGTGTGCATTTTTCAAATATATATACACCGAGAGCACGTGGTTTTCGTTAAGAAAAAAAAAAAGAGACAATTTTATTTTTAGTGTACGTTAGGAAAATATTTTTAAGTTAGTGATAAATTTTTTCATGAATTAATAATTTTTCCAACAAAAGAAATCAGAAAACAATCTGATTTAGTTGAGAGATTTGAGCAGAATTTAAAAAACAAAAAAGAAAAATTAGATACAGTGTGAATAAAATATACTTATATTTCACCTTCCCATATCTTTTTTTCTCTTTCTTTCCAAATTACTTTTCAAATTGCCTAACCAAATACAGTGTTAAAGTCTAAAGATATGGATAATCTTCTCATACTTTAGAACTCGGATTACCTTAACCGGTACAAGAAAACCTTAGCCAATGAATGGAGCATTTGACGCCCAAGCAACCAAACATACCGAATAGGCCAGGTCAAACCACCGAGAAACTACTATAAATAGACCCAGCGCTCCAACTTCAACTTCCAACTGCTCTCTTCGTTTGTTGTTCAACTGCCTCCTCAGACTCTCTCTGTGTGTGTGTGTGTGTGTGTGTGTGTGAAGATGGGAAAAAAGCGTGTTAAACACTGTGTGGTAATCCTCTCTTTCTCTCTCTCTCTCATCTTGATTTTGTGCTTTCTGTTGTTGTTGTTGTTGTTGTGTGTGACTCACTGATTTGAGTTCTGGAATTAGGTGGACGCGTTCACCGACTCGCCTTTCAAAGGAAACCCAGCAGCTGTATGTTTGTTGGAGGAAGAGAGAGACGATGATGAGTGGTTTCAAACTGTTGCTAGTGAGTTCAACCTCCCCATAACCTGTTTCTTGACTCGGATCACTGACTCCGAGTCGGAGGCTCATGACTCGTCCCACTCATCCACGAACCTTCGGTTTCGCCTCCGATGGTTCATTCCAGCTGCCGAGGTCACTTGACCATCGTCCAAAGTTAAAAAAAAATATAGAACTTTTTTTTTTTTTCCCTGAATGGTCCGTTTGGTTGCTGAGAAATCGCAGGAAAAAGAAAAAGAAAAAGAAAAAGAAAAATGAAATATAATGTCGAATTCCCCTTCCGAATTGCGCAATCTTCTAATTTGGCTACTCAAATTACTTACAATTGTAGACTTACTTTTTTTTTGGTGTTAGATTTCTTTAATTTTGATTGATTCATTTTAGATTATTTCTTGCTTTCTTTTCAACTTAATCTGAAAGTATTTATACAATTCTTCATCAAATTCATAATTGATGAAAAAATGGCTAAATGTGTGTTCCAACCAGTTCATCAAATCTGTATGAAATCAAGGGCGATTCAATTTTTTTACCAAGTCAAAGATGAACCAAATCCTTCATCAAATTTCTAGTAGTCATATTTTCACTCAAATTTGATGAAATTTTAAAAAGAGTAAAAGATTGGAGAAGTTTTCTTTCATCAAAAATGGTTAAAACAGAATTTTAAGATAAGTCTGGAATTTTTCGGAAAGATTTGATGACAAAATGATCATATCAGATCAGGCTTTTAACCAAATTTGTACTCAAATTTGATGAAAACAAGATAGTGAGGATTGGAGATGCTCTTATACATCACAAGGTGTGATAATTGAGGATTGTGTTTCAATTGCTAAGTCCACGGTAGTAAGTAATTTAATCTGGACACGAAAATTTTCATGTTGCAGGTTAAACTTTGTGGCCATGGAACCTTGGCAGCTTCTCACTTTCTATTCACTTCTGGTTTGGCAAATGCCAACAGAATAGAGTTTCTGACATTGTCTGGAGTTTTGATTGCTAAAAGAGTTCCAGAATCACAGGATTGCTTTTTAATTGAGTTGGATTTTCCAATAGTTCCACTAGCTGATTTTGACTCTGCTGAGGTTCCATCAATTTCTAAAGCCTTGAGTGGTGCTTCTGTGATTGACTTAAAGATTACGACTACTGAAGAAGACCTCATTGTATGCATTCCTTTTGCACTCTTTTCTTAATTATTCATAATTATGCAACTTTGTATTTGAAGTAAATGATTAAAAGGGTGTGCAAATTATGACAAAGGTGAGGCCTATAACCAATTTATCCCTTCAATGGGAGTTATCGTTCAATTTTAGAATTAAATGGTGGGAGTGATGTGATTTCTAAGATATTCTGATTATTTCTCTTCTAACTGTAGTTGGTTCATGGCTGTCTCTCAAAGAGGGATGTCAACTTGAACTGATACATGGGTATTCACTAGTACTTGAAAGAAAGTGAATGTAAATGCATTTTGGCAGGTTGTGCTGCCGTCGGGAAATGCTGTTACAGATCTACTGCCCCAATTTGACGAAATACAACGATGCCCTGGAAGGGCAGTCATTATTACAGGGCTTGCCGCCCCTGGATCCGGGTTTGACTTTTTTAGTCGCGTCTTTGGTCCTAAAATGGGAATCAATGAGGTAATAAATTTGCATTTGGTCCCAAACTACCTTATGATTTAAATTAGTTCATTTCATCTTTCTAGGTGTCTCTTGATTAAGTGGGGAAATTTCATTTACGATAAGTAAATGAAAGCTGATGAGAAAAAAGAAAAAAAAAAATACAATTTAAAAGAACAGATCAGACATAATCCTCCATTGTTGGATGACTAATGGTGATACGCAGTTTATAAAGAACTTTCATTCAACAATTTTCTAACTGTAATAGAGTTGATGGACGCTCCCTCATATGTTGCTGCTATTTTCAGGATATCGTTACTGGTACTGCACATTGTGCCCTAGCAGGTTATTGGTCAAAAAAGTTGGGGAAATGTGATTTTGCTGCATATCAGGTTCTCTCTCTCTCTCTCTCTCTCATGCGCGCTCATGCAGTTGTGCCAGTTGTGTTCTTTCTTATTCATTAATTGTATTGCATTGTATTGTTTACTTGGCATAGGCATCAGCTCGAGGCGGCATACTGAACCTCCATTTAGATGAAAAGACTCAGAGAGTACTACTTCGGGGAAAAGCCATCACTGTAATGGAAGGTTCTCTTTTGGTTTAACTAGGAATTGCCCCATCTTTGCTTGTGTGAATCAATTGAAATAAAAGGTTGTTAATGTTTGGAAGGCTTGCTTTGAATTTTGATTGACCCGTTTGCCGTCAAAGTTAATGTTACTCCTTGTAAGTTTGTACTAGACATCTTCTGTAAAATTACATAAATTTGTATCTTTGCTATCTGTAATGGAAATTCTCTTTCTTGTTATCTCGGACTATTAGATCAAAACCTGTGTAGCTGATACAAAATTCTAACTAAGATCTTCAAAACAATTCCTGAAATCACATAAGAAGGTATTTTTTTTCCTTCCCTCTCTTTCTTTTGATTAGTTTGATTGTATTTTCTTTAACTCACTCTTCATAAAATTGACATGGAAATAGGAAATATTCTGTGAGATATAATATTTATTTGAAATAGTCAAGTTGATCCAAGAGGGGGCTAAATGTGAACTCTCCTTGTAACTTTGGTTGAAGACTCGAGATTCTACAAAGGTGCAATAGCTCCATATCTCATACAAAGAAGAAAATCAGTATGTAGTGCCATTGCCAAAACTGGAACTAATCCTCTTTGTTTGTGTTTGTGTTTGAACTCTGGTTATGTTTGTCTGTTATTCCTTTGAAAATAAAAAAATTACTAAACAAAATTGTTGGCAAGACCCAGTAACTGAAACCTACCAAATAAAATTTGTACTATTTCAGCGCTTACTCTGTCAACTAGACCATTAGATACAAAAGTCAGGAATATCACTTTCAGTCCAGATTCTAATAATACTATCAAATTTTTGTGTAGTAGTTGACATGTCACCATAGTATTAACTTCTTATATTCAAATTTAATCACTATAGTATTTATTACATAGTCTTACTTTAGAAATCATGCAAGACTTTTTAATTTGAAAGGTTGGCGACATACTTCATCTGAAGTTATGTTTAGAGGGTAGAACCGTGATTGAGGCCTCGAAATTCTGCCTCGAAATTGCCTCGAATGCAATTTTTTTTTTTTTTTTTTTTTTGTTTATTTTTTCTGGGCTAAATCATTACAGAAAAAAATAAATAAAAATAATAATAATAATAATAAGCAAAGCATCAACCCAGCAAAAAAAAAAAAAAAAAAAAAAAAAAAAGCAAATTCGAGGCAAATTTGAGCCAAAAAATTTGAGGCCTCAATCATTTTTCTTAGAGGGTAATACCAATCTACTTTATGAACAGTGGAAAAGTAAAGAGACTTGTATCATTTGCCATTCATTAAAAAAAAAAAAATAAAAAAAAAAAAATAAATAAAACTCAGTATTTGTTATTCTTTCGGTTTCAATTTTTTTTTTGGTCAATTTTCACTATTTTAGATATTCAAAAAAATTATTTATATTTTCTACTTTATTCTATTTTGAATAATTTTAAAAAATTTATCTACAAGTATTAATTGAATTTTTAATTTTTATGTATTTGTGTCAAAATATTAGTCCCTTATTTCATTTTTCATTGTTTCAAAATATTTGTTCATTTTCAAAAATCACGGACTAAAAGAACAGAAATTTCCTATTTTGTCATTTTTTAAATTCATTAGTAATAGTTTTGAAGTGTAATAATTGTACTATCAGAGAATAGTTTTAAAAGTTAATATTTTTGAAGTGTAATAATTGTACTATAAAAAAAATTTAGATTTCCAAAAAAAATTTAATATTATGAGACGGAAGAAGTACAAAAATACATTATTTAGAATATCTCCAACGTTCTAACTTTTTTTTTTGGTGCTAAATTTGAGTAAAAATTTGATTAAAAACTCCATTTGATATTACGCGATCCAACGAAGGATTTTAACCTTTTATCAAAATACCGATCGACCGAGCAGACAATCAGACAGATGTCTGGCCAATCAGCCATCCAATGTAATTTTGTCACAATTTTTTGCAAGAAGGTGGTCATCCGAGGAACAACTGATTGGATATCCATGGTGAACATGACCTGCAGCTCCAAGGGTTATGAACAGTAAAACGATGAAAAGTCTTAGCTATTCTCAATTTAGTAAAAGATTTATCATATCCTCAATTTAATACACATCTGATAAAATGATTGGAGAAACAAAAATAATTTTTTTTCATCAAATTTAAATTTGATAAATTAATAAGTGATACAGTGGAAATGGTTTTATTAATCTGATTAAAAGACACAAATGCTAAAAATAGGAGAAATATATTATATAAGGAAAATTGTGTTTTTAGTGAAAAGCTTTGTGAGAGCTTCAATATCTCATACTAATTTTCTTAATTTTAAATAATTAAGAAAATATCCATTAGTAGGAGAAATATATTATATAAGGAAAATGGTGTTTTTAGTGAAGAGCATTATGAGAATTTCAATATCTCCTACTAATTTTCTTGATTTTCTTAATTTTAAATAATTAATAAAATCTTCATTGACTAGCTTTTATTTGATGATAATCCACATTGAGAAAAGAAGGGAAAAAAAAGAAGAGTTATTTTACTCATTTAAAGGGAATCTTATACTCTCATCCCATTTAGTGAGGAGCGTTGTCAGAGTTTCAATATCTCGTACTAATTTTCTTGATTTTCTTAATTTTAAATAATTAAAAAAATCTCAATTAACTAGCTTTTATTTAATAATCCCATATCAAAAAAAAAAAAGGAGAAAAAATGAGTTATTTTACTCACATAAAGTGAATCTTATACTCCCATCCCATTTAATATTGTATTGTTGTGCATGTTTCAATTCAATATAGTTTAAATTTAAAAAATTTTAATTAATTAATTATGACCTAACCGATTAGGCTAAATCATTTTTTATTTGATTAATTTGTTGGTTTAATCATGATTTTTATCAGTTTTATCAAAATATATTGATTAGATTTGTTTGATTCGAAGTGAACTAAAGATTGATTTGATTAAAGATTGAAAGACTGAGATTGCTTGATTAGAAATAAACTTTCCGTCCATATCGGAAAAAGAAAAAAAAAAGTGAGTTATTTTACTTATATAAAGTGAATCTTAATAGTACAGTATTGTGTATACGTCAATTCAAGACAGCTTAAATTTTAAAATTAAAATAACATTAAACATTTAAAAGTTTTAATTAATTAAGTTTTGTATAAGTTGGTTGGTCATTTGACCTAATTGATTAGGCTGAACCATTTTGGGTTTGACCGATTCACCGGTTTAATCATGATTTCTCATATTGATTTTAAACAATTAAAAAAAATTCCATTGGCTAACTTCCATTTAACCATATAAAAATAAAACTTTAATTAGTGTATGATTTATTTTATAATCCCATATTGGGAGAAGAAGAAAAAGCAAAGTTTGTTTCACTATCTATCTATAAATAAATTATATAAGGAAAATGTGATTTTTAGAGAGAAGCATTCTAGGAGCTCTAAACCCTTATTCTAAAATTATTGTATTAAAAGTTTTAATTAATTAATTTTTGTATAAGTTTGTTGGTCATTTGACCTAATCGATTAGGCTGAACCATTTTGGGTTTGACTGATTCACCAGTTTAATCGTGATTTCTCATATTGATTTTATTAATTTTAAACAATTAAAAAAATTTCCATTGGCTAACTTCCATTTAACTATATAAAAATAAAACTCTAATTAGTGTATGATTTATTTTATAATCCCACATCGGGGAAGAAGAAAAAGTAAAGTTTGTTTCACTATCTATTTATAAATTATATAAGGAAAATGAGATTTTTAGAGACAAGCATTCTAGGAGCTCTAAACCCATATTCTAAAATTATTAAATTTTCTTAATTTTAAACAATTAAGAAAATTCTCGTTAGCTAGCTTCCATTTACCTTCTATTTTACAATCCCACATCGGAAAAAGAAAGAAAAAGTGAATTGTTTCACTTACATAAAGTAAATCTTATGCTCCCATTTATATAAGCAAAATGAGATTTTTAATGAAAAGCCCTATGATCAATATCTTATACTCATTTTTTTTGATTTTCTTAATTTTGAACAATTAAGAAAATCCCCATTGATTAGCTTCCATTAAACTTTTATTTTACAATCCCACATAGTTTTGATTTTAATAATAATTTTGTATGAGATTTTATCCCAGTCCTGGAATAAAAAGTTGCTAGGTTCAAGGATCAAGGATCTAGGACGCCTAGATGATTAACATCTCGGCCTAGGTGATGCACATCTCGACCAATATGCCTAGGTGACGGGGGAGGTCAACTAAGGTGGTTCCAAGATGGTCCTAGGTGTTGGCGCTCAACTACCTAGGTGTAAGAGGTTCAAAGGTGTGACCTAAGCTTGAGACAACAAGGATAGATGACCTAGGCTTAGCACACCAAGCAAGGAACAAAGCATGCATATAACACTTATGCAAAACATGATAGCATCAAGACAAGACAAGGATCTTTACCTAGGCAAACAAGTCTAAGTCTGCATGTACAAACTTAACAAGGCAAAATCATATAAATGTT
The DNA here is from genome assembly GCF_055761805.1 of Camellia sinensis. Taxonomy (NCBI): domain Eukaryota; kingdom Viridiplantae; phylum Streptophyta; class Magnoliopsida; order Ericales; family Theaceae; genus Camellia; species Camellia sinensis. Next base: position 31,574,867 of record NC_138974.1, read on the forward strand.
CATGAATATGACTAAGATAAGATGAGGGTTGTTATAATAAATCTAAAATTGAGTTAATTGCAAATCTATCTACCCCCAAGACTGTTAAAGATATTAGATTATTTTTAGGACATGTAGGTTTTTATAGGAGATTCATTAAGGATTTTAGTACCATATCTAGACCGTTATGTAATCTCTTATTAAAAGATGCACCTTTTGAATGGACTAATAAATGTCAAGAGGCTTTTGAAAAATTGAAAACCATGCTTATTTCTGCCCTTATCATGCAACCACCTAATTGGTCTTTATCTTTTGAAATTATGTATGATGTTAGTGATTATGCAGTTTGAGCTGTTTTGGGACAATGCATGGACAAAAAGCCATATGTCATTTACTATGCTAGTAAAACTTTGAATAATGCCCAAATGAACTACTCTACCACAGAAAAAGAGTTGCTAGCTATAGTATTTGCTCTTGACAAATTTCGTGCTTATTTAGTTGGATCGCCTATTGTTGTATTTACTGACCATGCAGCTTTAAAGTACCTTCTCCCCAAGAAGGATGCTAAGCCTCGCTTGATTAGGTGGATCATTCTCCTCCAAGAATTCAACATCACAATCAAAGACAAAAAAGGAGAAGAAAATGTTGTGGCGAATCATTTGTCTCGACTTGTGTTTGATGACTCCATAGAAACAATGCCCATAAAGGATACTTTCCCTGATGAGCAATTGTTTATTATTATTGATTTGTCTTGGTATGCTGATATTGTTAATTATCTTGTTATAGGCATGATCCCGAGTTAATGGAGTGCATAAGACAGAAGGCAATTTTTGGTTGAAGTAAAGAATTTCTTTTGGGATGATCTATATTTGTTTAAATATTGTCCAGACCAAATCATAAGAAGATGTGTCCCTAATAATGAAATAAATAATGTCATCTCCTTTTGCCATTTTGAAGCTTGTGGAGGCCATTTTTCTTCAAAGAAAATCATTGCAAAAATTTTGCAGTGTGGATTTTATTGGCCAAGCCTTTTTAATGACAGTCATGATTTTTGCAAATCTTGTGAGTATTGTCAAAAGTTAGGAGAGATAACCCCTAGAAATATGATGCCCTTGAACCCTATTTTAGTGATTGAACTATTTGACTGTTTGGGCATGATTTTATGGGACCTTTTCCTTCATCTTTTGGATATCTTTATATCTTAGTTGGTGTTGATTATGTTTCCAAATGGGTTGAGGCAATTCCTTGTAGGCATAATGATCATTGAATTGTTTTAAAATTTTTGAAAGAAAATATTTTGTCAAGGTTTGGAATTCCTCGAGCCATTATAAGTGATGGGGGTTTCCATTTTTGTAATCGATCTTTTGAAGTTTTGATGAAAAAATATTTTATTACTCACAAAGTTGCAACTGCTTATCACTCACAGACAAGTGGTCAAACTGAACTTGCTAAAAATATTTTGGAAAAAATGGTTAACTTGAATCGCAAAGATTGGTCCTTGCGACTAACCGATGCACTTTGGGCATACCGTACACTTCTAAAACCGCGCTTGGCGTATCACCTTATAGTCTTGTCTATGGAAAAGCTTGTCACTTGCCAGTGGAACTGGAACATAAGGCATACTGGGTTATAAAGACATTCAATTTTAATTTAGACAAAGCTGGCTCACTAAGAAAATTGCAGATGAATGAGTTAGAAGAAATCCGGAGAGATGCTTATGAGATTTTAGGATTTACAAAGAAAGAATGAAGGTGTTTCATGACAAGCATATTCTTCGGAAAATTTTTGAATCTTCACAAAAAGTACAAAAAGTTCTTTTGTATAATTCTAGATTACATTTATTTCCCAGTAAATTAAGATCTAGATGGACTGGCCCTTTTATTGTTAAAACTGTTTTTCCTCATGGAGCTTTCGAAATTGAAAACCCAAAGAATGGTAATGTTTTTAAAGTGAATGGGCAGCGTTTGAAACTAATTTTGGAAAAATTCCCATAAGAGGATGAGTCCATGGAATTTGTGGATCCAATTTATCATGATCTGTGAAACAACTAGGATTCAATTTTCTTTTTCATCTTGCATTTCTTTCCTTTGTTTTTTATTTTTTTAGTTTTTGCTAACCCATTGCAGGAAAAGCAAACATGATTCATCATTTAAAGTAAACCCCTTCTTGTTTGGTTTTTTTTTTTTTTTTTTTTTTTTTTTTTTTTTTTTTTTTTTTTTTTTTACATTGAGAACAATACACTGTTTAGGTTGGGGGGGAGAGATTAATTATTAGTTTGTGTTGATTGCAATAAGTTTGTAAACCAAAAAATAAAAAGAAAAAAAAAAATCAAAGTTGTCTCTTATATGTGCACTAAAGTGATTGAGCTTAGTTGTGATATTTCTATTGTCTTAGCTTGAAAATTGTGTTGAAATTTATTATGCTATCCTCATTGATAAAGTATCCCATGTGTTCATATTTAGAACTTTTGCACTGCATTTTGGCCACATGAATACAATATTTAGTTGATATGTGGATGTGGCTTAAAAATCTTGAAGAATGATAGTAGAGACTTTTAACTCTGTGAGTTTCGAGCCATTCTTTTCTTTGGAGGGTTATTATACATTTACTCTTGATTTTTCTTTGGAAGTGCATTAATTTGTTGTGTAGTCTCATTATTCTTTGTTTTGGTTAAATGCTGAGAACACATTTATTTGTTATCACACTATTATTTCCTTGAGATCATGAAAATTGAAGGACCATACCAATTTTTAAGATATGATTTTAGGCCATCTTTGTTTCTTTGAGTCTTATATTTTTCTTTGTTACATTAATCCCTTGAAGCCCATTTGAGCCTATATTTAGCCATTCTTTGTTAAACCCCACATCCAACTTGTCTTGAAATTTGTTATTTGGGAGGTAAAAGGAGATGCAGGGAAGGGGTTACCAAAAAAAAAAAAAAAATTGAAGCACAAGGAGTATGCTTACTAAAATGTACTAAAGATGAATTTTTGAAAGGGTCTAGAAAAATGAACTATCTGCAATAATCTCCTAAATTGTGTTATATTTATCTTCATTACTCTCAAGACCTCAACCTTTACTCTCTTTTTGATTTTTCCACCTTTACCCTTACATTACAACCAAATAAAAGTCCTATTTGATCTTAGGAATGGTATGGTTTGGATATGGACATGATGGATAGTTAATAATGTGTGAATGTTAATTCTCAGTATTTGATATTCCTTCCATGAGATTATTTGTTTATTCTTTCTTATGAGCATTTTTGAACCAAGTTAATATGCGAGAAATTTTGCTTTTGGTTTACATTATTTTGCGCATATATTTAGAGTGATATTTACAACACATTCTGAGTGATTCAATTGTTGAGTGTAAAATCTGATGAGATTTGAGTCAACGCAAATTTCAGATAAACAATTGAGTTACATTTTACCTTGAGGTTAAGAATGTGTTTATGTTGGCTAAGATTATTCACACACTCTGAATTTTGGATACGTTGGGATATCTTTACTTGTTGCTAGTATTTTAAATTTTGATTGATTCTTTTGTTAGTATAATAAAATTCATGACTATTGTTCTCGAACTTTGTGCATATGAATAAGGGAGACTTTGATGTTACCTTTTTGGATGTTTGTGGGTATCATCTTTGGAAACCCTTACAAGACTATAACTCGTCCATTAAGGGTAACTTAAGGGTTTAAAGGCTTATTGCATATGCAAATGCAATCGCGTTATCCTGCGAAAATGGTTTACATATTTTTGTAGACGCCTTAATTGTTAGGGACTAGCAATTAGCTGGTTGGTGGTGTGATGAATGGTTAAAAATGTATAATTATTTTATTATTTTTAATCATTAATACACTTTTTTATTTTAATTCCCCCATTTTATTTTTAGTTGTGAGTTTAATGATTTAATTTTAATTTTTACAGGATAATTTGCAATTAGGATAAAAGTTGGGGCTAGATGGCAATTAGAGAAAAAAAGATGCCAAATTGAAATCAAACTCTTGCCATGGAGAGCTGCCATATCACATAGCCAATCAACAAAGTGGATGAAGAGACTTAAATGGTTGAATGGTGCATGCAAAAATCATATTGGCTAGATGATGCTAGAATCTATTCAAATTTACCACCCCAGTGACATCTATAAATTAGGGGTAAGTACCGGATATACTGATCCGTCCAAACTGATCAAACCGAACTGATCCGCCGCATTTTGGACAGATTTGTGATGATGAGCGGACGGTTGCAGATTATTTTTTTCAATCCATCTAGTTTTTGATGGATGACAGATTTGAGGTTCTTTTGGTCGTAACCGAAACACCAAACGTCGAGCACCCCTAGTAATTTGTAAGATTTTGTGTTTTTAATTTATTTAGATATTCTGTTTGTGTTTTTAATTGAAAAAGAGTTTAAATATTCTATTGAATATATTTTGTTGAAAAAGAGTTTTCAACTTGAATATATTTTTTGAATTGAAAAAAATAAATATATTATTTATTTATATTTTTTGGTTTTTAAATCTAACTCTAAAAATAATAAATAAAAAAGATGATATATGCTGGTTGATTTTTGTTTTCAAAAACAGATATAGATGTAACAATATAGAGGCATACAATCTTTACTACTGCTCTGCTCATGGTTTTGATAGTTTGAATTGTTTTTATATTTTAAGAATCACAGATTGTAATACTTTATGTGGATGAGGCATGCTGTAATTGTAATATATGGACGAGGCATGCAGTAATTGTAATATTCTAAAGTTTCAAACTTTCTTTCTTTAGATGAGGCATGCAATGATTGTAATACTTTTTTTTTTAAGGAAGTGCACAAGTTGAATTATATTAAAAATTTATAAAATTTTAAACCGCCAAATCAATTTGTATCTATCCGCCAATCTACTCAATTGCTGGATAGATGCGGATTAATTTTCTCCAATCCACCAATCTGGTGAATGGATGACAAATTAGAGGTTCTGTAGCTGTAACCGACCCGTGCCCACTCCTACTATAAATACACGGCAATCTCATTGAGGTGGAAGAATTTTTGGTGGGGGAAAACAGATCATTCAGAAATATTCCAGAGATTTCACCTTTTAATACATATTATTTTCTTTTTATTTTTACGATGTTTTAAATTTGTTTTTATTAAGGTTAGGGATGAAATCCCAATATTTTATTTATAGATATTTATGATTCAATTATGGTTTTTTGTTTTTAATTTTTATTTAATGTTAGATTATTTTAATTGATTGGTTTATTTATTTGGAGAAAGTTTTTGTTTTGTATAATATCTTATTCTATCGTAGACTCAGGACACGATAGCACCTTGATATTCCCTGCGAATCAAATAACTAGATTTTTATGGTGTAATCAATCAGTGGAAGTAATTAATTTTTTTTTTGAAATTAATTTTTCTATGGAATAATCGTTTTTGTCTTCCGATTGAAAATACCTTTTGTGTATGTTTCAATTGAGTTATATAAATTAAATCTAAAATATTTTAAATAAAGCATTGGTGGAGGATCCTTGATGCCTTAGCACCCTTTTTTATAATCACCTTATTTTATCTTGTAATTAATTTTCTCAAATTATTCAACCATTTTAAAAATTCAAACCATATTTTTCTTTACTTTATTTGAGTGGTCGGTAATTATTTTGAACAAACTGGTCCTTATGGATTCGACCTCAGACTCACCGAGTTATATTACTTCGCGATATCCTGCACTTGGGATTGCAATATAAAAGTCGCAGCATTTTACTCTTTTTTTTTTTAATTAAAATTTATCACTCACTAATAAATTTTTTACCTATCTTATACTTCAATTTGAGGTTTTTTTTTTTTTTTTTTTTCCACTCAATTTTACTTCAAATACACTCCATTCTTTATTTTTGTTATACATAATTACTAAAATAGTTCAATAATTGAGCTACATGTGTGAAAGTAAAAAAGATATTAATGTAATTATATATAATAAAGACAAAAAAAGAAGAAGAAGAGTGTATTTAGAGTAAATTGAAGTGAGAATGATACCCCCTTTATTTATTGTAATGTTTTATATCAACTAAAATTTTTATGGATAAATTACATTGACAGCCTTTGAGATTTGTCTTTAATACAAGCACTCCCTCACATTTTGAAAATTATATCCCCTCCCTAAGGTTTTAATTTTCATTGCAATTTAATCCTTCCATTAATCAACTATGAAGTCAACTAATGAGAAAAATTAATATAAGAAATTAATTTTTTAAAATGCCTATTAAAACCACAAAAACTTATGTACCATAGCATTACCTAAATTTTTAATAGTATAATAATATATGTATTGAATAAATTTTTATAATTCTCTACAATTTTTTTTTACTCCTCTAGTATTTTTTTAAATTTTTTTTAATAAGAGTAAAATATGCATTTAAAAAAATTAATTTATTATATTACTTTTTTTTTTTTTGTTAGTTAACTTAACAGTTGATTAACGATAAATTGTAATAAAAGTTTAAACATTAAATAGAAGAAGTAATTTTTAAAAGGTGAAAAAATATTTATATTAAAGACAAACTTTAGGGATATCAAATGTAATTTGTCCAATTTTTATTTAAAAATAATTTAAGTAAACCTCAGATAGAGGGATTGGTGCTTTGGAGCTATAAATTCATCTTCTTCCCCCTCTCTCACTTTCTGAGATGGAAAAGAAGCTTGTCAAGTACTGTGTGGTAATGTCTTCTCTCTCTCTCTCTCTCTCTCTCTCTCTCTCTCTACAATCATATGCACTTTGTATTTGTGTACACAACATTTTGTGCTTTTTGTTGTTGTGAGTGAGTGACTCACGGACTCGAGTTGTTGGATTAGGTCGATGCGTTCACGGACTCGCCGTTCAAGGGAAACCCGGCGGCGATTTGTTTGTTGGAGGAAGAGAGAGACGATGAGTGGTTGCAAGCTGTTGCTACTGAGTTCAACCTTTCTGAAACCTGTTACTTGACTCGGATCACTGACTCCGACTCGGAGACTCAAGACTCGTCCCACTCAACCTCAAACCCTCGGTTCCGCCTCAGATGGTTCACTCCAGTTGCCGAGGTCACTTCACTACCGTTTGTTTGCTGAGAAATTAAAATATAACCTCGAATTGTGCAAGTAAAAGAATCCTAAACATGCACTCCGAATTGCGCAATCTTCTAATTTGGCAACTTAAATTACTTACATAATTGACGACTTCGTTTTGGTGTTAGATTTCTTTTAATTTTGATTGATTCATTTCAGATTGTTACTTGCTTTCTTTTCAACTTAATCTGAAGAGTAGTTGGCTCATCTCCAATCTTTAACTCTCTCTTCTTCTTTTTTCATTAAATTTGTGTGAAAATTTGGTTTAAACCTTGATGATATAGAACACTTCTTCTTCTTCTTTTTTTCCTCACCTCCAAAATTAACCTAAAAATCTGTTTTAACCATTTTTTGGGAAAGACTATGGTGCACAACCCATCAAGGTGTGCACTTTTTGAGTCATAACTTTAGAAAAAAAAAAAAAAAAAAAAAAAGAAAAAAAGAAAAAAGGCTATAATCAAAAAAATCTCAAAATAATATCATAACTAAAGAAAAAAATAAAAAAATTGGTCATATCTAAATAAGAAAATGACACAACTAGGGGGTGCAAATGATAAGGGTGTCCTTTTGATAATAGAAGACATCTCCAATCCTTGCTCTTTTTAAGATCTCATCAAATCTGAGAAAAAATATGAATGTTTTGAGAATTTGGTGAAGGATTTGGTGTATCCTGGATTTGGTGAAAAAATTGTCTCGCTCTTGATTTGATATAGGTTTGATGAAATGGTTAGAGCATACTATTAGCTATTTTTTCATCAAATTTGAATTTGATGAATTATTGGAGATGTTCTTGTGTTGTATGGTGATTCATCAGTCTTCCCCAAATGCTGCCTGGATTGATCTTTTACAGTTTAGTCAATTGAGGGTTGTGTTTCAATAGCTAAGTCCATGGTAGGGAGTAATTTAACCTGGACATGAAATTCATGTTGGCTTGCAGGTTCAACTTTGTGGTCATGCAACTTTGGCAGCTGCACACTTTCTGTTCACTTCTGGTTTGGTAAATGCCAACAAAATCGAGTTTCTGACACTGTCAGGAGTTTTGACTGCTAAAAGAGTTCCAGAATCACAAGATTGCTTCTTAATTGAGTTGGATTTTCCGGTAGTTCCACTGGTTGATTTTGACTCTGTTGAGGTTTCATCAGTTTCTAAAGCCTTGAGTGGTGCTTCTGTGATTGACTTAAAGATGACAACTACTGAGAAAGACCTCTTTGTAAGCGTTCCTTTTGCATTCTTTGCTTAATTATTCATAATTATGCAACTTTTTATTTGAAGTAAATGATTGAAAGGTTGTGCAAATTATGCCAGAGGTTGGGTGTGTACTCAATTTATCTCCTCCCTGATCCCTGTCAAATTGGGACTAAACTAGGTGTAGTTATTATTTAAACGAAAACAGCGATTGTTCCAGTTTAGAGGTGGGAGTGAATTTTTTTCTAAGATATTCTGAATAAATCGGACATATTATTTGGGTGCACCTTCAAACCTTAGTGTCTTCATCGATGTCTCTCAAAGAAGGATGTTAACTTGATATTCATTTTGTACTGAAAGGGGGTGAATGTTAATGCATTTGGCAGGTTGTGCTCCCATCGGGAAATGCTGTTGCAGATCTACAGCCCCAATTTGATGAAATACAACGATGTCCTGGACTCGGAGTAATTATTACAGGGCTTGCTCCCCCTGGATCTGGGTTTGACTTTTTTAGTCGCTGCTTCTTTCCAAAATTGGGGATAAAGGAGGTAATATGATTTAAATCATTTCCTTTCATCTTTCTAGGTGTCTTTTGATTAAGTGAAAACACACTGTTTATAATTTGTAAAAGAACAAACCAAACAACTGTAAATAAACTAACTAGTCATAATTTGAAATGAAATTGTCAACACAAAAATAATATGGGACTACATTTTTTCGTCACACTGTCCATTGACTTAAGAGTATTTCAGATTTTTCACTGGGAAGGGCTTTTGGGCTAAAATCTACATAAAGACAAAATAAACTAAAATAGCCAATAAGATAAAATGTCACATCAAACCCATAATCATTTCACTTTTTCGCTCACAAACATCACATCCAACTACAAAAAAATTCAACTATCTTCCCAAACACAAAAATTTTGGCCTACTAAAATAGTTAAAAACTAAAATAGCCTACTAAAATAGCAACTTCCCAAACACCCACATAGTACTGTAAGAAAAGCTTCATACCTTGATTATTTGGTAAACTTCTCAATCTTTATTTATGGGAAATTTTTTTAGAGATATTTATCATCTAAACAAAAAGCATCTGCATAATATATTTTTTTCATAGTCCTCCTTTGCTGGATGATTAATGGTGATACTCAGAATATAAAGAACTCTCATTCAACAATTTACTACAACTGTAATAGAGTTGATGGATGCTCCCTCGTATTTCAGGATCCTGTTACCGGGAGTGCACATTGTGCCCTAGCAGGTTATTGGTCTAAAAAGCTGGGGAAATATGATTTTGTTGCATATCAGGTTCTCTCTCTTTCTCTCTTGCACGTGTGCGTGTGCAGTTGTGCCTCTCGTGTTCCTTCTTCATTCATTAAATGTGTTGTTTACTTGATATAGGCATCCCCTCGAGGTGGCATACTGAACCTCCATTTTGATGAAAAGAGTCAGAGAGTACTACTTCGAGGGAAAGCTGTCACTGTAATGGATGGTTCTCTTTTGGTTTAACTAGGAATTATCCGTCTTTTTTGCTTGTGTGAATCAATTGAAATAAAAAGCTGTTATTGTTTGGAAGGTTCGCTTTTTACTCCTTGTACTAGACATGAATGTACGAAATGTATTTCCTTTTGTATCTCTGCTAAGAATTTCATTCAGCTTATAATTCTGTTATGGAAATTCTCTATTTTCCTTGTTACTAATAATATTGCTACAGATATGGATGATTTACATTTTACAGCTTAAAAATGTATAGAGTGAATGATCGAATATAGAACCTGTGCCAGGCCCAATGGCCGGACTGGACATCCAAGTGAGAGAATTCAGGTACAAAATGAATCAGAATTATCCCAATTTTTGTTTAGATTGTTTTCTCTGGCAACAAAAGCAAATTAATTGTATTAAGATGATATATTAATAAGATGAACAGGACAAAAATTATATAAATATACAAATCTTACAAACTCACCCTTTATAAAATGTGTGGTGTTTTGGAAAGATGATAAAACGTTAGTTTTTTGACTTTTTTAATTTTTTTTAAAAGTTTTTTTTGTGTGAAAAAATAAAGAGGTGATGTGATTTAAAAAAATCAAACAATTAAAAAAAAGTTAAAAAGTCAATCTTTTCAATTAAAGAGTTTTTAAGTAATTTTATAAATTTAATCTTAATTAAACTAATACTATGATATTTATACATAAAAAAAACGCGATTTATTTTATATTTCTAATTTAATACTATAATATTAAAAATCCTATCATTTAATTTCCTCATACTCATCATCTCAATCAACTTGCAATAATTAACAAATACAAACACAAATTTGGACAAATTCAGTGCTGACACTGGCACCTAGACAAAAGTGAGGAATATTACTTTCAGGGCTGGTTTCTTTGCAGTCCGTAATTAGATGGGAGAGTATTGTTAGATCAGTGGGAGCCTACTACGGATTTTGATTCGTTAATTCGAACCGTTCAATATATAGAATTTGTGAAGTACTATATGCTATCTATTACGGATTTTGATTCGTTAATTCGAACCGTTCAATATATAGAATTTGTGAAGTACTATATGCTTGTAAAAAATCATGTTGATCGGATATCGATAGCTATCTCATCGGATAAGATTTCTGTTAATTGTTTATTTTTTTTATCGTTTATTTATTTTTTTTATACAAAATTGATTTGATCACGTAACTATTGATATCCGATCAACGTGATTTTTTTATAAATATATAGTACTCGATGAGTTTTACATATTAACGATTCAGATTATCGAAATGAAATTCATGATAAATTTATAAAGACTTAAAAATATTTAATAATATTTTTCAATCTCATCACAGACTGAAATGAAGCGAACCCTTCAGATTATACTCACCAAATTGGTTTAGTATTTCATTTGATAGGTCACAAATTGATTTGCATACCGAAACGCTTGATGTCAATTGAGGGGACACTATAGTCAATGACAAACACATATATCAATCCCGATTGGTAGTTCGAGAGAGTGTGGCCCGAGTTTGGCTTGACAGTAAAACGACGCCGTTTTAGTTTTTTTTTTTTTTCTTTTTCTCTCTCTTCCTCTTTTTTGCGTTTTTTTGAAGATGAAGAAGAAAGAAGAAAAAGAAGAAGAAGAGGAAGAGAAGAAGAGGAAGGAGCTGGCGCTGCAGGGTTTCATCAACAACAAAAAAAAAAAAAAATGTTGATCAAATATGAGCCAACAATTTTTTTTTGAGTGATGTTGATCAAACGGGTGAGTGATGTTGGGTTCGAATGGATATTTTTTAACTGGGTGAGTGATGTTGGGTTCAAAAAAAACGGGTGAGTGATGTCGGGTTCAAAAATCATCAACATTTTTTTGAGTGATGTTAAAAAAAAAAAAAATGTTGATCAAACGGGTGAGTGATGTACGAGGTGACCAATAAGGTTTTTAAATCTGTCCAAATTTTTTTTCCTTCATCCTCAGATTTTTTTTTGTTCATCAACATCATCAGATCTGGCTCGATTTTTTTTTTGTTCCCTTCATCCTCAGATTCAAATCAGCAACAAGATCATCATCATCTTCAACATCACCATCATCTTCATCAACAAAAAAAAAGAAAATTACATTTAATCCTCAAATCCAGAGCTGGGTCTGATGATGATGATGGGTCCGAACCAAGGAGCTGGGTCTGGTGAAGAATTAAGAAGAAGGAGCTTGGACTGATGAAAATCCGTGGGGTTTGATCTTCCTTCTGCTCTTCTCCTCTTCCTCTTCTTTCTCTCTCCCTTCGTCTCGTCTCTCCCTCTGTATTTGAACACAGAGAAAGAAAGAAAAAAAAAAAAAGAAGAAGCCAAAACGACGTCGTTTTGGCTATTCGGGCTAATTTCGAGCCAACAAATTCGAGCTACCAGCCATTTCTCCACATATATCTAACTTTTGATATTCAAATTCAATCACTTACTGTATATCACTTCAAAAATCATGTGAGACTCTTTTAATTGATATGTCGACAAAGATGTCATTTCAAAAAAAAAAAAAAAATTAAATATACATACACTCAAGTGATAAAAAATAAAGTAATTTTATTTTTTTGTATGTTTAGAAATATACTTTTAAATTAGTGCTAAATTTTATGAATATTACAAAATAAAATCATAATCTTTTTATGAATATATAATTAATTTTTGAAAACTCCACTGACATATTTAAAAAAAAAAAATCATGAAAACAATCCAGATAAAAAAGAAAAGAAAAAGCACACTAAAATTCGCATAAAGATGAATAATCTTCTCATCAACATTAATCTGGTTATAATAGTTTTGGAGTTATATTAGTAAGGTAAAGTTTAAAATCACTCTTGTATCAGTTTGGCTACATCAAAATTAAATTTGATATTATTACAGTATATCGCTTGATATAGCGATACACTGTTCACATGTTATATAACATTTTTATTTTTTATTCTAGAGAATAGGGGTGGTTGCGGATTGGATTTGTGTAGTTTGCGGTTCGGTTTTAACCCGCTCGCATTTATGCGGTTTGGAGAAAAGTCAACCCACAATCGCCTGCAGTGCGGTTTGTGCGGATAGGGTTCGCGAATGTGTGGGCGATTGTGGGCGGTTTGCGACTTGGGCTTTTTTCTTTAAAAATTTATTTTTGAGTTTTTTTCCTCCCATTTTGTAAATATTTATTTTGGATATTTCCCCCCAATTTTCTAAAATGCTCTAACATTAATAATTAATGAATTAAATCTTCAATTTTCATAATTCCTTTAACAAAAACAGATTCAATTTCAAATTCAATTAAATAGAATTGGAACTTTCCGGCGGTGTCCATCATTCAGGATTGATTTTGAATGGGTGATCACCCTCTTCATAAAACTTTAAATGACTTAATGATGCGGGTTGGACTATGCTTGTTGGAGAAATTGGCCTAGAGTTTTGCTTAGTTTTCTGCAGTATCTTTGAAGACAAAGGAGTAGGCACTTTCCAAACAAAAATGCAACCATCACCAGCAACCTGAAGGAACCAAAAAATAAAAATAAAAATTAGGCTTCATATATTCACACAAGTTTCTCCAGATGTTTTGAGAGATTAGGGTTTCTCAATTGGTTAGTATGTTTGGACAAAAATATCTACATAGATGGAATAGATGAACCGTTCAGGTTCTTCCACAAAATAAATAAATAAATAAATAAATGTGAGCGGTTGTGACGAGTGCGGGTCAAACCCTTAACCTGCCCGTAAATCGAGAAGTTGATATATTCCAAACCGCACCCGATCCTATTATGTTTGCGAAACCACCTATATGTGTGCGGGTCGAATCGAGTAGGGCGGATAAGACGGGTCAGATAAGCCTATACCCAGCCCTATTAAAGAATGACAAGAGATATGATGACAACTGATTAGACATCCTATCAAACAACTAGCTGCCGCACCAAATCTTCATATACCACCAAATCTTGCTTTGTTTTCCTGGGTCCAGTAGATCATGTGCAAAATGATCTAGTAGATCATTTACCTTAGAAAAAAATAAAATAAAAATAAAAATATTTTACAAAATTAAATTTTAGAAAGAGATTCATATAGTATGTACATATAGAAAAAAGTTAGCTAAAATATAAAAATAATTTTTTAATTATAATATGACCCTAAATTTATTAAGTTTGATGCGGATACTGTTACTTTAGAACTCGGATTACCTTAACCCGTATAAGCAAACCCTAGCAAATGAATGGACCATTTGATGCCCAGCAACCAAACATACCCCAAACAGGCCCAAGCATACCCCAATGCTCCAAATTCAACTTCCAACAGCTCTCCTCGTTTTGTGTTCACCTGCCTCCTTAGGCTCTTGCGGGGGATTCCATTTACGCAAAAAAAAAAAAAAAAAAAAAAAAATGATTTAGTATTTTTAATTTTTAAGTACATCTTATTAATTATTTAAAATTTTATTTTATTCTCATTACATCTTATTATTATTATTTTTTTAAATTACCCTCAAGGTAAACCCAAATAGTAAATAATAAACAAATTAAAAAAACTATTTCAAAAGCTTTTCAATACAGAAAATAATTCTCAAATACAGAAAAAAAATCAAACTTATAAGCACATAAGCATTATAAATATAGAAGAAATCAAACTTTTACATAAGTATTATAAAGCTTCTCAATATCCCAAAAAAAAAAAAAAAAAAAAAAAAAAATTCCATTATAAATCATCCACAAGAATGCTCATGGAAAAGTAAAAACTAAATTTATAAGCACATAAGCATTAGACACTAACAAGAAAGAGTAGTTCTCAAATAATGCACTATTTAAATGACAAAATAAGAACAACTCGAGTAATATGTTATTGTTAATCTAACTACTAGATCCTTTAATTTTTGTCAAAAAACGATATAGAAAATAATTGATGGTGCTCTAACAAAATTGTGAAACCCCTTTATATGAATACTTACCTCGTTTTTGATGGATTACTTCAAAAAAATTATTTTGATTATTACTCTCATTCGTTATTTGATTTTGTTCAAACTTTCTTCTAGAGTTTAGGGTTTCAAAATAATAAAAAAAGATGATGTTGATGATGATGGTGAGTTTTGGTAGGGTGGATTAGAATTTTGGAGGGAGGATGAAGAAGAAGAAGAAGAAGAAGAAGAAGAAGAAGAAATAACTTTGATCTATTGAGGAAGAAGATATAGAGATTTAAATATGAATAACTGATTAGGGTGTACTATAAGAAAAAAAATTTATTTAAGAATTTAATATATGTTGTTCTTATTAGTAAATTCACATTAAAATATAATAAGAATTAAAATTTATGAATTTAAATCAGGCATACTGAAACATATTTTGGTTTCAAATAGAACCCCTGACTCTCTTTCTCAAAATGGGAAAGAAGCCCGTTAAATACTGTGTGGTAATCCCCTCCCTTTATCTCTCTCATCTTGATTTTGTGCTTTTTGTTGTTGTTGTGTGTGACTCACTGATTTGAGTTGTGGAATTAGGTAGACATGTTCACTGACTCACCGTTCAAAGGAAATGATGTAGTGTCATGTGCATAGCATGTGTTGGATAGTGTATCCTAGAAATAGATGGTATCACATCATTTGTAACTAACTTGGATATATTGAAATTGAAAGGAATAGAGAATTTCTTTCTTTAATATCTCTCTCGAAGTTCCTCTCTCTAGTTCTTGATTGACCTATCATATTTTGGTATTAGAGCATCAAGATTTAGATCCTAACCTACTGATTATCACAGACCATTACCTCAAAATTAGCTTGATCTTTGAAACCTCAATTTGAGTTAGATTCATGAATTGATCTCTGGAGTCGTCATTATAGATCGAATTGAAGCCCTAATTTGATTGGCAATTTTGAAATTGGTTCATTTTTGTTTCGAATGGAATTGCAATTGGAGTTAGCTCTTGGAAACGAATGTTGTAGAACCTGAGTTCATTCAGAAACTAAGATTGATATCCAGTCCAGATTTCAATTCATCATCACGATTCACAGATTTCAATCCATCGTCACGATTCACCATCGTGATTCGAGTTGTGGGTTTGACTCTGAATTTGGCTTTGCTGATTCACTGTTGATCAACCCTTGAAACTTTCGATTCAAGTTCGCTGATTGAATCTTCGCTTGGGTTCTTCGCTGGGAGTTGTCTCAAGAACCTTGGTGGGCAGATCGATTTCGATTTGACATCCATACAGTTGATTTTTCGATTCGATCTAGTGCCATAGTGCGACTTCTTGGTGTGGGCTCGCCTTTTTCTGCGCCCTCACCTTTCGGAAAAGGGTTTGAAAAGAAGGCCTCACAGTTCGGACTTGACCTGTGGTTCTGAATCTAGTCTCACAAGTGCAATGTGAAACTGGTAATTACCAAAGAGTCCAAATCCGGCAAATCGTTTTGGAAAATTGATTTTGAATCAAAAAGTACCAAAATTGGATTGCTTTGCCAGATACAGAGTCACCATCTAAATATTTTGTTTTGGAAAAATTTAGGAAATCCTAACTCATGCCAAAGGCCACATGTTTGTCATCACCAAAGTTGCCTCGGCTCGGGAACTTAGGTACGAGAGGGGAAGGTCTTGAAATGAGCACCCCCACTCGCCCGATCAAAGATCGGCCTTTACTAATCATGATATGTTTTTTTATAAACTTTATATGTTCTTATTCCGGTTATTAGCTAACATTACTATGTGATGGACATAAGCAAATATAGACTAAAATTGCAAGAATTGAAACAACTCAAGTCATGTTTGTTTACGAAAATGGTTTGAATTTGCCACCCTGAAGTGGGCTTAAAACATGATTTGCCACTTCGCAAAGTGGGCTTAAAACGCACATTTGTTGAATCGTTCCAATTCAAACAACAAAGCCTCCATCCACAAGCATTCATGCAGTTAAACATTTAAGCACATAGCCTTATGGCAAGCATGCGAAACATGGCAATCACACTAGCATGCTAAAGCATAAAAGCTTACCGAGTACTCCAAGTCAAAACAAAAACTAGTTAGAAAAATGCATGATCCTAACCATGTTAAGATACCTAATGCAACACATGCAATGATGTAACCAAATAGGCTCGGCTACTTAATCGTGGTATTTGCAACACTTTGATAGCATGCTTTGAAACACGTATTCAAGGAAGTATTGAAATTGCAATGCAGTTTGAATGATGCGCCGAGCCTCGGTGCATGCAATACAAATGAATGGATGCAAACATGCAAGCATAATGTATGCTAATTGAAAATGTCCCTAATCTAACTATCAAAACCAGATAAATAAAAGGGAGAAAGATGTGGGGTTGGAATACATGCACACACGCGCACATACGCACAGACGCACACACACTTATTACAACATTACGCCCTCGCGAAGGAGGGTCCGAATGAATAAGCTAACTACCTATGCTAATTAAGCTAACTATTACAAAACGAAACTACTTAACTAACTTATTCTAAACTAATTAAATATTACAAATCAGAATTGAATAACTAGTTACACTAACTAATTAAGTACAACACTTGAATTAACTAGCTATTCTAAGCTAACTAAAGTAATTAAATGGCCTCGAGGGCGAGGGACGCATGCATGCTTAGTTGGTTTCCTTTCGAAAATCACTGCTTTGCCATCGGACACCTCTATTTGCACTTGCTTGAACACCAACAGTGCTGCCAACTTCCATAACACCTCTGCTCCAACTCAGGAACACACTTGTGCAATTTTCATTTCTAGCCGGTTGGCTACCAATGGTGGGTGTCAACTACCATTGGTGGCCGGTCGGCTGCTATTGTAGCCGGTCGGCCACTACTGGTGGCCGGTTAGCCACCCTTTCCCTGAACTTCTCTTTTTTGCTACAACAGAGAACAAACAGAGGCAAAGTAGTGTATTCTCAAGGAGTGTATGTACTGCTACCCTCCTTATCATCACACAAGCTTAAAGGAGTATAGCTCTTGGCTCTCAAACCATTAACCAAGCAATTTTCATGCATGATGGCTAAAGAACGAAGCTTGTACAAGTTAATGAGTGCAAAACAAGACTCAAAAGACCACCACCCTATCATGCATGATCAAGGGTGATGGTGACCAAGAAAAGTGGCATGTTTCATCACTTCGAGTATGAAACGTCCCATTTTCCTCGTGTTAGAATTAACGTCCGATCCGAACACATGCAAAGCAACACGAAAGATGCTTAATCCTGCATCTTTTACTTGTTGATTTTTGTTTACTCATTTTAGATTACCAATTAATTCTTTAATCGATTAGGTTCAAGGTGAGTGTCCTGTAATGGAAGAGGTGCCAACCAAGGGATGGTCTAAGGCAAGAGAGAGGTCATGCCGTTGGTTAGTAGAAACCCCCAAAAGAGGATTAAAACCATTAAGCACGAACCTCAATCCCAAGCTTAAACACAACCCGAAGGTTAACCAACCCTCAAAGCAAATGAAAAAAGTGAAGAAATGAGGGAGGTTGCAAAGATGTTAAGTGCTGGAATAGAGTGCAAAACAACACTAAAACATGCTATTAACTCAAACAATTCATGTTTAAAGGCCTAAAACACTAAGCTAGTGAAGCCCTTTACACTACAACTATGCAAAAGACTACTCATACAACACAAACAGCCCAAAACAGAGCTAAAACAACCCAAATCAGAGGCAAAAACATGCTGAGATTAAGCTAAGGTAAGCTAGAAAAACATGCTCACATGTTAAGCTATTTAGGCTCACAAACAAGACACAAAAGCAACTCTCAAAAGTAATGAAAGAGTGAGACAAATGAGCATGTGACAGAGCTATATGTGCTGAAATTACATGTAAAAAGACACTAGAACATGCAACCAACTCAAGCAAATCATGTTTAAAGGCCTAAAACACCAAATTAGTGAAGCCATTTGCACTACAACTATGCAAAACAAGACTCATATGACCAAAGTAGCCCAAAATAGAGCTAAAACAGTCCAAATCAGAGACAAAAATATGCTGGACATAAGCTAAGTTTAGCTACAAAAACATGCTACCATGTGAAGCTAACTAGGCATGCAAGTAAGACACAAGGAGGGGAGGCTAACCCCTCCAATTTTGGACTTCAAAACATGTTTTCCACCACTGAAATTACTCTGAATTTCAGTGGTTTAAAGGGCCAAAAAGTTTGATTTGAAGTTGAGAAAAAATGGCACAAAAGCTTTAATAACAAAAGAGTGAGAAGAGTGAACCACCCCCTAACTTGAAATGGCTTTAAACCAACACTTTTAACCCACAAAAGCAGAGGCTTTTACAGTTGAAAACTAGGCCAAAATAGTTTAAAAAGATGGCAAAACAAGTATGCAAAATAAACTTAAATAGGGTAAGTTCTATACCTTTGAAGCAAAGCACACAATAGGCACAAATCTGAGCTTAAACCACCTTCTAGAGCTCAAAGGAGGCTCCAAGAGAGCTTCAAGCAACCTCAGCCCAAAGATGAACCACTTTTGTTAAGGGTTGATAGGTTAAATTTTGAAGTATACAAGCTTCTAAGCACAAAAGCTCAAGACAGAGAGAAATCTAGAGAGAGAGGATCGTAGAGAGAGAAAGGTTTTAGAGAGAGAGGCTCCCAAACTTTCTAACCTTGAAAATAATAGAGAAGGGCCTCTATATATAGAAAAATATGGCTTCAGGTCAAAAATATCAAAGAACAGACAGCTGGAGCACTTGGAAGACAGCTGGAGGAAAATATCTACAAAATCTGAGCTTTCTTCATTGGTGGCCGATTGGCCAGAAGTGTGCATTGTCGGCCACCAAAAATCTGCTTCCAGCCCGACTTCAAAAGGGCATATTTCCTTCATCTGGACTCCTTTGCAGGTCATTTTTATGCCTAAATTGAAGCCCCGGAAGTCTTCTTTCCAATGGTGGCATCCTCACATCAAAATTTTAAATATGCAAAAAGTTATGCTCATTTTAGTGAAGACTGCTCATTTTAGTGAAGACTGCTCATTTCTAGCTCAATTAGATTGATGCCTAACTTCAACCAGCCATATCTCCCTCATTTGGACTCGGCTTTAGGAGATTCTTGAGTTTAAAATGAAGCCCCAGAAGTTTTCTTTCCAATGGTAGAGGCCTCATAGCTGAAATCTAAGTGTACAAAAGGATAGGCCTGATTTAGCGAGGTCTACTCGACTTTCTCTTACCGGTTCATGCCCATCTTTTTCCCTAACTTGGTTTCTTCCCTCCTCTCCTCTCTTCTTCAACCCCAAACCCATGAATAAGGTGTTTTAAAGATTTTTTCGAAGAGTTCACATTTCTTTCATTCATTTCCACTTTGTCCTTGCTCGATTTACCGAAAAGCGTAACATTTAACGAAATACGAGCCTTGGAACATCGTAGAATCATTTTCAAAAAAATATTTTAAAAGAGAGGGTTTTAAGGTCTAAAATCATTTTGGTCAAAATGGTTTTGGTCCACAAATGGGGTGTGAGGTTGGGATTTGGAGCTCCTCTTGCCGAAGAAATCGAACCTTTACACAAGATAGCCTGCACCATCGAGTAAGCAATTAGTGGCGCCCACGTCTTAAGGGCGGTAAAAAATGGGTTGTCTACACTTGGATTCAAGGCTTCAAGGCTCATTGTGACTTGCGACTGGGATGCTTTTGAGTTTGGGACCTTGATTTTTAATCTGTAATTTTGTACTTTGGTTCTACACAGGTATTTTCAATCTTTGTTTCAATTTGTGGGCTGTTCAAATTCCGTATACAGATTGGGTTTCTATTTGAGTCAATTCTTGATATTATGGTCTTGTTGATTCTTGAATATTTGAGACTTCACATTGCTGTGAGTTGATAGTTACACTGAGTTATCCTAATCTATGAATTGGGTCTGGCATTGAGCTATCCGAAATCTATATATCTGGACTATTTTAGAAACATATTGGGTTGTTGTTATGGCTAATCGGGGTCGAGGTCGTAGGAGTGGTTGTCGTAGGGCTTATGTCCCGGATTTGGGTGATCATGATGGGGGTAATGGGATTCTGTATCCAAGAGATGAGATGGCTAAGATGAGATGACAAATTGTCGTGTTAACCGAGATGGTGCAACGTCTCCTACCTCCTACCAAGGGTAGTGATGGTTCCGATGAAATCGAAGGTGGTACTCATCATTCTTTTGATAATATCTTTTGGCCCCCACGACGGCGTCGAACGAATGTGGGTAGGATGGAACACAAATGGGAGAACAATATCAAGATTGAACTTCCCAAATTTCATGGAAGCCTCAATCCCGATGAGTTCATCGATTGGCTCAACACTATTGAGCGGATCTTTGACTATGGAGAGGTCTTTGTTGAAAAAAAAGTCAAGCTTGTGGCTATTTGGTTGAAGGGGAGAGCTTCCACTTGGTGGGAACAACTTCAACTCAACCGTCGCCAATGTGGAAAGGAGAAAATCCATGATTGGGAGAAAATGAAAAAGAAGTTAAAGGGCCATTTTCTACCATTTAACTACCTCCAAAGTGTTTATCAACGCCCTCACGTTCTCAAGCAAGATGGTGGTGTGAATGAATACATGGAAGCCTTTTATCAACTCATTGCACGGGTTAACTTAAGTGAAAGTGAGGAGCAACGGGTGGCCCGCTATGTGAGCGGCTTGAAATCTTCCATCCAAGATGTTCTTGCCTTGCACACATTATATAGTGTTTCCAAAGCTTCTAATTGGGCCTTAGCCATGGAGAAGCAACAAAGCCGCCGTGCTTCCCAAATGGGACAATACTCCCAAGGAGGGTTACGAGGTGGTTTTAGGTCCTTCTACTCCTAGCTTCGCCAAAGCTAATCCTCCTTCCAAGTTTGTGGATAAGGGTGCTTCCTCCTCTTAAGCTCCTCGTTCTAATGGTGCTTTCGGAAACCACAATACACCATAAGGTGGAACATTTAAATGCTTTAGGTGTAGTGAACCGGGGCATAGATCTTCCGATTGTCGCAAGAACATGGGCAATAACCGGAACAAGACACTTCTCATTGAAGAAGTTAAGGAGCATGGTGACTTTGAAAATGCTCCAATCTTTGATCGTTTGGGTAATGTGGCAATTGGTGGAGATAGTGATGAAGAAGAGGGTCTTGCTCTTATGTTGAAGAAGACTTTTCTCTCACCAAAACTAGAGAGCCAAGAAGATTGGTTACATACCAATATATTTTATTCCACTTGCAACATTGGTGGTCGTGTTTGTAACATGATCATTGATAGTGGAAGTTGTGAGAACGTAGTTCTCAAGAAGTGGTGGACAAACTTAATCTTCCGGTGGAGGAACATCCCTATCCTAATTCTCCATAGGTTACCAAATGGTGCTTAGTTTCATTTTCTATTCGGCAAAAATACTTTGATGAGGCATGGTGTGATATAGTGCCTATGGATGCTTGTCACATTCTAATTGGGCGACCTTGGCAATATGACCAGCAATCTTTGCATGATGGCAAACGAAACACCTACACCGTTGTCAAGAATGATATCTAGTTTACCCTGCTTCCAATGAAGGAAAAGGTTACTTCCAAGGATATTTCAAGTCATTTCCTAGTGCCACTACGTTGCTTGCTTCCAAGGAGTTTGTGGAAGAAACCCAGGATTTTGGGATTGTATTGGTGTTGGTTCCAGTTGTACACACGGGTGCTTCTAAAGAAAAGGTTGAGGTGGCCACTCTTTTGGAAGAGTATTCCGATGTCTTTCCCCAAGAGCTTCCTCCTGATTTGCCTCTTATGCGTGACATTCAACATCGTATTGATTTGGTTCCCAGGTCAGCGCTTCCAAACAAATCGGCCTATCGCATGTCTCCAAAGGAGAAAGAGGAGTTGCAATGGCAAGTAGAAAAGCTTTTGGCTGAAGGATATATCTGGCCTAGCCTTAGCCCTTGTGGTGTTCCGGTGCTTTTGACACCTAAGAAAGATGGCTCTTGGCGTATGTGTGTGGATAGCCGTGCAATCAACAAGATTACAATCAAGTACCGCTTTCCAATTCCAAGATTGGATGATATGTTGGATTGCCTTTTCGGATCAAAGGTGTTTTCTAAGATTGATCTTAGAAGCGGGTATCATTAAATCCACATCAAGCCCGATGATGAGTGAAAAACGGCTTTTAAAATGCCTCATGGCCTATTTGAGTGGCGTGTGATGCCATTTGGGCTTACCAATGCTCCGGGTGCTTTTATGAGAGTGATGACACAAATGTTGCAACTACTTTTGGGAGTGTGTGTCGTGGTCTGCTTTGATGATATCTTGATCTATAGTCGAAGTTTGGAAGAACATTTGTGCCATTTTCGATAAGTCTTTGAGCTTTTGAGGTGAGACAAGTTCTATGACAACACTAAGAAGTGCACCTTTGCTGTGGACCAAGTCATCTTCTTGGGATATGTTGTGTCTTTTCATGGGGTGCATATGGATGTGGAAAAGGTCAAAGCAATTGTGGAATGGCCCACTCCTTCTAGTATTCAAGAAGTATGGAGTTTTCATGGTTTGGCTACTTTCTATAGGCAATTTATCTCCAACTTTAGTAGCATCGCCGCCCCTTTGACGAACATTCTCAAGCTTCAAGCTTTTGAGTGGAGCAAGGAAGCCACCGATAGCTTCCCTCTTTTGAAGAAGTTGCTTACCGAGGCTCCAATTTTGGCATTACTGGATTTTGACAAGACCTTTGAACTTGATTGTAATGCATCGGGATTGGGTATTAGAGGCGTTCTTAGCCGAGAAGGGCGGCCCATTGCTTTCTTTAGTGAAAAGTTAAATAGGGCTAAACTCAAGTATTCCACTTATGACTTGGAATTTTATGCCATTATCCAAGCCATCGAGCATTGGAGCTACTATCTTCCATACAAAGAGTTTGTGCTCAACACCGATCATGAAGCTCTCAAATAGATCAATAGTCAATCCCATCTTAACAAGCGCCATGGAAAATGGGTAGCCTACTTGCAACAATTCACATTCTCTTTGCGCCACAAATTGGGGGTTCTTAATAAGGTGGCTGATGGGTTGAGTAGGCGAACGACTCTCTTGATTGAAATGAAAAATGAAGTTGTGGGTTTTGATGAATTTCGCACATTCTATGCAAGTCATCCTTACTTTTCCAAGATCTTTGATGCTTTGCAAAGGGGGGATAGGACGGCTTATCCAAGTTACATGATAAGGGATGGATTCCTCTTCCATGGCCTTAAGTTGTGTTCCTAGTTGTTCCTTGAGGGCACATTTGTTGGTTGAGCATCATAAGATGGGGTATTTTGGTAAGGACAAGACCCTTGGGTTACTTCAAGATGTTTATTATTGGTTAGGCATAACCAAGGATGTGCAAAGTCATGTGAAGCGTTGTCAAATTTGTCAAAAGAGCAAGGGGACTGCCACTAATGCGGGGCTATATCTACGTTTACCGGTGCCAGATGCTCATTGGCGGTGCATTAGTATGGGCTTTGTGTTGGGCCTCCCTCCTACTTAAAGGCAGAGTGATTCTATCATGGTAGTGGTGGACCATTTCTCCAAGATGGCACATTTCAGACCTTGCAAGAAGACCATGGATGCTACAAACATTGCTAATCTTTTCTTTAAGAAAGTCTACAAGTTGCATGGGGTGCCTACTTCTATTGTGTCCGATAGAGATGCTAAGTTCCTTGCTCACTTTTGGAGAACTTTGTGGAGGAAAATTGGCACGGACTTGAGTTTTAGTACTACATTCCATCTGCAAACTGATGGTCAAACAGAGGTCGTGAACCATAGCCTTGGTAACTTGTTGCGGTGCCTTGTAGGGGATCACCCCAAGAGTTGGGATGACATCCTTCCTTTGGCTGAATTTGCTTACAATTCATCTATCAACCGCACCATAAATATTTCTTCCTTTGAATTAGTTTATGGGACAACGCCTTCAAGTGTGGTGGATTTGGTGCCTTTGCCACTCTCAAGGAGAGGAAACGTTAAGGCGAAAGAAATGGCCACGTTTATGAAAAGCATTCATTCTCAAGTGAGGGCTCAAATTGAAAGGTCTAAAGCGAAGTATAAGGTGGCCGGTGATGTGCATAGGCGAAGAGTGGTGTTTGAAGTAGGGGATCTTGTGTGGGTGGTATTGAGCAAAGAGAGATATCCCTATGGCACCTACACTAAGTTGAGTGACAAGAAGGTGGGACCTTGTGAGGTGTTGAGCAAGATTAATGACAATGCTTATAAAGTCAAGCTACCGCCTCATTTAGGCATTTCCAGTAACTTTAACGTCCATCACCTTGTACCCTACTTTCTGGATGCCTCTTCTATTGATGATACCTCTACCTTTATAGACTAGTTCCTTGAAAAGTTGCCATCTTGTACTTTGGTTTTTGTGTCTTTCATTTCTAGTATTGGTTGTATTTTGTTGTCCTCACTTGAGGACAAGTCTTTTCTTAAGAGGGGGAGTATGATGTAGTGTAATGTGCATAACATGTGTTAGATAGTGTATCCTATAAATAGATGGTATCGCATCATTTGTAACTAACTTGGATATATTGAAATTGAATGGAATAGAAAATTTCTTTCTTTAATATCTCTCTCTAGTTCTTGATTGACCCATCAGGAAACCCGGTGACTGTATGTTTGTTGGATGAAGACAAAGACGATGATGAGTAGTTTCAAACTGTTGCTAGTGAGTACCCATGACCTGTTTCTTGACTTGGATTACTGACTCCGAGTCAGAGACTCATGACTCGTCCCACTCATCCACAAACCCTTAGTTTCGCCTCTGATGGTTCAATCTAGTTGCCCAGGTCACTTCACCATCGTTGAAAGTTTGAAAAAAATATAGAACTGTTTGTTTTCTAAATGATCTGTTTGGTTACTGAGAAATCGCAGGAAAAAGAAGGAGAAAAAAATTGAAATATAACATACAGTTTCCCTTTCGAATTGCGCAATCTTCTAATTTGGCTACTCAAATTACTTACAATTGTCGACTTAGTATTTTTGGTGTTAGGTTTCTTTAAATTTTGATTTGATTGATTTCAGATTATTACTTGCTTTCTTTTCAACTTAATCTGAAAATATTTATACAATCCTTCATCAACTTTTTTATCAAATTCATATTTGATTAAAAAATTGGCTAAAACTGTGCTTGAACCATTTCATCAAATTTGTATGAAATCAAGGGAGATTTAATTTTTTTAACAAGTCAAAGATGAACCAAATCCTTCGTCAAAGTTCTCAATCATATTTTTGCTCCAATTTGACGAAATTTTAAAAGATTGGAGATTTTTTTTTTATAATAAAAAAATGGTAAAAACAGATTTTTGAGATAAGTTTGGAATTTTTCAAAAAAGAGATAATAAAGATAAAGTCTATCACATCAAATTAGGCTTTTAACCAAATTTTTACTCAAATTTGATAAAAAAAAAAATTTATGAAAAAAAGGTGCAAGGATTGGAAATTCTCTCATACATGAAGTGTGATAATTGAGGATTGTGTTTCAATAACTAACTCCATGGTAGTGAGTAATTTAATCTGGACACAATTTTTCATGTCTGCTTGCAGGTTAAATTTTGTGGTCATGGAACATTAGCAGCTTCACAGTTTCTATTTACTTCTGGTTTGGTAAATGTCGATAAAATTGAGTTTCTGACACTGTTTTGAGTTTTGATTGCTAAAAGAGTTCCAAAATCACAAGATTGCGTCTTAATTGAGTTGGATTTGCCGATAGTTCCACTTTTTGATTTTGACTCTGCTGAGGTTCCATCTATTTCTAAAGCCTTGAGCGGTGCTTCTGTGATTGACTTAAAGATTACAACCACTGAAGAAAACCTTATCGTATGCATTTCTTTTGCACTCTTTTCTTAATTATTCATAATTAAGCAACTTTGTATTTGAAGTAAATGATTAAAAGGTATGCAAATCATGCCAAAGGTGAGGTTGAGTGATCGTTCAATTTTAGAATTAAATGGTGGGAGTGATGTAATTTCTAAGATATTCTGAGTAATTCTCTTCAAACTTTAGTGTGTTCATGGATGGATGTCTCTCAAAGAGGGAATTCAACTTTAATTGATATACGGATATTCATTTTGTACTTAAAAGAGAGTGAATGCAAATGTATTTTGGCAGGTTGTGCTCCCATCGGGAAAGGCTATTACAGATTTACAGCCCCAATTTGATGAAATACAACGATGCCTTGGAAAGGCAGTCATTATTACAGGCCCGGCTCCCCCTGGATTCAGGCTTGACTTTTTTAGTCACGTCTTCAATCCTAAAATGGGGATGAATGAGGTAATATATTATTGGCATTTTGTCCCCAAATACCTGAGTATTTAAATCAGTTCCTTTCATCTTTCTAGGTGTCTCTTGATTAAAGTGGGAAAATATGTTCATAATAAGTAAAGAAAAGTTGATCCAATAAAAAAAAAAAAATTTAAAATAACATATCAAACATAATCCTTCATTGCTAAATGACTAATGGTGATACTCAGATTATAAAGAACTCTCATTAGAGTTGATAGCTACTTCTTCATATGTTGCTGCTATTTTGCAGGATCTTGTTGCTGGTAGTGCACATTGTGCCCTAGCAGGTTATTGGTCAGAAAAGTTAGGGAAATGTGATTTTGTTGCATATCAGGTACTCTTTCTCTCTCTCTCTCTCTCTCTCGCTCGTGTAGTTGTGCCATTTGTGTTCTTTCTTCATTCATTAATTGTATTGTATTGTTTACGCATAGGCATCAGCTTGAGGTGGCATACTGAACCTCTATTTCGATGAAAAGACTCAGAGAGTACTACTTTGGGGGAAAGCCATCACTATAATGGAAGGTTCTCTATTGGTTTAACTAGTAATTGCCCCCATCTTGGCTTGTATGAATCAATTGAAATAAAAGGCTCTTAATGTTTGGACAGCTCACTTTGAATTTTGATTGACGCTTTTGCCGTCAAACTTAATTTTACTCCTTAAAGTTTTGTACTATACGTCTTCTGTAAAATTACATTTGGCACTATTATTCGACATAAATTTATATCTTTGCTATTTATAATGGAAACTCTCTTTCTTGGTACCTCTGACTACTAGAACAAAACCTGTGTAGCTGATACAAAATTCTAACTTAAGATCTTCAAAACAATTCTTGAAATTGCATAAGAAGGGAATTTTTTTTCTTTCTCTTTCTTTTAGTTAGTTTGATTGTATTTTCTTCAACTCACTCTTCATAATTGACATGGAAATAGGAAATATTCAGCGAGATATAATCTTCATTTGAAATAGCAGTCAAGTTGATCCAAGAAGGGGCTAATGTGAACTTTCCTTGTAAATTTGTAACTTTGGTTGAAGACTCAAGTTTTCCTTCTACAAAGATGCAATAGCTCCATATCTCATATTCACAAAGAAGAAAATTAGTGTGTAGATGCCATTACCAATACTAGGACTAACCCTCTTTGTTTATGCGTGTTCGAAACTCTTGTTACGTTTGTTATTCCTTTCAAAAAACAAAAAAACAAAATTGTTGGCAAGAGACCTAATAATTGAAACCGACCAAATCAAATTTGTACTGATTTAGTGCTTACTCTGGGGAGCTTTCGCAACATAGTAAACAGTCAGTTTTTTGGCTTTTTTGAGTTACATCACCTCTCTACTTTTTTTACACAAAAATCCAAAAAGTCATAAAAAAAGCCAAAAAACTAACTTTTTACCAACTTTCCAAAACACTACTCTGTCATCTAGACAACTAAATACGAAAGTCAGCAATATCACTTTCAGTTCAGATTCTAATAATACTATATCAAATCAGTGTAGTATTTGATGTGTCACTACAGTTGATTGACGAAAAAATTATAATTAAAGTTTAAACCTTAAGTAGAGGATGTAATTTTTAAAATGTGAGAAAATATTTATATTAAAGACAAACTTTAAGGATATAGATAATTTGCCCAATTTTTATTTTAAAATAATTTAAGTAAAGATTGACCTCAATATTGGAAGACTGAGGGATTGGTGCTTTTGGCGCTATAAATTCATCTTCCAGGCTAAGAGCATCTCCAACGGTTCAGCAATTTTTTTGTCAAATCTAAGTAAAAAAAAAGACAAGTTTCTCAATTTGATATGAGCTGCTCCAACGGTTGCACTGTAGCTTTCATCAAAACACGGGGGACGTCCGGCCGGTCGACCGGACAAGGCAACTGAATTTTTTTTGTTTCCCAATTCGTTTCCCAGATTCATGGGGTAGAAGTGAAAGCACAGAGAAGAAAATCTATCAGCTTCAAATCTTGACCCTTGATCACAATTTGCTCTCTGGAATGATTCCATCTTCTTTGAGCAAGTTGGATAGCCTTGAAATGCTCGATTTATTAGAAAATTCTATCAATGGGAGCTTCCCAGCAAGTCTAACCAACCTCTCTTCTCTTGTTTCACTCAATCTTGGATCTAATCACCTTAATAACCAAATCCCAGAAGCCATTGACAAATTAGTCATGATGAACAATCTGAGTAAAATGAGTTCACAGAGGCTACATAAATCACTCTACCAGAATTGAAACCATTTCCTGAGTTGGTTGGAGCACCAAGACTGATAGGTCCATCAAGAATTGCAGATTGAGTCACAGAAGAAGTCCCTTTGCAAGAGGAAAGTGATGGTGATGCCGCCGTGTCTTGCAAAGGTTGTTGGAAAAATTTGGTTTTATAGGCTTATTTTGGGCCAACTTTGAGCCCAATTTTGAATGGGTCCCAAACGTCTTTTGGGGTGGGCCAAAGAGGTGACGTGTTCCTTGCCGTATGGCGAGTCACACAGTGAAGACGGTTCATCAAAACCATTTATGAGTGAATGGGAACTTGACGTCGTTTTCGGATTCATGGAATGGACATTTAAAGAATTTAATGTGGGTTTCCTTGTAAGGTTTGTCCCACATTGAAACTTAAAGAGAAGTTATGTGTGTATATAAGTTCTAGGTGACAACACTTAGGTTGGGCCCCAAGGGGCACCCCAAGTTTGTAGAAGGGAGGAGTTATGGACAAATGGAACCTTGGCTCAAACCACCACACACGTGCGCGTGCGTTGCCGCCGCCGTCCGTTCGGCTGAGCCGAGCCGTGCTGGGCGCGAGTGTGGGTTGTGGGTTGGGTCGGTTCTAATATTAATTTTTTGAACAAAATTCATTTGAATTTTTTCAAAAATTCTTGCAGGAAATTAATCCAAATTTGAATTTAAATTTTCTGTCCAATTTTACCTCCTCTAGTCTATTTTTTTTGAACAGATTAAACTATCCTAACAGTTTTCAAATCTGTTGCACCAGGATAGATTCAAACTGTCCAGAACAAATTTAACTGCTGTGCAGTTATCATGTTGAAATTGCCAGATCTGTTTGAAATTCAAACTGTATATGTACAGTTTGAATTTGCATCTGTTCGCTTCTATTTTGTACCTGTTCGGGTCTGTTTGTTTTGCCTATAAATAGAAGGCTGTTCTAGCCGTTTTTTTTTTTTATCAAAAAACAATATGAAAATTTCATTTTGCTGTCTTATTTTGTTCCTTTGCATAAATTCTCTTTATATTAGTTTTTTAGGAAAATTAAAGAGAGTATAGAACACAAGGTTTTTGTTCGCCATACAAATTGTTTGGAGTGCTACTACAATTTGTAAAGATCATTGTATTTTGGGAGATAGACGCCACTTAACCGTAAGCATCGTAGTGGAGTGAATCTGTCTTAAGGACAGAATGTCAATCACTCGACTTGATTTTTAAGTATTCATTCGGTTCGGTAAAAATAAATTCAGTAACTAATTTATTTTTATTTGTTTGATTTGTTTCAATTTATTTATTGTACACAGAAGATTGTTCCAACAATCTTAAGACAGATTCGAATTATTCTGTTTATACAGAATTTTCGTTTGTTTCCTTTTCTCTTTCTTTTTCTTACGGAAATTATTTTCTGTGGTTTTACAAAATAATATTCTGGTTGGAAAAACAAATAGTAGTAATATACTGTTTGACAGATAGTAGTAATATACTGGTGTCATTAACAATTCAGAATATTTATTTGTGAAATTTTGTCAGAAATTAATTTTGATTTTTAGAAATTATTTCTAAGTGTTCATTAATTAAAATTTTGTTTCAGTATTTTAATTATTGAAGTGTTACAGAAATTTAATTTTCTGTGTAGAATTAATTTGGTTAAATAAAATTTTATTTTATTTTCAAATTAATTGAAAATAAAAGTTACAATTCTTATTTCTTTTATTTTATAGAATTTAATTTTGTGGTTTTGGTTTAAATTTTCTGTGTAGTATAAAATTTTAATTATAATTTTGTTTTATAATTTAGAATTCATGGCTACTAAAACTGGTCAAACTAATGCTCAAACAAGTACTAGTATGGTGGCTGCAATTACGCCTACCCCTCCTTCTGTTGTGACTATGCCAATTAATCACGGTGAGAAACCAGAGAAGTTCTCATAAATTGATTTTAAAAGATGGAAACAGAAAATGTTGTTTTATCTTACAACTTTAAACCTGGCATGCTTTCTCTGTGAGAATGCTCCTACTTTGAATAAAGATGAAACTGACCAGCAAGTGGTTGCTGCAGTCGATGCCTAGAAACATGTTGATTTCCTTTGCCGAAACTATATCTTGAACGGACTTGACAACACATTATACAACGTCTACAGTCCTATCAAGACAACAAAGGAACTTTGGGAGTCTTTGGAGAAAAAGTACAAAACAGAAGATGCCGGTTCAAAGAAATTTGCAGTTGGCAAATTCTTGGACTTTGTGATGGTTGATTCTAAGACTGTGATAAGCCAAGTTCAAGATCTCCAACTCATTCTGCATGACATTCATGCAGAAGGCATGTCTCTTAGTGAATCCTTTCAGGTTGCTGCCTTAATTGAGAAACTACCACAAGGCTGGAAGGAATTCAAGAACTACCTCAAACACAAGTGCAAAGAAATGTCTTTAGAAGAATTGATTGTGCATTTGAGGATTGAAGAGGACAACCGCAATTCTGAAAAATGGGCTAGTAAGCATTCAATGGGATCTAAGGCAACTGTGGTGGAACATGCTCCAAAAGCAAAGAAACAGAAGTTTTCTGGAGAAAGTTTATCACAGGGCTCTAAAGGGGGGGAGGGGGGGGAAACTAAAAAGTATAAGTTTAATGGCAAGTGTTACATCTATGACAAAGAGGGACATCAGGCCAAAGGTTGTCGTAGCAAAGGCAAAAGCAAAAGAAGAACAATCAAGAAGCTTGCTCAAGCCCATATGATCAAAGTGGACAATATTTCCAATGGTGTAGATAACATAAATCTTTTTGCAGTTGTTTCCGAGGCAAACCTTGTCGGAGATTCTAAAGAATGGTGGGTGGACACTGGTGCTACTCGCCACATCTGTGCCGACAAAAAGATGTTCACATCTTATTCAGTGGTGGACAATGGCGAACAACTTTTTATGGGAAACTCTTCGACTTCCAAAGTTGAAGGACAAAGAAATATTATTTTGAAAATGACATCTGAAAAGGAACTCACTCTCAACAATGTGCTGCATGTACTGGACATTCGTAAGAATCTTGTTTCCGGATCTTTGTTGAGTAAAAATGGATTTAGGCTCGTTTTTGAAAGTGACAAGTTTGTACTTATCATAAAGGGGATGTATGTAGGAAAATGTTACATGTCTGATGGCCTTTTCAAAATGAATGTAATGACTGTTGTACCCTCTGGTATTAATAAAAACACATCTTACTTGCTGGAGTCTTCAAATTTATGGCATTTTAGACTTAGACATATTAATTATGGATCTTTGCGTAGATTAATTAATATGGAATGTTTACCTAAATTTGACATTGATTTAAATCATAAATGTGAAATTTGTGTTGAGACAAAATTATCCAAAACTCATTTTCATACAATTGAAAGAAGTACGGAACCACTTGAATTAATTCATAGTGACATTTGTGATTTTAAATCAATTCAAACTAGAGGTGGGAAAAAGTATTTTATCATTTTTATAGATGACTATACTAGATATAGTTATGTTTATTTAATTCGAACCAAGGATGAAGTTTTGAAAACTTTCATTCAATACAAGAATGAAGTTGAAAATCAACTTGGTAAGAAGATTAAGAAACATAGAAGTGATAGAGGTGGCGAATATGAATCAACTTTTGGTGAATTTTGTAAAGAACATGGAATGATTCATCAAACCACCATTTCTTACTCACCTCAGTGTAACAAGCTCGCGGGGGACCTCGCTACAGCTCGGACTCGATTTGTGTAGTCACGGTTCTAAGTCTGAACCAAAGAGTCCAAATCCAGCAAATCGTTTTGTGAAAAAAACTGATTTTTGAAAGAAGTGCCAAACATGGACTGCTTTGCCAGATACAGAGTCGCCACCTAAATATTTTATTTGGGAAATTTAGGAAACCCTGACTCGGTGCCAAAAGGCCACGTGTCCGTCATCACCAAAGTTGCCTCGGCTCGGGAACTTGGGTACGATTGGGGAAGGTCACTTCGTGAGCACCCCCGCTCGCCCGGTCATAGACCGGCCTCTACTAACCATGATATCAATTTTTGAAAACATTGTGTGCTCTTATTCCGGTTATTAGCCTAGATTACTATGTGATGCGCACAGCATACAATTATAGACCGGGTCGCCTGAATTGGAACAAAACATTTCGTGCTTGTTTTTGAAAATGGTTTGCTACCCGCAGGTAGGCTTGAAACATTTGATGTTTTACTCCAATTCAGATAACACAGCCTCCACCCACAGGCATTCAGGCAGTTAAATCATGTAAGCACATAGCCTCATGGTAAGCATGCTATCATGGCATTCACTCACACGCATGCAAGGATGCTAAAGCATAAAGCTTACCGAGTACTCCAAGCCAAAAACAGAAACTACATTAGAAATCATGCATGATCCTAAGTATACAAAGATGCTTAATGCAACACATGCAAAATGCAACTATAGTAGGCTCGGCTATTCTAAGATGGCATATGAAATGCTACAACTAACATGTATTCAACTTTGAAATTGAAAGTACAATGCAGTTAGTATGATGCGCCGAGCCCGGTGCATGCAATACAGATGAATGAATGCAAACATGCTGTCATACTGTATGCTAATTTAAATATGCCCTAATCTAACCATCATAAGCGGATAAATAAAAGGGAGAAAGACGTGGGGTTGGAAGACATACATCACACTCACGCACACTTATTACAGTTGTGTCCTTACTCGGAGGATCCGAATAAATAATACAGTCCGAATATTACAGTCCCCAAAATAAAAGAATATTACAGTCCAAAATATTACAGAATTCTAATTAATTAATGAATTAACTAGAAAGCAAATAAACTGGCGTGCAAGCCAGGGACTGCCTTGCTTCTGATGGATGATGCATGCCCGGATTGTCTTGCGCGGAAATCCACCGGAATGCCCCAATTAGCCTCTGTTTACACCTGTCCTTGAAATGCGTGCCAATTCCCAAAATGTTGCTGATTCCTGATTTTGCTGCAACAGAGAGCAGGAGAGGGGCATAGCAATGTATTTGCACAGATATATGCATGTCTCGATCTTCGTGCCACCAATCACGCATACCGAGGCATGATGGCCGAGGAGTCGAAATGCACAACTCAATATAGGATGAATGCACATGAAACTACAGCTAAAACCTAACTCCATCATGGATAATCCGGAGTGTCGGTGACTGGGGAATTGAGACACATTCTGTCACTCG
Organism: Camellia sinensis; assembly: GCF_055761805.1. Classification (NCBI taxonomy): domain Eukaryota; kingdom Viridiplantae; phylum Streptophyta; class Magnoliopsida; order Ericales; family Theaceae; genus Camellia; species Camellia sinensis. The sequence goes on from NC_138974.1 coordinate 31,609,245, forward strand.
GAGTACGAAATGTACCACGTTTCCCGTGCCCGGGCTAACTCCTATTCCGAACATGATGCAATATGCATGATATGCATGAAATGCAACTAAGGTACAATCTTAACATACACGGAATGCTACGGAATGACATGGAAATGACAAGATGCAATCTAAGATACTACCTAGTATGCACAATGCTATAAAAATGAGGTGCCTCGAATTGCGTGCACACGGGCACGCAAACCGAGTCAATGACAGATGCAATGAAAATGAGGTGCCTCGAAGTACGTGCACATGGGCACGCAAACCGAGGCGATGATAAAATGTAATGAAAAATGAGGTGCCTCGAAGTACGTGCACACGGGCACGCAAACCGAGGCAATGATAAAATGCAATGAAAATGAGGTGCCTCGAAGTACGTGCACGCGGGCACGCAAACCGAGGCGATGATAAAATGCAATGAAAATGAGGTGCCTCGAAGTACGTGCACACGGGCACGCAAACCGAGGCGATGATAAAATGCAATAAAAATGAGGTGCCTCGAAGTACGTGCACACGGGCACGCAAACCGAGGCAATGATAAAATGCAATGAAAATGAGGTGCCTCGAAGTACGTGCACACGGGCACGCAAACCGAGGCAATGATAAAATGCAATGAAAATGAGGTGCCTCGAAGTACGTGCACACGGGCACGCAAACCGAGGCAATGATAAAATGCAATGAAAATGAGGTGCCTCGAAGTACGTGCACACGGGCACGCAAACCGAGGCAATGATAAAATGCAATGAAAATGAAGTGCCTCGAAGTACGTGCACACGGGCACGCAAACCGAGGCAATGACAGAATGATATGGAATGACATGGAAATGATAAATGGGCTTATACCAACATGAGTGAGCCTCAGCCACACTCACATCGGATGCCGGCGGATAAAAATGGAGTGCCTCGAAATGCGTGCACACGGGCACGCAAACCGAGGCGGTGCTAAAATGACATGGAAATGACAAATGGGCTTATACCAACATAAGTGAGCCTTAGCCACACTCACATCGGATGCCGTCGGATAAAAATAGAGTGCCTCGAAATGCGTGCCCACGGGCACGCAAACCGAGGCGATGACGGAATGATATGAAATGACATAGAAATGATAAATGGGCTTATACCAACATAAGTGAGCCTCAGCCACACTCACATCGAATGCTGTTCGGATAAAAATGAAGTGCCTCGAAATGCGTGCACGCGGGCACGCAAACCGAGGCGATGCAAAAGCGATGCGAATGACATGAAAAATGCAACATGGACTTATACTAACATGAGAGAGCCTCAGCCACACTCACATAAGATGCCGACGGATAAAAATGAGGTGCCTCGAAATGCGTGCACACGGGCACGCAAACCGAGGTAATGATAAAATACAATGAAATGGCATGAAAATGACAAATGGGCTTATACCAACATGAGTGAGCCTCAGCCACACTCACATAGGATGCCGGCGGATAAAAAAGAAGTGCCTCGAAATGCGTGCACACGGGCACGCAAACCGAGGCAGTGATAAAATGCAATGAAATGGCATGGAAATGACAAGTGGGCTTATACCAACATGAGTGAGCCTCAGCCACACTCACATCGGATGCCAGCGGATAAAAATGAAGTGCCTCGAAATGCGTGCACACGGGCACGCAAACCGAGGCAGTGATAAAATGCAATGAAATGGCATGGAAATGACAAGTGGGCTTATACCAACATGAGTGAGCCTCAGCCACACTCACATCGGATGCCAGCGGATAAAAATGAAGTGCCTCGAAATGCGTGCACACGGGCACGCAAACCGAGGCAGTGATAAAATGTGATGAAATATGGCAAAAATGATATGCAAGCATGCCAATGGAATTTCAGCAACAAAATATGGGGGAAAACAGTCCCGAAATGAAGCGAAATGACATGAAATACAAGGAAATGTCCCGAAATGCAACATTAGGCACCCGAAATGGCCTATAGCTATGCTAAACATGCACAATATGGACATGCAATGCAAAGACAGAAGCTAGACAGTCCCAAAAGATGCACTTTCACAGTTATAAACATGGTCAAACTGCAAGTATAGGTAGGGGAAAAATAGCATGCAAGAATAGGGGCCAAAAGAGGGGTAATGAAGCAAGTGGTATAAGAAAAACCCAAACTGAAAAATTTCCTTCTACAACACTGAAGATGGACCAAACATATGAACATTTACAGTATATGGAAGCCTCAAAATCAGTATAAAAACATGCTAAAAATATGATGCAAAATGAGGCTCAAAAGGTGCTAAAACATGAAGTATACAAAATAATCACCAAACAGAAAAAAAGTGTGAATGAAACATGAAGTATAGGCCAAAATAAGGCCACTTTCAGTTCGGACCAAGGTCCAAAAACAGAAGCAAAGAGGGCTACCAATTTATGCAAAAATGGAGCCAAACAAGGGATATAACTACAAGTGATACATGGAGACACCAAACAATGTTGAGCCCTTCTCCAATGTTGAAGAGGGGCTCAAAATAAGCCTTATATCAGTTTATAACATGCTCAAAAACAGATTGCTCATGGGCCAAAAATAGCATGCAAAATCATGACATACAAGATGATCAATGAAGCAAGTATATTATGGAGGGCTCAAACAGGGTTGAGCCCTTAATGAGAAGTGAAGATGAGCTCAAAATATGGCCCTTTTCAGTTAGGGTCGGAGCTTGAAACCAAAAAGAAGTGGGGCTTAGAAATAGATCAAGGAAAAGGGTCAAAAGGATCAAAGTGTAACTTACCCTTGAAGATCCAAGCTTTTGTTGCTTCTTGGGTTGATTTGCAGCTTCTTTAGCCTTCAAGAATCTTTCCTTGTTGCTGGAAATGAGATGGTGGTGGTAGAGCTTGGTGGTGTAGAAGGAATGATGGTTAGTGACTTAGGGTTTTTTGAGGAATTGAGGAGGAAGAAGATGGAGTTGGCTATGGAAGCTTGAAGAGCAATTTTTCTAACCCTTACAAAGGAGGCCACCAGCTGGTTATATGGACAAAAAGAGGGTGTAAAGGTGGGGCAAAAAGGAGGGTAAAACTCCCCCACAAAATATCCCCCGGACACAGAAAATATCTGGGGGATATTGCCCCACAGCTGTAAAGTGCACAGTGCAAGGAACACGGCCGGCCTATCACTTTTTTTGCAGGTGGCCGGCCAGCCACACCCCCTAGCCGGCCAGCCACCCCTCCTAGCCGGCCAGCCACCCCCCCTAGCCGGCCAGCTAGGGGTCAAAAGGGTCAAGTTGAATTAATGGCCGGCCACCACTTTTTAGTGGCCTCCCATGTGTGTACATCACAAATATGTGGTTCAAAGTTTAAGAAAAAAGGTCCAAGGGGTTCAACATTAGCCCGGAAGAAAGGGGTCAAAAGGGTCAGGAGGAATTAATGGCCGGCCACCACTTTTTAGTGGCCTCCCATGTGTGTACATCACAAATATGTGGTTGAAAGTTGGCAACACTAACCCTAGGGTGTTCAACATTAGCCCGGAAGTGCGAAAAACGGGCGCCGGGAGGCTCCGGAGGAGAGATAACTGGTTGCTGCAACAATTACTAGCCTCCCACCCTTCAGTGACCTTCCTGGTGATAAAACAGAGGTACCTGCCAAAAATGAACGAAAACCGATGCAAAACGAATGTTCGGGGGCCAAAACACGCAGTTCGGGGCCCCGGAAACTGCCCGTTAAACACCGAAAGTGGCGTTCGGCCACGAAGTGGGTTTCTCAGACCCCAGTGTCCCTCAAAAGGGAGAAAATAAGAAGTATGCCAAAAATCGGGGCAAACGGAGATGGTTAGGCGGTCCCGAACCGAGGCACACGGCCTGACGACTCTGAAAACCGGAAACCGGACTCCGAAATGGGAAAAATGGCCTACGGCCACCAAATGTAGCCTACGGACATTGAGAGATGGTCTGCTGGACCTCTCCCTCCCCTCAGGAAAAGAAGCAGAGAAAACCGAGTTTGGTTCGCAAACCGAGACAGGGCACAGAAGAGGGTTCGGAAGTCCGGAGGCAGGGCTCACGGCCGCGACTCCGAGACTTCTGAACGAGCACATCATGCAACATCACCAAGCGCTCAATTGGTGACGTCTGAGTCTCAAGGTCGGTCAAAAATGGGGTGTCTACAGTTGCCCCTCTTTGACAGAACTCGGAAGTCACAAGTGATGGGAGTGAATGTCAAAGCCTAGAGACGACCCATTTTTGACAAGGCCGAGGATTTAGACAAACATACAAGATAAAAAGGGATGTGCTCGCAGGCATGCCCGCAGGTAGGGGGGGCAAGATGCAAAATGATATGCGAGAAGATTTTGAAGATTGGACTTATACGCTACGCGAAGCCGGTTTTGAAAGTTGGACTTATACGCCACGCGAAGCCGATTTGAAAATTGGACTTATACGCTACGCGAAGCCGGTTTGAAAGTTGGACTTATACGCTACGCGAAGCCGGTTTGAAAATTGGACTTATACGCTACGCGACCCGGTTTGAAAGTTGGACTTATACGCTACGCGAAGCCGGTTTGAAAATTGGACTTATACGCTACGCGAAGCCGGTTTGAAAATTGAGGATTCATGCATGCAATGCACTGTAATGTAGTGACTAAAATGCAATGTAATGGCCTAGAGGTAAAGGTACCTCACAGGGGTAATTGGCGATGACTTACCTCATGCTGCTGGGGATCTTTCGCTTTTTCTTGGTTGAACTGCAGGTACTACTTTTCTCCCTGACTATGGTCGCAGCTTTCCCTATTCTCCAACAGGGTGACAGACTAGGTTGGATCAGTATCTAGAATTGAGGCGCATACAGATGCTATCTCAATCTATGGGGCTGCCATACAGATTTCAAGCCGAGGATATACCCCTGGGTATTTAAACCAGACTTTAGTCTCGGAAATCCCAAACCTTTGCGTTCTAGGCATAAGCCATTCAAACTCTAGTTTCCACCATCTCAGTTGGTCTCCTAGGAACTCACCGCAAACACAGGCAGGTGGCTATACCAGACCACCGAAAGTCGTTCGGGCACGACAAACACCAAAAGAATTGCACCTTTAGAGGATTTAAGGTCTCCTAGACCGGGGAGTGCTCAAGACAGTGCGAATAAAGATGCAGGATTTAAGGTCTCCGCAGACTGGAGGATTTAAGGTCTCCTAGACCGGGGAGTGCACAAGACAGTGCGATGCAGAAGAATGCACAAAACAGTGCTAAACAGATGCACAAAATAGTGCGATGCTAAAGGTGTACAAAACAGTACGAGCAAGGTGAATACACAAAACAGTGCGATACCAATAAGGTGCGCAAGATAGCGCGATACAATGCACTAACAAGTACAGGTGAGATGCGCAAGATAGCGCGATGGAATGCATGCAAAATGCAAGTAAGGTGCACAAAATAGTGCAATGCGCAAGAAAGCGCGAGTGATTTGAAATGCACAGGACAGTGCGATACGCTAAACAGCGCGATTGAAAATGCACTAAACAGTGCGATGCGCTAAACAGCGCGATTGAAATGCACTTAACAGCGCGTTACGCTAAACAGCGCGATTGATTTTGAAATGCACTAGACAGTGCGATACGCTAAACAGCGCGATTGATTTGAAATGCACTAAACCGTGCGATACGCTAAACAGCGCGATTGAAATGCACTAAACAGTGCGATACGCTAAGCAGCGCGATTGATTTGAAATGCACTAGACAGTGCGATACGCTAAACAGCGCGATTGATTTGAAATGCACTAGACAGTGCGATACGCTAAACAGCGCGATTGAAATGCACTAAACAGTGCGATACGCTAAACAGCGCGATTGAAATGCACAAGACAGTGCGATACGCTAAACAGCGCGATTGAAACGCACAAGACAGTGCGATACGCTAAACAGCGCGATTGAAATGCACAAGATAGTGCGATACGCTAAACAGCGCGATTGATACGCAATGCACAAAATAGTGCGAGTGAAATACAACCACAAGATGCACAAGACAGTGCTAGTGAGATACAAAGTGTAAGTGCACAAGATGGTGCGAGTGAATGCATGTTCCATGCAAATGAGGTGCATTTTCTATGCAAATATGGAAGAGTGCATTTTCTATGCAAGTATGGAAGAGTGCATTTTCTATGCAAAAGATACGAGCATTTTCTATGCAAGAAACAGGAGCATATTCTGTGCAATATTGAAAGCAAATTCTATGCAGAATCGAAAGTAGGCATATTCTATGCATGAATCATAACGATGTGTGGCACGCATGCAACAGAAGTGTATATGAAAGTGCACATTCTATGTAGTAGAGGAGCATCAAATATGTACTCTGGTGCCTCTGATTTGTCTCTTAGAGGACTTTGCAACACACTCAGCTCAAAAGGGGCACACCCTGTTCATATTGGCGGGAGATAACATCTGCTGCTGCTGCTTTAATTGCCGTTCCGACTTGAAGCATGCTTAAGCTTGGAGTAGAGGCACGCTCATTCTTCAGGGCACTGGCAAGGCCTGAAGAGGTACATATGGAATGTAATCTCAGAATTTTTTGAAGGTGAAACACACTCAGATGCTCAAAATTTTCCCTATTTTCTTTTGCCTCGTAGTCCGGAACTTATATAGCTTCAGATAGGTCCTTGTTTTACCGTTCACACTTATTGGGGGTGGACCCTGCAGTTTTATGAAAGAACGAATCTTGTTTTGCACAAATGTGGAGAATGGCACAGCACTCTAAGCACAAGATGATTTTTTTTTTTTGGAAATTGAGAAATGAGTTCTTAACCGGGTATTGAGCCGACGACTGGCCACAGCCAAAACGACTCGACAAGGAAAAAAAAACAAAGGTAAACAACCTAAACACATCGGGTAACACTCGAAACGACTCAAAACAAGAATCGAGATAAAACAAAAAGACACGACACTCAAATGTGCACAGGGAGCCTGTTTCACCGGGTAGTGTTTCCCACCCTTTCTTATTTGTGGTTCTCACATCACTCGGCCCTCAAGCTCTGTTTTTTTTTTTTCTGAAAAAAGCCCCTTTCTCACTTTTTCTCTCATCGTACATCTCTCTATTCTTCAATCTCTCGTTTTTCATCCCTCCCCTGGGTGGTTGATGGATGAACAGGAAGTTGCGGGCTCACGCCCAACATAATCAGCTCGCGGCTTTTTCCTTCGGTGACATCTGTCGATGCGCCGGATGAGGGAATGGAGCATCTTGATCCATTCCGAATTGTGCTTCGCACTCGGCTTGATACCTTGCTGCTTGGAAGATGAGGGAACCTTCAGCCGTTTTGTGATCAGCCTCAGTGGTGCCCTTTTCTGGCGAATATGGTGCCCTTTCGGCAAGTAGAGTTCCCTTTTTGACAAGTAAGTTGACAACAGGAGGAAGACAGGACATCTGACTCAACTGTGCCCCTATTTCATCATTTTGACCATTTTTTAGTTTTAGTTTTCTCCTAAAAAAATTTGACCAAAATGAGAGTTAGATTAACATACTTGTTCAATTTTCTGATTAAAAATCATGCAAGTTAGGCAGTGAGCACTGAGAGTTTTCCTTTTTTGGGTCCAAGAAATGGTCCAGTTTTGAAAATGGAATACTTTTCGAGAAGATTAGTCAACCTCAGTAAAAATTCTCAAAAACTATTTTCGTAAACGACCACTGTTCTACGAGCATGGGACCTACTCTTGAGATGCGCAACCTCAGATCCATGGTAATGAAAAATTGCCCCTTGTCTGAAGGACACTGCATGGCAACGGAATGTTGCCCCTTGTTTGAAATGGCACCGCGGCGTTCTGAATGGCAACGGAAAGTTGCCCCTTGTTTGGATAGCACCGCAGCGCATTGAATGGCAACGGAAAGTTGCCCCTTGTTTGAATGGCACCGTAGTGTATTGTAGTCAGTCCTCAGAGCGACGACCACAACCAGACTCTCAGATATAGGGAAGGCAAAGATTATCAGAACCATTACATGGACATGATTGAGTTTGAAGTGTTTTACGGCTGGACATCAGAATGAAGTTGCCTACGTATCCCAAAGATGGGAATCAAGCCTTACGTAGTTCGGGGTTAAGGTACACTCGGGTATTAACCTCTCCTTTTTAGGCTCTAACTTTTGCCAAGGCGCCCGTTGCGGGTTTTCGACCTTGCGAGCTTTGTTCTTCTTTTCTTTTCAATTCTTTTCATTTCTTTTTCCTTTTTTTGATTTTTTTTTCGTTCTTTTCTTTGCATCTTTCTTTTTTGTTCTCTTTTTTTCTTTTTGCATTTTTTGCTTCTTCTTTTTTGTATTTTTCTCTTGCTCTAACTTTTGCCTAGGTCGCCCTTCCGGGTTTTCGGCCCAGCGAGCCTCTCAAGGGTAAAAGTATAACAAGTCCATGCCAAATGGTTTTGAGATCCTGGAGTCATCTGAATCCAGGAGAATGGCTGCTGCTTTGCTTTGTAAGCTTCTTCTGATGAGATCTGATCTTCTTGACCTGACTTCGGTGCCTCTTGTTCGAGGGCTGCTTCAAATCTAGCCACACAGGCCTCACATCGTAGTTGACTGTCGAACCTTCTGAATTCAAGTTCAAGGTTTGGAAGCGGAGGGGTTGAGTCTCGAGGCTGAGAGCGATCCTAAGCTGCACAATCTCAAGAGCGATTCCACACAGGTCATCGCAGGACCGCTCAAAACATTTTTTTTTTTTGAAAGTTTTTTAAGGAAGTGACAAATCGCTCGCGCTGAAAATAGTGTGAAACCAGTCTGGATCAAGCCAGGGTCCTTCTCAGTACTCACGCTAACAAGCATGATTTCATTCATTAAGGGCTTAGCACGCCTCTCTTTCTCTCAAATGATCAAAGTTTTGCAAATCTCGAGGAATTCCTTCCTCTTCGTTTTCACCGCAGTGTTCAAAAAAAAAAAAGTTTTGAAAAACTTAGGTCGATACAATGATTTTGGGGTGCAGAAGAGTAGGCGAAAAGTACTGCCATTTCATTCAAACTTTCTGGCACAACTGGCGCAAGGCAGAAGCAAACACAAGAGTGTGAAAATCACTGCTGTTTCATTCAAATCTTTTGGTACCATTGGCTCCCCGGCAGAAACAGACTCAAAAGAAAACAAAAGGACAAACACAAAACAAAATGGTGATGCCCGAGGCAACACCCCCTGGAATCACCTGACTCCTATACAACAGGACTGACTCGATACAACAAGATAGACCCAAAACAAAAAGAGACTGACTCAAAACAAAAAGACAGACTCAAAACAAAACAACAAGGCTGACCCAATACCTAAGTCAGAATGTACAAAAAAAACTGGTATTTGCAAATTGCTCAGAACAGTGCATGCCATTCCCACGCCTGGAGTTAACTGGGTGCCGCCCGCAGGTGGTTCAACCTCTGATCAGATCACATTATCCCCCAAGTTCACTGATCAAGTGCCAATAGACTTTGCAGGACTTAGCAGGGGGATGATCCCATTGTCGATCAGATCTTGTATTTCGTGACGGAGACGAAAGCACATGTCAGTGTCATGACCGGTTTGCTGATGGAAGGCACAGTAGTCGGCTGGGTTGTGCGAGAGAGGGAGGTTCTTTGGTAATGGCTGCGGCTCCAGGGGCTTCAAATCCCCCTCTCTAACCAAGATCCTAAAGGCCGCTGATAGAGACATGTATAGTGGTGCGAACACCCTCTGGCCTCGAGGTGGGTATTTTGAGGTTTGTGGATTTTTACTGGGTGCACCAGCAAAGGGATTGGCAGGTGCTGGCCTGGTTTGCCGATCTCTTCCGAGTAAGGGTTTAGAGCTGAAAGGAACATTCCTGGTACAGCGGCCCTTCTCCCGGATTGCCCCTTGATTCAGACTAATCTCATGCTGAGTGGCGAAAGTGTTGACTACAATTTCTGCAACAACTGCGAGTACTTGCTGCTTGTTCAGCCCTTCGGCTTTCAAAGCCTCAATATCCCACCGAAGGTGTTCATGGGGACCAATGCCTGCCCCTACCTTGCTCTTACCAGTCGCTTCCACTTTGCCAAGGGATTGGCCTTCCTCAAACGCAGCTCGTCCCAACATCGGGGAGTCTTTTGACATGAAGTTCCCGGTATGTGGTGTGGTCGATGATGGAGCCAATGTCCCGGAGGCCAGATCTGTCACGGTTTTTTGAAGATCTTTAATCATTCCCATCAACTCAGAAATAGTGGGTTCACGGGTTTGAGATGGTTGAGGTTCAGGTGCATCCATCATGCATAGGTCTATGCTTTCTGGGATAAACACCTCAGGCTTGGGTAGATGGGCCGGGGTGATGTATATGCTGGGGTCAAAGGTGGATGGCAGTATGTGGATGTGATTGAGGTAGGCAGGAGATGTTTGGTCATTAGGGTCTGAAGGTGGAGCTATCGTCCGGTTGTCGATGAGATTTTGGACCTCATGACGAAGGCGGTAGCAACGGTCGGTACCATGACCGCGCTGCTGATGGTACATACAATACTTGGCGGGGTTATGTCTGGCTGGGAGTGGGTTGGGAAGAGGTTGAGGATCGAGGGGTTTGAGATGCCCTTTTTCCATCAAGGCTTTCAGTGTGCTAGTCAGGCTCATATAGAGGGGGGTGAAAGTTCTACCCTGAGCTCGGACTGGGCCAGCTGTTTGTAGGCTTGGTTTGGCAAAAGGGTCGGCTGTGGTGACCGTATTGATTTCGGTGGGTTTGGGAATGCTACTACCAGCGTTGGTACTCCTTGAAATTACCTTCCTTGTCAGTTCCCTTGTCCTGGGAATGATCCCGCTGTTGAACGCATTCTCGACTTGAACCCTCAGTTCATGCAAATTTTTGAAAGTGAATAGTGGAACGACTATCAACTTTTGCAACATATCATGCTCGAGGTTTCGGACCATCATCTGCACTTGATCCTTCTCAGAAGGGCGACGATCTGTCATTTGTGCTGCCTTGGCTCTCCACCTTGCAATGAATTCCACAAAAGGCTCTGTTGGGTTCTGGCGGGTTGCTTCAAGCTCTTGGATGGTCATTTCAACTTGGGTATTGTAGGAATACTGATCGACAAAGGCCTCAGCCAGTTCTTCCCAGTTTTGCTTCACTGTATCCTCCAATTTGGTATACCAGGTGGCTGCTACACCCGACAGGGTTCTTCCATACAGAGAGAGTTTTTGTGGCTTAGTCAGACCCATCGGTTTTAGGACATCCAAGAAAAGTCGGATATGTACCATTGGATCTCCAGACCCGTCGAAACGGTCGATATATGGCATTTTGAATCTGTCTGGGAGCCGGATGGAAGCCTCGGTGTGCCCATCCTCAATGCCAGGAATGGAATTAAGGCCCTGTGCCCTTTTGAATTGCTTCTCAAGGTTTGCAATTTTCACTGCAGTCGGATTGAACTCATCAACATGAAAGGGTTGAGTTCTCTCATTAGGCTACACCAGGGGTCTGAGCACCTGAGCTTGAGTCGACCCTTCTCGAGGATTCAGACACTGCAAATCTTCAACTGGCGGAATTGGGTCAAAGTTCGGCTGGGGTCCCAAAGCTGGATGTGAGACAGATGCCCCAGATGGGCGCTGCGTTTCAATACAGGTCTCAGCCTGCATGGCAGTTCCCTGATTTAGCGCTGCTGTCACGGCCGCAAATTCTTCCGAACCTTGTGCCATCACGGCCTGCTGGGTCTGAACAAAGGTGATGTGACTGGTGACTGACAGATTAGATGAACAAATGAGCCCTGACCGGCTTTTCTTTACCTTGCCTCAGCGAAAAAAACACTGGTTGCCCTTGAACTGAATCTCTGACCTAGCAAAGTCTATCGGCACAAGTTCGATGAACCTTGGGGGATATCAGAGCCTTCTGAAGCTATGGTTCCCAGACTACCCTGCAAAAGAGAAAACAGACAGCATCTTAGCCTGATTCCATCTGAACAGATACGAGCATAGTTGAATGAGTGTGCCCTCTACTGAATTCTACCCCAAAATTCGGCCTCAAAAACTGAGTCTGATACCCACAGGTAAAGCTGACTCCCAAATACTGATAGTAATGCCCGCAGGCCTGATGCCAAAATTCGCAAACTGGTGCCCGCAGGCCTGATGCCCAAACTCATATACTGATACATGCATTCCTGTAGAGACGCACTCTAAAGCACATAACAGATAAGTGAGAGCCAAAACACCCCTATGTTGGGGTAGGGTTTCCCTGTCCTATTTTGTCAGGAGCTAGGGTTTCATTACGCACACAGCGGCTTCAAACAACCTATAAACGGGTAAGCAACCTGTCCTAATTTGGAATGGTCACTATGGATCCGAATATGCACTAGGTCGAAAGGTCAAAGAGGGTGCCCCGGTAAAACCGGGGTTTGTGTTCCCATACTGGCAGAGCCCACAACCGGTCAGCCTTATGGTCATGCCTTGACAAGACAAGCCTCTGGCAAACCGTTCAGGAATAGCAGATGGCAAACACGGTGTCCTAGGCGCACCAATGCAAATGCAATGCAAAGAAACACACAAGTGTAGCCAAAAACAGATATCATGAGTTCGAGTCAAGTTCTCTAAATCCCCAGCAGAGTCGCCAGAAACTGTAACAAGCTCGCGGGGGACCTCGCTACAGCTCGGACTCGATTTGTGTAGTCACGGTTCTAAGTCTGAACCAAAGAGTCCAAATCCAGCAAATCGTTTTGTGAAAAAAACTGATTTTTGAAAGAAGTGCCAAACATGGACTGCTTTGCCAGATACAGAGTCGCCACCTAAATATTTTATTTGGGAAATTTAGGAAACCCTGACTCGGTGCCAAAAGGCCACGTGTCCGTCATCACCAAAGTTGCCTCGGCTCGGGAACTTGGGTACGATTGGGGAAGGTCACTTCGTGAGCACCCCCGCTCGCCCGGTCATAGACCGGCCTCTACTAACCATGATATCAATTTTTGAAAACATTGTGTGCTCTTATTCCGGTTATTAGCCTAGATTACTATGTGATGCGCACAGCATACAATTATAGACCGGGTCGCCTGAATTGGAACAAAACATTTCGTGCTTGTTTTTGAAAATGGTTTGCTACCCGCAGGTAGGCTTGAAACATTTGATGTTTTACTCCAATTCAGATAACACAGCCTCCACCCACAGGCATTCAGGCAGTTAAATCATGTAAGCACATAGCCTCATGGTAAGCATGCTATCATGGCATTCACTCACACGCATGCAAGGATGCTAAAGCATAAAGCTTACCGAGTACTCCAAGCCAAAAACAGAAACTACATTAGAAATCATGCATGATCCTAAGTATACAAAGATGCTTAATGCAACACATGCAAAATGCAACTATAGTAGGCTCGGCTATTCTAAGATGGCATATGAAATGCTACAACTAACATGTATTCAACTTTGAAATTGAAAGTACAATGCAGTTAGTATGATGCGCCGAGCCCGGTGCATGCAATACAGATGAATGAATGCAAACATGCTGTCATACTGTATGCTAATTTAAATATGCCCTAATCTAACCATCATAAGCGGATAAATAAAAGGGAGAAAGACGTGGGGTTGGAAGACATACATCACACTCACGCACACTTATTACAGTTGTGTCCTCACTCGGAGGATCCGAATAAATAATACAGTCCGAATATTACAGTCCCCAAAATAAAAGAATATTACAGTCCAAAATATTACAGAATTCTAATTAATTAATGAATTAACTAGAAAGCAAATAAACTGGCGTGCAAGCCAGGGACTGCCTTGCTTCTGATGGATGATGCATGCCCGGATTGTCTTGCGCGGAAATCCACCGGAATGCCCCAATTAGCCTCTGTTTACACCTGTCCTTGAAATGCGTGCCAATTCCCAAAATGTTGCTGATTCCTGATTTTGCTGCAACAGAGAGCAGGAGAGGGGCATAGCAATGTATTTGCACAGATATATGCATGTCTCGATCTTCGTGCCACCAATCACGCATACCGAGGCATGATGGCCGAGGAGTCGAAATGCACAACTCAATATAGGATGAATGCACATGAAACTACAGCTAAAACCTAACTCCATCATGGATAATCCGGAGTGTCGGTGACTGGGGAATTGAGACACATTCTGTCACTCGGAGTACGAAATGTACCACGTTTCCCGTGCCCGGGCTAACTCCTATTCCGAACATGATGCAATATGCATGATATGCATGAAATGCAACTAAGGTACAATCCTAACATACACGGAATACTACGGAATGACATGGAAATGACAAGATGCAATCTAAGATACTACCTAGTATGCACAATGCTATGAAAATGAGGTGCCTCGAATTGCGTGCACACGGGCACGCAAACCGAGTCAATGACAGATGCAATGAAAATGAGGTGCCTCGAAGTACGTGCACATGGGCACGCAAACCGAGGCGATGATAAAATGCAATGAAAAATGAGGTGCCTCGAAGTACGTGCACACGGGCACGCAAACCGAGGCAATGATAAAATGCAATGAAAATGAGGTGCCTCGAAGTACGTGCACGCGGGCACGCAAACCGAGGCAATGATAAAATGCAATGAAAATGAGGTGCCTCGAAGTACGTGCACACGGGCACGCAAACCGAGGCGATGATAAAATGCAATGAAAATGAGGTGCCTCGAAGTACGTGCACACGGGCACGCAAACCGAGGCAATGATAAAATGCAATGAAAATGAGGTGCCTCGAAGTACGTGCACACGGGCACGCAAACCGAGGCAATGATAAAATGCAATGAAAATGAGGTGCCTCGAAGTACGTGCACACGGGCACGCAAACCGAGGCAATGATAAAATGCAATGAAAATGAGGTGCCTCGAAGTACGTGCACACGGGCACGCAAACCGAGGCAATGATAAAATGCAATGAAAATGAGGTGCCTCGAAGTACGTGCACACGGGCACGCAAACCGAGGCAATGATAAAATGCAATGAAAATGAAGTGCCTCGAAGTACGTGCACACGGGCACGCAAACCGAGGCAATGACAGAATGATATGGAATGACATGGAAATGATAAATGGGCTTATACCAACATGAGTGAGCCTCAGCCACACTCACATCGGATGCCGGCGGATAAAAATGGAGTGCCTCGAAATGCGTGCACACGGGCACGCAAACCGAGGCGGTGCTAAAATGACATGGAAATGACAAATGGGCTTATACCAACATAAGTGAGCCTCAGCCACACTCACATCGGATGCCGTCGGATAAAAATAGAGTGCCTCGAAATGCGTGCCCACGGGCACGCAAACCGAGGCGATGACGGAATGATATGAAATGACATAGAAATGATAAATGGGCTTATACCAACATAAGTGAGCCTCAGCCACACTCACATCGGATGCCGTTCGGATAAAAATGAAGTGCCTCGAAATGCGTGCACGCGGGCACGCAAACCGAGGCGATGCAAAAGCGATGCGAATGACATGAAAAATGCAACATGGACTTATACTAACATGAGAGAGCCTCAGCCACACTCACATAAGATGCCGACGGATAAAAATGAGGTGCCTCGAAATGCGTGCACACGGGCACGCAAACCGAGGTAATGATAAAATACAATGAAATGGCATGAAAATGACAAATGGGCTTATACCAACATGAGTGAGCCTCAGCCACACTCACATAGGATGCCGGCGGATAAAAAAGAAGTGCCTCGAAATGCGTGCACACGGGCACGCAAACCGAGGCAGTGATAAAATGCAATGAAATGGCATGGAAATGACAAGTGGGCTTATACCAACATGAGTGAGCCTCAGCCACACTCACATCGGATGCCAGCGGATAAAAATGAAGTGCCTCGAAATGCGTGCACACGGGCACGCAAACCGAGGCAGTGATAAAATGCAATGAAATGGCATGGAAATGACAAGTGGGCTTATACCAACATGAATGAGCCTCAGCCACACTCACATCGGATGCCAGCGGATAAAAATGAAGTGCCTCGAAATGCGTGCACACGGGCACGCAAACCGAGGCAGTGATAAAATGTGATGAAATATGGCAAAAATGATATGCAAGCATGCCAATGGAATTTCAGCAACAAAATATGGGGGAAAACAGTCCCGAAATGAAGCGAAATGACATGAAATACAAGGAAATGTCCCGAAATGCAACATTAGGCACCCGAAATGGCCTATAGCTATGCTAAACATGCACAATATGGACATGCAATGCAAAGACAGAAGCTAGACAGTCCCAAAAGATGCACTTTCACAGTTATAAACATGGTCAAACTGCAAGTATAGGTAGGGGAAAAATAGCATGCAAGAATAGGGGCCAAAAGAGGGGTAATGAAGCAAGTGGTATAAGAAAAACCCAAACTGAAAAATTTCCTTCTACAACACTGAAGATGGACCAAACATATGAACATTTACAGTATATGGAAGCCTCAAAATCAGTATAAAAACATGCTAAAAATATGATGCAAAATGAGGCTCAAAAGGTGCTAAAACATGAAGTATACAAAATAATCACCAAACAGAAAAAAAGTGTGAATGAAACATGAAGTATAGGCCAAAATAAGGCCACTTTCAGTTCGGACCAAGGTCCAAAAACAGAAGCAAAGAGGGCTACCAATTTATGCAAAAATGGAGCCAAACAAGGGATATAACTACAAGTGATACATGGAGACACCAAACAATGTTGAGCCCTTCTCCAATGTTGAAGAGGGGCTCAAAATAAGCCTTATATCAGTTTATAACATGCTCAAAAACAGATTGCTCATGGGCCAAAAATAGCATGCAAAATCATGACATACAAGATGATCAATGAAGCAAGTATATTATGGAGGGCTCAAACAGGGTTGAGCCCTTAATGAGAAGTGAAGATGAGCTCAAAATATGGCCCTTTTCAGTTAGGGTCGGAGCTTGAAACCAAAAAGAAGTGGGGCTTAGAAATAGATCAAGGAAAAGGGTCAAAAGGATCAAAGTGTAACTTACCCTTGAAGATCCAAGCTTTTGTTGCTTCTTGGGTTGATTTGCAGCTTCTTTAGCCTTCAAGAATCTTTCCTTGTTGCTGGAAATGAGATGGTGGTGGTAGAGCTTGGTGGTGTAGAAGGAATGATGGTTAGTGACTTAGGGTTTTTTGAGGAATTGAGGAGGAAGAAGATGGAGTTGGCTATGGAAGCTTGAAGAGCAATTTTTCTAACCCTTACAAAGGAGGCCACCAGCTGGTTATATGGACAAAAAGAGGGTGTAAAGGTGGGGCAAAAAGGAGGGTAAAACTCCCCCACAAAATATCCCCCGGACACAGAAAATATCTGGGGGATATTGCCCCACAGCTGTAAAGTGCACAGTGCAAGGAACACGGCCGGCCTATCACTTTTTTTGCAGGTGGCCGGCCAGCCACACCCCCTAGCCGGCCAGCCACCCCTCCTAGCCGGCCAGCCACCCCCCCTAGCCGGCCAGCTAGGGGTCAAAAGGGTCAAGTTGAATTAATGGCCGGCCACCACTTTTTAGTGGCCTCCCATGTGTGTACATCACAAATATGTGGTTCAAAGTTTAAGAAAAAAGGTCCAAGGGGTTCAACATTAGCCCGGAAGAAAGGGGTCAAAAGGGTCAGGAGGAATTAATGGCCGGCCACCACTTTTTAGTGGCCTCCCATGTGTGTACATCACAAATATGTGGTTGAAAGTTGGCAACACTAACCCTAGGGTGTTCAACATTAGCCCGGAAGTGCGAAAAACGGGCGCCGGGAGGCTCCGGAGGAGAGATAACTGGTTGCTGCAACAATTACTAGCCTCCCACCCTTCAGTGACCTTCCTGGTGATAAAACAGAGGTACCTGCCAAAAATGAACGAAAACCGATGCAAAACGAATGTTCGGGGGCCAAAACACGCAGTTCGGGGCCCCGGAAACTGCCCGTTAAACACCGAAAGTGGCGTTCGGCCACGAAGTGGGTTTCTCAGACCCCAGTGTCCCTCAAAAGGGAGAAAATAAGAAGTATGCCAAAAATCGGGGCAAACGGAGATGGTTAGGCGGTCCCGAACCGAGGCACACGGCCTGACGGCTCTGAAAACCGGAAACCGGACTCCGAAATGGGAAAAATGGCCTACGGCCACCAAATGTAGCCTACGGACATTGAGAGATGGTCTGCTGGACCTCTCCCTCCCCTCAGGAAAAGAAGCAGAGAAAACCGAGTTTGGTTCGCAAACCGAGACAGGGCACAGAAGAGGGTTCGGAAGTCCGGAGGCAGGGCTCACGGCCGCGACTCCGAGACTTCTGAACGAGCACATCATGCAACATCACCAAGCGCTCAATTGGTGACGTCTGAGTCTCAAGGTCGGTCAAAAATGGGGTGTCTACACTCAGCAAAATCGAAATGCTGAAAGGAAAAATAGGACTTTAAAAGAAATGATGAATACCATGTTAATAAGTTCTGGATTACATCAGAACTTGTGGGGGGAAGTAATACTTTATGTTAATTATATACTTAATAAAGTACCCTGAAAAAAAGTGAATCAAACACCTTATGAAATGTGATATGGGAGAGTACCATCCTGCAAAAACTTAAAAGTGTGGGGGTGTTTGGCTAAAGTGGCTATTCCTAGTCCTAAAAAGACTAAGATAGGTCATAAAACCGTTGATTGCATTTTCATTGGTTGTACCAAGAATAGTAGTGCATATCGGTTTTTAATTCATAAATTAGAACATTCTGAAATGTATGTAAATACTATTATTGAATCTCGGAATGCGTCTTTCTTTGAACATGTGTTTCCGAATAAGATTGGAAAAGAGACTAGTAATAAGAAAAGATCTTTTGATACTATTACTAATAATGATCAAGAACATGATCAAGAACAAGAGCAAGAGATAAATCAAAATGAGGAAGAGGGACTCAGGCGTAGTGAACGTGCTAGAACCACAAAATCTTTTGGTCTAGATTTTCTAACTTTTTTGTTAGAAAATGAGCCTTTAACTTTTAAAGAAGTTATGTCTAGTCCTAAGGCTCCTTTATGGAAAGAAGCTGTCAATAGTGAAGTTGAATCCATCTTGCAAAATCACACTTAGGAATTGGTGGATTTGCCACCAGGTTTTAAACCTCTTGGGTACCAGTGGATTTTTAAGAGAAAAATGAAAACGGATGGATCAATTGACAAATATAAGGCGAGACTTGTGATCAAAGGTTTTAGACAAAAAGAAGGTCTTGATTACTTTGACACATACTCACCGGCTACTAGAATAACATCCATTAGAATGCTAATTGCTATTGCATCTTTGTACAATCTAGAAATTCATCAAATTGATGTGAAAACCGCTTTCTTAAATAGTGAGTTAGATGAAGAAATTTACATGGAACAACCAGAAGGATTTTCTATTCCAGGAAAAGAAAAGAAAGTGTGTAAATCGGTTAAATCATTATATGGTTTAAAACAAGCGCCAAAGCAATGGCATGAAAAATTTGACAAGGCAATGATGTCAAATGGATTTAAAATTAATGAGTATGACAAATGTGTCTATATTAAAAACACTAGCAACAGTTATGTTATAGTATGTCTTTATGTCGATGATATGCTCATCATAGGTAGTAATAATGACATGATTAAAACTACCAAGAAAATGTTGAATAAACATTTTGACATAAAGGACATGGGCATTGCTGATGTAATTCTTGGTACTAAAATTACCAAAATATCAGAAGGTTTGCTTTGTCACAATCTCATTACATTGAGAAAATACTTGACAAATTCAGCAAAGATGATGATCACCTTGCTAGAACACATGTGGATGTTAATTTGTTTCTTTCTAAGAATGTACAGGAAAATATTTCTCAATTAGAGTATGCCCAAATTATTGGAAGCTTAATGTACTTGATAAACTGCACTCTCTCGGATATATCTTATGCAGTAAGTAAATTAAGTAGATATACGAGTAATTCGGGAGTAGAACATTGGAAAACAATTATAAGGGTTGTAAGATACCTCAGATTGACTTGTAACATTGGCTAATTATACTAGATATCCAGCAGTACTTGAAAGATACTATGATGCAAATTGGATATTGGATACTAGAGACTCAAAATCCACTAGTGGGTATGTCTTTACTCTTGGTGATGCAGCTGTATCTTGGAAATCTTTCAAACAGACTTGCATAGCTAGGTCTACAATGGAATCAGAATTCATAGCTTTAGATAAAGCTAGGGAAGAAGTAGAATGGCTTCGCCACTTCCTTGAAGATATTCCAATGTGGCCAAAATCAGTGCCTGCTATATGCATACATTGTGATAGTCAATCAGTAATTGGTAAAGCACAGAGTCATATGTATAACGGTAAGTTACGATACATTCGTTGTCGACATAACACCGTAAGATAACTACTCTTTAATGGAATTATTTCCATTGAATATGTGAAGTCTAAAGACAACATAGTGGATCCACTAACCAAAGGGTTAGCAAGAGAGTTAGTTGAAAATTCATCGAGGGGAATGGGACTTAAGCCTATTAAATAAAAGTTACCATAATGGCAACCCAACCTAGTTGACTAGAGATCCTAAGATTTAGGTTCAAAGGGACAACCGAGTTGTGTATGACTCATAAGGATCACTAGGGATTCAAACTCCTATCCATTTCTATGATGAAATAGTGATGTCTACAGCATTTTAGGTTAAGTAAAATTTTAATGATTCTTATATCTAGGTAAACCTAATGGAGTATGGGAGGATACTCTTCATAAGAATCACCTATGTGAGTGTGAACTGGGTCTGTTCTATGGGATTTGTGAAGGGCTACGAATCTTTAGAGCACTCATGAAAGACCAAGTTTTTTAGGGCCAAAATGAACACAATAGTGAGAATTAAACTGTGTCTGGTAATATGTTGTGTGAGTTCTATTGTCTTGGTTTACACAAACGGCTAAACAGTTCAAGACATCATGTTCACTGGTTAGCTAGTAAATCCGATAGTGTCTCACAAGAGAAGGTTCAAAGCCAAAAGCTACCTATCCTTTGCAGAATATTTCCAATTTCTGTACTCTCTGTAATTATATCATGTTGTATTTTCTCTCCATCAAATTCCATTCATGTGGGGGATTGTTGGAAAAATTTGGTTTTTATAGGCTTATTTTGGGCCAACTTTGAGTCCAATTTTGAGTAGGTCCTAAGCGTCTTTTGGAGTGGGCCAAAGAGGTGACGTGTTCCTTGCCGCATGGCAAGTCACACGGTGAAGATGGTTTGTCAAAACCATTTATGAGTGAATGGAAACTTGAGGTCATTTTCGGGTTCGTGAAATGGACATTTAAAGAATTTAATGTGGGTTTCCTTGTAAGGCTTGTCCCACATTGAAAGTTGAAGAGAACTTGTGATGGGTCGTTGCACACACTAAATATAAACACTAAACTATACCAAATTCTATTAGAATAATGGCAAGTTCAGGTATCGATCCTGTAACAACCCTCGTACTGTTTACTGATTAGGGACTGATTGATTACCGATAATCACCGATTACTGTTAAACGAAACGGATAATGACTGATAACTGACCGATAATTGAACTGATTAAAAGTACTGAACTGACTGACCGAAACTGGAAACCGAATTGATTGAGTATATGTTAGTTAAATTGCATTATATCTGTTTGATTGTATGATTATCTGTTCATGTTTATATGTTTAAACTGCTAATTGAAGGCCTTATCGGCGGCCGAATTAGAAACCGATTGAGGTTCCGTGACCCTCATAATTAATGTGATTTTATGGTATATTTATCTGAAAACTGATTAAATTAGATTAAAATAAGCCAATTAAAGAGTTTGCCATAATTACCATTTTGCCACTTAAGTGGCCCACTACTTGGATCATCTTTGATTCTCATTATGCTCACACATACACATTTCATCAGCTCTTGTTGAGCACACCACCGACTAGAGAGAGAGAGGTAGGGAGTTAGAGTGAATTCACCTTGAATTCCTTGGAAACTTGAAGAATTGCTTGGTAATTGAAGTGTATTTGCATATTTGAGCTCCCTCACTCCTAATTCTACAAGACTAAGGTAGGACATCCATCTTCTTGTTGCTGTTCTTGAGTTCATTCTTGCATGATTCATGTTAATTTGTAGAGCTAAGTCAGATTTGGTTCATTAATGATGGATTGAAGATCATTTCTTGCATGCATGTTGGTATTGTTGCAATTTGAGGTTGATTACATGGACATTAGTGCATGCATGCTCATATTGTTGTTATAGACCATGTTTCCACCTGATTTGAAAAGAAATGAGCTCATTTGATCAAGCTTTGGAGCTTTAATTTGGTTTAAAACTCATGCATGACATGTTTGAATGTTGTTCTTGAAAATGGGTTTGAATATGGTTCTAATTGACTCACCTTTGGGGCTTGAATTCATAAATTGAGCTTTGAAACTTGTTATACATTGAATTTAATGATGTTTTCCAGAATTTGGGCCCAAGAGGTCGAGTTTGGAGTGGTTGAATGCTTGGTTTGAGCTTGGGAGGCAAATCTGGAAATTCCAGATTTGGCTTCCTCGCTCGAGCGAAGGATTCCCCGCTCGAGCGAGCACCTTTGTCCAGGGCTCCGCTCGAGCGACCATCGAGCGACGATCGCGCGTAAAATTTCAGCATCCAGTACTTTTACTGTTTTGCAGACCGCTCGAGCGAAGGATTCCTCGCTCGAGCGAAGCCTTTGATTTTGGACTTACGCTCGAGCGTAGAAAGTCTCGCTCGAGCGAAGCCCCTATTTTCAGCAAAGTTTGCAAAATGTTTTCTAAGTGTATTTTTGCGTCCTCATTTCATCCTAGGCATTCTTAGGCCTAGTTTAAGGCATCTTGATGAGGATATCATTGTAGAACACACCAAGGCAAATTAGGGATTAAGTTATAAGATTTCCCAACTGTGTAGCTTAGTGTGTTCAACCTGTGAACTGTGTAGGGTTGGCAACTGGGGAGACACGCTCTAGCATACTGTAGCCCAGAACTCTGTGAGTAACAATTGTGTAAAGATATGTTCAACTGATTATCTTCTGAATACTGAACTGAACTGTTTACTGAATTGGTATTATTTACTGAATGAATGTATGTCCTTTATTTCTGAACTGTACTGTGGCATCCTTAGTACCTACGGTTTACTGTTACTGTTACTGTTACAGAGATCTCTGTCGGTTCCCTCGTGGAACCACTACTGTTTACTGACTGATGGCCATCATTACTGTTCGGTCTTTTAAGACCTACTGTTACTGTTATGCTAATGGATGTACCACATATGACTGCTTACTGTACTGAGCAACTGAATTACTGATTGAAATGAACTGTTTTCATTACTGTAAGGACATTCATTCTAAACCCCTTTACGCTTTATGTTATTCACTGGGCTTTAGCTCACTGCTCATATATATATGTAGGTGTACAGGCACCAGACCGCAGCTAGAGGCGTCAGGGTTACTCCAATTTTGTCAAGCCAGCCTTTGTGCCTCACTGCGAGGTTCCGAGTTGCCAAGCTATGGCTTGGGGGTGTTTTGTTGGTTTTCCCCCGCCTGTCTTCTGTACTGTCTAACTGTTTTGTATAGCCTGACTGTTTACGGTACTGTTATAAAGGGATTAGGTCCCTGTACTGTGTGACTGTAAATTTTGTATAGACCGTACTGTTTTGTACAGATAGAATGTTTTCTGTACTGTTATGTAGGGTTGAGTCCCTAGTTTGAATGGATGTGAATATTGTACATACTGTTCTGCACTGTTTATGTATAAATGTATGAAAAGAATCTTTTTGGCATACAGACTGTCACAGCTCAATGGACACTATTTATTTACTGTATTGGCTTCCGCCAGGCCCTGTACTCTGTTTCACTGTATTACTGTTAAGCAGGCCTTCGGTAATCCCGGATTACTGGCCGGTTACGGTGCTAAACCCATAGGGCCGGGTTTGGGTCGTGACAGAGTGGTATCAGAGCGAAGTTACTTACCACGAGTTATACCGCACACACGTGTCCAAATGAGCTATAGGGTGTCCTAGGAAAGTTATTAGGGCATCTCATGAACTTGAAAAGTGTGTGGTTATGTTATGACTGAATATCTGCTAATGTGTTAAACTGTTAAACAAATGACTGCTTATGTTTAAAACTGTTATAACTGCTTATAGTGAAATGGACAATGCAAATGAACCTGAGTCCTCATCTACTGAGGCAAGAATGGAAAGAATGGAAAGAATGATCGAACTGATAACTGCTAGACTTGAACAACAGAACCAACCACCTCCTCCTCCTCCGGTACAGCCGGAACTTAATGCGAATGTGAATGATGGGGACATAATTGCTTTGACCCAGAAGTTCAGCAAAATGAAACCGCCATCCTTTCAGGGAGGCCTTGAACCATTAAAAGCTGAAGCTTGGGTTCTGGAAACAGAAAAATTATTCGAAGTGTTTCCGTGCTCTGAAGCGAATAAAGTACTGTTAGCTACCTTCACCTTACAAGAAGAAGCTAGAAGGTGGTGGATGTTAATCCGTGAAACAAACACTGTTATGACTTGGGCTCAGTTCAAGGAGTCCTTCTTTGAAAAGTACTTCCCTCAGTGTGTCAGGGATAGGAAAGTAACTGAGTTTGAACAACTGAAGCAGGGCACAATGTCCGTTGCAGAATACGAGACGAAATTTACTGAGCTTGCCCGTTATGCACCACATATGGTGGATACTGAATATAAGAAGGCCAGAAAATTTGAAGGTGGCCTAAATGTGGCAATACTTGACCGGATAAATGTTTTGAAATTACCGACTTTTGTGGGTGTTCTCGACCGGGCATTGATGGCCGAGTCGAACATTGCAGCGGTGAAACAATCTGAAACACCAATAACTGAATGGCATGGAAAAAGGCAGGGTTTCAAATTCAAGAAAGGCAAGCACAACCCAGCCAACAAGAAACAGAATACGGGGTCGACAACTAGCCCCAGCCAAGGGAGTGGGTTCGTACCACCCTGTCCTGAGTGTGGCAAGAAGCACAAGGGAGTCTGTTACAGAATATCTGGAGCCTGTTACAGGTGTGGCAAGGTGGGCCACATGGTTAAAGACTGCCCCTCTGCTCCACAAGCCAGTGGTAAAGCTGCACCAAGCGCAGCAGCATCAAATGCTCCCCCAAAGCCTAACCCCAGAGTTACGGGGAAAGAGCCTGTGAGGCAAGGCCGAGTGTTCGCACTAGTACCGGGAGATGTGCAGAATACCGAGACCGTTGTGTCAGGTATTCTCTCTATTTGTGCACAAAATGCATATGTATTAATTGATTCGGGGTCTACGCATTCTTATGTATCGCATGCTTTCTCACGGAAATTGAATAGACCCTTAGAACCTATGAACTATCTGCTGGCCGTATCATCACCCATAGGGGGATCTATGACATGTGCTTATATGTACCCCGCATGTGAAATCATTGTTGGGGATATGCATCTGTTTATTGATTTACTGCCATTGAACATTGATCATTTTGACGTAATATTGGGGATGGATTGGTTACAAAAATATCATGCCACTATTGACTGTGTGACCAAGCAAGTTGTTTTCCGTCCACCTGGTTTGCCTGAATTTGTGTTTAATGGGAGTGGCGTAGTACCTCCTCCGTATTTGATTTCGTCAGTAAAAGCTGTTAAATTAATTAGAAAGGGGTGTAAAGGATATCTGTGTTCTGTACTGACTGTGTCTACTGATGATAGTGTTAAAACTGATGTGAATTGTATTCCCATAGTCAGAGAATTCCCAGATGTATTTCCAGATAATCTTCCAGGAGATTTGACTGACAGGGAGATTGAATTTACCGTTGATGTGATTCCCGGAACACAACCAGTTTCTAAAGCTCCCTACCGAATGGCTCCAACTGAACTGAAAGAACTGAAAGTGCAACTGCAAGAACTGTTAGACAAAAAGTTTATCAGACCTAGCACTTCGCCATGGGGTGCTCCTGTTTTGTTTGTCAAGAAGAAAGATGGCTCACTGAGACTGTGCATTGACTACCGTGAACTGAATAAGGTAACTGTAAAGAACAAATACCCATTGCCACGTATTGATGACCTGTTTGATCAGTTACAGGGTGCTAAAGTATTTTCCAAGATTGATCTCAGATCAGGATACCATCAACTGAAGGTTAAACCGGAAGACATTGATAAAACTGCTTTTAGAACAAGGTATGGACACTATGAATTTTTGGTTATGCCTTTTGGAGTCACGAATGCACCAGCTGCTTTTATGGACCTCATGAACAGAATTTTTAAACCATACCTTGATGACTTTATTGTTGTATTTATCGATGACATATTGATTTACTCCAAAAGTATAGAACAGCATGAACATCATCTGAGACTTGCCCTACAAACCTTAAGGGAACAGAAACTGTATGCTAAACTGTCTAAATGTGAATTTTGGCTTGACCATGTCATGTTTTTGGGGCATGTTGTTAGCAAAGATGGAATTTCTGTTGATCCGCAGAAAATTGAAGCTGTAGTGAACTGGCCTAGACCAACAAATGTGACTGAAGTCCGAAGCTTTTTGGGATTGGCTGGATATTACAGAAGATTTGTCAAAGATTTCTCCAAAATTGCCCTACCATTGACTCAGTTAACTCAAAAGGGGACATCATTTGACTGGACTGACCAAAGAGAATCTGCTTTTCAGGAATTGAAAACTCGACTTGTGACTGCACCAGTTTTGACTTTACCCTCAGGTACGGATGGTTATACTGTATTTAGTGATGCTTCTCATAAGGGTTTGGGATGTGTTTTAATGCAGAATGGGAAGGTTATAGCTTATGCTTCCCGACAACTGAGACCACATGAAAAGAATTACCCGACCCATGATCTGGAACTTGCTGCAGTAGTATTTGCACTGAAAATTTGGCGCCACTATCTGTACGGGGTGACATGTGAAGTATACACCGACCACAAGAGTTTAAAGTATTTCTTCACACAGAGAGAACTGAACATGAGACAGCGGAGATGGCTAGAACTGATTAAAGACTATGACCTGCAGATATTGTACCATCCGGGAAAAGCCAATACCGTTGCCGATGCATTGAGCCGGAAATCGATTGGAAACTTAGCCTGTTTGCTTACCGGACAGAAAGAGTTGCTTTGTGACCTTGAAAAGTCTGAAATTGAAATTGTTTTACGGGAACAAGGTGGGACCTTAGCTGCTATTTCTGCTCAACCGGCACTGATTGAGGAAATTAAAGAGAAACAGCAACTGGACGATTTCTTGAAGAAGATCATCGAGGAAAGAGAATCTAAACCGAGACCGGGATTCAAATTTGAGAACAACGTACTGAAATTTCAAGAAAGACTGTGTGTACCAAATGATACTGAACTGAAAAGAAAAGTTCTGCAAGAAGGCCACAATTCGAAATTGTCTATCCATCCGGGGAATACGAAAATGTACCAAGATCTGAAACAGAATTTCTGGTGGCCGGGAATGAAGAAAGAAATTGCTGATTGTGTATCCAAATGTCTTTATTGCCAACAGGTCAAAGCTGAACATCAGCGACCTGCCGGACTATTGCAACCTCTACCCATACCAGAGTGGAAATGGGAGCATATCACGATGGATTTTATCGTTGGATTACCTCGCTCCAGAAAAGGTATGGATTCAATTTGGGTTATTGTTGATAGACTAACCAAATCTGCTCACTTCTTACCTGTCAAAACGATTTATAATGCGGACAAATTGGCTGTTATCTATATTGATGAAATTGTAAGACTGCATGGAGTGCCTGTGTCTATTGTTTCTGACAGGGATTCGAAGTTTACATCGAGGTTTTGGCAAAGCCTACAAACTGCACTGGGTACTGAACTGAGACTGAGTAGTGCCTATCATCCTCAGACAGATGGCCAATCAGAAAGGACCATCCAAACTCTGGAGGATTTACTGAGAATGTGTGTCCTTGATTTTCAGGGAAACTGGGAAAGTCACTTGCCCTTAGCTGAATTCGCCTACAACAACAGCTACCATTCGAGTATTGGTATGGCGCCTTTTGAGGCATTGTATGGCAGAAAATGTAGATCTCCAATTTGCTGGGCAGAAGTTGGAGATGGGCCTTTGCTTGGGCCCGAGATTGTGTATGAAACAACTGAGAAAGTGAAACTGATACAGCAAAGACTGAAAACTGCACAGAGCAGACAGAAAAGTTATGCAGATGTCAGAAGACGGGACAGAGAGTATGAAGTGGGTGATCACGTTTTTGTGAAAGTGACACCAATGAAAGGCCAGACTCGTTTTGGAGTCAAAGGCAAGTTAGCACCGAGATACGTCGGACCATACGAGATCATTGAGAAAATCAATCCAGTGGCGTATCAAGTTGCGCTTCCTCCTGAAATGGAGCATATGCATAACGTCTTCCACATTTCTATGTTGAGAGACTATCTCCGGGATCCCTTCCATGTAATAGAGCCTACCCACGTAGTGTTGAGTGATGACTACACTTACGAGGAACGGCCTATACAGATTGTAAACCGACGGATCAAGAAACTGAGGAATAAAGAGATCCCGTTAGTGAAAGTTGACTGGCAGAACCATGGTGGCGTGTATGCCACTTGGGAAAGGGAAGATGACATGGCTAAACGATATCCTGAACTGTTTCCACTGAATCCTGTTTTCTTCCAGAATGAAGGTAACTCGAGTTTAGAGGACTAAACTCTTTATAAGGAGGGGAGACTGTAACAACCCTCGTACTGTTTACTGATTAGGGACTGATTGATTACCGATAATCACCGATTACTGTTAAACGAAACGGATAATGACTGATAACTGACCGATAATTGAACTGATTAAAAGTACTGAACTGACTGACCGAAACTGGAAACCGAATTGATTGAGTATATGTTAGTTAAATTGCATTATATCTGTTTGATTGTATGATTATCTGTTCATGTTTATATGTTTAAACTGCTAATTGAAGGCCTTATCGGCGGCCGAATTAGAAACCGATTGAGGTTCCGTGACCCTCATAATTAATGTGATTTTATGGTATATTTATCTGAAAACTGATTAAATTAGATTAAAATAAGCCAATTAAAGAGTTTGCCATAATTACCATTTTGCCACTTAAGTGGCCCACTACTTGGATCATCTTTGATTCTCATTATGCTCACACATACACATTTCATCAGCTCTTGTTGAGCACACCACCGACTAGAGAGAGAGAGGTAGGGAGTTAGAGTGAATTCACCTTGAATCCCTTGGAAACTTGAAGAATTGCTTGGTAATTGAAGTGTATTTGCATATTTGAGCTCCCTCACTCCTAATTCTACAAGACTAAGGTAGGACATCCATCTTCTTGTTGCTGTTCTTGAGTTCATTCTTGCATGATTCATGTTAATTTGTAGAGCTAAGTCAGATTTGGTTCATTAATGATGGATTGAAGATCATTTCTTGCATGCATGTTGGTATTGTTGCAATTTGAGGTTGATTACATGGACATTAGTGCATGCATGCTCATATTGTTGTTATAGACCATGTTTCCACCTGATTTGAAAAGAAATGAGCTCATTTGATCAAGCTTTGGAGCTTTAATTTGGTTTAAAACTCATGCATGACATGTTTGAATGTTGTTCTTGAAAATGGGTTTGAATATGGTTCTAATTGACTCACCTTTGGGGCTTGAATTCATAAATTAAGCTTTGAAACTTGTTATACATTGAATTTAATGATGTTTTCCAGAATTTGGGCCCAAGAGGTCGAGTTTGGAGTGGTTGAATGCTTGGTTTGAGCTTGGGAGGCAAATCTGGAAATTCCAGATTTGGCTTCCTCGCTCGAGCGAAGGATTCCCCGCTCGAGCGAGCACCTTTGTCCAGGGCTCCGCTCGAGCGACCATCGAGCGACGATCGCGCGTAAAATTTCAGCATCCAGTACTTTTACTGTTTTGCAGACCGCTCGAGCGAAGGATTCCTCGCTCGAGCGAAGCCTTTGATTTTGGACTTACGCTCGAGCGTAGAAAGTCTCGCTCGAGCGAAGCCCCTATTTTCAGCAAAGTTTGCAAAATGTTTTCTAAGTGTATTTTTGCGTCCTCATTTCATCCTAGGCATTCTTAGGCCTAGTTTAAGGCATCTTGATGAGGATATCATTGTAGAACACACCAAGGCAAATTAGGGATTAAGTTATAAGATTTCCCAACTGTGTAGCTTAGTGTGTTCAACCTGTGAACTGTGTAGGGTTGGCAACTGGGGAGACACGCTCTAGCATACTGTAGCCCAGAACTCTGTGAGTAACAATTGTGTAAAGATATGTTCAACTGATTATCTTCTGAATACTGAACTGAACTGTTTACTGAATTGGTATTATTTACTGAATGAATGTATGTCCTTTATTTCTGAACTGTACTGTGGCATCCTTAGTACCTACGGTTTACTGTTACTGTTACTGTTACAGAGATCTCTGTCGGTTCCCTCGTGGAACCACTACTGTTTACTGACTGATGGCCATCATTACTGTTCGGTCTTTTAAGACCTACTGTTACTGTTATGCTAATGGATGTACCACATATGACTGCTTACTGTACTGAGCAACTGAATTACTGATTGAAATGAACTGTTTTCATTACTGTAAGGACATTCATTCTAAACCCCTTTACGCTTTATGTTATTCACTGGGCTTTAGCTCACTGCTCATATATATATGTAGGTGTACAGGCACCAGACCGCAGCTAGAGGCGTCAGGGTTACTCCAATTTTGTCAAGCCAGCCTTTGTGCCTCACTGCGAGGTTCCGAGTTGCCAAGCTATGGCTTGGGGGTGTTTTGTTGGTTTTCCCCCGCCTGTCTTCTGTACTGTCTAACTGTTTTGTATAGCCTGACTGTTTACGGTACTGTTATAAAGGGATTAGGTCCCTGTACTGTGTGACTGTAAATTTTGTATAGACCGTACTGTTTTGTACAGATAGAATGTTTTCTGTACTGTTATGTAGGGTTGAGTCCCTAGTTTGAATGGATGTGAATATTGTACATACTGTTCTGCACTGTTTATGTATAAATGTATGAAAAGAATCTTTTTGGCATACAGACTGTCACAGCTCAATGGACACTATTTATTTACTGTATTGGCTTCCGCCAGGCCCTGTACTCTGTTTCACTGTATTACTGTTAAGCAGGCCTTCGGTAATCCCGGATTACTGGCCGGTTACGGTGCTAAACCCATAGGGCCGGGTTTGGGTCGTGACAGATCCACAGGGACAAATGTGAAATTAGACTAATTCAATCGCTAAATTCCTAAATTAATTTTGATTAAAGAGATTGAGAAATTTTATGAATAAATAGGAATTAAATGAAATTGAGAAATTAAATTGACAATTAAAATTTAGGGTTTGAAATATTAATTTTTTGGGAAAAATCCTAGGGCAAAGAATTCACCACTAACCACATGAATGAGATTTAACAATGGCCAACAATTGCAATTCAGTTTGAAATACCCAATATTTCACAACTACAAGTTTGAAATATTGATCAAGAGGTTTGTTGCATTCAATGTACAGGCACAAGTCATCCGAGTCATCTCGTGTAGCACGAGGCATTTGCTCTAAACTACGGTAGCAACACGCCGCGCCTCTCGTAACATGACTCGTTTCGTACTTTGAACACAAACACAAAGAAAACAAATATATGGAAAGCATTAAACAATCACAGAGAGTAAAATACTTGAAGAGATGAAAGAACAGTTATTAAAAAGTTCTAAAACATCCATACATTGTTCAAACCAATTCACAATCAAAGCTTAAAAAAAACTCCTATTACATGGCTAGGGTTTTATCAAAACCCTAGAAAAGAAGACTAGCCACTCATAGAGGAGTGGGAAAATGAAGAGGATGAGGAAGAAACCCCCATGGAAGTGTCCTTCAAGCTTTAGGAGAAAATCACCTCTTTAAAACCCTAGCCTTCCTTTTCTTTGAATTAATTTTCAACCCTAATTTTTGTTTATTTTTTTTCCTTTTATAATCAACAAAACAGACCCAAAATTATGTGCACGCATCCCTAAGTGGGTCGTTTGAGCGCCCATGTGGGCCGCACGTGCGGTGGGGCTTGGCCGCACGTACAGTGGCCTGGTTGGCTCGGATTTTTTCATTTTTCGCTCGGAGAATCTACTTTCGCGCATTTTTTGATTGAATTTATGGGTTACCTGTCAAATCTGTACAAGTGGACAAAACACATCATCTCCACTAAATAAACAATATTGAAAGACTAAAAATATAACTTCAGTGGCCTCAATGTGGTACTTGTCGGCCTACATCAACTTATGTGTGTATATAAGTTCTAAGTGACAAAACTTGGGTTGGGCCCCAAGGGGCACCCCGAGTTTGTAGAAGGGAGGAGTTATGGACAAATAGAACCTTGGCTCAAACCACCACATATGCGCACGCGAGTCGCCGTCCGTCCGTCCGTCCAGTAGAGCTGAGCCGTACCGTGCCGGGCACGGCGTGTGGGTTTTGGGTTGGGTTGGTTCTAATATTAATTTTTGAACAAAATTCATTTGAATTTTTTTTTAAAATTCTTACGGGAAATTAATCCAAATTTAAATTTAAATTTTCTGTCCAATTTTACTTGCTCTAGTTCATTTTTTCTGAACAGATTAAACTGTCCAAACAGTTTTCAAATCTGTTGCACTCGGACAGATTCAAATTACCCAGAACAGATTTAACTGCTTTGCAGTTATCTGTTGAAACTGCCAGATCTTTTTGAAATTCAAACTATATCTGTACAGTTTGAATTAGTATCTGTTCACTTCTATTTGGTACCTGTTAGGGTCTGTTTGTTTTGCCTATAAATAGAAGGCTGTTCCAGCAATTTTTTGCATCAAAAAATAATCTGAAAATTTCATTTTGCTGTCCTGTTTTGTTCCTTTGCATATATTCTCTTCATATTAGTTTTTTAGGAGAATTAAAAAGAGTATATGTAGACACCTTATTTTTGACCGTCCTCAAGACTTAGACGTCATCGTTTGAACACTCGATGATTTTGTATGCTCGTGTTCATCTTTAGTGCCCGAAGTTCTTGGCTGAGTGCCTTGTCTTTGAAGCCTTTGATCATTATCTACTTTGTGCTTGGTTGTGGACCAAGAGCTTGTTGTTTCAAGTCTGGAGAAGAGGGTGGCCTGTTGGCCAGCCCCACAGCCTATCGGCTATGACTTATGCCTGTTGGCCATCAGTGGTGGCCGGTTGGCTATGTCGATGGTCGGTCGACCACGTTGGTGGCCGGTTGGCTACCAATGGTGGCCGACGGCCATTTTTCTCATTTTTTAGATATTTGTTTGCCAGCTGTGCCAGTTATTGCTCACTGAATTGCATCTCCATACACGTGTATGGAGGGATGAATTCAAGCTTAAGGCTTGGTTTTCTATATATAAGGGGTGCTCTCCCCCATTTTGGGAGGTTAGACATTTTTAGACCAAAAATTCTCTCTCTCTAGATTTCTCTTTCTTTCTCTCTTCTTATTTTGTGCCTTATAGTTAGTTTTCTCTACACTTTTGCACATCAACCCTTAGCCAAACACTCTTACCTTTGAGTTGAGGTCTCTTGGAGCTTTGCTTGAGCCTTGGAGGGGAATTTGAGCTGAAGTTTGTGGTTGAATTGCATTTTGCTTCAAAGGTATTGAACTTACCTCTGTAGACACCCAATTTTCGACCGTCCTCAAGACTTGGACATCATCGTTTGAACACTTGGTGATCATCCATGCTTGTGTTCGTTTTGAGTTCCCGAAGGTCTCGGCGGTGCGCCTTGCCTTAGGATCTCTCAAGTTGTCTGTTTTATGCTTGGTTGTAGACCAAGGACTTGTGTTTTTGCTTTTGAGGAAAGAGGATGGCTTGTTGGCAATCCCTACAACCCATCGGCTAAGGCATGATGCCATCGGCCTTGTTTTCTTTCCATCGGCCATAAGTGTTGGCCGATTGGCACCTTTTTTGGTCGATCGGCACTCTTTTTGGTCGATCAACCATGTTTTTGAGCCGAGACCTTTCTATTTGCTTTTTGAAGATATTTTCTGCCAGCTGTGACAGTTGGTAGGCACAAATCTCATCCTCCATACACGTGTATGGAGGGATTGCATTCAAGACTCAAGCTTGTTGAACAAGCTTGAGAATTGAAATTCTATAAGAAGGGAGCCTCCTCTCCCTTTCCAGAGGTTCTGAAAATTGCATACACAAGTTCTATATCTCTCTCTCTCTCTATATATATATATATTTTACCTCTCTCTCTTGTTTTACTTTTGTTTGTGCCCAAAAGTGTAATATCTTCACACTATTGCACACAAACACCTACTAGAATACCATCCTTTTGTTGCTAAGGTACTAGGAAGTTTGTTTTAGTGTTTTTGAGCTGGTTTTGTTCAGAGAAGAGTGCTGGAGTTGTGTTCTTGAAGGTGTTCTTCAAGGGTGAGTTTTTAACTTTTAATACCTCATTCTTGCTTAAGCTTTTGGCCATACTTGCATGCTGTTTTAAGCTTATCTCTAAACTACAATAAGTTCTGATTTTGTATGCTTAAGATGATTGTTTAAGGTCATTTTTGTATTGGGGGTTGTCTACCCCCTCTTAGGCCTTGTTTGGCCTTGTTTTGTGCCTTTCTTTTTGAGCTTTGGAACCATCTTGTTTTGACCTTCTCACCACTGAAATCCAGAGGATTTTCAGTGGTGAAGAAGTGGTTTTAGAGTCTTGAATAGGGGAGGGACACCCCCCTCTCTTTGTGTCTCATATGCTAGTATAAATGGCTTATAATGGTAGCATGTTTGCTTAGCATGTTTTGGCTCCATTTCAGCAAGTATTTGGTGTTATTTTGTCATGCTTTATCTCTGTTTTAAGTTGGTTTGATAGCATCTTGAATGCACCATACACTTGTCTTGCAATCCTTTCTATTGCCTTAATATGCACCTAGCATTCGGGTCATCATTCTTGCTTGTTTTGGCTCAACTCAAAGAAGCTTTTAGTCATGTTTTACCATACTCTAGCTCTGATTTATATTGTCTTGGTCATGCATACATGGTTTTGTATAGCCTTGGTTCAATCTAACTTGTTGGCTTTGAGTGTTCAAGTCATTAGCGTGCATTGCTTAGACTATTCTCATGGTTTGGCATCATTTCATATGAGATTTCAGGCCATGTAGTGTAGCCATACACTTTCATTTGTCACTCTTTTGATGCTTTGGAGGTTTGGTGTTTTGTGCTTCAAGAATGGATCATTGTGCATGCCATCATACTTAGGCTTTTGGGATGCCATCTCAGTGGGTTTTTGGGCTTATTTTGAAATGCCATAACTCTAATTTTTATTGGTTAAGTCATGCCATGCTTGGTCGTAGTAGGTGTAGTGTAATACCCCTTGTTAGCCTTGCATGACTCATGCCTTTTGGACCCTTGTTCTAGCTTATGTTGGCTAGGTTCAAGCTTGTTTTTTGGCCTTATCTTGACTTGCCTTGGGACTATTTTAATTGCCCTTGGCCCTCTGGGGCTTGCTTTGTATAGCCTTGGTTTAAGTCCTTTGGCTAGTTTCGAGCTTTGAGCTCTCTTGTATGCTACACTTACATTGTTTGGTTGATTTGGTATCATTCCTAACATCATTTCAGAGCTTATGGTGCTATCACATATCCATGCTTGTCACTCTTTAAGTGTGCTTAAGAGTTGCATCTTTATGCCTTAATCTTTGAACCAATTGGCATGCATGCTTGTCTTGCCTTTTCATGCTTTTCATACCATCATTTCAGCACTATTGGCCACTGATTTTGGGCATGACTGAGGTCTGTCCATCTTTAGTTTAAGTCCATTTACCATGTTGTTCAAAGTTGTTACTTTACACCATGCTTGCATGCTTGAGTTACATGACATTTGCATGCTTGTCTATCTTTGCATGCCATGCATATTTGTATGTTTAGGTTGCATTTTGCATGCTTAATAGTTTGCGTTTTGTCACAGGCTTGTTTAGGTTGCATTGCATTTGGCATGCTTGTTACCATCGCCTTGTGTGCATGTTTGAGTCATATTGCATTTGGCATGCTTATGTTGCATTGCATAGCTTTTCCATGTTGTATGCATTGCATTGTGTTTGGTTTGGGGTGTCAAACCAAACATGAGGACCGAGGGACGTTTCGTACTTGAAGTGACGAAACGTGCCTTAATCCTCGGTCCCCGACACTCTTGATCCAACATGATAGAGTGTGAGGCATTCATTTGCCTTGTGCATTCATTCCATATTGATTTGTGCAATTCGGCCTCTTTGGTCATCATGCATTGAAATACGTGATTGATGGCTCGAAAGTTGAATACTACACTCCTTTGAGTCTCAAAAATGATAAGGGGTGTAGTTGCACAACATTTTCTTGCAAATGTATTGCCATGCCCTTGTTTGTCCTCTGCTGCAGCAACAAGAGTAATCTGCAGGAAGAGATGGCCGATCGGCTAACAATTTTTGGCCGATAGACTAAAAAGTGGTCGATGACCCCTTTCCCTTGGCCGATGGCCTCTCAGCATGTCCATGAGGTGCTTCAGAAGCATCACAGAGATTTTCATAGTTTTCAGAGGTGCAAAACAGTACAAACAGAGGCAACATGGGGCATGGCAACGGATTTCCGAGCGAAGCCGATCGAGCATGCATTTGTCCCTCCTCTTGAGGCCGCTTTAACTGTTTTGTAAATTAATTAATTTGTTTAATTAATTAAGAGTTTTTGTAATAATTAATTAGCTAGGGTAGTTGATTAATTAGTTGGTTTGTATTATTTATTCGGTCCCTCCGTCGAGAGGGCGAATTTTGTAATAAGTGTGCGTGAGTGTGTGAATGTCTTCTAACCCCACGTCTTTCTCCCTTTTATTTAACCGCTTACAACGGTTAGTTCTAGATCATGTTTTCATTAGCATCCTTATGCTATGCATGTTTGCATCATTCATTCGTATTGCATGCACCGGGCTCGGCGCATCATACTAATTGCATTATATTTAATTCCTATTTGAATACATGATTATCAAGTTGCATCTCACATGCAATTTTAGAATAGACGAGCCTATTTCTAGTTGCATTTTGCATGTGTTACATTAGCCATCTTAACATAAACTAGGATCATGCATGATTACTAACTAGCTATTGTTTTGGCTCAGAGTACACTGTAAGTGTTTATGCTTTAGCATCTTGCATGAGTGTGAGTGTTGCCATGATAGCATGCTTGCCATGAGGCTAACTGCTTATGTGATATAACTGCCTGAATGCCTGTGGGTGAAGGGTAGATTACTTGAATTGGAATAATTCATCGAAATATGCGTTTTAAGCCCACTTGAGGGTGGCAAAATCATGTTTTTTAAGCCCACTTGAGGGTGGCAAAATCCACGTCTTAGCCTACTTGCGAGTAGCACCTTCAAACCATTTTCAAACAAACAT
The DNA here is from genome assembly GCF_055761805.1 of Camellia sinensis. Classification (NCBI taxonomy): domain Eukaryota; kingdom Viridiplantae; phylum Streptophyta; class Magnoliopsida; order Ericales; family Theaceae; genus Camellia; species Camellia sinensis. The sequence continues at coordinate 31,646,473 of NC_138974.1, forward strand.
GAGATGTTTTGTTCCAACTTAGGCGATCTAGTCTATACTTATATACTGTGCGCATCACATAGTAAGCTATCTAATAAACCGGAATAAGAACACATGTGTTTTCAAAAACAAAATATCATGCTTAGTAAAGGCCGATCTTTGATCGGGCGAGCGGGGGTGCTCATTGCATGACCTTCCCCTCTCGTACCCAAGTTCCCGAGCCGAGGCAACTTTGGTGATGACGGACACGTGGCCTTAGGCAACGAGTCAGGGTTTCCTAAATTTTTCCAAAATAAAATATTTAGGTGGCAACTTTGTATCTGGCAAAGCAGTCCATGTTTGGCACTTCTTTATAAAAATCAGTTTTCCAAAATGATTTGTCGGATTTGGACTCTTTGGTGATTTATTGGTCTTGCCTCGCACTTTGCAAGACTAGATTCAGAACCGTGACATTTGAGTCCGAATTGTAGTATGCTAATGAACAAAACGGATTTTCGCGCCACTTCGTGCGCGGAGGCCGAGACGTTTGGGCACGTTTATAACCTCATTTAAGCTTATTGTGCACACTTGATTTGCCATCCTTTTCAACTATTTTAAGGCTGTTTTTGAGGTATAAAAAACTCTATTTTTTGAGGCATAAAAAGGGTAGTTTGAGTCTTTATGAGTTATGGGGAGTGCCTCCCCTTTTGTTCCTTAGCTTGTGAAGCTTATTGTGCCATCTTTTCTCACATTCAAATCAAACTTTTTGGGCCTTCTAACCACTGAAAATCAGAGCTATTTCAGTGACAAAAACTTTGTTTTGAAGTCCAAATTGGAGGGGTTAGCCTCCCCTCCTTGTTGTCTTGATTGCATACCTAGTTGCCTTACATGTGAGCATGTTTTTCTAGCATTTTGTTGCTTAGGCTCAGCATGTTTTTGCCATTGTTTTGACTGGTTTTAACTCTATTTTGAGTTGGTTAAGTCATTTGAGCTTTGTATTGTATGGTTGTGGTGCAATTTCCTTCACTAGCTTATTATTTATAAGCTTTGAGCATCATTTGTGTGCCTTGGTTGCATGTTTCGATGCTTTTTCATGCCCAATTCCGGCACCTAAATATCTACAACCTCCCTCACTTCTTCACTTTTTCATTTGCTTTGAGGGTTGGTTAACCTTCGAGTTGTATTTACGCTTGAGATCGAGGTTCGTGCTTAATGGTTTTAATCCTCTCTTGGGGGTTTCTACTAACCAAAGGCATGACGTCTCTCTTGCCTTAAATCATCCCTTGGTTGACACCTCTTCCATTAGAGGACACTCACCTTGGACTTAATCGATTAAAGAATTAATCGGTAATGTAAAATGAGTAAATAAAAATGAACAAGTAAAAGAGACAAGGTAAAGCATCTTTTGTGTTGCATTGCATGTGTTCAAATCGGACGTTAATTTGAACACGAGGAAAATGGGACGTTTCATACTCAAAGTGATGAAACGTGCCACTTTCCTTGGTCATCGTCACCCTTGATCATGCATGAAAGGGTGGTGATCTTTTGAGTCTTGTTTGTGCACTCATTAAGCTTGTACAAGCTTGGTTCCTTAGCCATCATGCATGGAAAATGCTTGGTTGATGGTTTAAGGGCCAAGAGCTACACTCCTTTGAGCTTGTGTGATGATACGAAACGTAGCAGTACATACACTCCTTGAGAATACAATGTTTTGCCTCTGTTTGCTCTCTATTACAGCAAAAAAGGAAGTCCAGGGAAGGGGTGGCCGACCGACCACCAGTAGTGGCTGACCGGCCACTAGAAGCAGTCGACCGGCACCACTGGTAGCCGACGGCCACCATTGGTAGCCGACCGACCATCAATGAAATTTTGCACCAGTGTGTTTCTGAGGTGGAGCAGAGGCTTTTCGGAAGTTGGCAGCACTGTTAGTGATTTAAAATGTGCAAACAAAGGCTGCAATGGCAAGGTGGTGGATTTTCGGGAGGAAACCAACCAAGCATGCGTCTCTCGCCCTCAAAGCCATTTAATTGCTTTAGTTAGCTTAGACTAGCTAGTTAATTCAAGCATTGTACTTAATTAGTTTGTGTAACTAATTATTCAATTCCGATTTGTAATATTTAATTAGCTTAGAATAGTTAGTTAAATATCATGTTGTAATAATTAGTTAACAAGAATTAGTTAATTAGTTTTTGGTTTGTAATAATTAGCTTAATTAGTATAGCTAGCTAGCTAGTTCATTTCAACCCTTCTTCGCGAGGGCATAATGTTGTAATAAGTGTGCGTGTGTGTGTGTATGTCATCCAACCTCACGTCTTTCTCCCTTTTATTTAATTGCTTTCGCTGGTTAGATTAGGGACATTTTCAATTAGCATACCTTATGCTTGCATGTTTGCATCCATTCATTTGTCTTGAATGCACCGAGGCTTGGCGCATCATTCAAACTGCATTGCAATTTCAATACTTCTTTGAATACGTGTTTAATAGCATGTTATCAAATTGCTCCACGTGCTATATTAGTAGCCGAGCCTATTAATTGCATTATTGCATGTGGTGCATTAGACACTTAACATAGTTTGGATCATGCATCTTTCTGACTAGTTCTTTGTTTTGGCTTGGAGTACTTCGGTGAGCTTTTACACTTTAGCATACTTGCATGAGTGTGAATGTTGCCATGTTTCGCATGCTTACCATGAGGCTATGTGCTTACTTGCTAAACTGCATGAATGCCTGTGGATGAAGGCTTGTTTCTTGAATTGGAACAATTCGGTAAATGTAAGTTTTAAGCCTACTTTGTCTGGTGGCAAATTCGCATCTTTTAAGCCCACTTGAGGGTGGCAAATTCAAACCATTTTCGAAAACAAACATGAGTTGAATTGTTCCAATTCTTGTGGTTTTAGTCTATACTTGCTTGTGTGCATCATATAGTAAAGTTAGCCTAATAACCGGAATAAGAACACATGAGGTTTATAAAACATCATATCACAGTTAGTAGAGGTTGATCAAAAGATCGGACGAGCGGGGGTGCTCATTTCATGACCTTCCCCCTTCGTACCCAAGTTCCCGAGCCGAGACAACTTTAGTGATGACGGACGCGTGGCCTTTGGCACGAGTCAGGATTTCTTAAATTTCTCCAAAAAATAAAATATTTAGATGGCGACTCTGTATCTGGCAAAGTAGTCCAATTTTGGCATTATTTGATTTAAAATCGATTTTCCAAAAAGATTTGCTGGATTTGGACTCTTTGGTGTTTATCAGTTTCACATTGCACTTGTGAGACTAGATTCAAAACCGTGGGAGTCCGAACTGTGAGGCCTTCTTTTCAAACCATTTCCGAAAGACGGGGTGCAGAAAAGGTGAGTCCACAGTTTCTGGCGACTCTGCTGGGGACTTAGAGAACTTGACTCGAACTCATGATATGTTATTTTATTTACACTTATGTGTTTCTTTGCATTTGTATTTGCATTGGTGCGCCTAAGTCACAATGTTTTCCATATGCTATTCCTGAGTAGTTTGCCGGAGGCTTGCTTGGAAAAGCTTGCCGAAAGGCTGACCGGTTGCGGGCTCTGCCATGATGGGAACACAACCCTTGGTTCTGGACTACCGCTCTACCGTTCGATCCTCCTTTCACTTCTCGGTGTTAGGTGTGAGAGGTATATTAAGTAGTCTTGTTGAGGTACCCTTTTTGAGCAATCGACCTAGTTGCATGTCGGAAGTCATAGAGACTTTTCCAAACTAGGACAGGTTGCTCACCCGAATGCAGGGATTGTATGAAACCACTTGTTTCCGCAGTGAACCCCTAGCTCTTGACGAAATTAGGACAGGGTAACCCTACCCCATCATAGGGGTGTTTTGGCTCTCACTTACTTGATACGTGCTTTAGAGTGAAACTCTGCAGGAATATATGTATCAGTTGCAAGTCTAGGTATCAGTTTTAAGGCAGAAATTTGTGGCAGAAATCAGTGTTTGAGTACAATCATCTAGCTTATGATTGCAATTGTGTGTTGTTTCTGTTTGAGCCGAGGTGCTGTGCGGTTTCTGATTTTTGTTTCTTTTTGCATTTTTTTTCTTCTTTTTGCAAGGTAATGTTTCACCATTGCTTCAGACGAGACAGTTACCAACCAAGCACTCTGGACTCAAGTAAGGCGACTTTGTCGATCTGGGGATCTTGTAAGAGGACAACCAGTGTTTGCTTCACTACCCCCGGTTACAAGGCGGAGGAGAGTCAGGCATAACTCACCAGTTCGACAGTTACCTTTATTCAGCAAATTCCAGTTTTCTGCTTCCATTTCGGAAAGAGAGTACACACCAATTCTGATAGATCAGCACTTCTTAGACAGCATGGAAGAAATGCTCTGCCAACTTCAACAGACTATTGAGAATATGCAGCTGGATATTACCCGCCAAGCAGAAGTCATCGTTTGCCAAGCGAAAATTACAGCCCAGCAAACTGAGTTGATCAGTAGGCTTCAGTAGCAACAACAACCACAACAAGCAGCAGCTTCTGCTTCACATCCATCCCCAGTCAGGGTTCCAATACCCGGGAATACAACTAATGTCCAAGAAAATACGGACATTCCGGTAGAATCAGTTCCACCTCAGACTTCCAAAGCACCGGTTTACCCAACAGAGGCGCTGTTTGAATTTGAGGTCGACGCTACCGCACTGAAAGTGAGCAAGTTGGAGAAGCTCTTCAAACGAGCACAGGGTGTGAATTCGATCTCGGATATAGAAGACGATTATACTGATGTGGCGATGACACTGCCAGATAGGTTTAAAATCCAGCATATAGACCGCTTTGATGGCTTGGGTGATCCCATGGTCCACTTGTGGCTATTTTTAGATATTCTGCGGCCGATGGGCCTTTTTAGATTGCAGAAGTTATCCCTCTTCGGCCGAACCCTATCGGGTATTGCGACCATTTGGTATGCCAAGCTTGAAGACTTTGTGAAGAGGAGTTGGGAAGAGATGGCTGAGGCCTTTATTGCTCAATACTCCTATAACACACAGATTGAGGTCACAACTCGTGATCTCGAAGCAACTCACCAAGAGCCGAAAGAAGGCTTCTCCAATTTTGTAACTCGGTGGAGGGCCAAGGCTTCCATGATGACCACCCGGCAGCTAAAAAAGACCAGATCAGAATGGTCGTCTGTAACTTGCAACCAAGACTATTACAGAAGATGATAGTCATACATCTGCCTATTTTTGCTGACCTCCACGAAATAGGGGTGCAGATAGAGGATACAATGAAACAGGGTCTGATAGACCACGAGAAAGAGCAGCCCAAGAGGGCTTTTACACACAGTTCTAATGCGACTACGAGTGGTAGTGCAGCTGCAAAACCTTCAGATGTTGGTATGGTCACTACCACACCAAAAACTGCTACCCCCTTTGCTAACACATCCAATATAACTCCCCAAACCTCTAACCATCAGGCTCGAGGCCAGAGGGTCTTCACTCCTCTATACATGTCCTTATCCAAAGCTTTAGGGGTCCTGATCAAAAAGGGGCACCTGAAGCCACTAGAACCTCGTCCTCTACTCGATCCTCTTTCCCCGAAACATAACCCAGCCAAATATTACGCTTTTCATCAACAGCATGGTCACAATACCGACCTATGCTTCAGATTGCGTCATGAGATTCGGGATCTCATTGATAATAAAGTGATAGCGCCTCCTCAAAAGCCTAACGTCACTACAAAACCCCTTCCACCACATAACCAGGTCCCTCCGCCCTGACAAGTAAACCTTATCCAAACACTGGCCGCCCCATACGACCCTAGTATATACATCACCCCCTCTCACCTACCCAAGCCGGTGTTGTTCATCCCGAAAAACAAAGACCTGTGCATGATGAGCTCATCCATATCCTAAACCTATGGTGGTGGCTGTGGTAAATGAAGGCATGAAGGCTTTGTTGGAGAATGGAAATGCCAGTTCAGTGCCCGAGGGCTTCGTGGACTTATCTGGAGAAGAATACAACCCAAGCCACTACATTATGCCAACCAATCAGGCCAAACCAGAGGTAGAGTTACCAGTAGGGCTGGAGGTCAGTGTGGTCCGAGAGGATGGTCCAAGCTAGGGATTGGATGACTTAGCCGACCTCGAGGAGGACATCAGCAATCTGCAGTTCTATGATGAGCAAGATCTGGGGAATGTACAAATTGATTGGTTTGATTTGAACGGGTCAGCGGATAACTCGGGGTGGCTCGCTGATGAACCTGATGTGGATGAGGAACTTCAACTAAAGCTGGAATAACCAGAAGCAGGAACAGCTACAAGGGCCGGAACGGTCGAAGACAAGGGAAAGTTGCTAGAGAGCACCGGTACTAAGAATTTTGCTCAGGAATTGAGTAGTGTTAGTACAACTGATACAGAGCAAGAGGCCGCACTGAAGCGATTTGAACAGGAAAGGGATGGGAATGATCAGAAAGCTAGAAAAGCCAAAGGCCCTGAGGGGAATGACTGTGATGTGGATGTGGGAATACTTACAACAGAACCGGACAGTTGCTTGTCGGTTGCCGGAGGAATATGGTGGAAAGATGATGACCTGCATCTTGCCCACACTGATGAAGATTAGGGACAGAATCTGCCAGACGATACTTAGTATTCTGAGGAAGTGGATCACATGACTAGGAGCGGGCGGTACTTCAAGCCTCCACACCTAGACCAACCCAAAGCATCCGGAAAGGACAAAGAGGCTGAAAAACAGAGGGAGAAACTATTAGAGGAGAAAGCTGTGCTGAAACAGTTGAAGAAGATCCAAACGGACATATCCATCTGGGGGTTACTCATGGCTTCGCGCATGCACTAGCAAGCTGTATTGTCTGCAATGGATAAGGCCAAGCTATCTATCGATACAACTCCAGAACAACTAGTGGGACTTGTCTTCCCAGGCGGTGCTGCGCTATCTTTGACCTTCTCCGATAAGGAATTGCCGCTCGAGGGCTCTGCGCATAATAAATCGCTATACATCTCAGTTGAATATAGAGAGAAGTGGGTGCCGGTTGTATTGGTTGACACAGGGTCTGCAATTAATGTTTGTCTGTGGTGCACGGCCTATGCTATTGGCTTGTAGCTAGCAGACTTTATACCAACAGCCTAGGGATCCGGGCTTACAATAACACAAGCAGAGAGGTGATGGGAATAGTTCAGGTCAGAACACAGGTTGGCCCGGCATAACAGGACATTGAGTTTCATGTCCTGGATGTTTTGGCTACCTTCAACTTGCTACTTGGGTGACCCTAGCTACACCAAGTGAAAGCTGTTTCTTCCACCTTGCATCAAATGCTGAAGTACCCTCTCGGAAAAGGGGTAGCCACTATTTTTGGGAATTCTTCTATACATCCTCCGTCGGAGGTCACCACACCAGTACTGGAGATTGTACACGGTGACGACGATGTGTTCTTGTTTGGTTTTACCTTGGTCGAGGCCCGGATGGTGCAAGATATCTTGGCTATTGATGAGGGGTTGTCTAGTAATGCTTAATCAGTTTACCTCATGAACAAGCTACAGCATATGCCCGGGATGGGATTAGGAAAGAGCGGCCGGAAGGGCATTACCGCACTGGCCGAAGTGCCACATAACCCTCATACTTTTGGCTTAGGCTACACGCCTACCAAAGAGGACAGGGTGAAAAAAGGGAAGGAAATGGCAGGAAGAGCCAAAGTAAAGCAAAGCAAACTGGGAAGCATTATGAGATTGTGCATAGACCAATTCAAGGAACTCTGAGCGGGCGCTTCATCCGGGAGGGAGAAGACTTCTCGTTTTGCGGCTTTCCTGAGCCATGGTTGAACTCTGAGAAGTGGCGTTTGCCCGACTTTGAGATTTTCTTCGACCTATAGCTACAAGAGGATGAAGCCACAGAGGAATAGACTGAGTTAATCGCTGAGGCATAACAAATTACAGAGGATGAGTCCAATAACAGTGAACTTGAGATAGGAGCAGCACTGGCTCGTCTCCTTTCGGATCCTCAGATCAAACCAGAGAGCTTGGGGAATGACTTCACCGTTTCCATGATTAGAGATCAATAAGGTGTGGACCCTTCTGGTGGTATTCTGGATGCATCTATCGCACCCTCTCTCGTTTGGCAGCTGGAGAAGGGCTTTTTGTCCAGCAATTATGAATCAGGTAGTGAGCCGGAATCTGATTCCACAGAGTCTGTGGAGTCAGAATCAGATTCCAGTTCTTCTGAGTTGGGGTACGGTATTCCTGGGGTTGACAACCTGGATGCCGTTGTTTTGTTCAGGTGTAGACGTGCCCCGAGAACTCCCGGGATCCGCGCTTTGAGGGCGCGAAATCCGTTTTGTTCTCTAGCTACTACAGTTCGGACTCAAAGTCACGGTTCTTAATCTGATCTCACAAAGTGCAATGTAAGATTGATAAATCACCAAAGAGTCCAAATCCGGCAAATCATTTTAAAACTGATTTTAATAAAGAAGTGCCAAACATGGACTGTTTTGCCAGATATAGAACCGCCACCTAAATATTTTATTTTTGGGAAATTTAGGAAACCCCTAACTCGTGCCTAAGGCCACGTGTTCGTCATCACCAAAGTTGTCTCGGCTCGGGAACTTGGGTACGAGAGGGGGAGGTTATGCAATGAGCACCCCCGCTCGCCCGATCAAAGATCGACCTGTACTAAGCATGATATTTTGTTTTTGAAAACACATATGTTCTGATTCTGGTTATTAACCTAGAATTACTATGTGATGCGCGCAACATACAAGTATAGACTAGATCGCCTAAGTTGGAACAAAACATTGCACGTTCATTTGTTTGAAAACGGTTTGAAGTTTGCTACTCGCAAGTAGGCTAAATTGGGGATTTCAATGAATTGTTCCAATTCAAGCAATCCAACCTTCACCCACAAGCATTCAGGCAGTTATATCAAATAAGCAGTTAGGCTCATGGCAAGAATGCTGACATGGCAACATTAACACACATGCAGTATGCTAAAGCATAAACACTCACAGTGTACTCCGAACCAAAACAGAGAACTAGTTAGAAATCATGCATGTTCCTAGTTCATGTTAAGATGGCTAATGCAACACATGCAAAAATGCAACTAAGATAGGCTCGGCTATTCTAAGATGTCATGTGAAATGCAACTTGATAACATGCTATTGAACACGTATTCAATTTGGAATTGAAATACAATGCAATTTGTATGATGCGCCGAGCCCCGTGCATGCAAAACAGATGAATGATGCACGCATGCATAGCATAAGGTATGCTAATTGAAATATGCCCTAAAACTAACCATTATAAGCGGTTAAGTAAAAGGGAGAAAGAAATAGGGGTTGGAAGACATGCATCACACACGTGCACGCTTATTACAACAATTGGCCCTCTCGACGGAGGGTCCGAATAAGAAGCTAACTAGCTAATCTAAGCTAATTAAATTAATTATTACATCAGAAAACCAATTAACTAACAAGCTAATTAATTAAGCTATTACAACACAAATTGAATAGTTAAATGCATTAACTAATTAGGTACAGAACCAAAGCATAAACTAGCTAAGCAAATTAACTAAGTAAAGCAGTAAAGTAATGTCCTCAGAGGGAGAAGAATGCATGCAGGCTCGGTCGCCTCGTTCGGAAATCCGTCGCGATGCCCCAACTTGCCTCTGTTTGCAATTGTTCTCAGAACCTTGCACCAAGCTCCACAAAACTTCAACTCCACCATGGAAACCTGTAGGAACATGGCCGACCACCTAGGGATGCTTCCAGCCACTGGCCGACCACTTTCTATTGCTATAAACTAGAAAAAGTGGTCGGCCAGCTAGTTTATCTAGTCTGCCGACCAGTTTTGCTGCACTTCTCCACTTTGCTGCAACAGAGAGCAAGAAAGGGCATGGCAATGCATTTGTAACATATGTGTGCACAACCACTCTCCTTATCATTTCATAAGCTCAAGGGAACGTGGTTCTCGACCCTCGGGCCACCAATCACGCATCTCCATGCATGATGGCCGAGAAGCCAAATTGCACAATTCAATGTAAAATGAATGCACGTATAAACACATAAAGCCTAGAACTCTATCATGTATGATCAAGAGCGTTGGCGACCGAGAATTGAGGCATGTTTCATCACTTCAAGTATGAAACGTCCCTCGTTTCTCGTGTTTGGATTAATACCTAATCCAAACAAATGCAATGCAACAACAAGCGTGTTAAACATGTAATGCAACTACATGGCATACACAATGCAATGTAAGATGGCATGCACAAGATGAAGAACATGGCATACACAATGCAATGGACAACATGGCATACTCATTGCAATGTAACATGATCAACTTCACAAAGCTAATGACATGCAAAGAAGACTAACGCATGCATACACAAAGCAAGGCAACATAATCATGCAACAACATGGCAATATAAGCAAGCAAATAACATGAAAGCAAACATGCTCGATGGACTTAAACCAAAATGGACAGACCTCAATCATGCCCAAATCAGTGGACATAACACCAAAACAAAGGCATAAAATGCAAAATAAAGCATGCACGTGCATTGGCCCATCAGCTAGGCCTAAGAGCACAACTCTCAAGAGTGCTCAAGAAGTGATAAACATGGGAGTGTGACAACACTAAAGGCTCTGAAATCAAGTGTGAAATGATGCCAAATCATTCAAACAACATAAGTAAAGTAGGCAAGAGGGCCTAAGGCGCAAAGCCATTAAAGGGACTACACAAGGGGCATGCAATACATGGCACAAATGCATGAACCAACCATAGACAGAGCTCAAATAGGTCTAAACAAAGACCAAAACATGCTAAGATGAGGACTCAAGGACCTAGGCAAGATGTCATACATGCTAGGCCATAAACTAGACTATGCATAACACTCAAAATCACTTAAAGAGTGAATGAAGTGGGAACATGGCAATGCTACATGCTCTGAAATGTCATGTTAAAGGATGCCAAATCATGTACACAACACAAATGAAGCATGCTATGGTACCCAAAGCTTGAAGCTAGCATAGGCATTTGTACTACAACCATGCAAAACATGAAGCATATGGTCAAGGCAACCTAAAATAGTCCTAGAACATGCCAAAATGAGTCTAAAACATGTATGGAAGGAAGCCAACATATGCTAGCATGAAGGGTGTGAAGCATGAAATATGCAAGGCCAAAAGGAAGGATTGCACTACACCTACCAAGATCAAGCATGAGATGGCTTCGCCAACAAAAATTAGAGTTATATTATGGCAAAATAACCCCAAAAACACATTGAAATGATAGCTCGCAAGCTTAGGCATGAAGGCATACACAATGATTCATGTTAAGGCATAAAGGGCAAACCCTCCAACACATTGAATGAGTGAAAGATGCAAGTGTATGGCCATGAAACATGCATTGAAATCATATAACAAATGATGCAAAATCATTCAAATAGACCAAGCAATGCATGCTAGTGGACTTGATATACAAGGCTAACAAGCTAGAATGCATTATAGCTATACAAAGCATGGCATACATGACCAAAATAACACAAATCAGAGCTAGAGCATGCTAAAACATGGACAAAAACTTCTTAGAGTTAAGCCAAAAGCATGCTAGAATGACATGTTAAAGCATGATACACAATAGGCTGGTTTATGGAATTGCACTACAAGTGCATGGGGCTATCAAACCCAACCTTAAGAGAGTTATGGCATGTTAAAACAACACCAAAAACCTACTAAAATGGAGTCAACATAAGCTAGAAAGACATGCTACTTCATGAAGCATACAAGACTAGTTTATGAAATTTACACTACAAGTGTACTAAGCATGCATGAGGTGATCAAGACAACCAAAAATAGTGGCATGCCATCTCAAAATAACCCCAAATACATGCTAAGATATGGCCAACATAAGCTTAACAAACATGCTCACACAAGAGGCATTCAAAGCAAGTATATAAGACACAAGGAGAGGGGATGACCCTCTCCTATTTGGGACCTCAAAACCATATTTCCACCACTGAAAATCCTCTAGATTTTAGTGGTAGAAAGGTCATGCAAAGCCTAAAACAAGAGCCAAAAATGATTGCTTAAAACAAGGCCTAACAAGGCCTAAGAGGGGGTAGACCACCCCCAACAAAAAAGTGACCTTAAACAAACATTTTAAGGACTGAAAAATAGAACTTTTTGCAGTAGGAAGTTAAGTCTAAAACACCATGAAAATAGGTCTAAAAGCTTAAGCAAAACAAAGGATTAAAGGGCTAGTTGACTCACCCTTGTAGAACCTCTTCAAAACCACAACTTCAGTAGCTTCTTTGAACTCAAACCAACCCAAAAACTCCAAAACAAACCTCAAGAAGCCTCAGCAACCAAAGGATGGTGTTTGAGTATGTGTTTGTGTGTTAAAGTGTGGTAAAACTACACTTTTAAGGCACAAAATGAAGAACAAGAGCAAGATAGAAACAAAAGTGTATCTATATCTTCCAAGCCCAAAAAATTAAACCTAGGAGAGGAGGGGGGAGGTTCTCCTTTATAGAGAACAAGAAACAAGCTTGTTGGACAAACTTTGGCCTCAAAGCCATGGCTTCTGTTCCTTCTAGCTGGCACAGCTGTACTGAAAATATCTCCAAAAAGGTGAAGAAAAGTAGCCGAGCGCTTGAAGTAGTTGGCCAGCTACTTAAAGTGGTCGGCCGACCACCACAAGTGGTCTCCCAAGATGAAAACTGGTTGGCCATGGTGAGAGAGAGTCTATAACATGAAAACAATGCAGTGGTGTGGTGGCCGACCAGAAAAGGTGGCCCAAAGACCAAGGAGACCAGTTGGCAGACTAGAAAACTGGCTAGCGGGAAGAAAGGTGGTCTCCAAGGGGAAGAACTGGTCTCCCACCCTTGTACCACCTTCCAAACAAGGAAAAAAAGGTTTGTACCAAAAACAAACCAAAACGGATGCAAGACGAAAGTTCGGGAGGCAAAGCGCGTAGCCAGGAGCCTCGAAAACTAGTTTACCGGCACCAAAAGTGGTCTATGACCACAAAAGTGGCCTCCCGGACCACAGTGTTCCTCTAGGCAGAGGCAACAAGGTGTGGTTCAAAAACCACGCCAAATGGAGAACGTTAAGCGGTCTCGAGATCGAAGGCTCCGAAAATCGGAAACTAGTCTTCAAGCGCGAAAAGTGGTCTACGACCACAACAAGGGGTTTACAAGACCCCTTCCTCCCTTCGGGGAAGGGAAACAAGACTTGGTCCGCAAACCGAGCCAAAGCTTAAAGAGTTCAGAGGCCCGGAGGAATGGCACTCGGCCAAAACTCCGAAACCTCGAAACAAGCACGACATGCACTATCACCGAGCGCTCAATCGATGACGTTTGAGTCTTAAGGTCAGTCAAAAATGGGGTGTCTACACCAGGTCATTTTTTTCCTTTTCTTTTGAGTCGGTTGTAACCGAGGAATTGGACGAGCTGAAAGCTTTGAATAAGAATGGTACCACTGCTGTTTCTGAGTACTTTTCTGTGCCACTTGTATATTGCATTGATCATGACTTTCAAAATTTTGATAAAAATGACGATGAAGGAATTCCTCTGGTCTTGAAAGATTTGATTGATCGAGAGGAGGAGAGGTTTGTAAAACCTCTTGTTTATGAAATCACTTCAATTAATGTGGGTACTGAGAAGGATCCGCGTCTGATCCAGATCAGGTTCACATTGTCTTCGGAGGAATACGAGTGCTTAGTCGCTTTATTAAAAGATTTCAAAGATGTTTTCGCGTGGTCCTACAAAGACATACCTGGAATCGATCTTAAGATTGTACAGTACCGGATCCCTCTTGACCCTGAGGCCCGACCGGTCAAGCAGAAGTTTCGGAGAATATGCCCTGATTGAGCTTTGAAAATCAATAAGGAGGTCACCAAGCAGATAGATGCAGGGTTTTTGCTAGTATCTGAATATTTGACTTGGTTGGCCAACATTGTTCCGGTGCCGAAGAAAGATGACAGAATTCGAGTGTGTGTGGATTTTAGAAATTTGAACAAAGCCAGTCCGAAGGATGACTTTCCTCTACCGCATATCGACGAATTGATGGACTTCACTGCAGGCCATGCATTGCTCTCCTTTATGGATAGGTTTTCCGGGTATAACCAGATCTTGATAGCGCCCGAGGATAGAGAGAAAACTGCTTTCACCACGTCGTGGGGAACCTACTGCTACAGGGTGATGCCGTTCGGTTTAAAAAACACTGGGGCTACTTATCAACAGGATGCAACCACTATCTTGCATGATATGATCCACAAAGAGGTTGAGGTGTACGTGGACGATATGATTGTCAAGTCCAAGGAAAGAAAGGGCCACTACACCGCCTTGAAGAAAATTTTCCAATGGATCAGAGAATATCGGTTAAGGATGAATCCACAGAAATGCACTTTTGGTGTCACAGTAGGGAAAATGCTGGGTTTCTTGATTACACAGAGGGGTATTGAGGTTGATCCTTCCAAAATCAAGGCCATCCTAGAAATGCCACCACCAAGGACTGAAAAGGAGGTGCGCGACTTTCTGGGTAAAGTGCAATTCATAAAATGGTTTATAACAAAATTAACCTTGACTTGTGATCCACTATTTGGTCTCCTGAAGAAAGGAAAGAAATTCCAATGGGATGACCGATGCCAGGTTGCTTTTGAGCAGATCAAATAGTACCTCCAGAACCCACCCGTGTTGTCACCGCCAAAGCTGGGGAAGCCGTTGATTTTGTATCTGTCAGTAACCGACACGACTATGGACTGCATGCTTGCATAAGAATCTAAGGATAGAGTGGATAAAGCTATCTATTACCTGAGCAAGAAGATGTTGGAATATGAGACCCGCTACACACCACTGGAAAAGGCTTGCTTGGCCTTGGTATGGGCTACTAGGAAGTTGAGGCACTACCTGTTAGCTCACTCCGTAATTCTAGTTTTGAGGTTAGATCCCATCAAATATCTCTTCGAGAAACCAGCACTTACAGGTAGGCTAGCCCGTTGGTTACTTCTTCTCTTCGAATTTGATTTGAAATATGTCACACGCAAGTCTGTCAAAGGGAGAGCGATAGCTAAGTTCCTGGCAGATCACCCAGTGGAAGGGGATGAAGCAGTAGAGTATTTGTTTCCAGATAAGGCCATTTGCAGGTTAAGGAAGAAATTTGGACCATGTACTTTGACGGAGCATCTAACCAGTGCGGTTATGGGATAGGGGTGTTGCTGATAGCACCTGACAATTCCTATATACCTTTAACCTTCAAACTCCGGTTCAATGTATCTAACAACGAAGCAGAATACGAGGCATGTATCGCTAGCTTGGAAGCCACCCTGGAACTAGGGGCAAAACGGTTGGACGTCATTGGGGACTCGAACCTTGTTGTGTCTCAGGCAAAAGAAAACTGGAAGGTTAAGGAAGAAAGGATGAAAATCTATCATCAAACCTTGGATGTCCTGATTCCTAGGTTTGAGAAGCTAACCTTCACGCATCTGTTAAGAGAAAACAATAGGTTCGCTGGCGCTTTATCAACTCTATCTTCTTTGATAGACATCCTTTTGGGAGTCCGGATGCATCCAATCATTATTGAACAAGGTATGTGCCAGCCTACGAGTTGATTGCCGCAATAGATGAAGTACAATATCATAACCTTTGTTATCATGACATATGGAACTTCTTTGAAAATGAGGTTTATCCACTAGGGACAAATGCCAAAGATAAGAAGGAAATACGGTGAATGGCTGCTCAGTTTATCATTTATGGGGGCAAGTTGTACAAACGGGGTCATCTGGGAATGCACAAGCTGCGTGTTGATGCAGAAGAATCGAAGCGCCTAATGGAGGCCATCTACGGAGGGAAGTGCGGAGCGCACATGAGCGGAGTAATTCTAGCTCGGAAGATTCTTATGTAGGGTTACTACTGGTCTACCATGGAGGAGGATTGTATTGGTTTTGTTCAGTGATGCCATAAATGCCAAATTCATGCAAATCGCATGAATATCCCGCCGTCGAAGCTGTACAACATGACTTCACCATGGTCGTTTTTAGTTTGGGGAATTGATGTTATTGGGGCAGTTACGCCAAAGGGCTCGAACGGGCATGAGTATAACCTGGTGGCAATAGACTACTTTACAAAGTGGGTCGAGGGCCAGTCTTATGCAGTGCTGAAGGCGTCACATGTAGCCAAGTTCATCAGGAATAACATCATTTGTCGTTATGGGATCCCAAATGAGATCATTTCAAATAATGGCTCCCATTTCAAGAGAGAAGTGATCGACTTGTTGGAGAAATACAACGTGGCTCTTCATAAGTCATCCACATATCAGCCACAAACCAACGGAGTTGTTGAGGCCACCAACAAGAATAACAAGCACATTCTCCAGATGATGGTGGAAACCTACAGGGACTAGCCAGACAAACTACCATTTGCTCTCTGGGGCTACAGAACATCAATTTGGACATCTACTAGGGCAACTCCGTATTCTTTGGTTTATGGGATGGAAACTGTTCTGCCGATTAAAATTGAGGTTTCGTCGCTGCGGGTTATGGCTGAGTGCCAAATACCAGAAGCAGATTGGCAGCAGAGCAGGTTTGAGGAACTAATGTTCGACGAGAGAAAGCTGAAAGCACTGTACCATGTCCAAGGTTATCAACGAAGGATTACCAAGGCTTTCAACAAGAAAGTTAAGTCCAAGAATCTGAAGGAAGGGGATTTGGTACTGAAAGACAACCGAGCTTCCATCCATGACCCTAGGGGCAAGTTCAGACCTAATTGGACTGGTCCTTACATCATCAAATCTATCTGGTCAGGTGGAGCTGTCATTCTAACAGACCTAGATGGCCTAGAATTCTCTCAACCAATCAACATGGACAAGTTGAAGAAATACTGTCCTTGAGAGGCTCGCTAGGTCGAAAACCCGGAAGGGCGACCTAGGCAAAAGTTAAAGCACAAAAAATTAGAAAAAAGAAAAACTGAGCTCGCAAGGTTGAAAACCCAGAAAGGGCGGCCTTGGCAAAAGTTAGAGCACAAAAGGAGAGTGTTAATACCCGAGTGAACCCTAACCGAACTACATAAGGCTTGATTCCCATCTTCGGGATACGTAGGCAACTTCGTTCTGAAGTCTAGCCATAAACACTTCCACATCAACTGTGTCCATGAGTTTGAACAATGCATCTTTGTCTTTTCTGTATCCGAGAGTTCGGTTTTATCTGTTCTGTATCCAAGAGTTCGGTTGTGATCTTCACTACGAGAGTTGGTTACAGTACAGTGCAGTGTTATTCAGACAAGGGGCAACTTTTTGTTTGTTGGATGCAGAGTTGTACATCTCGAGGATAGACTCCATGTGTGTCAAGTTGTGATCCTTATTGAAAATGGTTTTGAAAAGTTTAATAAAAGTTGATTTTGTTCAAATTAATCTTTTTACAACTTAGACCATTTTTGGACCAAAAGGAAAATTTCCAGTGCCCGCAACTTCAATTTCATTGATTTCAATACAGAGTTCTCTGATTCTCGGGAGAAATCAAAGTTGCTTTTTCTTACATTCAAAAGGAAAACTTGAAAGTACAGATCAAAGTAATAAACTTGGGGCATAGATGAATTAGGTGTTCTTGCGTTCCTTGTAGAAGCTTCAGATGCTAAAGTAGGCTCAATTTGTGCCTCATCTTTAAGCCAAGCTATGCATTCGCCAGAAAGGGCGCAACTGAAATTGGGAGCGGGAGCCAGAAGTTCTCTTGTCCTCCAGGCAATACTATATCGAGCTAGTTGTGAGCCTTGGACTAGAAATGAAGCCGGGTACTTTATCACCTCTTCTGGGCAAATCTGGTCCTATTCGAATTGACGCCTGAATCGAAATGGAAAATAGAAGGTACAGTGTGTCAAGCCAATCAACTGAATGCCAAGTTGCCGAGCCATGCTGTAGTTTATCTCGGGCAGATCAAACCAGGGGCAACGCCAAGCAATGTCAACAGCGGACCTGTTGCACATACAATGACACTACCAATCTTTGTTTGGGAAATCAACTGACCGTTGGCGAAAGAAATAGCCTTGTGCTGAATATGCAGGGTAAGAGTCCACTACCTTCAACCTGTTTATGAGCCATATCTAGGGAGGGATGAAAAATAAGAGAGATTAAAGAATAGAGAGGTATATGTGGAGAGAAAAAGTGAGAAAGGGTTTTGAGAGAAAAATAGAGCCTGAGCACCGAGTGATGTGAGAAACACATATGAGAAGGGTGGGAAACATTACCTGCAAAAGTAGTGGACTTCCTGCGAATTTAGTTGTCTCCCGTCGATGAAAGGCGTCCAAGCCCATCAAAGTCTCGGCCAATATTAGGCCCATGCAGCTCTTACCCTCTTTCAAGCCTTGGGCTACTTCAATCAAGCGAATGCTAGACCCGCCGAAACTAGGGGTAAGCAGGAAATGAGCCAACATACATAAACAGAGGGCATGCTATCAAAAACTTTGCCAGAGACGATTGTTGCTGTTGCCGGTGTCAAAAAATCAATGAATCAAACTTGAAATGTCTAGCTCTCTATTGTGAACCAAAGATCGGGCATCATGTAGAGTGAGTCCACACATCCTCCCTAGAGCTTGGATGTGGCCAAAACGGGACTAGGGCAAGATTTCCTCGTCACGCTAGGATTCCATCAGAACTTGGAATTCTTCAATTGTAGGGCATATCTCTTGCCCCCCGAAGCTGAACACATGTGTAACTGGGTTCCAACACCTAGCTAAGGCGGGTAGGAACGAAAGCCACAGTGGGGTACGACTTAACGAGAATAGTGCATTTATCCCGAAATCCCAGAAATTCACTTTTTCCGAGCCATCTAAACTTGCGATCCAATTTGAGAGTTTTTCGGTGAAGAATGGCTCCATTTGTAGCAAAAACATAGTTGGAATGAAGAAATTACAAAGTCCCAACTTTTGTAGAAGATAAGGCACTGAGTGGAAGACAAGTGGCAACAATCTAGAGGTCCCTTGCACTGATGGCCGACCGGCCAGTGCTGGTAGTTGATTGGGCACCTTTTGTAGTTGACCGGCCATCATTGGTGGCCGACAACCACCACTTGTGGCCGACAACCTTTGTTTATGGCCGATGGTGTAAGGCCCCGGTGTCCCACATCGGGAATGGAGGGGGAGTTCCTGGGCTATAAAAGTAAAAACCTGGACCCTTATATAGCATCGAGGCCTTTTCCCAAGTGGTGAAATCCCTATTAGAACTCCCCAGTTAAGCGTGCTTAGGCTGGAGTAGCTCTAGGATGGGTGACCCACTGGGAAGAACAAATCCGTGCGGGCGTGGCCCAAAGCGGACAATATCGATGACGTGTAAAGGGTCGGGGCGTTACAAATGGTATCAGAGCCGACTCTCCGGAGTACCGAGTGTGGGCCCCTGGCGTCTCTCGGTGCATGTGGGCGGGCTTGCAAGCTGGCTTGCTACTGCACGGGGACGTGCAGCTTTATGGGGGTGGATTGTAAGGCCCCGATGTCCCACATCGGGAATGAAGGGGGAGTTCCTGGGCTATAAAAGTAAAAACCTGGACCCTTATATAGCATCGAGGCCTTTTCCCAAGTGGTGAAATCCCTATTAGAACTCCCCAGTTAAGCGTGCTTAGGCTGGAGTAGTTCTAGGATGGGTGACCCACTGGGATGAACAAATCCGTGCGGGCGTGGCCCAAAGCGGACAATATCGATGACGTGTAAAGGGTTGGGGCGTTACAGATGGTCTCCTGGTTTGTCCTCTGGTCCATCTATGTTTTGAGAGTGCTAAGAACCTGTGTTTTGTTATGCTCTTGGTGCATTATGTTGTCCTGTTTTAGTAGTTTTGTTGAGTCGCTTTTGTGTTGTGTCGATTTGTTTATCGAGTTATTGTATTGCTTATCGAGTTGTATTGATATTGTTTTGTTTATCGAGTTGTTGCGTTGTTTATCGAGTTGTTATCGTTAGTTGTTCATTGAGTCATTTTACTATGTTTATTATGTGTTGGTCAGTTCATTACCTGATTAAGAAATTGCCAATACAATATACAAATATTCAATTTCCATCAATCTTGTTTTTGCATAATGTGGTGCAATGCGATGCTCAAGATGCAAAACGCAACACTTTTTCAAAGCTGATTTTCATTTCCAATCATGGTTTCTTTTTTTTTTACAAAGAGTACAAGTCTTTTTTAAGAAAATAAAACTGTCCAAGCTGTACAATGTGCTAACACTACCAGCAAAAGAGACTAAGCAAGAACATATGAATCGGCGCCAGCCACCTCAGAATCGAGAGGCCCTCTTCATCCTCTTCTTGGGCACGGACTCAGAGCTATCTCTATTGGCGCCACTGTCAGAGGCCCCTATATCTGAGCTAGTTGCTGAACCTGCCTCAGCATCATCTCCGCCCTCAGAATCTTAGCTAGCGTCATCGTCTCCATCCTCGGATGACTTTGACTGTGGACTCGCTGCCTCCTTATCCTCGCCCGTCTCGTCATCATCATCCCAGGGCAGGCTCTGAAGGGCCACTCTCGTCACGGGTGCCCCTAGCTCTCCCTTGGCTGCGTGTTAGAGTCTCTCGTGTCTCTCTCCCCCTACTGCCAGAGGAGGCACTAATGGTCCTACTGTAGCTCCCACTGGAGTGTCCGGTGTGGTTAGGATCTGAAAAGGGCAGTTTGTCAAATACATCAGTCGCGGTGTATATCAGATGCAAAGATGATATGCAGCATACAGTAGATGATATGCAGTGTATGGGTGCAGTGTATCAGATCAATGCAATGTGGAATAGATTACAGTTGAAATGCTAATGTATCAATAGAAAGTTTGATGACATGAAGTGCGAACTGAAGGAAATTACCAGAATCCTGTAGAGGTTGAGTAGATGCATGCTTCTTTGCACCATCTCCATCAGGGAAGCCGCTAGCTCGAGAGCCTGCCCGGTGTACTCTATAGGTGCCTGCAAATGTGTTGAGAGGATCAGTGTTCTATAAGCATAACTGAAATGAATTGAACATGCAAAATATAAAGTGGGGTACGTACTGGAGTCGGGCCTCGAACCCCGACAAGCTCGTGCCCAGCTGGTGCAGGCTCAATAGGGATCTGGTAAGCCTTCCCGATATGCCACCAACAAGTGAGTGTAGTAGGCAGCTCTGGTCACCTCGTCCTTTGTCTCGTTTGAGAATCTCTCCTGCCACAGGTTCTAGTCGCCCTGGCCCCTCTGTCTCTCTCTCTCTCGCAACTGGAGCCCTCTTTCTCTCACACCTCCACGGGCGCCAGTCAGAGGTGGCATGAGGTATGTTTGAATGAAGGCTGTGTAATCACCCTTGACTCGGAAAAAGTCAACGTCCCAGCCCCTGGTGAAATTAATAATCTCCTGAAAAGTGAATTTCTATGTGGCTCTCATATATGTCGGGGATGGCATGGGAACTATCGGCTCGGGCAAGCCGATGGTTTGGCGTAAGAATCACTCCCCTGAGAACCATACCCGACAAATTGGGCCCTCAAGCAGGAGCCGGAAGCGGGAAGCCTCTCGAGCACCAGCAAACTGATCCCTAACTCCCTCCGGCATCATCGTCCAAGGTTGCCAAGTGAGCTGTAAATAAAGAATGCATAGATTGTTAGCTGTCATCAGATATTGCAATACGAATCAGAATCAAAGAAAAATGGAAATAACAGTGAATTTTGAGTTCCCTCAGCTGCAGTCACAATGTCGAAGTATCGACAGAAGAATGTGAAGGACTCCCAGGTCCTCCGTTGGCATCTCCCGTCATACCAGTGAGAGTATGGTACGACAGGAGGCATCTCCACCTCCGGCTCTAGGGCAAGTGTCGGGAAATAGGCGTACACCCATAGCTGCGGAAAGCAAAAGGGCAACAATGAGTATACAACAGACAAATACAGATAAAGTAGAAAGCAGACTGTATGTGTGCAGTGTACAGAAAGTGAAAAGCAGAAAACACAATAGGAAATGCAAAACAGAAAAGTAAAGCATACCTCCTAGGTCCTCCAGTAGCCTCCAATCAGATGTCCACTCCTGCAAAAGGTCGAGCTCATGTATCCGTATAAGGTGGCCAGGCCTGCAGCGCCGCAATCGTAGAATCAGACACGGGACAAGTCCACCAAGGGGCTCATGAGATATAGGCCGACAGTGTTCGCCCGGTCGGCAAACAAGGTAGTGCCAAAGAGGAACATTAGGAAACCTCAGGCATACTGTTCGGTCTCCTCTCGGGTCGCTAGTGCTATCCCTCTGAAATGATCTGCAAACTAGGTGTATCGGACCATCCCTGATCGAGAGACAGGTGGGTGTGCCCCTAGTAGATAAATCCAGACGGCCTCCCACTCCCCCATATCAGTATCATAAGAAATCAAATGACCCCCCACCTCTATGCCAGTGATCATAGAGAAGTTGAAGGAAGTCATCGTCATCTCCCCTGCGGTAGAGAGGTGAAAGGAGTCGGTGGTATCCCACCACCTCTCTACTAAGGCACCCAATAAAGGCCTACTCACCATGAGACGTGAGAGCCCCATGCAGAACGAGCCAAAACCAGCCTCATCGATGAGGTAGCGAACATCATTGGGGAGCTCCATGTACCACTCCCTTACGGAGGTGGTCCCGTATCCTCTGATGGCGTGTGAATCCCGATATGATCAGGACAAGTAGATGAAAGGCAGTGTAAGAAATACAGTGCAAGAGTGTGATTTAGGCAAGCAATGCAAGGCACATTGGGAAAATGTAAGAATACAGTGTATACCTCGGAGGCACCATAAGATAAATAAGACTCTGGCTCTTGTAGTAAGAGGTCCTCTAGTGCGCCTCGTGCAAACCCTCTGAATTGACAAATGCTATCTAGTGGTAGCACATGTATCTTAGGATGATACGTCGCCGGGTCAAAAGGTAAAACATTGAGTGGCAATGGCTCAAGCTCTAGATCCACCTCTATCTCCGGAGAAGCTCCGTCATGTGGGATGTCGTCCGCCATCTCGAAAGAATATGAGAAAATGGTCAAAAATGGGAAAAATGGGTGGAGAATGCCAAAAGTCAACAAAAGTCAACCCTAGGAGAGAGAAAGGGAAAGAAAAAGTCAAAGCCCCGAAAAGGGCACCAAACCCAAGAGAAACTAAAGGGAAACAAGTCTCAAGTGGTGAAATGAAGAAAGAAGCACCAAAATCGACTTTTAATCGGTTTAAAACGGAGTAAACTACGAGGGTTTAGTGAAGAAAATGTTTATGGGCCGTTGGAAAATGCGTATAATGCTCGGATCTAAGGAGAAGGAAGGTCTAGAGAGGGAAGAGGGAGATTTTCGAACTTGAGGTTGTGGAGAAATGAAGTATAGGTGTGTATATTTAAAAACCCAAGGTGAAATACCCTTTCTGCCCCAAATCTACCCTCGGTGGCTGACAGCCACCATTTGTGGCCGACTGGCCACCATTGGTGGCCAACAAAGCCAATTTGTGGCCGACAGTGCTTAGGGGTGGCCGATGGGTTGCCGACACCCCTCCCTGGTGGCCTTTCAGTTCCTAGTGCTCCTATTTTGGTGTTTTTCTACTGTGTTGGTCCCTGTTTCCCGAGAGGTGCAAGGAAAAATTACTGTCGAGCTCGAATCCTCTTTGCGGAGGCTTGAAACTGTGTTCTCAGTGATCATTGTTTGCCTCTTATTGGATGAAGTGTATCCTTTTTGTATATTACAACCCTTCTGAGAGGTAGATCGTGGAGTTGTTTTTTTTGTTTTTTTTTTTGAACCTGTTGCATTAGAACATTTTCATTTGCATATGTAAGGCGTGCGTAATGCATTTTGTACTTTAGCATAGTGCGCGCTTTTAATTGTGCATTGAACATGCGCTTTGTACTTTAGTGTGTAACATGCTTTGCATGAGATATGCATTGTTGTTATTTTGCATAGAATATGCATGTTGCATTGTATTGCATTGTACGCTCTCACATTCATATAGAAAATGTTCGTACCTGTTGCATAGGACATATGTTCGCTATTATTGCATGGAATATGCATTTTGGTGTTGCATAGAACATGGTCCAATTTTTGTTGCATAGAATATGCTTATGTTTTGTTCCTTGCATGTTGTGCATGAAACATGTCCTTAACATTGTGTCATGGTTATTCGTCTTGCATAGAACATGCACTCTTGCTCTATTATGCTTGTTAAGTTCTTTTCTTTTGCAGGCACGATATTGTATGTACGGTTCATTTAGAGGAGTTCCAGGTGAGACCGCTCCTGTCCTTTGACCCACCCTGTTTTAGTTAGAAACATTCGGGTACGCTCGATGTTTACACCACCTCCTTTCTCCTCTGTCATGCGACGTGTTAAGATGCTTTTGGTTAGAAACATTCGGGTACGCCCGGTGTTTACACCACCTCCTTTCTCCTCTTACATGCAACGCGTCAGGATGCTTTTGGTTTGAAACATTCAGGCACGCCGGTTGTTTACGCCACCCCTTATTTCTCCTCTCGCATGCGACGTGTTAGGATGCTTTTGGTTAGAAACATTCGGGTACGCCCGGTGTTTACACCACCCCCCTTTTCTCCTCTCGCGTGCGACGCGTTAGGGTGCTTTTGGTTAGAAACATTTGGGTATGCCCAGTGTTTACACCACCTTCTTTCTCCTCTCGCGTGCGACGCGTTAGGATGCTTTTGGTTAGAAACATTCAGGTACGTCCGATGTTTACACCACCTTCTTTCTCCTCTCACATGTGACGCGTTAGGATGGTTTTGGTTAGAAACATTCGGGTACACCCGGTGTTTACACCACCCCTTTTCTCCTCTCACGTGCAACGCATGAGGACGTTTTCGTTTAGAAGCATTTGGGTGTGTCCCTGTGTTCACACAATTCTCTCATTCCGCGTGTGACGCGTTGGAATCTTGTTTGACGCCTCGGGTGCGCCCGACATTTGTGTTGTTCTTTTCCTTTCCTACGTGATGCGCAGTGAAGATTGCATACTTTTCTTACATCCTTTCTGTATGAGATGTGGTTTAGTTCATGCTTACTTACCTCTGTTCATGTTTAAGTTTGCTGTACCGTGTTTCGGTTTGTTCAAATATGGCATTTCTTTGCATGACACTTGCATCTAAATGTTTCATTATAGCCTCATTGCATGATCATAAGTTATATTCTCGCATCGTGCATATCATTTGCATTTTGCCCCAAAACTATGCTGGTTTGATTCCTTGCAAAGGGATACATAGGCAGCTTGCGGGCGCAACCTTTCTTTGTTTTGCTTGTTTGTTTGTCCAAGTCTTCGGCCTTGTCAAAAATGGGTCGTCTCTGGGCTTTGACATTCACTCTCGTCATTTCATGACTTCCGAGTTCTGTCAAAGAGGGGCAACTGTAGACACCTCATTTTTTATCATCCTCAAGACTTAGACGTCATCATTTGAACACTCGATGATTTTGTATGCTCGTGTTTGTCTTGAGTGCGAGAAGTTCTTGGTCGAGTGCCTTGTCTTTGAAGCCTTTGATCCTTATCTACTTTGTGCTTGGTTGTGAACCAAGAGCTTGTTGTTTCAAGTCTGGAGGAGAGGGTGGCCTGTTGGCCAACCCCACAGCCTATCAGCCATTACTTGTGCCTGTCGGCCATCAGTGGTGGTGTAGACATCTCATTTTTGACCGCCCTTAAGACTTGGGCGTCGCTAATTGCTTACTTGGTGGTGAAAGTTGTGTAGTGCAAAGGTTCGATTCCTTCGGCAAAAAGAGAGTCAAATCCCAACCTTACACCTCTTTTTGGACCAAAACTATTTTGAATAGATTTTAGACCTTGAAACCCTTTCTTTCAAAATAGTTTTTCAAAAATGTTCCTAGGATGTTCCGATGTTCGCATTTCGTTAAATGTTGCGCTTTTCGGTAAACCGAGTAAGGACAAAGTGAAAATGAATGAAAGAGAGATGAAATCTTTGAAAAATCTTTCAAAACACCTTTTTTAGAGGTTTGGAGTTGAAGAAAAGAGGAGAAGAGGGAAGAAACCAAGTTGGAGAAGAAGATGGGCATGAATCGCTAAGAGAGAGTCGAGCATCCCTCGCTAAATCAGGCCTATCCTTTTGAATACTTGGATTTTAGCTATGAGGCCACCACCGTTGGAAAGCTTACTTCCAGGGCTTCATTTGTCACTTAAGAATCTCCTAAAGCCGTGTCCGGATGAGGGAAATATAGCTGGTTGAAATTAGGCATCAATCCAGTTGGACCGAAACTGAGCAGTCTTCACTAAAAGAGGGATATCTCTTAGCAAACTTTGAATTTTGATGCAAGGATTCCACCATTGGAAAGCTTACTTCTAGGGCTTCAATTTTCACACAAGAATGACCTGAAAAGGCATCCAGATGAAGGAGTTATGCTTGCTTCAAGTCGGGGACCAGGACTGATTTTGGCTGCAGACCACTAAGGGAGTGTGCCGACCACAAATGGAGCATGCCAACCATATGCCAACTAGAAAAAGTGGTTGGCCGACCAGAAAAAGTGGATGGTCAACCAGTTGGGGTGGTCGGTCAGCCAGAAATTTCCAAGAAGCCCAGAATCTGCAGATATTTCCTCTCTAGCTGTTGTGCACTGCATCAGATATTTCCAAATTAGATATTTCGACAAAATGCTCATATATTGCTATATATTGAGCCATATCTCATAGATTGAAGGGTTAGCAAGTTTTGGGGAGTCTCTCTCTCTAAAGTCTCTCTCTCTCTATAATTTTGTGAGCAAAATTCCAACCCCTCCCTCTAGAAGCCTCATTCTCCTCTTGTTTTTGAGCCTTAAGCTTAGAATTCTCTACACTTTTGCAAAGTGAACCTTAACCGAACTTGATCACCATTGGGCTGAGATTCTTTGGAGCCTTGTTTGAGCTCCAAAAGGTGATTTTAGCTCAGAATTGGGGTTGTTCTTACTGCTATGCTTCAAGAGGTAAAAGTCTAACTTTTCAAGCTCTTTGTGCACTATGGTTTTGCCATCTTTTTCAACTACTTTGGGGCTGTTTTTGGGATGGTGTTGAACTACAAAAACCTCTGTTTTTCCTCTGTTTTTCAGTCCTAAAAGTGTTGGTTTGTGCCTTGTTTGGCTAGGGGGTTGTTCTCCCTTTTTGTTCCTTAGCTTGTGAGGCCTTTTGTGCAACTTCTCACCACCTTCAAATCCAATTTTTTGGGCCTTTTTATCACTAAAAATCAGAGGTTTTTCAGTGACAAAAACCATATTTTGAGGTCCCAAATAGGAGGGGGTGGTCCCCTCTCCTCTTGTCTTGTTTGCATGCATTGATGGCCTACCAAATGAGCATGTATTTCTCATTCTTTTAAGCTTAGTTCAAGCACACTTTTGTGACTTTTAGGACCTTCCATAACTCTGTTTTGGGCTGGTTTGGTCACCTCTTACATGCATCTTGCACTTGTAGTGTAAACTTACATGCTAGCCTAGCATACTTGATGGTTTAGCCTATTAATCTAGCATATGTATGCTCCACTCCAGCATTTTTTGCTCATATTTTAGCATGCTTGAACTCTGTTTTGAGTCGGTTTGATCATTCGAGCTTTGCTTTGTATGCTTGTAGTGCAATTGTGCTAAATTGCCTAACATGTGCTATTGTTTTGGCCTCTAAGTCTAGCCATTCTTAGCTTATTTCAAGCATGTTTTAGAACTTTATTTAGGATGTTTTAGGACTTTTTTGGGCTGTCTTGGTCATATGGCTCATGTTTTGTATAGCTATAGTGTAAATGCCTTCACTAGCTTATTGTCTAAGGCTTCTAGCATGCTTTGCTCGAGTTGTTTGCATGCCTTGGCATCATTTTGTATGTGATTTCATAGCATGTTTCACTGTCATACTCTCATATGTATCACTCTTTTATCACTTTTGAGAAGTTGAGCCTCATGCCTCGTTTATGAGCCAATACGTATGCATGTTTGCCTAGGCTTTTGGGCCGCCATCTCAGCATGTTTTTGGTGTTATTTTACCATGTTACAACTCTTATTTTTGTTTGTGAAGTCATCTCATGCTTGGTTTTGGTATGTGTAGTGTAATCCTCCTCATTGGCCTTGCATGCTCCATGCTTCATGCCTCTAATTCTAGCATGTGTTGACTATGTTCAAGCATGTTTTTGGCCTTGTGTTGACCTGCCTTGGGACTATTTTGAGTCATCTTGGCCCTTTGGGGCTTGCTTGGCATGGCTATGGGGCAAGTGCCTTTGCTAGCCTTAAGCTTTGAGCCTCTTACATGCTTAATTTGTGATATGTGCATGATATGGCATCATTTGGAATGTAATTTCAGAGCTTTTGTCTTTGCTATACTCCCATGTTTACCACTCTTTCATTGCTCTTGAGGGTTATGCATTATGCCTTGTTTGTGAGCCAATGAATGAGCATGCTTTCCTTCCCTTTTGAGCCTATGTATTTAGCATGCCTTTGGCCTTGATTTAGCATGCCTCAACTCTATTTTGAGTACTTTGGGTCATATGGGATTTGTTATGCATGGTTGTAGTGCAATAGCTTTGACTAGCCTAATGATTTAAGGTCCTTAGAATGCTATGCTTGTGTTGTTTGGATGATTTGGCATAATTTCACACATGATTTCAGTGCATATAGTGTAGTTACACTCTCACATTTGTCACCTCTTTAATTGTGTTTGAGAGTTGACCCTTATGCCTAGTTGATGAGCCATTGAATAAGCATGCACATCTTGCCTTTTTGTGCCTGAGTCTTAATGTGCTGGCCACTGTTTTGGAGCATCTTAGGTCTTTCCGTATGTGGTTTGATCATTTGAGCATTGTAGTGCATGCCTCATGTGTAATGTACTTCATTAGCTTTGATGCCTTAGCTTCTAAACATGCCATGCATGCATTGCTTGCATGACAGAATCTTGTGCATGCCATTCTAGCATTCTTAGAAGAGCATGTTGTTTGCATGTGTGTTGCATTGCATTGTGTTTGGATCGGATGTTAATCCAAACACGAGAAACGAGGGGTGTTTCATACTTGAAGTGATGAAACGCGCCTCATTTCTTGGTCGCCGACCCTCTTGATCAACCATGACAGAGGTGAAGGCCCTTATGTGTTATTTGTGCATTCATTGACATTGAATTGTGCAAACTTGGCTTCTCGGCCATCGTGCATTGCGATGCATGGTTGGTCGCCCGAGAGTCGAGTACCGCACTCCCTTGAGCTTGAGAAATGATAGGGAGGGTGGTTGTGCACACATATCTTGCAAATACACTGCTATGCCCTTTGTTGTTCTCTGTTGCGGCAAAACTAGAGTTTGGCAAAATTTCTGATCGGCTGACCAGTAAAAGTGGTCGACCGATCACTTTTTCTGGTCTACAACAAGTTTTTCTGGTCTACAAGTGGTCTACAGCCCCCTTTTCTGGTCGGCAGTGCACCAGAGGGTTCCTGTGTTGGAGCAGAAGCATTTTGGAAGTCAGTGCACTTTTCAGAGATCAAATGCAAACAGAGGCAATTCGGGGCATAGTAATGGATTTCCGAGCGAGGCGATCAAACATGCATGCACCCCTCGCCCCGAGGACCTCTTTTAACTGCTTTACTTAGTTGTTTTACTTAGTTAGCTAGTTCATCGGTTTTGTACTTTATTAGTTAACGTGCTTAATTAATCATTTCGTTTTGTAATAATTAGTTAACTAGGAATAGTTAATTAGTTTTTGTTTGTAATAATTAGTTTAATTAGCGTAGCTAGTTAGCTTATTATTCGGACCCTCCGTCGAGAGGGCAAATGTTGTAATAAGTGTGCGTGTGTGTGATGCATGTCTTCCAACCCCATTTCTTTCTCTCTTTTACTTATTAGCTTTCGATGGTTAGTTTAGGGCATATCTCAATTAGCATACTTATGCTTTGCATGCGTGCATCATTCATCTGTCTTGCATGCACCGGGCTCGGCGCATCATTCAAACTGCATTGTACTTCAATACACTTTCTTGAATACGTGTTTCAGAGCATGTTATCAAGTGTTGCATTCATATGCCATTCTAGATAGCCGAACCTATTTTAGCTGCATTTTTGCATGTGTTGCGTTAGGCATCTTAACATAGCTAGGATCATGCATGATTTCTAACTAGCTTCTGTTTTGGCTCGGAGTACACTGTGAGTGTTTATGCTTTAGCATCCTTGCATGCATGTAAGTGTTGCCATGTTTAGCATGCTTGCCATGAGGCTATGTGCTTAACTACTATAAATGTATGAATGCCTGTGGATGAAGGTTTCATTGTTTGAATTAGAACAATTCATCAAAATGTATGTTTTAAGCCCACTTTGCGAAGTGGCAAATCCTCATGTTTTAAGCCCACTTGAGGGTGGCAAATCCGCGCTTTAGCCTACTTGAGGGTAGCAATTCCAAATCATTTTCAAAATAAACATGAGATGTTTTGTTCCAAATTGAGCGATTTAGTCTCTACTTGTATGATGTGCGCATCACATAGTAAGGTCAGTCAATAAATTAGAATAAGAACACATGTGTTTTCTAAAACAACATATCATGTTTAGTAGAGGTCGATCTTTGATCGGGCGAGCGAGAGTGCTCATTTCAGGACCTTCCCCTCTCGTACCCAAGTTCCCAAGCTGAGGCAACTTTGGTGATGACGGACACGTGGCCTTAGGCACGAGTCAGGATTTCTTAAATTTCCCAAAACAAAATATTTAGGTGGCGACTTTGAAATCTGGCAAAGCAGTCCATGTTTGGCACTTCTTGATTAAAATCGATTTTTCAAAACGATTTACCAGATTTGGACTCATTGGTGATTTATCAGTCTTACATTGCACTCTGTGAGATTAGATATAGAACCATGACAGGAGTCTGAACTGTAGTAGCTAAGAACCACAATTCGCGCCCTCACGCACGGAACGGAGTTCAGGCGGTCTATAGTTTCTGGCGACTCTGCTGGGGATTTAGAGAATTTGACTCGAACATCATGATATGTTGTTTTGTTTACACTTATGTGTTTCTTTGCATTGCATTTGCATTGGTGCACCTAGGACACCGTGTTTGCCATCTGCTATTCCTGAACGGTTTGCCAGAGGATTGCTTGGAAAAGCGTGCCATAAGGCTGATCGGTTACGGGCTTTGCCATGATGGGAACACAACCTCAGTTTTCACCGAGGCACCCTTTTCAACCATTCGACCTAGTGTATATCGGAAGCTTTAGAGACCGTTCCAAACTAGGACAGGTTACTTACCTGAATGTAGGTTGTTTGAAATCGCTGCGTGCATAGTGAAACCCTAGTTCCTGACCAAAATAGGATAGGGAAACCCTACCCCACCATAGGGGTGTTTTGGCTCTTACTTGCTTGATATGTGCTGTCAGAGTGTGTCTCTACAGGTTGTATGTATCAGTTGCAAGTTTGAGTATCGGCCTGAGGGTATCAGTTTGGTTCTGATTTTGGGCAGAATTCAGTAGAGAGTGCAGTCATTCAGCTATGCTCATATCCGTTCTAGTGAAATCAAGCTGAGATGCTGTTTGTTTTTTCTTATGCAAGGTAGTCTTGGAACCATAGCTTCAGAAGGCTCCAATATCCCCCGAGTACACTGGACTTGTATTGATAGACTTTGTCAGGTTACAATTGGTTCAGAAGCAACCTATGTTTGCCTCACCCCCACCGGTTACAAGACGAAGGAGGTTTAGGCAGAATTCACCAATACAATTTCTACAAGCAATCACACCTCAGTTCACCCGGGTCTAGTCTGGTCTAGGAACAATTGTCTGCATTTAGCTCAGCACGAGATCAATCACCCATTCCTATGGCTCAGTATCCCCCAGCCAGTATGGAAGAACAGATATGGTACCTGCAACAAACAATCGAGGCACTGCAGCAGGACGCAGTTTGTCAGGCTGAAGTCACGGCTCGTCAGGTCGAAGTGATAACCTAGCTACAACAATAACAACCACAACAGGCTGTGGCTTCTGCATCTCATGCACCTCCCACGGGTAACCCGACACTCGGAGCCACTGCCTATACTGCTAATTTCCAACAGACTCAGGGTAATCCGGCGGAGCCAATCCCAGAGCAAGTCTCTAAAGCTCCTGTCTATCAAGTCAAAGCTCCGTTTGGATTTGAGGATGACCAAACTGCACTTAAGGTCAATAAACTAGAGAAGTTGTTCAGACGAGCACAAAGAGTGAACTCTATCCTGGATTTAGAAGACGGGTATACTGAATCTACAGTTACCTCACCAGAGCGGTTTAAAATGCCATATATCGACCGCTTCGACGGCTCTGGAGACCCAATGGTATATCTCCGCCTGTTTTCTAATATCTTGAGGCCAATGGGTTTGACCCCAGCCCAGAAGTTGTCACTCTTCAGCCGAACCATGTCTGGGATAGCCGTAATCTGGTATGCGAAATTGGAGGACTCTGTGAAACAGAACTGGGAAGAGCTGGCTGAGGCCTTCATTGCTCAATACTCCTACAACACACAGATCGAGGTCACAACTCGTGATCTCGAAATCAACCACCAAGAACCGAAGGAGGGTTTCTCAGAGTTCGTGACGAGATAGAGAGAAAAGGCCTCAATGGTGACTACAAGGCCTTCCGACAAAGATCAGATCATGATGATTGCTCAGAATCTGTGTGACAAGTTGCTGCAGAAGATGATCGTTCTACCACTGTATACCTTTCCAGACCTTCATGGAATGGGGGTTCAAATCAAGGATGCCATCTGACAAGGGATCTTTGCAGAAGATAATGAGCCTTTGAAGAGGAATGTTGCTCACAGTTCCAATGCTACTACTAAAGGTAGCACAGCTGTGAAATGCTCAGAAGTAGACACTATCACCACTTCCCTCAATGGCCAAAAACCAACCACTTCAAATCGGCCCCAAGCCTGAAATTTTCATTCTCTTTACATGAGTCTCTCTCAAGCTTTGAAAATGCTGCGAGTGGAAGGGCACCTAGAGCTCCTAGAACCTCAACCCCTTTCAAATCCTCTTCCACCAAGATATGACATAGCTAAATACTGTGCCTATCATCAACAACACGATCATGATACAAACCGTTGCATCCGTCTCCGTCATAAGATTCAGGATCTTATTGACGAAGAGACCATAACTCCACCAAAAGGACCTCGGGCTAGTACTGACCCGTCATCTTTCCATCTCAATCTAATCCATATACTGCCATCCACCTATGACCCCAGTATATACATCACCCCAGCCTATTTACCTAAGCCTGAAGTGTTCATTCCAAACAGCATGGACTTATGCATGATGAATGCACCTGAACCCCAATCATCTTAAACCCATGAACCCACTAGTTCTGAGCTAATGCGAATGATTAAAGATCTTTAGAGAACTGTGGCAGATCTGGCCTTTGGGATATTGGCTTCATCATCAACCACATCACATGCCAGAAATTTCACGCCAAAAGGCTCCCTAATCTTGGGAGAGGTTGTGTTGGAAGAAGACTTATCCCTTGGCAAAGTGGAGGCGAGTGGTAAGAACAAGGTAGGGGCAGGCTTTGGTCCCCATGAACACCTTCAGTGGGCTGTTGAGGCTTTGAAAGCCGAAGGGATGAACAAACAGCAAGTGATTGTAGTTGTTGCAAAGATTGTGGATGGCACTTTTGCCACTCAAAATGAGAGCAGTTTGAATCAAGGGCGAGCCAAGAGAAGGGCCGCCGTACCAAAAACATTCCTTTCAGCTCTAATCCTGTACTCGGAAGAGATCAGCAAACCTAGCTAGTGCCTACCAATCCCTTTGCTGGTGCATCCAGCAAAACTCCACAAACCTCAAAGTACGCACCCCGAGGCCAGAGGGTCTTTAATCCCCTCTACATGACTTTGTCCAAAGCTTTCCAAATCCTTATAGGACAAGGCCATCTCAAGCCCCTGGAGCAGCGTCCATTACCAAATAACCTCCCTCTCTCATATGATGCTGCCAAGTACTGTGCCTTCCATAAACAAACCGGTCATGACACTGACATGTGTTTTCGTCTTCACTACGAAATACAAGATTTGATTGATAACAAGGTCATCGCCGCACCAAGTCCTGCAAAGTCTATCGGCACTGGATCGATGAATATGGGGGATAATGTGACTATGAGATCGGGGAGTGAACCACCTGCGAATGGCGCTCAGTTTACTCCAGATTTGGGGATGGCACGCACTATTTTGAGCAATTTGCGAATGCTAGTTTTTGTACTTTCTGACTTGGATATTGAGTCAGTCTTGTTGTGTTGTACTGAGTCAGTCTTTTTGTACTAAGTCAATCGAGTCTGTCTTGTTGTGTCGGAGTTGGGTGATTTCGGGGGTGTTACCTCGGACATCACTATCTTGTTTTGTGTTTGTCTTTTACACTCTTTTGAGTTTATTTCTGTCATGAAGCCAGTTATGCCAGACGATTTGAATGAAACAGTAGTGATTTTCACCCTTTTGCGTCTACTTCTACCATTGCGCTAGTTGTGCCAGAAGATTTGAATTGAATGATAGTGCTTTTTACCCACTTCTCTTCTGCCTTTAAGACAGTTGTGCCAGAAGTTTTGGATGAAACGACAGTGCTTTTCACCTACTTTTCTGTGCCTTGAAATCATTGCATTGACCTAAGTTTTTCAAAACTTTTTGAACACTGTGGTGAAAACAAAGAGGAAAGAATTCCTCGGGATTTGTAAAAATTTGATCAATTGAGAAAAAGAGAGGCGTGCTAAGTCCTTAATGAATGAAATCATGCTTGTTAATGTAAGTACTGAGAAAGATCCTGGCTTGATCTAGATTGGTTCTACATTGTCTTCCGCACGTGCGATTAGTCACTTTCTTAAAAGATTTCAAAAAATATTTTGCATAGTCCTGCGAAGACCTGTGTAGAATCGCTCTTGAGATTGTGCAGCATAGGATCGCTCTCAGCCTCGAGACTCAACCCTTTTTGCTTTCAAACCTTGAACTTGGATTCAGAATGTTCAACAGTCAACCACAATGTGAGGCTTGTATGACCAGATTTGAAACAGCCCATGAACTAGGGGCAATAAGGTCGTTTGACATCAAAGGAGGCCCGCTAGGCCAGATTTGAAGCAGCCCTTGAACTAGGGGCAAAAATGTCAGATGTGCTCGAAGAGTCAAAAATTGGGACATTGCTTAAGCTAATGAAGATTGGCAAAAAAGCCAAATCCCAGAAGGGAGGAAAGAAGAAAGTTTTTGTTGAAGGACAATCGAGTTCCTATCCGCAACATTAGGGGCAAATTCAGCCCCCCATTAGATGGACTTCTACATCATCAACAAACAAAAGCCATTCTCGTAGATTCAGATGACTTCGAGATCCTACGACTAGTCAACATGGACAAAGCTACACTTTTACCCTTGAGAGGCTCACTGGGCCAAAAACCCAGAAGAGCGACCCAGGCAAAAGTTAAAGCAAGAAAAAGAAAAGAAAAGGTTGGAAAATGAAGAAAATGAACAAGTAAAAAGAAAAGAAAAGAAGAAAAGAAATGGAAAGAAAAGAAAAACAAAGCTTGCAAGATTGAAAACCCGGAAGGGCGGCCTTGGCAAAAGTTAGAGCCCAAAAGAAGAGGTTAATACCCCAGTGTACCTTAACCCCGAACTACGTAAGGCTTGATTCCCATCTGTGGGATACGTAGGCAACTTCATTCTGAAGTCTAGCCGTAAACACTTCAAATTCAACTATCCTGTCTCTGAGATTGAACGGGTCATCTTTGTTGTTTTTGTATCCAAGGGTTTGGTTGTGATCGTCACTTCGAGGACTGATTACAGTATGTTGTGCCATTCAGACAAGGGACAACTTTCCGTTGCCGTGCAGTGCCATTTAGACAAGGTGCAATTTTCCATTGTTTTGGATCTGAGGTTGTGCATCTCAAGAGTAAATTCCGTGTTGGTCCAGTAGTGGCCATTTGCAAAAACAATTTTTGAGGATTTTTACTGAGGTTGACTAAATCTCTCGAAAATTATTTCATTTTTTCCAAAACTAGACCATTTCTTGGACCCAAAAAAGGGAAATTTTTCAGTGCTCATAACTTGATTTGGATGATTTCAAATCAGAAAATCGAACAAGCATGTTAATCTAACTCTCATGCTGGTCAAAATTGTTTTAGTAGAAAGTCAAAACAAAAAATGGTCAAAATGATGAACTAGGGGCACAGTTGAGTCAGGTTTTCTGTCTTTTCCCCTTTATCAATGCACTTGCCAAAAAGGGCACTCTACTTGCCAGAAAGGGCACCATACTTGCCAGAAAGGGCACCATATTCACCAAGAAAGGCACAGCTGAAGTTAATAGCAAAAGGCCGAAAGCTCTCTCATCCTCCAAGCAGCGAGGTAGCAAGCCAACTGCGAAGCACAAACTGGAATGGATCAAGATATTCTACGCTCTCATCTGGACAGGTTTGATCACATCCAAACTGGCTAAGGGCATCGTCAAACAATGTCAGCTGCGGATCTACTGCACATCCTGTCGCAACCCCTCTATAGGAAAGCTCACCGTTGTGAGTAGAAGAAAGAGAATCTAGCAGAATGCTAGGGGCAAGAGCCCGCAACTTCTTGTTTATCCATCAACCACCCAGGGGAGGGATAAAAAATGAGAGATCGAAGAATAAAGAGATATGCGCTGAGAGAAAAGTGAGGAAAGGGCTTTTCAGAGAAAAAGAGATTGAGTGTCAAAGTGATATGAGAATCACAAATGAGAAAAGGGCGGGAAACAATACCCGTAGAAACTGGCTCCTCGCGAACCGAGAGGTCTCTTGCCATTGGAATACGTCTGAGTGTCGTGTGTGTTGTTTTGTTTGTCTCGATTCTTGTTTTGAGTCATTTCGTGCGTCAATATATATGTTTAGGTTGTTTTACCTTTGTTATCCTTTGTTAAGTCATTTTGACGGTGGTCAGTCATAGGCTCAATACCCAGTTAAGAATTCATTTCTCAATTTCAAAATGATTTGTTTTGTGCTCAGAGTGCTGTGTCATTCTCCACATTTGTGCAAAACTGGATTTGTTCTTTCATAAAACAGCAGAGTTCAACCCAGGTGATGTGAGATCAACAGAACAGTAAAACCAGGACCTATCTGAAGTTATATAGGTTCCGGACTGCAAAGAAAAATAAAAGAGCGAAAATCGAAACATCTGAGTGTGTTTCAACTTTAGAAAGTTTCGAGATTGCATTCCATATGCACCTTCTCAGGCCTTGTCAATGCTCCGAAGTATGAGTGTGCCTCTACCTCAAGCCTAAGATCAAGCTTGCTTCAAAGCCAGAATGGCGATCAGAAGTGCTCTCCCTGAGTACCATTCCATGACAGGGGCATCTTGGCTGTGTTTGCAATGAGTTCCTAGGAGATCAATTACGACGGTGGAAACTAGAGTTCGATTGGCTGATGCCTAGAACGCAAAGGTTCGAGATTTCCGAGACTAAAGTCTGGTTTACATACCCAGGGGTGTGTCCCCGGCTTGAAATCTGTATGGCAGCCCCATAGATTGAGATAGCATGTGTATGCGCCTCAATTCTGGATACTAAACCTGTTGGAAAAATGGTGTTTTATAAGGCATATTTTGGGTCGATTTTTGAGCCCAAAATTGAGTGGGCCCCAAACATTGTTTGGGGTGGGTCCGAAGAGGTGAAGACGGAACGTCAAAAACCATTTATGAGTGAATGGGAAGTTGACGTCGTTTTCGGGTCTAACATTAATTTTTATTAAGATAAAATTCATTTGAATTTTTTCAATAAAAAATTATTGTGGGAATTTAATTTAATTCTAAAATTCAAATTTTGGGTTCCTAAGTGATTTCCTAAAATTTGTAATTGTGGGAATTTAATTTTAAATTCAAATTTTGGGTTCCTAAGTAATTTTCTAAAGTTTGTATCTCTTCCTTTATTTATTAAACTATTTCAATAGTTTAATATATATATATTCAAATCGTTTAATATATATATATATATATTTTAAACAGTTTAATTAATAAATAAAAGTTCCAAACAGTTCCACTAACGGAACAATTTTCAATTGTTTGAAAAGTTGGTCTCAACGGTCAAAATTTGTTTGATTTAAACAAGTGCACCTGTTCGGATTGCTATAGTACCTCTTGACCATTTTCATACCTGTTCGGACCACAGGGTTGGCCTATAAATAGAGCCTTATTCTAACAGTCTTAAGGACTAAAGAAATCGATCTGATAAAGTGAGTCTGCAAAAGTCCTTTTTCTGTTCAATTTTCTTCTTCGCATTATTTATTCTTCATATTAGATTTAGGATAAATTAAAGAGAGTATTAGAACACAAGGTTTGGTTCGACGAACATATTGTATGGAGTGCTACTACAATTTGTGAAGATCATTGTATCCTGGGAGATAGACGCTACTCAACCGTAAGCACCTTAGCGGGGCGAATCTGTCTTAAGGACAGAGTGTCACACACTCGACTTAGTCTTAAGTTATTTATTCGGTTCAATGAAATAAATTCGGTATGTTATTTATTTATTTTGTTTGAATTATTTCAAGTTTTTTTTTTTATTTACACAGAAGATTGTTCCAACAATCTTAAGACAGATTCGAATTATTCTGTTTACAGAATTTTTCGTTTGTTTCCTTTTTCCATTCTTCGTAAATAATTTCGGAAGAAAATTATTTTCTGTAAATTTACAAAATAATATTCTGGCTGGAAAAACAAATAGTGATTATATGCTATTTGACAGATAGTAGTAATATACTGTCTCTTTTTTTTGACAACTAGTAGTACGATATTGGTGTCATTAACAATTCAGAATATATTTTTGTGGAATTTTGTCAGAAAATTAATATTGGTTTTTTAGAAATTATTTTCTAAGTTTTCATTAATTAAAATTCTGTTTTCAGTATTTTAATTATTGAAGTGTTACTGAAATTAATTTTCTGTGTGGAATTAATTTGGTTAAATAAAATTTTATTTTATTTCCAAATTAATTGAAAAATAAAAGTTATTTTCTTATTTATTTTATTTTACAGAATTTAATTTCTTGTGTGGAATTAATTTGGTTAAATAA
Organism: Camellia sinensis; assembly: GCF_055761805.1. Classification (NCBI taxonomy): domain Eukaryota; kingdom Viridiplantae; phylum Streptophyta; class Magnoliopsida; order Ericales; family Theaceae; genus Camellia; species Camellia sinensis. The sequence goes on from NC_138974.1 coordinate 31,685,274, forward strand.
AATTTTATTTTATTTCCAAATTAATTGAAAAATAAAAGTTATTTTCCTATTTATTTTATTTTACAGAATTTAATTTCTTGTGTGGAATTAATTTGGTTAAATAAAATTTTGTTTTATTTCCAACTTAATTGAAAAATAAAAGTTATAGTTTTTATTTCTTTTATTTTACAGAATTTAATTTTCTGTGTGGAATTAATTTGTTTAAATAAAATTTTATTTTATTTTCAAATTAATTGGAAATAAAAGTTATAATTTTTGTTTCTTTTATTTTTTTACAGAATTTAAAATTCTGTATTTTTTGGTTTTAATTTTTTTGTGTAGTATTAAATTATAATTATAATTGTGGTTTATAATTTAGAATTTATGGCTACTAAAACTGGTCAAACTAATGTTCAAACCAGTACTGGTATGGTGATTGCCATTACGCCAACCTCTCCTTATGTTGGAACTATGCTAGCGAATCATGGTGAAAAATTGGGAAAGTTCTTAGAAACTGGTTTTAAAAGATGGCAGAAGAAAATGCTATCTAAAGGAGGGGAAACTAAGAAGTACAAGTTTAATGGCATGTGTTACATTTGTAACAAAGAGGGACATCAGACCAAAGATTGTCGTTACAAACGTAAAGGCAAAGGAAGATCAAGTAAGAGGGTTGCTGAAGCCAAAATGACCGAATTGGATAAAATTTCCAATGGTGTAGATGTCATCAATCTTTCTGCAATTGTTTCCGAGGAAAATCTTGTCGGAAATCCTAAAGATTGGTGGGTGGACACTGGTGCTACTCGCCATATTTGTGCTGACAAAAAGATGTTCACATCTTATTCTACAGTGGACAATGGTGAACAATTTTTTATGGGCAACTCCTCAACTTCCAAAGTTGAAGGACAATAAAAGATTGTTCTGAAAATGATATCAGGAAAGGAACTCACTCTCAACAATGTGCTGCATGTACCGGATATTCGCAAGAATTTAGTTTCCGGATCTTTGTTGAGTAAGAATGGGTTTAGGCTAATTTTTGAAAGTGACAAGTTTGTACTTACCAAAAACGGGATGTATGTAGGAAAATGTTACATGTCTGATGGCCTTTTTAAGATGAATGTAATGACCATTGTACCCTCAGTTGTTAATAATAATACATCTTCTTCTTATTTGCTTGAGTTTTCAAATTTATGGCATGGTAGACTAGGACATGTTAATTATGGATCTTTGCGTAGATTAATTAATATGGAATGTTTACCTAAATTTGTTATTGATTCAAATCATAAATGTGAAATTTGTGTTGAGGCAAAATTATCTAAAACACCTTTTCATTCAATTGAAAGAAGTACGGAACCACTTGAATTAATTCATAGTGACATTTGTGATTTTAAATCTATTCAAACTAGAGGTGGGAAAAAGTATGTAATCACTTTTATAGATGACTATACTAGATATAGTTATATTTATTTAATTCGAACCAAGGATGAAGCTTTGGAAACTTTCATTCAATATAAGAATGAAGTTGAAAATCAACTTGGTAAGAAAATCAAGAAATTTAGAAGTTATAGAGGTGGTGAATATGAATCACCTTTTGGTGAATTTTGTAAAGAACATGAAATAATTCATCAAACCACCGCTCCTTACTCACCTCAGCAAAATGGAATTGCTGAAAGAAAAAATAGGACTTTAAAAGAAATGATGAATGCCATGTTAATCAGTTCTGGATTACCTCAGAACTTGTGGGGGAAAGCAATACTTTCTGCTAATTATATTTTAAATAAAATACGCCGAAAGAAAGTGAATCAAACACCTTATGAATTGTGGCATGGAAGAGTACCATATTACAAATACTTAAAAGTGTGGGGGTGTTTGGCTAAAGTGGCTATTCCTAGTCCTAAAAAGACTAAGGTAGGTCCTAAGACCATTGATTGCATTTTCATTGGTTATGCCAAGAATAGTAGTGCATATCGGTTTTTGATTCATAAATCAGAACATTCCGAAATGCATGTAAATACTATTATTGAATCTCGGAATGCATCTTTCTTTGAACATATATTTCCGAATAAGATTGGACAAGAGACTGGTAATAAGAAAAGATCTTTTGATGCTATTACTAGTAATGATCAAGAACATGATCAAGAACAAGAGTTAGATCAAAATGAAGAAAAGGAACCTAGGCGTAGTAAACGTGCTAGAACTTCAAAATCTTTTGGTCCAGATTTTCTAACATATATGGTAGAAAATGAGCCTTTAACTTTTAAAGAGGCTATGTCTAGTCCTGAAGCTCCTTTATGGAAAGAAGTTGTTAACAGTGAAGTTGAATCCATCTTGCAAATCACACTTGACAATTAGTGGACTTACCACCAGGTTGTAAACCTCTTGGATATAAGTGGATTTTCAAAAGGAAAATGAAAGCGGATGGATCAATTGACAAATACAAGGCAAGACTTGTAGTCAAAGGATTTAGACAAAAAGAAGGTCTTGATTACTTTGACACGTACTCACCGGTTACTAGAATAACATCCATTAGAATGCTAATTGCCATTGCATCTCTATACAATCTAGAAATTCATCAAATGGATGTTAAAACCGCTTTATTAAATGATGAGTTAAATGAAGAAATTTACATGGAACAACCAGAAGGGTTTTCTGTTCCAGGGAAAGAAAAGAAAGTGTGTAAATTAGTTAAATCATTATATGGTTTAAAACAAGCGCCAAAGCAATGGCATGAGAAATTTGACAATGCAATGATGTCAAATGGATTTAAAATTAATGAGTGTGACAAATGTGTTTATATTAAAAACATAGACAAATGTTATGTCATTGTATGTCTTTATGTAGATGATATGCTCACCATTGGTAGTAATACTGACATGATTAAAACTACCAAGAAAATGTTGAATAAACATTTTGACATGAAAGACATGGGCATTGCTGATGTAATACTTCGTATGAAAATTATCAAAACATCAGAAGGATATGCTTTGTCACAATCTCATTACATTGAGAAAATACTTGCCAAATTCAACAAAGATGATGATCATCTTGCTAGAACTCCTGTAGATGTTAATTTGTATCTTTCTAAAAATGTACAGGAAAGTATTTCTCAATTAGAGTATGCCCAAATTATTGGAAGCTTAATGTACTTGATGAACTGCACCCACCCAGATATAGCTTATGCAGTAAGTAAATTAAGTAGATATACGAGTAATCCGGGAGTAGAACACTGGAAAGCAATGATAAGGGTTCTAAAATATCTCCGATTTACTCGTAACATTGGGCTTAATTATACTAGATATCCAGCAGTACTTGAAGGATATTGTGATGCAAATTGGATATCGGATACTAAAGACTCAAAGTCCACTAGTGGGTATGTCTTTACTCTTGGTAGGGCGGCTGTATCTTGGAAATCTTCCAAACAGACTTGCATTGCTAGGTCTACTATGAAATCAGAATTCATAGCCTTAGACAAAGCAGGGGAAGAGGCAGAATGGCTTCGCCACTTTCTTGAAGATATTTCAATTTGGCCAAAACCTGTGCCTGCTATATGCATACATTGCGATAGTCAATCAACTATAGGTAGAGCACAGAGTCATATGTATAACGGTAAGTCACGACACATTCGTCGTCGACATAACACCGTGAGACAACTACTCTCTAATGGAATTATTTCCATAGAATATGTTAAGTCTAAAGACAACATAGCGGATCCACTAACCAAAAGGTTAGCAAGAGAGTTAGTTGAGATTTTATCGAGGGGAATGGGACTTAAGCCTATTAAATAAGAGTTACCACAACGGCAACCCAACCTAGTTAACTGGAGATCCCAAGATCTAGGTTCAAAGGGACAACCGAGTTGTGAATGACTCAGAAGGATCACTGGGGAGTCTAATTCCTACCCATTTTTTTGATGATATAGTGATGTCTGTAGCAGTTGAGGTTAAGTAAAATTTTAATGATTCTTATATCTAGGTATACCTAGTGGAGTATGGCAGGATACTCTTCATAAGAATCACTTATGTGAGTGTGAACTGGGCCGGTTCTATAAGATTTGTGAAGGGCTACAAGTCTTTAGAGCACTCATGAAAGACCAGGTTGTTCAAGGCCAAAATGAACACAATAGTGAGAACTAAACTGTGTCTGGGAATATACTGTGTGAGTTCTATTGTCTTGGTTTACACAAACGGCTGAACAGTTCAAGACATCATGTTCACTGGTTAGCTAGTAAATCCGATAGTGTCTCACAAGAGAAGGTTCAAAACCAAAAGCTACCTATCATTTGCAGAATATTGTCAATTTCTGTACTCTCTGTAATTAGATCATGTTGTTGCATTTTCTCTCCGTCAAATTCCATTCATGTGGGGGATTGTTGGAAAAATGGTGTTTTATAAGGCATATTTTGGGTCGACTTTTGAGCCCAAAATTGAGTGGGCCCCAAACATTGTTTGGGGTGGGTCCGAAGAGGTGAAGACGGAATGTCAAAAACCATTTATGAGTGAATGGGAAGTTGACGTCGTTTTTGGGTCTAACATTAATTTTTATTAAGATAAAATTCATTTGAATTTTTTCAATAAAAAATTATTGTGGGAATTTAATTTAATTCTAAAATTCAAATTTTGGGTTCCTAAGTGGTTTCCTAAAATTTGTAATTGTGGGAATTTAATTCTAAATTCAAATTTTGGGTTCCTAAGTAATTTCCTAAAGTTTGTATCTCTTCCTTTATTTATTAAACTATTTCAATAGTTTAATATATATATATATATATATTTTAAATAGTTTAATTAATAAATAAAAGTTCCAAACAGTTCCACTAACGGAACAATTTTCAATTGTTTGAAAAGTTGGTCTCAACGGTCAAAATTTGTTTGATTTAAACAAGTGCACCTGTTCGGATTGCTGTAGTACCTCTTGACCATTTTCATGCCTGTTCGGACCACAGGGTTGGCCTATAAATAGAGCCTTATTCCAACAGTCTTAAGGAGTGAAGAAATCGATCTGATAAAGTGAGTCTGCAAAAGTCCTTTTTCTGTCCAATTTTCTTCTTCGCATTATTTATTCTTCATATTAGATTTAGGATAAATTAAAGAGAGTATTAGAACACAAGGTTTGGTTCGACGAACAAATTGTTTGGAGTGCTACTACAATTTGTGAAGATCATTGTATCCAGGGAGATAGACGCCACTCAACCGTAAGCACCTTAGCGGGGCGAATCTGTCCTAAGGACAGAGTGTCACACACTCGACTTGGTCTTAAGTTATTTATTCGGTTCAACGACATAAATTCGGTATGTTATTTATTTATTTTGTTTGAATTATTTCAAGTTTTTTTTATTTACACAAAAGATTGTTCCAACAGAACCAACCTAGTCTGTCACCCTATTGGAGAATAGGGAAAGTTGTGAATATGATCGGGAAGAAAAGCGGCATCCGTGACTTTTACATGCAGAGGTTACTCCTTGTCAGTATTTCAGGACCTTTGTACTGCAAGTTAAAGGTAAGTGTTTGAAATACACAAGGGGAGATCTCCGTCAGAGTAGAGCGGTTCATCGCCACTCACCTCGTGAGGCGCTTGCTAAAGCACGGTTCATCGCCACTGTATATCACTTCAAAAATCATGTGAGTCTCTTTTAATTGAAGGGTTGACAAAGATGTCATTTAAAAAAAAAAAAAATTAAACGTATATCTACTTAGAGTAAGTGATAAGAAATAAAGCAATTTTATTTTAGTGTATGTTTAAAAATGTAATTTTAAATTAGTGATAAATTTTATGAATATTAAAAAATAAAATCATAAATCTTTTTTATGAATATATAATTAATTTTGAAAAACTCCACTGACATATAATTTTTCAAAAAAAAAAAAATCACTTAAACAATTCAATTGAAAAAGAAAAAGAAAAAGAAAAAAAAATGAGCTAAAATTTACCTAAAAATGAATAATCTTGATATGGCTATGAAAGAAGAAAGCAGTAATTGAAAAAGAAGAAGAGAGAAATAGAAAACTGAATCTGCAGTTTATTCACTCTCTTCATATATAACCTGATTACAGTCCACAAAAAAACTCCCCCTTGTTTCCCCTCTCCATCCTAGCTATATACATCCAATACTAACTAACAAACAAACTTCTCCTAACCACTAACTAACCCAACTAACTATCAAACTTCTAACTAAGTCGAAACTGAATTCAAAAGCTGAATTCAAAATTTCTTTCTCTCTAAATCATAACATTTCCCACCCCTTAAAAACAGCCTTGACCTCAAGGCTGGAAATGGGGATATTTGGTGATGATGTCCTGGTAGTCCACCCAAGTAGCATCCTCTGGAAATGAGTGAGACCACTGAATGAGGAGTTGAATCACCGCCCTGTTGTTCCTCTTAACCATACGTCTGTCCAGCACTGCCACAGGTTCCATTTGAAAAGTACCATCAGGTGCGACTGGTGGCAATGTAGGCTGTGCGACGATGTGCTGACCCAACTTTTTCTTTAACAAAGAAACATGAAACACGGGATGGATATGAGCAGACGCAGGTAGCTGGAGCTGATAAGCAACCTTTCCAATTCTTGCCACAACCTGAAATGGACCATAAAATCTAGGAGCAAGCTTCATATTCCGGTGTAAAGCCAGGGTAATCTGCCTATAAGGTTGCAGCCGCAAATAAACCCAGTCATGTGGTTCAAATTCACAGTCAGATCTATGCATATCAACATAATGCTTCATCCTGTGTTGAGCTTGATGCAAATTGTCTTTTAACATTCTGAGAATTGAAGCTCTTTCTCGTATCCAATTATCCACCTCAGCCACAGCAGAAGGGTTGGAAGCAATGAAAGTGTGGTCTGGAGGATCTTGACCATAAACAGCGTAATATGGAGTGGTTTTGATGGCTGAATGGTAAGAAGTGTTGTACCACCATTCAGCTAAAGAAAGCCACTTAACCCAGTTCCTAGGACAATCACCTGACATGCATCGTAAATAATTCTCCAAGCACTTGTTTAAGATCTCTGTCTGACCATCAGTTTGTGGGTGATAGGCTGAACTTAAACACAATTTGCAACCTTGCAAAGTGAAAAGCTCATGCCAGAAATTGCTAGTGAAAACTGCATCTCGATCGGATACAATAGATGAGGGCAGTCCATGTAGTTTGTATACTTGATCCAGGAATACTTGAGCAACATCTTTGGCTGTGTATGGATGTGAAAGTGCCATGAAATGGCCATACTTAGTTAACCTGTCGACAACCACAAATATAACAGATCTGCCGTGGGATTTGGGAAGGCCCTCAATAAAATCCATAGAAATATCAGACCAAACTCGATTGGGAATAGCTAGAGGCTGTAACAATCCAGGGGATTTCACATTTTCACTCTTAAACCTTTGACAAATGTCACATTCGGAAACCAACTTCGAAACATCATTCTTTAACCCTTTCCAATACAAAATTCTCTGAATTCTCTTAGTAGTTTTATCAATCCCTGAATGCCCACCTATTGCAGAGCAATGAAATTCCTCCATAATCTGGATCTTGAGCTGAGGCGTGTTCCCTACCACTAATTTGACTTTATAGGTCAGAATCCCTTGCTCCCAACGATAACCCCTATGGGAGGAATGATCAAGAATCAAATCAGCAATGACTTGTTGTACCACTGGATCAGATATCCAGCTTTGCTTGATTTCAGCTAACTAACTAGTAGACACAAAAGTAATAGCATGCAAAGTAGCAGGGTTATTTGTAGTAACCTCCCTCCTAGACAAAGCATCCGCTGCCATATTCTCCTTTCCACATCTGTAAATGATCTCAAAATCATAACCCAACAATTTAGTAATCCACTTCTATTGAAAAGGGGTGCCCACCCTTTGCTCTAATAGGTACTTTAAGCTTTGATGATCTGTTCTGATAAGGAATTTCCTACCCAAAAGGTAATGCCTCCATTTGAGTACAGCCAAGACCACTGCCATTAGCTCCTTTTCATAGGTAGATAAAAGTTGATCTCGTGCAGATAAGCCTTTACTCCAAAAAGCTATCGGATGCCCCTCTTGCATTAGCACCGCCCCCAAGCCTTTTCCCGATGCATCTGATTCCACCACAAATTCTTTAGTATAATTAGGCAAAGCTAGAACTGGTATTATGGTCATTACTGCCTTAAGTTGTTCAAATGCCACTGCCGCTTCTAAGTTCCATTGGAAGGAATCTTTTTTGAGTAATTGATTTAGTGGAGAACAAGTTTTTCCATAGCCCTGAACAAACCGTCTATAGTATCCTGTGAGGCCAAGAAATCCTCTTAGTTCCTTTAAGGTAGCAGGTGCTGGCCAACTAGTCATAGCTGTAATCTTGGTTGGTTCAGCAGAGACCCCTTTTCCTGAAACCAAATGCCCCAAGTATTCTACCTCCTCTTTACCAAACACACACTTGGACCTTTTGGCAAATAGTTGGTGAACTCGCAGCAACTGCAAAGTAGTTTGCAAATGATGCAGATGATTGGTCCATGTACTACTATATACTAAAATGTCATCAAAAAATACTAAGATGAATTTCCTTAAGTGAGGCCTAAAAACTTCATTCATCAAGCTTTGAAAAGTAGATGGGGCATTTGTTAACCCAAATGGCATTACCATGAACTCATAATGTCCATCATGGGTTCTAAATGCAGTTTTGTAAATGTCTGTAGGAGTTACCCTTATCTGGTGATAACCAGATCTCAAATCCAGCTTAGAGAAGTACTTAGCACCACACAATTCATCAAGGAGTTCATCTATAGCAGGAATAGGAAATTTATCCTTCACAGTAGCTTTATTTAAGGCTCGATAATCAATGCACATTCTCCAACTCCCATCCTTCTTCTTAACTAACAGCACAGGTGAAGAATAGGGACTAACACTAGTTCTAATAATTCTTGAATTTAACATCTCGCTGACCTGTTTTTCAATCTCAGTTTTTTGAAAATAGGGATACCTGTAAGGCCTGATATTGGTAGGTTCTGCCCCTGTTTTCAATGGTATGCAATGGTCATGAGATCTGGTTGGAGAAAGGGTCTTAGGTTCTTGAAAAATATCTCCATAATCAACCAGTAATGCTTCCAAGTCTGGTTGTAATGTATCCTCTATTTCATCACATTCAGCCTGAAAAGAGTACACCTGAGCTACAACTCCCTGTGCTTGTTTCTGAACTATCTTTTTCATCTTATTAGCCCCAATGACTGTCAATTCTTCTTTCTTTCCTCCTCTTAGCACATGCCTCCTGTCATTCAACTGAAACTCCATGCTCAGATTCTTGAAATCCCACTTCACTGGACCCAATGTTGCTAACCACTGAATTCCCAAAACCATGTCACAGCCCTTGAGTTGCAAAATCCTCATGTCAGCTTGAAATTCAGTGCCTTGCATTTCCCACCGAAATCCTTTACATATTGATGTGCTCATTAGTTTGGTGCCATCAGCTACTAAAACTGGTAATAGGTCTGTCTCTGAGGCCATTATCCCAACTCTCTTGATTACTTCTGGACTTAGGAAGTTATGAGTACTTCCCGAGTCTATTAGAATCATAACTAGCTTTTTCTTGACATTTCTTTTTACCCTCATAGTTCTGTAGGAAACAGAGCCAGACAGGGCATTAATAGAAATTTGTAATTCCTCTTCTGGAACCTGGTCTTCCTCCACATCTGCACCTTCGTCTTCCACCTGTTCTTGATCTTCTTGTTCAACCTCCAGAGCATATAACTGCTTCTTTTTACAGATATGGCCTCTTGTATACTTCTCATTGCATTTGAAACATAATCCCTTGACCTTTTTTTCTTCCCAGTCCTTTGGTAGTTCTTTTCTTATAGGATTCATAACTGGATTTTGTTTGGCTTGATGGGAAAAAAAGGATTCTCCTGCTCTATTCCCTTGTCTTGCTCTTCTTGTTATGGCTTCAATGCTATTCTCCTGCATTTTAGCCAATCCAATGGCCTGAACTATCGTAGTAGGCCTGAACATTAACACCCCTGCCTTAATGTCTTCTCTTAACCCACTGATGAAACAACTAATGAAAAAAACTTCTGGTAACTCGCAGGTTTTATTTGCCAGAATTTCAAATTGTTCCTGATATTCCTTCACAGTGGTTGTTTGCTTTAATTTGGTCAGATCACCCATTGCATCTTCATAAGAATTGGGCCCAAATCTGGAAATAATTCCTTGTTTGAACAGATCCCAATTAATCTGGCGATGGCATTTCTCAAACCATTGATACCATTGTAGGGCCTTATCCTCTAAATGCAGAGTAGCTAATTTCACCTTGTTTGCACTTTCAACTGAGTTATAATCGAAGAATCTCTCACATTTATACAACCAACCAGTGGCATCTTCCCTAAAAAATCTTGGAAAATCAATTCTTGCATATCTGGTATTGAAAAAAGAAGATGATTGAGGTGAATCCGAACGAACCTGGGCTTCCATAGTTTCTGGATGATTTCCAAAGACTCCATTTGCCATTTGATCATACTTGACATTCATGGCAAAAATTAATTCCTTGATTTCGTTCACATCTTTCAATGAATTTTTGATCTCTCTGATATCCTGTGCTTGCCTATCGCTGCTGTCTTTAAGCGTTTGTATTGCTTCATCCATTTTTTTTGATTCTTGTGCCCTAGTTCCATCTGCCATTTCTGTGGAATTCCTCTCGCAGGCCAAGAATAGCCGGCTCTAATACCAATTGATATGGCTATGAAAGAAGAAAGCAGTAATTGAAAAAGAAGAAGAGAGAAATAGAAAACTGAATCTGCAGTTTATTCACTCTCTTCACATACAACCTGATTACAGTCCACAAAAAAACTCCCCATGTTTCCCCTCTCCATCCTAGCTATATACATCCAATACTAACTAACAAACAAACTTCTCCTAACCACTAACTAACCCAACTAACTAACTAACCCAACTAACTAACAAACTTCTAACTAAGTCGAAGCTGAATTCAAAAGTTGAATTCAAAATTTCTTTCTCTCTAAATCATAACAAATCTTCTCATCAATATCAGCGCTATAATAGTTTTAGAGTTATATTAGCAAGATAAGGTTCAAAATCACCCTTGTATTAGTCTGGCTACATCAAAAATTAAATTTGATATTATTACAATATATTGCTTAGTGTAACGATACACTGTTCACATATTATACAACATTTTATTATTTATTTTAGAGAATGACAAAAGAAAAGATGACAACTGATCATACATCCTATCGAACAACTAGCTGCTACACAAAATATATACCACCAAATCTTGCTTTGTTTTCCTAGCGTCCAGTAGCTCATGTGCAAAATGATCCAGTAGATCATTTACCTTAGAAAATATAAATAAATTAAATTTTATAATAGAGATACAGAAAAATGTTAGCTAAAATATAAATATAATTTTTTAATTACAATTTTAATTAAAATTTGTTAAGTCTGATACAGATGTTGCTACTTTAGAACTCGAATGCCCTTAATCCGTATAAGAAAACCCTAGCAAATAAATGTACCATTTGACGTCCAGCAACCAAACATACCCCAATAGGCTAGGTAAAGCCAACGAGAAACTAATATAAAATAAATAAAAAATGTTTGTTTGGTAACATTTACGTTTTCAGTTTATATTTATAAAAAATTTTATAAATTGATTTTTGTTTATTTTTAGAAAAACATAAACTATAAACGCGTTTGGTATTTGACAAAATGTTAAAAAATTTTAAAAATATAAAAAAGAGTGAGAAGTGGAAAGTGGTGGCAAGTGGCGGCGGAAGACGGTGGTGGAAAGTGGTAACGGTGGGTGGTGGGTAGCTGGTGGTGGTAGGTAGTGGCGGGTGGGTGGTGGTGGTGGTGGTGGGTGCGTGCGTGACAGTGGCGGGTAGTGGGTGGTGGCGGTGGCGGTGGCGGTGGCGGGTGGTGGCGGCGGGTGGGTGGCGGATGGCGGGTGGTGGTGGCGGGTAGATGGCAGGTGGTGGTGGTGGTGGGTGGGTGGGTGGGTGACGGTGGCGGGTGGTGGGTGGTAGCGAGTGGGTGGTGGTAGCGGGTTGTGGGTGGTAGTGGTAGGTGAGTGGCAGATGGCGGGTGGTGGGTGGTGGGTGGGTGTTGATGGTGGGTGGGTGAGTGACGGTGGTGGGTGGTAGCGAGTGAGTGGTGAGTGGTGGTGGTGGTGGTGGTGGTGGCGGGTGGTAGGTGGTGGTGCAGGTGGGTGGCGAATGACGAGTGGTGGTGGGTAGGTGGCGAGTGGTGGTGGGTAGGTGGCGGGTGGTGGTAGGTGGATGGGTGATGGTGGCGGGTGGTAGCAAGTGGGTGGTGATGGTGGTGGATGGTGGTGGCATGTGGGGGGTGGTGGTGGTGGTGGTGGTGGTAGGTGGTGGTGGTGGCGGGTGGGTGGCAGGTGGTGGATTGTGGTGGTAGCTGGGTGGCGAGTGGTGGTGGCAAGTAAGTGGCGAGTGGTGGTGGCGGGTGGATGGCAGGTGGGTGGTGGGTGGTGGTAGTGGTGGTGGCGAGTGGGTGGCAGGTGGGTGGTGGCTGGTGAGTGGTGGTGGCAGGTGGTGGTGGGGGGTGGGGGGTAGGTGGTGGTGGCTGAAGACGGTGATGGAAAATAGTGGCGGGTGGTGGCTACTGTTGGGTGGTAAAAAAAAAAAAAATTGAAAACTCAAAATGGGAATACATTTTTTGTGTTTTTATTTTTTGGCCAAATTTATAAACTGAGACCACTGATTTATAAATAAAAAATTTTACCAAATAAATTTTTATTTGAATTTATAAAATTTTTATAAATATAAATAGAAAATTGAGAACGTAAGTGTTATCAAACCACACCCTACTAATTTAAATTTATATAATTTAAATAACTTAAATATATTAAAATGAACAAACTATTCGAATTATAAAAATTCAGCTTCCAGCCATTGTTGTTGAAAATAAATAGACCCAGCGCACAAAATTCTACTTCCAACAGCTCTCCTCGTTTTGTGTTCACCTGCCTCCTCAAACTCTCTCTCTCTCTCTCTCTCTCTCTCTGAAGATGGGAAAGAACCCTGTTAAATACTGTGTGGTAATCTTCTCTCTCTCTCACATCTTGATTTTGTGCTTTTTGTTGTTGTTGTTGTTGTTGTTTTTGTTGTTGTGTGTGACTCACTGATTTGAGTTGTGGAATTAGGTGGACACGTTCACTGACTCGCCGTTCAAAGGAAACCCGGCGGCTGTATGTTTGTTGGATGAAGAGAGAGACGATGATGAGTGGTTTCAAACTGTTGCTAGTGAGTTCAACCTCCCCATGACCTGTTTCTTGACTTGGATTACTGACTCCGAGTCCGAGACTCATGACTCGTCCCACTCATCCACAAACCCTCGGTTTCGCCTCCGATGGTTCACTCCAGCTACCCAGGTCACTTTACCATCGTTGAAAGTTTGAAAAAAATATAGAACTGTTTGTTTTCTTAATGATCTGTTTGGTTGCTAAGAAATCGCAGGAAAAACAAGAAGGAAAAAAAAAATGAAATGTAACATCCAATTCCCCTTCCGAATTGCGCGATCTTCTAATTTGACTACTCCAATTACTTATAATTGTCGACTTAGTTTTTTTGTCATTAGATTTCTTTAAATTTTGATTGATTGATTTCAGATTATTACTTGCTTTCTTTCCAACTTAATCTGAAAATATTTATACAATCCTTCATCAACTCTTTTTTTTTTTTATCAAATTCATAAAAATTGGCTAAAACTGTGCTTGAACCATTTCATCAAATTTGTATGAAATCAAGGGAGATTCAATTTTTTTACCAAGTCAAAGATGAACCAAATCCTTCGTCAAAGTTCGCAGTTAAAATTTTACTCCAATTTGACGAAATTTTAAAAGCTTGGAGTTTGTTTTTTTTTTTTTTTTTTTTTTTTAAATAAAAAATGGCTAAAACAGATTTTTGAGATAAGTTTGGAATTTTTCAAAAAAGAGATAATAAGGATTGAAGTATATCATATCAGATCAGGCTTTTAACCAAATTTTTACTCAAATTTGATTAAAAAAAATTGATGAAAAAACAAGTGCAAGGATTGGAAATGCTCTCATATATGAAGTGTGATAATTGAGGATTGTGTTTCAATAGCTAAGTCCATGGTAGTGAGTAATTTAATCTGGACAAAATTTTCGATGTCTGCTTGCAGGTTAAACTTTGTGGTCATGGAACATTGGCAGCTTCACACTTTCTATTCACTTCTGGTTTGGTAAATGCCGATAAAATTGAGTTTCTGACACTGTTTGGAGTTTTGATTGCCAAAAGAGTTCCAGAATCACAAGATTGCATCTTAATTGAGTTGGATTTGCCAATAGTTCCACTTTCTGATTTTGACTCTGCTGAGGTTCCATCTATTTCTAAAGCCTTGAGTGGTGCTTCTGTGATTGAGTTAAAGATTACAACTACTGAAGAAGACCTCATTGTATGCATTTCTTTTGCTCTCTTTTCTTAATTATTCATAATTATGCAACTTTGTATTTGAAGTAAATGATTAAAAAAGGGTGTGCAAATCATGCCAAAGGTGAGGTTGAGTGATCGTTCAATTTTAGAATTAAATGGTGGGTGTGATGTGATTTCTAAGATATTCTGAGTAAACTTTAGTGTGTTCATGGATGGATGTCTCTCAGAAAGGGAAGTCAACTTCAAGTGATATACGGATATTCATTTTGTACTTAAAAGAGAGTGAATGCAAATGCATTTTGGCAGGTTGTGCTCCCATCAGGAAAGGCTGTTACAGATCTACAGCCCCAATTTGATGAAATACAACGATGCCCTGGAAGGGGAGTCATTATTACAGGGCCGGCTCCCCCTGGATCCGGGTTTGACTTTTTTAGTCGCGTCTTCGGTCCTAAAATGGGGATCAATGAGGTAATATATTATTGGCATTTTGTCCCAAGCTACCTCACGATTTAAATCAGTTCCTTTCATCTTTCTAGAGGTGTCTCTTGATGAAGTGGGAAAATATGTTCATAATAAGTAAAGGAAAGCTGATCAAAAAAAAAAAAAAAAACCAATTTAAAATAACATATCAAACATAATCCACCATTGCAGGATAACTAATTGTGATACTCAGATTATAAAAAACTCTCATTAGAGTTGATGGTTGCTCCTTCGTATGTTGCTGCTATTTTTCAGGATCTTGTTACTGGTAGTGCACATTGTGCCCTAGCAGGTTATTGGTCAAAAAAGCTGGGGAAATGTGATTTTGTTGCATATCAGGTACTCTCTCTCTCTCTCTCTCTCTCGTGCGCGCTCGTGCAGTTGTGCCATTTGTTTTCTTTCTTCATTCATTAATTGTATTGTATTATATTTGTTTACTTGGCATAGGCATCAGCTCGAGGTGGCATACTGAACCTCCATTTAGATGAAAAGACTCAGAGAGTACTACTTCGGGGGAAAGCCATCACTGTAATGGAAGGTTCGCTTTTGGTTTAACTAGGAATTGTCCCGTCTTTGCTTGTATGAATCAATTGAAATAAAAGGCTGTTAATGTTTGGAAGGCTTGCTTTGAATTTTGATTGGCGCGTTTGCTGTCAAAGTTAATGTTACTCCTTGCAAGTTTTGTAGTAGATATCTTCTGTAAAATTACATAAATTTGTATCTTTGCTATTTGTAATAGAAATTTTGTTTCTTGTTATCTCTGATTACTAGATCAAAACCTGTGTAGCTGATACAAAATTCTAGTTAAAGATCTTCAAAACAATTCCTGAAATCGCATAAGGGGTTTTTTTTTCCCTTCCCTCTCTTTCTTTTGATTAGTTTGATTGTATTTTCTTTAACTCACTCTTCATAAAATCGACATGGAAATAGGAAATAATCTGTGAGATATAATCTTCATTTGAAATAGCAGTCAAGTTGATCCAAGAGGGGGTTAAATGTGAACTCTCCTTCTAACTTTTGTTGAAGACTCGAGATTTCCTTCTGCAAAGGTGCAATAGCTCCATATCGCATACTCACAAAGAAGAAAATCAGTATGTAGTGCCATGGCCAATACTGGAACTAATCCTCTTTCTTTGTGTTTGTGTTTGTGTTTGAACTTTGGTTATGTTTGTCTGTTATTCCTTTGAAAATAAAAAAACTGCTAAACAAAATTGTTGGCAAGACCCAGTAACTGAAACCTACCAAATCAAATTTGTACTAATTCAGTGCTTACTCTGTCAACTAGACCATTAGATACAAAAGTCAGGAATATCACTTTCAGTCCAGATAATTTTGTGTAGTAGTTGATATGTCAGTCACCATAGTATTTTTATGTTCAAATTTAATCACTAGTATTTATTACGTAGTCTTACTTTAAAAATCATGCAAGACTCTTTAATTTGAAGGGTTGTCGACCTACTTCATCTGAAGTTTGTTTAGAGGGTTACGCTAATCTACTTTATGAACAGTGGAGACCTACTTCATCTGAAGTTTGTTTAGAGGGTTATGCTAATCTACTTTATGAACAGTGGAGACGTAAAGAGACTTGCATCATTTGCCATTTTTAAAAATTAGAAAGTAAAAAAAAAATATCTTTGTTAATCATTCGGTTTCAATTTTTTTGTGTGTCAATTTTCACTATTTTAGATATTCAAAAAAATCATTTATATTTTTTACTTAGTCAATTTTGTTTTGAGAAGATGGAGAAAAGTTGACTTTTTGATTTTTTAAGTTTTTTTTTGACTTTTTTTTATGTAAACAAATAGAGAAGTTATGTGACCTAAAAAAATCAAAAAACTAAAAAAATACTAAAAAGTCAATCTTTCCAAATTGCAGAGCTTTTAAGTAATTCTACAAATTTAATCTTAATTAAACTAATACGATGATATTTATACACAAACAAACACAATTTCTTTTATATTCTAATTTAACACTATCATATTGAAAATCCTGTCATTTAATTTCCTCATGCTCATCATCTCAATCAACTTGCAATAATTAACAAATACAAACACAAAGTTGGACAAACTCAGTGCTGACACTAGCACCTAGACAAAAGTGAGCAATATCACTTTCAGATCGGGCTGGGTTTCCTCCGGTCCATGTTCGGATTGGAGAGTACTGATAGGTTTGTGGATGCCATTTACGGATCCCGTTTTAATAATTCGAACCGTTCAATATCTAAAACTCGTTGAGTATTATAAGCTTGTAAAAAAATCAAATTAATCAGATATCGATAGCTATCTCATCAGATTAAATTTCTGTCAACCGTTTATTTTTCACTGTCTATCTTTTTATACAAAACTGATTGATCACGTAGCTATCGATATCTCATTAACGTGATTTTTTACAAACATATAGTATTCAACGAATTCTACACATTAAATAATTCAAATTATTATAACGGGATCGGTGATAAATCTCCATAAATTTAACAATCCTCTCCAATCCAATTACAGGCTGAGAAGCCAGCTCCATCATGTTATACTCACCAAATTGGTTTAGTATTCCATTTGATAGGTCACAAATTGATTTGCATCCCCAAACGCTCGATGCCATTTGAGGGGACACTATAGTCAATGACATACACACACAAACACACACATATATATATATCAACAATGATAGAGATCACTAATTTTAGAACTCTAAAAAGACCATTAATGGCATGGCACTCAATAAAAAAAGAAAAAAAATACAACACCAAAATCAAAATATCAAATCATTCATGGTGAGACCTACTGCCACATACTCATTTTCCTATATATATATATATATCTATCTAACTTTTGATATTCAAATTCAATCACTATAGCATTACTGTATATCACTTCAAAAATCATGTGAGGCTCTTTTAATAGAAGGGTTGACAGAGATGTCATTTTAAAAATTAAAAACAAAAAATTAAACATATATATACACCGATAAAATAAAGTAATTTTATTTTAGTGTATGTTTAGAAACATACTTTT
This sequence comes from Camellia sinensis, assembly GCF_055761805.1. Classification (NCBI taxonomy): domain Eukaryota; kingdom Viridiplantae; phylum Streptophyta; class Magnoliopsida; order Ericales; family Theaceae; genus Camellia; species Camellia sinensis. The sequence goes on from NC_138974.1 coordinate 31,703,130, forward strand.
AAATTAGTGATAAATTTTAGTGTGGTATAGAAATTGAAGAGTTGGAAATGTAAAATTTAAAAAGAAAAATATAAAATAAATAATTGGTTTCTGAACCCCAAAGTGCCAAGTTCACGGGTACTTTGCCCCAAAGTAGTAAATCCGACATAGATCCTACACCCGCACCCGTGTCGTGTCGTGCCGACACAGGTACTTCACCCCAAAGTGCTGAGTTCATGTAACACAGCACAAAAAATCCATAATTTTTTTATGAATATATAATTAATTTTTGAAAACTCCACTGACATATTTTTTTCAAAAATAAAAAATCACGAAAACAGTCCAATTGAAATTGAAAAAGAAAAAGAAAAAGAAAAAGAAAAAGAAAAAGTGCGCTAAAATTTGCATAAAGAAGAATGATCCTCTCATCAACATTAGGGGTGGGCGCGGGTAGGTTGCGGTCATGGAACCTCCAATCTGCCATTTGTCTGCCAAATTGGCGAATTGGAGAAAATCAATCCATATCCGTTCGCCAATCCGGTGGATGTGGATTGAGCAGATTGGTGGATGGATGCAAATCGGTTTGGCGGTTTAAAATTTTATAAATTTTCAACATAATTCAAGATGTTCACTTCCTCAAAAAAAAAAAAAAAAAAAATTGCAGTTAATGACTTAAAAAAGTATTATAATTACTGCATACCTCATCAAAGAAAGAAAGTTTGAAACTTTAGAATATTACAATCACTGCATGCCGCATCCACATATTACAATCACAGCATGCCTCATCCACATAAAGTAGTACAATCTGTGGTTCTTAAAATATAAAAACAATTCAAATCACCAAAACCATGAACAGAGCAGTGGTAGAGATTACATGCCTTTGTATTGTTACATCTATATCTATTTTTGAAAACAAAAACTAACCAACATAGATCATCTTTTTTATTTATTATTTTTAGAGTTAAACTTAAAAATCAAAAAATATAGGTAAATAACATATTTATTTTTTTTTTAATTCAAAAAATATATTCAAGTTGAAAACTCTTTTTCAGTAGAACATATTCAACATAATATTTAAATTTTTTTTCAATTGAAAATACAAACAGAATATTTAAACAAATTAAAAACACAAAGTCTTACAAATTATTAGGGGTGCTCGCGGCTCGACAGTTCGGTTGCGGCCAAAGGAACCTCAAATCTGCTATCCGTCCAAAGTTAGACGGATTGAAAAAAATCAATCTGCAACCGTCTGCTCGTCATCACACATCCGTCCAAAATGCGGTGGATCAGTTCAGTTTGGTCGGTTTGAATGGATCGATATATCGGTTGCTCACCCCTAAGTCTGGTTATAATAGTTTTAGAGTTATATTAGGAAGGCAAGGTTTAAAATCACTCTTGTATCAGCCTAGCTACATTAAAATTAAATTTGATATTATTATAGCATATCGCTTGATGTAGCGATACACTGTTCACATGTTATACAACATTTTATTATTTATTCTAGAGAATGGCAAGAGAATGAATGACAATTGATTAGACATCCTACCGAACAACCAGCTGTTGCACCAAATTTTCATATACCACCAAATCTTGCTTTGTTTTCCGAGGGTCCAGTAGATCATGTGCAAAATGATCTAGTAGATCATTTATGTAGCACTCTGTACTTCCTGTTATAATGGAATAATATTTGACTCTTTGATTATCTTATTTTGGACCTTTTTAGTCGATATTTAAGCCTTGGTTGAGGTGTTATCATAGTGGGTGGGTGCGATTGAATCAAAAAGTAAAATTTGAATAGTTGTTATTGAGTAGTCTTCACTCTTTTATCATTTTCTTTTTCCACACTTTGAATCTTGATGTGAGGCTAAAACCATTGAAAAGCTTAATTTCGAGCTTTAATTTGGACACAAGAATGACCCTAAACAGAGTCCGGACGAGAGATATACCTGTTTGAAATTTGCGAATTTGTACTGTCAGCATAGTGCACTCGAACGCAACTTTTGACGTTCGAGCGTACAACGCAGAATCAGATCTTTAAAAACTAGTTTTTGAATTAGATCTTTTCATTTCTCACTTCCCTTTCTCTCTTCTTCTGCCATTTTTGGTTTCTTAAGCTTTGTAGGCTTGATTTCATCTATTTTTATACATCTTTGACCTCTAATTCCATATGCCAAAACATTGAGCACGATGAGGGCTTCCATTTAATCTCAACAGATCGTTGTTTCATCGCTGGTGATTTTTTCGATTTATTTCCTTCTTACTTCAAGGGGTATGGTCTATTTCTTAAACTCAACATGAGTTCGGTAGTGTATTTGTGGTGTATTTTAAATATATAGACCCCATTGTTCTTGGATTGATTTTTGATGATTTGTTTGTAAGTTAGGGTTTGTTCCAAATGGGATTGTTGAGCTATGATTTAGCTACAAAAGTTTATTTCCCACTTATAAAGAATGTATATGAGTTTTTAAAAGTGAAAAGCCCTAATTTGAAGAAACCCTAAAATGTTGATCTTGTTGGGAAATTATGGGATTGTCAAATCAAAATATAAAAGAGGGGGTTTCTAAATGTTTTCGTGAAAAAGGTTGTGATTATGAAATTGGAGTCAATATATGTTGAAATGAGCTATTTCTTGCATTGAAATGAATTTTCAAAGAGGAAGAGAGTTATGCCCTAAAAATTTAAATGTTGAGATTGTAAAGAGGAAATGGATTAAATGTTGAGAAATGTGAAATTGATATAATGATTAATGATAATGGTGGAGTTTGATATTTATTATCACTCACATTTGAGATTTTGGAAAAGTGTATCTTTAATGGAATTTATTTATCTATTTAGATATATTTGTTTTGGGCTATCGGTGGATGATAGTTATGATTGTTGTAGAAATTGCATATTGACTGGGCAAACTAGATTGTTTGTAAATCATACATATCTTGAAACATCCAATGGATTTTGAGGATTTAAACTGTATGTTTTGGAAAGAGATTTTGGAAATTCTTGTGTTATGTTTAAAAGCATTTGTTTCATTTTGAAAATCATATTTTGGGTCACATGTATTGTACTATTTGGAAAGAGTAAATAAAATGGTAAATCTGATAAATGGTTGTCATTAAACATGACTGTGTGTTTTAATACATTGTATATGTATGATGTTTGAGAGGAGAAAGGGGATAGATTCCATTGAATTAAGTTGGCCTGTATGTTCAGGTTGAAAGTCCCGAAAACTGCGCGTATACATGGGTGCCAATCCCGCGGACGAAATTTTCGTAAAATGGCAATTGTAGTGCTTGTATAACCGACGTTTACAAGGGTCCCATTTGATGCTTTTTCGCAGACGAAATTTTTGTGAAAGGTTGTATTGGTTTTGGAGATTTACCCATTTTATTTATTATCATTTTGGGTTTGAAAAGAAATGATTTTAAACGATTTTAGCAATGTATTTGCTATTGGTTAACGATATATTCGTATTGGAATTGGCAATGAAATTGCTAGTTAGTATTGAGATACTTGGATTGACTTGTAGAAATGAATTTTTATATCAAACTAATATATTGAATTCGGAAAACGTTTTGAATAAATGAGAGGTTTTTAAGACTGGAAAGAAATGGGTTTTGATTGAGAAAGCAAGTGGATTTGAGAATGCATTAAGCATACTATATATGTATGTATTGCATTCATGATCATTTACACTGGCAAAGAATATTTAGTTTTTGAAATGTTTTCTTACTGGGTTTTATGCTCAACTTACATGGCTAAAAATATTTTTCAGGTATGCTTATACGGACGTGGACTGAGACGTTGAAGTTGTGTTTGGAACCGTGTAGGGTAGTTCCTTTATTTGTCGGCGAAGGGCCATTTATGTATTTGTTGGCCGTGTGCCATTCATGCAAGGGTTACACCATTTGTATATGATGTAAGCCTTTGGGCATCTTAGGATTGGTTTGGCATCTACTATATAATCCATCTTTTTATCTTTTTTCCATCACATCACATCACCTCTCTACTTTTCTGCACATCTTTTCGTAAAAAGACAAAAAGTACACTTTTTTAGGACACCCCAAACCAACCCTTAATTCGATTCGTAACACCTTTGTATGTTTTGTTATATAGCATCCATTTGACTTAGATGTTGTATCTAAGAATATATAAAAATTGGAATAACACATGTATTGCGTGCTTATATCATATACATCTGCATGAGTGTTGTTTGTGATTGTCTATCGTTGGGTGGTTTACTCACATGGGCCAAACCTCGTAAATCCGGAGCGTGACAATTTACCTTAGAAAATAAATAAATAAAAAAATAAAAATAAATATTTTACAAAATTAAATTTTAGAATAGTGAGACTCATAGAGTGTGTACAGACAAAAAAAATTGTTAGCTAAAATATAAAATTAATTTTTTAGCTATAATTTGAATGAAAATTTGCTAAGTCTAAATACCTTAACCCGTATAAGAAAACCCTAGCAAATGAATGGACCATTTGACACCCAGCAGTAACCATACCCCAAGTAGGCCAGGTAAAGCCAACGAGGAACCAGTATAAATAGACCCAGCACTCCAAATTCAACTTCTAACAGCTCTCTTTGTTTTGTGTTCGCCTGCCTCCTCAGACTCTCTCTCTCTCTCACTCTGAAGATGGAAAAGAAGCCTGTTAAATACTGTGTGGTAATGCTCTCTCTCTCTCTCTCATATCTTGGTTTTGTGCTTTTTGTTTTGTTGTTGTGTGTGACTCACTGATTTGAGTTGTGGAACTAGGTGGACACGTTCACTGACTCGCCGTTCAAAGGAAACCCGGCTGCTGTATGTTTGTTGGATGAAGAGAGAGAAGATGATGAGTGGTTTCAAACAGTTGCTAGTTAGTTCAACCTCCCCGTGACCTGTTTCTTGAATTCGATTGCTGACTCTGAGTCGGAGACTCATGACTCGTCCCACTCATCCACAAACCCTCGGTTTCGCCTCCGATGGTTCAATCCAGTTGCCCAGGTCACTTCACCATCATTGAAAGTTCGAAAAAAATATCGAACTGTTTGTTTTCTGAATGATCCGTTTGGTAGCTAAGAAATCGCAGGAAAAAGAAGAAACAAAAAATGAAAAATAACCTCCAATTCCCCTACCGAATTGTGCAATCTTCTAATTTGGCTACTCAAATTACTTACAATTGTCGATTTTTTTTTTTTTTTTTGTCGTTAGATTTCTTTAAATTTTGATTTGATTGATTTCAGATTATTACTTGCTTTCTTTACAACTTAATCTGAAAATATTTATACAATTCTTCATCAACTTCTTCTTTTTTTATTTTTTATTTTTTTTTTTTATCAAATTCATATTTGAAGAAAAAATTGGCTAAAACTGTGCTTGAACCATTTCATCAAATTTGTATGAAATCAAGGGAGATTCAATTTTTTTTACCAAGTCAAAGATGAACCAAATCCTTCGTCAAAGTTCAGAGTCATATTTTTACTCCAATTTGACGAAATTTTAAAAGATTGGAGATTTTTTTTTATTTATTTATATATATATATATATAATAAAAAATGGTTGAAACAGATTTTTTAGATAAGTTTGGAATTTTTCAAAAAAGAGATAATAAAGATTGAAGTATTATATCACATCAGATCAGGCTTTTAACCAAATTTTTACCCAAATTTAATAAAAAAAAATTGATGAAACAAAAAAGTGCAAGGATAGAAAATGCTCTCATACATCACAAAGTATGATAATTGAGAATTGTGTTTCAATAACTAAGTCCATGGTAGTGAGTAATATAATCTGGACACAATTTTCCATGTCTGCTTGCAGGTTAAATTTTGTGGTCATGGAACATTGGCAGCTTCACACTTTCTATTCACTTATGGTTTGGTAAATGCCGATAAAATTGAGTTTCTCACACTGTTTGGAGTTTTGATTGGTAAAAGAGTTTCAGAATCACAAGAATGCGTCTTAATTGAGTTGGATTTGCCAATAGTTCCACTTTCTGATTTTGACTCTGCTGAGGTTCCATCTATTTCTAAAGCCTTGAGTGGTGCTTCTGTGATTGGCTTAAAGATTACAACTACTGAAGAAGACCTCATTGTATGCATTTCTTTTACACTCTTTTCTTAATTATTCATAATTATGCAACTTTGTATTTGAAGTAAATGATTAAAAGGGTGTGCAAATCATGCCAAAGGTGAGGTCGAGTGATTGTTCAATTTTAGAAATAAATGGTGGGAGTGATGTGATTTCTAAGATATTCTGAGTAATTCTCTTCAAACTTTAGTGTGTTCATGGATGGATGTCTGTCAGAGAGGGAAGTCAACTTCAACTGATATACGGATATTCATTTTGTACTTAAACGAGAGTGAATGTAAATGCATTTTGGCAGGTTGTGCTGCCATCGGGAAAGGCTGTTGCAGATCTACAGCCCCAATTTGATGAAATACGAGGATGCCCTGGTAAGGCAGTCATTATTACAGGGTCGGCTCCCCCTGAATCCAGGTTTGACTTTTTTAGTCGCGTCTTCGATCCTAAAATGGGGATCAATGAGGTAATATATTATTGGCATTTTGTCCCAAACTACATCACGACTTAAATTTACTGCTTTCGTATTTCTAGGTGTCTCTTGATTAAGTGGGAAAATATGTTCATAATTAGTGAAGGAAAGCTGATCAGAAAAAAAAAAAAAAAAAAAATTTAAAATAACATATCAAACATAATCCTCCAATCCATTGCTGGATGGCTAATGGTGATACTCAGATTACAAAGAACTCTCATTAGAGTAGATGGCTGCTCCTTCATATGTTGCTGCTATTCTTCAGGATCTTGTTACTGGTAGTGCACATTGTGCCATAGCAGGTTATTGGTCAAAAAAGCTGGGGAAATGTGATTTTGTTGCATATCAGGTACTCTCTCTCTCTCTCTTGCAGTTGTGCCATTTGTGTTCTTTCTTCATTCATTAATTGTATTGTATTGTATTGTTTACTTGGCATAGGCATCAGCTCGAGGTGGCATACTGAACCTCCATTTAGATGAAAAGAGAGAGTACTACTTCGGGGGAAAGGCATCACTGTAATGGAAGGTTCTCTCTTGGCTTAACTAGTAATTGCACCCAATCTTGGCTTGTATGAATCAATTGAAATAAAAGGCTGTTAATGTTTGGATGGCTCGCTTGGAATTTTGATTGACGCTTTTGCCATCAGACTTAATTTTAGTCCTTGTAAGTTTTGTACCAGACATCTTTTGTAAAATTACATTTGGCACTGTTATTCGACATAAATTTACATCTTTGTTATCTGCAATGGAAATTCTCTTTCTTGGTACCTTTGACTACTAGAACAAAACCTGTGTAGCTGATGCAAAATTTAACTTAAGATCTTCAAAACAAATCTTGAAATCGCAAAAGAAGGGATATATATATATATATATTTTCTCTTTCTTTTAATTAGTTTGATTGTATTTTCTTCAACTCACTCTTCATAATTGACATGGAAATAGGAAATATTCAATGAGATATGATCTTCATTTGAAATAGCCGTCAAGTTGATCCAAGAAAGGGGCTAACGTGAACTTTCCTTGTAAAATTGCAACTTTGGTTGAAGACTCGAGATTTCCTTTACAAAGATGCAATAGCTCCATATCTCATATTCACAAAGAAGAAAATCAGGATGTAGATGTCATTACCGATACTGGAACTAACCCTCTCTGTTTGTGTGTGTTCGAAACTCTTGTTATGTTTGTTATTCCAAAAAAAAGAAAAAAAAAAAAAGCATTGCTAAACAAAATTGTTGGCAAGAGACCTAATAATTGAAACGACCAAATCAAATTTGTACTAATTCAGTGCTTACTCTCATGTTGACAACTAAACACGAAAGTCAGCAATATCACTTTCAGCTCAGATTCTAATAATACTATCAAATCAACATAGTATTTGATGTGTCACTATGGTCAATGATAAGATATCACGTAATAATACCTGACATTTTATATTGATATTTAATCATTATTGTATTTATTACTTAGTGTCACTTTAAAAATCATCAAGACTCTTTAATTTGAATGGTTGGTGACCTACTTCATCTGAAGTATGTTTAGTGGGTTATACTAATTAGGGGTGGACGCGATCGGCTGCGGTCACAAAATTTTTAATTCGCCATCTATTTGTCAGATTGGCGGATTGAAAAAAATCAATCCGTATCCGTTCGTCAATCTGGCGGATGTAGATTAAGCAGATTGGCGGATTAATACGAATCAGTTTGGCAGTTTAAAATTTATAAATTTTCAACATAATTTAAGTTGTGCACTTTCTCAAAAAAAAAAAAATATATATATATATATATATTATAGTCAATGATTTAAAAAAATATTATAATCATTGCATGCTTCAACCAAAAAAAAAAACAAGTTTGAAACTTTAGAATATTACAATCACTGCATGTCTCATCTACAAATTACAATCACAACATACCTCATCCACATAAAGTATTACAATCTATAGTTCTTAAAATATAAAAATAATTCAAACCACCAAAACCATGAACAGAGCAGTAGTAGAGATTGTATGCCTCTGAATTGTTACATCTATATCTGTTTTTGAAAGCAAAAATCGACCAGCATATATCATCATTTTTATTTATTATTTTTAAAATTAGATTTAAAAATCAAAAAATATAAATAAATAATACATTTATTTTTTTCAATTCAAAAAATAAATTCAAGTTGAAAACTCTTTTTTCAACAGAATATTTAAACTTTTTTTCAATTAAAAATACAAATAGAATATCTAAACAAATTGAAAACACGAAGCCTTAGAAATTACTAGGGGTGTTTGCGGTTTGGTGGTTTGGTTGCGGCCAAAGGAACCACAAATCCGCTCACCATCCAAAATTAGACAGATTGAAAAAAAATAAACTGTAACCGTTCGCTCGTCATTATGCATCCGTCCAAAATGCGCGGATCAATTTGATTCGGTCGAATTGGACAGATCAATATATCCGATGCTAATCCCTAATACTAATCCACTCTATGAACAGTGGAAAAGTAAAGAGGCTTCTATCATTTGCCCTTCATAAAAAATAATTTACTCTCCGTTTCAAATTATTTGTCAATTTTCACTATTTAATACATGCAAAAAAGTCATTTATATTTTATAATTATTCTATTTTCAACAATTTTAAAAACTTCATCTACAAGAATTAATCAGCTTGTTTAGTTTTGATTTTCAGAAAACAGTTTTTAAAAATTTTACTTTTTTATTTTCCGTATTTTATTGTTTTCAATGAATTTTTTAATATTTTAAGCAAATTTTTTTTAAAATTTTTTTTAGACACACCTAACATAAATACACTTAATGAGTATAATATTTGTGAAAAAAATCTTTAAAAAATTCACTAAATATAAAAAAAAAAAAATCAATACATTTTTTTGTATTTTTGTGTATTTATTAATTTTTAAAAATATTTTTCACAAATATTTTACTATTTAGATACATCTAAGTAAGTTGCATTAAAAAAGTAAAAAAATTGTTTAAAATTTTAAATATATTCATTAAAAACAAAAAATAAAAAACGAAAAATAAAAAACTGAATTTTCAGAAAATTGAAACCAAACATACTGAATTGATTTTTTAATATATATATATATATATATATTTTAGAGTTAATTACCTAAAAGTAATATTTACAAATATTATGGGAGCTGAGATCGTATTTAAGGTTTTTTAAACTAATAAGTTCTATTTAGTAAAACTAAGAATATTATCAGTTTTTCTTAATTTTTAAAATTAAGAATATTATCAATTTTACAAATGTTTCAAATAACTGTATGAAGAAAAAAAAAAACAGAACATGAGAATAAACGTTTTTGCCCTCCCACTTATTAATTTGATTCAACTATCCAATAAAAATGAAAACATTAACAGTTTTTTCCAGTTTTAGAACTGAGAACATTATCAATTTTTTAATTTTTAATTTTTAATTTTTTTTAAGTTTTGCACATCAATGTTTCGTCATCATACTCCTTTATAGACACAAAATTTTCAGCTTTGCACCAAAAACAAAAATAATTCAATTTTTTCAAAAAAAAGTTCGTTTGTTTTTTTTTTTCACATAAATTTTTTTTTTCTAGTTTTTTCAATTTGACAGTTGATGCTTTAAAATTTTAAAAATCAAAATAAATGTCAAATCATTTGTTCTTTTATAAATAATCATGATGAATAATTATTGTTTGAAGGTTTAATGGGACTTGAACGTCCAAAAAATCTTAGTTAGGACTTAGTGGTGTTTTAGAAAGTTAGTAAAAAATTAACTTTTTGATTTATTTATTTTTGTGGTTTTTTGTGATTTTTTTGGCTTTTTTGTGTTAAAAAAGTAAAGAGGTGATACGACCTAAAAAAGTCAAAAAAACCCAAAAAATTGGCTTTTTACTATGTTGTCAAAAACGCCTCTTAATGAAGTATAAGTTGATAAATTAGGACTAGTGGATAAATGTCCCCATGTTGTATTACAAAAATACATTATTTATAGATTTCATTAAAATACACAAAATGCTAAAAACAGATAACCGAAGAATGGGCGTCTGACGCCTAGCAACCAAACATACCCCAAGTAGGCCAGGCGAAGGAAGCCGTCGAGAAACTGAATATGATCTAATAGACCCAAAGCCATGACTTCATCTTCCAAAAGCTCTCTACGTTTTAGTTCTCTCTCTCTCTCTCTCTCTCTCTCTCTCGCTCTCACTGAAGATGGGAAACAAGCCTGTTAAGTACTGTGTACATTTTTCAAATATATATACACCGAGAGCAAGTGATTTTCGTGAAAAAAAAAAGAAGATAATTTTATTTTAGTGTATGTTTAGAAAAATATTTTTAAATTAGTGATAAATTTTTTCATGAATTAATAATTTTTCCAACAAAAGAAATAAAAAACAATTCAATTACTTTATGTTTGGTTGGAAGATTTGAGCAGAAATTTAGAAGGCTAAAGAGAAAAGTTACATTTCAACTTTTTTCTTTTCCTTTCCAAAATGTAGAACTGTTTTTTTTTTTTTTTTTTTTTCCCCCTTCTAAATGATCCGTATGGTTGCTGAGAAATCGTAGGAAAAAGAAAAAGAAAAATGAAATATAACGTGGAATTCCCCTTGTGCAATCTCTAATTTGGCTACTCAAATTACTTATAATTGTGGACTTGTTTTTTTTTTGGTGTTAGATTTCTTTAAATTTTGATTGATTGATTTTAGATTATTACTTGCTTTCTTTTCAACTTAATCTGAAAGTATTTATACAATTCTTCATCAAATTCATATTTGATGAAAAAATGGCTAAAGGTGTGTTCCAACCATTTCATCAAATCTGTATGAAATCAAGGGAGACTCAATTTTTTAACCAAGTCAAAGATGAACCAAATCTTTCATCAAATTTCCAATAGTTATATTTTTACTCAAATTTGATGAAATTTTAAAAAAGAGTAAAGATTGGAGAAGTTTTCTTTCATCAAAAATGGTTAAAACAGAATTTTAAGCTAAGTCTGGAATTTTTCAGGAAGATTTGATGACAAAATGATCATACCAGATCAGGCTTTTAACCAAATTTGTACTCTGAAAACAAGATAGTGAGGATTGGAGATGCTCTTATACATCACAAGGTGTGATAATTGAGGATTGTGTTTCCACTTTTAAGTCCACAGCAGTGAGTAATTTAATCTGGACACGAAAATTTTCATGTTGCACGTTAAACTTTGTGGTCATGGAACCTTGACAGCTTCCCACTTTCTATTCACTTCTGGTTTGGTAAATGCCAACAGAATAGAGTTTCTGACATAGTCTGGAGTTTCGATTGCTAAAAGAGTTCTAGAATCACAAGATTGCTATTTAATTGAGTTGGATTTTCTAATAGTTCCACGTGCTGATTTTGACTCTGCTGAGGTTCCATCAATTTTTAAAGCCTTGAGTGGTGCTTCTGTGATTGACTTAAAGATTACTACTACTGAAGAAGACCTCATTGTATGCATTCTTTTTGCACTCTTTTCTTAATTATTCATAATTATGCAACTTTCAATTTGAAGTAAATGATTAAAAGGGTGTGCAAATTATGACAAAGGTGAGGCCTATATCCAATTTATCCCCTCCCAGACCCCCATCAAATGGGAGTTTTCGTTCAATTTTAGAATTAAATGGTGGGAGTGATGTGATTTCTAAGATATTCTGATTAATTCTCTTCTAACTTTAGTTGGTTCATGGATGTCTCTCAAAGAGGGATGTCAACTTGAACTGATACATGGGTATTCACTTTGTACTTGAAAGAAAGTGAATGTAAATGCATTTTGGCAGGTTGTGCTGCTGTCGGGAAAGGCTGTTACAGATCTACTGCCCCAATTTGATGAAATACAATGACGCCCTGGAAGGGCAGTCATTATTTCAGGGCCTGCTCCCCTTGGATCCGGGTTTGACTTTTTTAGTCACGTCTTTGGTCCTACAATGGGAATCAATGAGATAATAAATTTGCATTTGGTCCAAAACTACCTTATGATTTAAATTAGTTCATTTCATCTTTCTAGGTGTCTCTTGATTAAGTGGGAAAATTTCATTTACAATAAGTAAATGAAAGCTGATGAGAAAAAAGAAAAAAAAAATGCAATTTAAAAGAACAGATCAGACATAATCCTCCATTGCTGGATGACTAATGGTGATACTCGGTTTATACAGAACTCTCATTCAACAGTTTTCTAACCGTAATAGAGATGCTCCCTCATATGTTGCTGCTATTTTCAGGATATTGTTACTGGTACTGCACATTGTGCCCTAGCAGGTTATTGGTCAAAAAAGCTGGGGAAATGTGATTTTGCTGCATATCAGGTACTCTCTCTCTCTCTCTCTCTCTCTGTCTCTTGCGCGCTCATTCAGTTGTGCCAGTTGTGTTCTTTCTTATTCATTAATTGTATTGTATTGTATTGTATTGTTTACTTGGCATAGGCATCAGCTCGAGGCGGCATACTGAACCTCCATTTAGATGAAAAGACTCAGAGAGTACTACTTCGCGGGAAAGCCATCACTGTAATGGAAGGTTCTCTTTTGGTTTAACTAGGAATTACCCCATCTTTGCTTGTGTGAATCAATTGAAATAAAAGGTTGTTAATGTTTGGAAGGCTTGCTTTGAATTTTGATTGACCTGTTTGCTGTCAAAGTCAATGTTACTCATTGTAAGTTTGTACTACTAGACATCTTCCGTAAAATTACATAAATTTGTATCTTTGCTATCTGTAATGGAAATTCTCTTTCTTGTTATCTCTGACTATTAGATCAAAACCTGTGTAGCTGATACAAAAGTCTAACCAAGATCTTCAAAACAATTCCTGAAATCGTATAAGAAGGTATTTTTTTTTCCTTCCCTCTCTTTCTTTTGATTAGTTTGATTGTATTTTCTTTAACTCACTCTTCATAAAATTGAAATGGAAATAGGAAATAGTCTGTGAGATATAATCTTTATTTGAAATAGCAGTCAAGTTGATCCAAGAGGGGGCTAAATGTGAACTCTCCTTGTTACTTTGGTTGAAGACTCGAGATTTCCTTCTACAAAGGTGCAATAGCTCCATATCTCATACTCACAAAGAAGAAAATCAGTATGTAGTGCCATGGCCAATACTGGAACTAATCCTCTTTGTTTGTGTTTGTGTTTGAACTCTGGTTATGTTTGTCTGTTATTCCTTTGAAAATAAAAAACTTGCTAAACAAAATTGTTGGCAAGACCCAGTAACTGAAACCTACCAAATTAAATTTGTACTAATTCAGTGCTTACTCTGTCAACTAGACCATATTAGATACAAAAGTCAGGAATATCACTTTCAGTCCAGATTCTAATAATACTATCAAATTTTTGTGTAGTAGTTGACATGTCACCATAGTATTAACTTCTTATATTCAAATTTAATCACTATAGTATTTGTTACATAGTCTTACTTTAGAAATCATGCAAGACTCTTTAATTTGAAAGTTTGGCGACCTACTTCATCTGAAGTTATGTTTAGAGGGTTATACCAATCTACTTTATGAACAGTGGAAAAGTAAAGAGACTTGTATCATTTGCCATTCATTAAAAAAAAAAAAAAAAAAAAACTCAGTATTTGTTATTCTTTCGGTTTCAAATTTTTTTGTCAATTTTCACTATTTTAAATATTCAAAAAAAATATTTATATTTTCTACTTTATTCTATTTTGAATAATTTTAAAAATTTTATCTACAAGTATTAATTGAATTTTTAATTTTTATGTATCTGTGTCCAAATATTAGTCCCTTATTTCATTTTTCATTGTTTCAAAATATTTGTTCATTTTCAAAAATCACGGACTAAAAGAACAGAAATTTCCTATTTTGTCATTTTTTAAATTCATTAGTAATAGTTTTGAAGTGTAATAATTGTACTATCAGAGAATAGTTTTGAAAAGTTAATATTTTTGAAGTGTAATAATTGCACTATAAAAAAAATTTAGATTTCCAAAAAAAATTAATATTATGAGACGGAAGAAGTACAAAAATACATTATTTAGAGTATCTCCAACGTTCTAACTTTTTATTTTCCACTAAATTTGAGTAAAAATTTGATTAAAAACTCCATCAGATATCACGCGATCCAACGGAAGATTTTAAACTTTTATCAAAATACCGGTCGACCGGGTGGACAACCGGACAGATGTCTGGCTAATCAGCCGGCCAGTGTAATTTTGTCACAAATTTTTGCAAGGAGGTGGTCATCCGAGGAACAATTGATTGGACATCCGTGGTGAACATGACCTGCAGCTCCTAGGGCTATGAACAGTAAAATGATGAAAAGTCTCAGCTATCCTCAATTTAGTAAAAGATTTATCATATCCTCAATTTAATACTCATCTAATAAAACGATTAGAGTAACAAAAATAATATTTTTTCATCAAATTTAAATTTGATAAAATAATAAGTGATACGATGGAAATGGTTTTATTAATCTGATTAAAAGACACAAATGCTAAAAATAGGAGAAATATATTATTTAAGGAAAATTGTGCTTTTAGTGAAGAGCCCTGTGAGAGTTTCAATATCTCATACTAATTTTCTTAATTTTAAATAATTAAGAAAATCTCCATTAGTAGGAGAAATATATTATATAAGGAAAATGGTGTTTTTAGTGAAGAGCCTTGTGAGAGTTTCAATATCTCATACTAATTTTTTTGATTTTCTTAATTTTAAATAATTAAGAAAATCTTCATTGGCTAGCTTAAATTTGATAATCCCACATTGGAAAAAAAAGAAAAAAAAGAAAGAGTTATTTTACTCATTTAAAGGGAATCTTATACTCTCATCCTATTTAGTGAGGAGCCTTGTGAGAGTTTCAATATCTCATACTAATTTTCTTGATTTTCTTAATTTTAAACAATTAAGAAAATCTCGATTGACTAGCTTTTATTTAATAATCCCATATCAAAAAAAGAAGAGAAAAAATGAGTTATTTTACTCATATAAAGTGAATCTTATACTCCCATCCCATTTAATATTGTAGTGTTGTGTATGTTTCAATTCAATATAATTTAAATTTTACAAATTTTAATTAATTAATTATGACCTGACCGATTAGGCTAAATCATTTTTTATTTGATTGATTTGTTGGTTTAATCGCAATTTAATTGGTTTTATCAAAATGTATTGATTAGATTTGTTTGATTCGAAATAAACTAAAGATTGATTTGATTAAAGATTGAAAGACTGAGATTGCCTGATTAGAAATAAACTTTCCATCCATATCGAAAAAAGCAAAAAAAGTGAGTTATTTCACTTATATAAAGTGAATCTTAATAGTGTAGTATTGTATATACGTCAATTCAAGACAGCTTAAATTTTAAAATTAAAATAACATTTAACATTTAAAAGTTTTAATTAATTAATTTTTATATAAGTTGGTTGGTCATTTGACCTAATCGATTAGGCTGAACCATTTTGGGTTTGACCGATTCACCAATTTAATCGTGATTTCTCATATTGATTTTATTAATTTTAAACAATTAAAAATATTTCCATTGGCTAACTTCCATTTAACCATATAAAAATAAAACTCTAATTAGTGTATGATTTATTTTATAATCCCACATCGGGAGAAGAAGAAAAAACAAAGTTTGTTTCACTATCTACTTATAAATTATATAAGGAAAATGAGAATTTTAGAGAGAAGTATTCTAGGAGCTCTAAACCCACATTCTAAAATTATTAAATTTTCTTAATTTTAAGCAATTAAGAAAATTCACATTAGCTAGCTTCCGTTTACCTTCTATTTTACAATCCCACATCGAAAAAAGAAAGAAAAAATGAATTGTTTCACTTATATAAAGTGAATCTTATACTCCCATTTATATAAGCAAAATGAGATTTTTAATGAGAAGCCCAATGATCAATATCTCATACTCATTTTTTGATTTTCTTAATTTTAAACAATTAAGAAAATCCTCATTGACTAGCTTCCATTGAACTTTTATTTTACAATGCCACATAGTTTTGATTTTAATAATTATTTTATATGAAATTTTGAAACTCTCATAATCTTTAACTTAAAAATAACTACATTCTTATATCAAGAAAAGAAAGAAAAAGTGAGTTGTTTCACTTATATAAATTGTTACAGTCTCGCACTGAGAAAAAAAAGAAAAAGTGAGTTGTTTCACTTATACAAAATGAATCTTATAAAGGGAGTTTTAAGAGAGAAGCCTTCTAGAAACTCCAAACCCTCATTCTAAAATTATTGAATTTTTTTTAATTTTAAACAATTAAGAAAATTTCCATTAGTTAGCTTCCATTTACCTTTTATTTTACAATCCCAAATAGGGAAAAACAAAGGAAAAAGTGAATTGTTTCATTTACATAAAGTGAATCTTATTGATGTAGGTTGAAAGGCACCACATTGAGGCCACTTAAGTTACATTTTTAGTCTTTCAATGTTGGCTATTTGGTGAAGATGATGTGTTTTGTGCACTTGGCAGATTTGGCAAGCAATATGTAAATTCAAGCAAAAAAGGAGTGAAAATAGATTCTCCGTGCGATGAGCGAAAAATCCCAGCCTGCCACCTCACCACACGTGCGGCCCACTATTGCTCGAGCGGCCCACATGGGCGCTCAAGTGGCCTACCTAGAATTGCGTGCGTGAAAAATTCAATCTATTTTGCTGGGAATAAAAAGGAAGAAAATAAGCTGCTCAAAAGGTTTGCAAATATTCGAAAGAAAATGGAGGTTAGGGTTTGAAGAAAGCGATTTTTCTCAAGCTTCAAGGGAAACTTTCATGGAGGCTTCTTCCTCTTCCTCCATCTCTTCCCACTCTGCCATGAGTGGCTAGATACTTCTTATCTAGGGTTTTGATGAAACCCTAGCCATGTAAAAGGATTTTTCTTAGGCTTTGATTGTGAAACGGTTTGAACAAATGTATGGATGTTTTGAAAGTTTATAATGATTTTGTTTTTCATCTCTTCAAGTATTTTATTCTCTGCGATTGTTTAATGCTTTTCATACATTAGTTTTCTTTGTGTTTGTATTCATAGTATAAGACGAGTCATGCTACGAGAGACAGGTCGTGTTGCTACTATAGTTTAGAGTAAACGACTCATGTTACTCGGAATGATTTGTGCCTGTACATTAAATTCAACAACCATCTTGATCAATATTTCAAATTTGTAGTTGTGAAATATTAGGTAGTTCATACCGGATTACAATTGATGCCCGATGTTAAATCTTATTTATGTGGTAAGTAGTGAATTCTTTGCTCTAGGATTTTCCAACAATCAGTAATCTCAATTTCATTTTTAATCACTAGTTTAATTTGTTAGTATTTTAATTATTATTAGTTTATGAATCAATCAACTCTTGATCAAAATTAATTTAGGAATTTAGCAACTAAATTAGTTTAATTTCACAATTGTGCCTATGGATTGATAACTAGACGTGTTATTATTCTAAAAGAATTTGGTATAGTTTAATGTTTATATTTGGTGTGTGAAACGACCTACCACTTATGCTCCAATTTATACAAATTATTGAAATTTCTTAATTTTAAACAATTAAGAAAATCTTCATTGGTTAGCTTCTATTTAACTTTTATTTTACAATCCCACATCGAGAAAAGAAGGAAAAAGTGAATTGTTTCACTTATATAAAGTGAATCTTATGCTTCCTTTTATATAAGCAAAAGAAGATTTTTAGTGAGAAGCTTTATAATCAATACTAATTTTTTTTTTCCCCTTAGTTCTAAACAATTAAGAAAATCTCCATTTGTTAGCTTTCATTTAACTTTTATTTTACAATCTCACATAGACGTTTTGATTTTAAAAATAATTTTGTGTGGGATTTTGAAACTCTCATAATATTTAGTTTTAAAATAATTACAATCTCACATTGAGAAAAGAAATAAAAAGTGAGTTGTTTGACTTATATAAAATGAATCTTATCTCTCATTTAATAGTATAGTATTATGCATGTTTCAATTCAAGATGGTTTAAATTTTAAAATAAAATTTAAAAGTTTTAATTAATTAATTTTGACATAAAATGGTTGGTCTTTTGACTTAGCCGATTAGGCTGAATCGTTTTCGGTTTGACTGATTAACTGGTTTAACCACAGTTTTACTTGTTTTATCAAAATATATTATTTAGATTTGTTTGATTTGAAATAAATTAAGATTGATTTTATTAAAAATTGAACGGCTGAGATTGCTTGATTAGAAATAAACTTTCCGTCCAAACAACTATTAACTTTTATTTTACAATTGCACATTAGGAAAAGGAGGAAAAAATGAGTTGTTTAACTATATAAACCTTATATTTTCATTTAATATTGTAGTTTTGTATATGTTTCAGTTCAAGATAGTTTAAATTTAAAAATTAAAATAAAATTTAAAAGTTTTAATTAATAAATTTTTGTCTAACTTGGTTAGTCCTTTGACCTAACCAATAGGGTGAACCGTTTTTAATTTGACTGATTCCCTGGTTTAATTGCAATTTTAGTGGTATTATCAAAATATATTGGTTAAATTTGTTTGATTCGAAATTGATTAAAGATTGACCTAATTAAAGATTAAACGGCTAAGTTTGCGTGATTCGAAATAAACTTCTTACCCAAACAATTGTTAACTTTTAAACAATTAAGAAAATCTGCATTGGCTAGCTTTCATTTAATTTTTATTTTATAATCCTACATCGAGAAAAGAAGGAAAAAATTAATTGTTTCACTTACGTAAAGTAAATCTTATACGCCCATTTATATAAGCAAAATGTGATTTTTAGTGAGAAGCCTTATGATTAATATCTCATACTAATTTTTTTTGATTTTCTTAATTTTAAACAATTAAGAAAATCCAGATTAGCTAATTTCCATTTAACTTTTATTTTACAAAATATAAAAAAATTAAATATAATTATCATATTTTTATTAAATAATATATTATTTTATCCTGTACATAGCATGGGTGATATGCTAGTGTATCTATCTATATATTATATAAGGAAAATGGAGTTTCTAGTGAGAAGGTTTGTGAGAGTTATAAAGTATCATTCCACAATTGCTAACTTTTGTGATTTTAAAAATATTTAAAAATAATTCAATTGGCTAGCAAAGTAATTATAGATTTAAAAAAAAAAATAAAAACAAAAAATCACCCAAAATTTTGAATTACAAGTTCCTAAAATCTCTTCCTCAATATTTCTCTCCTTCCTAAATCTTATCTCATAACAAAGTAACTATACATTAAAAAAACATTATACATTAAAAAAAAAAAAAACACAAATCTCATCTCATAACAAAATAATTATATATTTTAAAAAAATTATAGATTAAAAAGAATATAAAACCAGAATTGCTAATTTTTGTAATTTTAAAAATATTTAAAAATAGTAATATTGGCTAACAAAGTAACTATAGATTTAAAAAAAAAAAAAAACTAAAATTGCTAATTTTTGTAATTTTAAAAATATTTAAAAATAATACTATTGGGTAACAAAGTAACTATAGATTTTTTTTTAAAAAAATAATTGAATTACAAGTTCTTAAAATCTCTCTTCTAATATTTATCTATTTCCCAAATCTCATAATCTATTTATCTATGCTATATATTATATCAAAGTGACTTTTCATTTTAGAGGCCCTAAGAGTTACAAAACCTTATATCTAATTTTTTGAATTTTTATTTTTATAAAAAAATAAAACAAAATAAAACGTCTATTGACTATTCCAAGAACATAAATATTAACCTTTAGAATTATTTAATACAAATATATTGCCGGTAAAAAGAAAGAAGGAAAGAAAAAAGCACACAATTCTCAACCTCTCTCTCACTCTCAAAATAAATTAAGTCTTTATTTAAAAAGAATATAAATCTCATACAATCTTCTCTCTCCTAAAATAAATCTAATGAAAATAAAACTCTTTCACTTCCTATAAAATGTATACTATTAATATCTTTTACGACTGGTCTGATCTATATAAACGTAAAATTAAGCCTAACATAAAATAAAAATTAAACCTTATATCTAGATTCTCTCTATTCCATAATTAAACACAATTTTATTCCCAAATAAATTTAAGCATATCTATACTATATATAATTTTTTTTAAAAAATCTCATAATTTATTAATTTTTTATAATGATTCCATGATTTATAATTTAGACAAGGAAAGATGAAAAAAATTATTCTTGTGCATTCTTTCTCTAACCAATTCTTTAATCTATCCAAAAATCCAATCCATCATACATTATATTTTTTCCAAACCATTCTTGTCTTCCTCGCCCTATAAATATTACATTCATAGAACAATGAAACTCATTATTTTTTAAAAAAAAATTATGAAACAATTTGGAGGATAGTTTATGTTTAATCTATTATATTCTTTAAACAGACTCTTTTATCCTTTATGTACATTATTTTTTCTTCTTTTTTATCTATGATCATTTTTTTTTGTATTTCATATTTTGTGTGTCATTTCTCCCTTCTCTCTACCAACTATTATCTGTTTTTTGTTTATAACTATTTTTTGTTGGTTAATATTGTTTTACAAGAATTTTCATACTAAAATGACGTCATAGGGTCATTTATATAAAAAAAAACATGTTACTCATTATAAAGTGATAGATCAAAATTTAAACAAAATTATTATTAATAAGTTTTTTGTATTGATTTTATGTTTGTATATCATTAGTTTTTTTTTTTTAAAAAAATTACTTTTAATATTTTTTTGATATCATGATGTGTTAATTGACAGTTGATGCAAATCATTACTTCAAAGGCATATAATAGTTTTTCAAAACTATAAAAAAAAATATTAATTTTAATCAATTTTTCAAAACGATTAAAGGTGTTAGTCAATTATTTAATTATTTATCTTTAATATGTGTAGCTTCTCTCTTATGCTTTTAGAAAAAAAAAATCATATGTAATTTAAATTTTTGAATCTTTTTATATAAGAAGTTAAAAAATAAATTTTGAAATTTAAAATATAGCTATATAAAACAATATCCTTTTAAATATAGCTATATTTATAATTAATTTTAATCAATCTATTATCTATCCTTATTTATATTATTATATAAATAAAAATGTTGTGCGATAATTGAAGTTCAAAGTCCTAATCTATTTTTTTTTTCTTCAAAATTTAAATTTGTTAAAATGCATATGTTGCAATATCATTAATTTCTTCTTATTATAAATTTTATTTTAAATCTTATAAGATTTGTTCAATGAATAATATTCAATTTTTGTAAAAATATTTCAATATATTCATTCCAAAAGTTAATATAGCAAGTTTACAAAATCAAATTTTAAAACTCAAAATTATTTTATTTTTGTTTTAAATAAGCATGTTAAAGTATAAATAGATATCCAAATAAAATTATACTTATTAATAAATATGGCATTAGCTTTAATTGTAATCTGTTGGTTACATATTTTGTATAAAGCCAATCACAGTTCAACACGTGACAGGTTGAGGGTAATACGGAAAGACAATTCAAACCTTCGATCGTGATCGTACACGTGGCAGTTAGTATTGGTTTTCATAAGATCTGCGTAGTACTGGATCAGCAAAGAGATGCAAAGTGATGTGGCTTCAATGGTTACTCACATTTAAATTCAAAATCAGGAGGGAAGCATAACTGCAGGTATTGGCATAATGGAGCTAACTATAAGGCAACATGATCAACGATCATGGAGGAGCGGTTTGACGGTTAGAAGTATAGTTCGATGGTTATCCTTGAGAAGTATAAATACCAGAGAATGTCCCAAAAAAAGCCCCAGACTCAGATCCATAAAACCAGTTTTATTCTACTTTATTTCTTTTTCAGTTTTTACATTTCTTGTTCTTTACATTTCTGTACTTCAAATTCTTGCACTGCATTTCGTTCATAGGAGTAGTTTTCAAGTAGCTTGTTGCTGTAAACCTCTACGAGGCTGATTCGGATCTTTGTAAGTCTTTTATTTTTAATGAAATACTACAACTGTTCTTCATTTAATCATTGTTTGCTTAATTCTCCTAAACAAAGCCACTAGTGAAAGTCCTCTTCATTGAGGCTGAAAGAAGTAAAACACAATCGTTTGATAATTGGTTGGCAATTAACATTCTGTAAGGACTGATTGATCCTTGCTGACACGCTCACAATTACAAAAATAACCTTCGAAAGCCAAAAAAGCCAACATATATTTTTGGCACGCCCAGTGGAACTAATTGAAATGGCTAGACATAGGAGACAAGGAGAAAATGAACGCTTGGAAGAAGGCGTGGAAGGAGAGGTAGAAATGCCTAATACAGAGGATAATGTGATAACACATCCTGTGAAAACACCCATTTTATCAGAACCTATGGTCGAACAGACCAACACTTCGGAACAAGTACCACATGTTCATAATATTGGACGACGCGAAGGAATTGGACCATCCACTGTTCCATCTACTCACCTAATGAATCCATGGGGTGGCCTAGTAGATGCCATGGGACAACAGTTAATGAACACAATGGAAAGATGGGCAACATCCTTTTTGGATCGAATGAATGCTCATCAACCAACTAATGCAAGGCATATAGAGGAAAATTCAAATGTCCTTTAGCAAAGATTGGCTAGAGACAAACAGCCTATGCAGAGTACTGGGCATACTAATGGTCAAACTAGTAACCAAAATCATGAAAGACCACCACCTCAGTCTTGGTATGAGCCTCTTTCGAGGCCTATGGCAAATCAAAATGCCTTATTACTTAACAGTGAAGCCATGCAAATTGGTGGATCTGGCCCAACACAAGATAATGGTGTAAGGATGGTTCCAAATCCCATGTTTGAAGCCATACTTGGCACGAGGGGGTTCACTAATCCTTTGTTCGAATTTATACCCGGGGGGTTGGAAGGTTTTCCTACAACTGGAAGAGACGCAACACCTGTTCCAGCTCCTTTCGCAGGTCCTTTCGCAGGACAAGCTCAAAAGGGTCACCTATACCCCCAATCGTAGCCAGCACCATAGGGACAACCAATCCCAAATATACCACCCTATGGACCAAGAGGACCCTAGGCACAAGGTTGTCTACCAAATCCTGTGTTTCTTCCTCCAGTAGTGGTTCAACAGGCACAAAATATGGTCCATAGGGACCAAATTGTTGACATTGTTAGAGAGATGTGTGGACCAATGGCTCGGGGGGTTCAGACTCCCGTGTACAGGAAACCGTACCCAGAATGGGTAGATAGGGTACATAAATACTCAAGAGGTTTTAGGATACCAGATTTTGTCCTTTTTTATGGGAATGGAAACCAGTCAACGGTTGAGCATATTGCTAGGTTCGCAGCATAGTGCGGTGAATTTACCAGTAATGACTATATGAAGTTAAGATTATTTCCAAATTCTCTAACTGGGGGGAGCATTTGTATGGTATATTAACCTTACACCTGGCTCTATCCAAACTTGGCAACAAATGGAAGAGGCATTTCATGCCCAATTCTTCCAAACAGAGCCAGAGGTTTCCATGGCAGACTTAGCAAGATTGAGTCAAAGGCCTGATGAGAAGGCTACTCAGTTTATTGTTAGATTTAAAAGAGCACGAAATAAATGTAGGATCATCTTACTAGAGCCTGAATTTGTGAGATTGGCTCAAAATGGTTTAAAATTTAGGCTTCAAAAGAAGTTTGACTCAACTGAGTTTAAAGACTTAGTGGAATTAACCTATAAGGTGTCTAGGTATGAAGCATTACTAGAAGAAGAACAAGATCGAAGTAATGCATCATACAAGACATATTATAGAGATCCTAATTATGAGATTGATGCAGCAGAGATTGTAAGGAAAGAGCCTATGATCTGTGAGGCATTAATTCATAAAGATACAACAATTGATCAGCAGTTTAAAAAGAAAGACCTTCATAGGAAATACTCTTTTGACTTAACAAAGGCAGATGACATTTTTGATCATTTGCTTGCTGTAAATTTTCTGAAGTTACCAAAAGGAGTCAAAATTCCGTCTCCAGAGGAACTTAAAGGAAAAGTGTATTGCAAATGGCATAATTTTTGGTCTCACTCAACTAAAAACTGCATTGTTTTTTGAGATATGATCCAAGAGCAGATTCGAAAGGGAAGTTTAAAATTCCCAGCTAAAGCAGAAAAGGCATGGGGATTGATACTAATCCATTCCTGAAAATTGGAGAGGTGGCAGCCAATGTTATTATGCCAGACTTCCAGAACTTGTCCTTGAAAGAATTGAAAGAAGTCAATGTGCAGATGCATGTTGCCAGCCAGACAACTGTTAAGAAAGACACTGAAAATCTACCAGCTATTGGACAAGGTTTCTCAGACCAGAGGGAAGACTTTGATGAAGAAGCACTGGATAGCGATTCTTTAAAAGCAGCTGTCATGCAAAAAATGTGTCCCAGATGTAGGCTGAGCTACAAGTGGTTAAAAGGGCTTCCAATTGATGGGAAGCAATATTACAAGAATGTGCAGAGGCGTCCTAAACCAACTAGTGCTTATAACAAAAGGCCATATTGAACTAGTATTAGGCAGCAGCCATTAATGGCTGAGCCAACAGCTGATAGAATGCATTCTAAAGGCAAGAGGCCTTTATATGAGTCCAGACCACCTAATTATTACAGAATGGAGAGCGGTCATCCTGAAAGGAGACCGGAGAAGGGTTCAGTTCATGGTATCAAAGCCAGAGATTGGCCTCTTAGACCAGCCTCATGCAGGACGGAAAGTGGTCACCTTCATCAAAGGCCTGAGTTAGGCCCGAAACAGGGAGTCAGGACCAAGCAGTGGCCTTCACAGCCAGCTTCGAAGATGGCTTCGAAGGAAGAAAGAAACAGTTTAACAGCTAGGTTAGTAGGTTTGTGGGTGCTTGGAGTTCCAGATTGGTTTGTCATGCAGAATAAACCTAGGGAGATGTTTACCCAAAGAAATGTTGTTGGAAACCAAGGTAGGATGCTCAAATCTCCTTTAGTGGCTCCAAACAATTGGGTATTGCTTAAGCACCTGAAGACAAAAGAACCGAATATGGTCCCAGTGATTTCTAGGTCCCAAAGAAGGAAGATCCAACGAAGGTACACTCAGTACCAGAAGGATCTGAAAGAAGGTGGAGAAAGTTCTTTATAGGTTCAGCTAAAGAGCCAGGCAAAAGGAGAAGAAGATTCAAAGTTAGACCATAATCTAAAATCGACTCTTCCAGACAAAAAGAGTTGTAGCAGGGAGTAGTTGGCCAAAGTTCATTCTGAACTAAAGGCCAAGAAAAGATCCAGCTTGGTAGGATTGGAAAAAGCTTTGATGGAAAGTGATAGTGAGATAGAAGATGAAGTCGTCCCAGGCCAAATGAAGGGGATGGTTGAGGAAGAAATGTTTGAAGCCTTCATGGCTGAACATACATTTTTGGTCGAAAAACCAATAGAAACAGACCATTCAAAGGAAGTTACTAATACAGAAGTGCCAGAATGTAGCATGGAGGACGCTTCTGAAGTAATTGAACATGTTGACCAAGAGGGAAAGCAGGTACAACCAGTCGTCCAATTTGGCTCATTTCCTCCGGTGTCAGTGAATATGGTGCTTATATTACCACAGGAGTTTCAAGCTGAAGATGAAAACCAAGGTCAGGAGATTGACCCAATTCTAGTCTCCAGTGAAGACTCACAAGTAAGTATGGTGCAAGACGAATCCGAAGTAGCCACACCAATAAACTGAAAACGAGAGTGAGAAAGAGGTAAGTATTAACCTTTCATACCCTTTTGAGTATCCCACGACGTCCATGACATAGCATGTCAAACCCTTGTATATCAAGGCCTTCTTCGATGGAATACAAATGAATCGGGTGCTGGTGGATAACGGGGCAGCAGTAAACCTGCTTCCAAAATCTTCGTTAAAGAAACTAGGAAAGAAGAACCTCAAACTAATCCCAACCAGTACAGCCATTGCTGGTTTCGCTGGAGACAAATAGATGGCCCATGGTATTTTGCCCATCAACTTGAGTGTGGGAACCAGGGACTGCATGACAGCATTCTTTGTTATCGACAACAATGCTAAGTATAATGCTTTACTTGGAAAAGATTGGATTCACACCAACAAATGTGTGCCTTCCTCTTTACATCAGAAAATCATGATGGCCTTGTGCAATGGAAAGACGGAGGAGATCAATGCAGATCCTCAACCCTTCATAGCTTGTGTAGATTTCGCAGAGGCCAAATTATATACTGAAGGAGTGGCACCACTCAGTATAATGAGAAAACCTGATGGATCAGCCGAAGTGACGGCTGATGAGGAATTAGCACACCTGAAGCACTTAGTCTAGGAAAGTGTTGATGAAGAGTTTGTCGTTAAAGATGACAACGATGCCTAGTTATAGGCGAAGAGATGGAACCCAGGAGGCCAAATCTTTGGCTTTAATTAAGTTTTCAACATTGGACATACAATCAATAGTCTAGAAAGTGCAAGAACAAGAGAAATAAGCCATGATAATTGGTTGGAAGCAGGAACAACAACAAGTCAGATGTTTGGCCTTGGATAAATACTGTGCTTTGGATGTTGAAACAAAAATCCAAGAGATACAGGAGGGAGATGCCTTGTGGACAGACTTTGTCTATGAGGAGGAGGGTAAGGATGTCGAACCAAAGAAACTGGTAGCAGAACAAAGCAAAGAGATTGCCTCGAGGTCAGAAGGAATCAAAGAAGGAGCATCAGTAAGTTCTCAGATACAAGACCCTTTGGAAGAAGTAAATTTAGGGGAAGGTTCTATACAACAGCCCACCTATATAAGTGCTTTGTTGAATGCTCTTGACAGGGACCAGTTGTTAGTTGTTTTGAAGAAATGTAAAGATTGTTTTGCATGGTCTTATAATGAAGTACCATGATTGGATAGGTCATTAGTAGAACATAGGCTCCCTATGAGGCCTAATTTCAAGCCATATAAGCAAAAACTAAGAAGAATGAGTCCAAAAGTGATTCAGAAAGTTAAGGAGGAAATTCTTAGACTCCTCAAGGTAGGCTTTATTAGGACAGCCAGGTACGTTGAATGGCTATCCAATATCGTGCCTGTAGTTAAGAAGAATGGTAAAATGAGGGTATGCATTGATTTCAGAAACTTGAATCTAGCAACTCCAAAAGATGAGTATCCTATGCCTATAGTAGATTTATTGGTAGACAGTTCCGCTGGGCATCAAATTTTGTCAATGATGGATGGGCACTCTAGTTATAACCAAATCTGCATTGCAGAGGATAATGTCCACAAGACAACATTTAGATGTCCTGGGAATATTGGCACATTCGAATTGGTTAAAATGCCATTTGGCCTGAAGAATGCTGGGGCTACATATCAGAGGGCTATGAAC
This sequence comes from Camellia sinensis, assembly GCF_055761805.1. Taxonomy (NCBI): domain Eukaryota; kingdom Viridiplantae; phylum Streptophyta; class Magnoliopsida; order Ericales; family Theaceae; genus Camellia; species Camellia sinensis. The sequence continues at coordinate 31,730,912 of NC_138974.1, forward strand.
ACTATCTTTCATGACCTCATTAGAGGGTATTTAGAATGTTATATTGATGATATTGTAGTGAAATCCCAATCCATGGAGGAACATTTGTTTCACTTAGAAGTAGCTTTTGAAAGAATGAGAAAGTTTAAGTTGAAACTAAATCCTCTTAAATGTGCTTTTGGCGTATCATCTGGAAATTTCTTGGGCTATATCGTACACAAGAAAGGAATACAGATTGACCAGAATAAAGCCAAAGCCATTATTGAAGCCAGACCTCCATTAAGTAAGGAAGAATTACAAAAGTTCCTTGGACAGGTTAATTTTCTTCGAAGATTCATTTCTAATACTATAGGGAAAACTAAAGTATTTTCTTCCTTGTTAAGGCTAAAAGATGAAAAAGAGTTTGTGTGGACAGCAGAGCATTAAACTGCTTTCGAAGGAATCAAAGCCTACTTGGCCAACCCTCCAGTGCTGATGCCACCAAAGGGTGATAAGCCCTTAAAGTTTTACATAGCTGCAGTAGAGGATTCATTGGGAGTTTTTTTAGCCCAAGACAATGAAGAAGGCAAGGAGCAACCTGTTTATTACCTTAATAGGTTTCTAAATTCTTGTGAATGTAAATACTCAGCTGTAGAAAAGCTGTGCCTTACATTGTATTTTGCTGCAATGAAATTAAGATACTATCTTTTTCCTACAACTGTCTTGGTAATTGCAACCACAGATTTGGTTAAATATATGTTATCTAGACCCATGTTGAGGGGAAGAATTGGCAAATGGATACTAGCTTTATCAAAATTTCATCTAGAATATGTTCCCCAAAAGGTAGTAAAAGGACAAGTTTTAGCTAACTTTTTGGCAGACCATCCATATCAAATAGAAAGCCAAGAGATAAAGGAACTTGGTATGGCTAGTGTTGAACCATGGCACATGTGGTTTGATGGATCAAAAACCAATGGTTTAACTGGGATTAGTGTAGTAATTAAGTCACCACAAGGAGTAGAAACCACACATGGTTTTAGAGTGGACGAAATTACTTGTTCCAATAATCAAGCTGAATATGAAGCCTTAATAATGGGACTGGAAATACTTATTGGATTACAAGCTCATGCAGTTGACATATTTGGAGATTCTCAATTGTAGTTAACCAGGTGAAAGGGATTTTCAAATGTCAAAGTATAAGCATGTTGCCATACTATGTTGTTGCATTACATTTGCTTTCTCAATTTCAGATAGCAAATGTAACTCATGTCCCAAGATTCTTGAATAATAAAGCTAATGATGTGGCTCAGAAAGCTTCGAATTTCAAGAAAAAGGATAATACTCAAAGGGACATAAGCCAAACAACATATCAGAAAGTAATACCACCCTTAAATAAAAGGAATGTGGTCTTGGAAGTCAATCATAATGACTTACAAGGACAAGATTGGAGGCATCCAATAATGCAGTATCTGGCTGGCCCATCTTCGAAAGCCAGTAGAAAAATTAGACTGCAGTCTATGCAATACATAATGTATGGTAATGCTCTCTACAAAAGAGGGAGAGATGGGTTATTGTTGGAATGTTTAGGCCCAAAGGAAGCATTGACAGCTATAGCTGAGGTTCATGAAGGCATTTGTAGTGCTCATCAGCCTGGTGTGAAGATGCGATGGCTGCTTCGAAGGCATTCCTACTATTGGCCAACTATCCTTAAAGATTGCATAGAATATGCAAGAGGTTGCCAGGCATGCCAAAAGCATGGCACAATAAGACACATGCCCATAACTGACCTGCATGCAGTTGTGAAGCTTTGGCCATTTAGAGGATGGGCCATGGATATGATGGGAAAAATATACCCACCCTCTTCGAAGCATCATTGTTTCATCTTAGTGGCCACCGATTACTTCACTAAGTGGGTCGAAGCTAAGCCATACAAGGCTGTAGACCAGATTGAAGTCATTGGATTCATTAAGGAATTAATCCATAGATTTGGTATCCCACAGACTATAACTGTTGATAATGGGATTGTATTTGATGGGAAAATGGTAAAGTCTTTTGTGGCGGAGTTTGGAATTAGCCTTGTTAATTCTACCCCCTATTATGCACAAGCCAATGGTCAAACTGAATCATCCAATAAGTCTTTGAAAAAAGGAATACAGAAAGTTGTGGAAGACAATCCTAGGGATTGGCATAACTTATTGTTGGATGTATTGTGGGCTTATAGGACTTCTCCAAGGTCAAGCATATGAATCACTCCTTATGCCTTAGTATATGGGCATGATGCAGTGCTACCTGTGGAGATTAATGTTAAGTCCTTGAGGGTGAGATGCCAAGACCAATTAGATCTTGAGCAATATCATCAGAGTATGTGCTTGGAATTAGAAAGTATAGATGAAGCTAGGATTCTGGCATTAAATAGCATTCTTTTCCAAAAGAAGAAAGCAACCAAAAACTATAACAAGAAAGTCAAGCACATTAGTTTTGATGAAGGTGATTTAGTATGGAAGACAATACTCCCAATAGAGATTAGAAGTCACAAGTTTGGCAAATGGTCACCTAACTGGGAAGAACAATATCAAGTCCATAGAGTCTTGTCTATGGGAGCATATCATTTGAAAAATTTGAATGGATATGTACATTCCAAGAAAATTAATGGCAGATATTTGAAGCCTTATTATCTAACCATATGGGAAGCGCAAGGAATATAATAAGTGTTAAATAAAAGAACATGAGAACACTCAAATGATAAATAAGAATTTTTTATTTCATAAAGAGTTGAGTACATGTAGCCATAGATTGGCCTAGAAGTCAGTACAATGCCTCAGTTGTTTTTTTAAAATAGATGCACTATTCTAAAATGATGGGAATAACTGGATGGTTGAAGCCATTTCCTGCTTTCGATCAGCTAATCCTTGATTGGTAATTTGCAATTTGGTGGCAGTTCGATCTAAGGCTTGGTTGACTGCTGATAGCTCCTCTTCAAGTTGAGTTTTCTTCTCTAATAATTGAGCTCGAAATTGGGAGACGGAGGAATGTTATTCCTTCAATTCTGACACTTCAGTATGTACCTTGGAAACGAAGCTCCGATTTCTCACCAATTTCTCCTCCGCAACCTTGGTAACATGGCAAATGTTGATGTAAAAATCAATGGTGGCTGCTGCCTGAGATAAATAACTTGAGACAGCCATGCCGGATTGCTCAACAACCTTGTAACATTGGAGGAAGCCATCTTTGATTATAGGTCTTTGTAAAGCTTCGAAAGGAATCTTCAAAAAAGATGCCAGCAGCTCCAAACAGCTGTCCAAGTCTATCGAAGGCAAGGAAGTCTTACCACTGGAGGAAGAGCTCTCAAAAATTTCTAGCAGAGAATCAGCTAGAACTAATGGCTCAGTCTCATTGCTAGTTATTGGAGAGGTGGAAGGTATGTCAAAAAGGCTGGCTAGTCTAGCCTCAAAAATATCCACCTCATCCATTGACATGGAAGGTGCAGAAAGAGCTCTGGTAGTCGGAAGAAATGACTGCATAGGAATCAGAGAAGAAGGTGGAGTATCCTTAGCAGTCTCTATAGTTTTTGCTACCAGTTGGTCAAGAGAAGAATGACTGGAGCTAGGCAAAGATAATGGATGATGGATTGGAGAGCTACCAGTACCCTCTATATAGGAATCAGCTACCATCAAAGATGAAGTAACAGCTGGAATTTCCTTAGGAGGAGGAGGAGGAGGAGGAGGAGAAGCAGGGCTCGAGAGAGAATCGAATTGAGTAAAATCGAAAGACAAATGAGGGAGGTATGGAGTTAAGCCAAAGGAAAAAGATGTAGGAATACTTGACCTCAAGAAAGGTATGAAGAACATGAGACCAAGAGGTGGAAGGATTGCTTGAATTGGCTTTGTAATTTGAGGACTTTTAGCTTCAAGAGAGATTGAGGGAGTCCTTGTAGAGGAAGGAGGCAGAGTAGTTGTTCCTGCAAAAGGAGAAACACAAAGTAATGTCAAGTCTCAATACCAAGAATTTGACAAGAGAATAAAAGAATAGAGACATGAAAGAAGTTACTTGTTTCAGAAGTGGTAGCAATGATGGGAGAGCTACGAAGGGAATAATGCTCAATAGTGTGCTGCCTTCTCGCAGTGTCTCTTTGGATTGCATCAGCAGCAGCAGCTTCATCTCTTAATAGTTGCTGCTGCCGCCTTTTTTCAGCTCTCTAGAAAACAATTATTGCCTTAGAATGTTCCTACTCCACTGTTTTGCAGCTGCCTCATGAACAGGGTCTTCGACCAAATCAGAAGGAGAGACAATCATCTTCTTTCTCTTTTTTCTTTGTAGTGGTATTTCCTGCTCTTTCTCAATCTCTCTCTCTTCAATCTGAGACTCAGACTCTTCAGTAGTGAGTATTAGTTTCCTTTTCTTTTTCTGCTGATGTTTGTCTTTGAGAATAGCTAGAGCTTTAGCTCTCTTAGAAGATTCTTCTTGTGGAGACCCTATACCAGGAGGTATGAATGTAAAGGAAACAGACAGAAGAGTCTAAAAAAAAAAGAAACCTAAAAATACATGCATTTTTTCGAAGCAGCTCTGGTAACTCCAGCAAGAGGGGGTGAGGCTGCAGGAACAGTCTTGGCAGCTGTGGAACAAGAGGGGATGTTCCCGGCCTCTTTTGGTTTAGCCTTAGAAGGCACTCCTAGCCCTATCAGGAAATCATGAGGGTGTATTGCTAGGTGCACTTCCATATTGGTTGTCCACCAGTTTTGAAATCTTTTCAAAGCCAAGCCAGAGGAAAGGAAGGGGACACATTTGAACTCACTCAAATCTTTCAACAGTTTAAATGTTGCCTCTTCTAGTTTTGATTTGGGTACTCTCAGGTCTTTGGCTGTAAAATGGACATTCGAGAGGCTGCAAAGTGGAATGGGAATCCCTTGAGTAAACCCAAATTGCCTGGCAAACTGAGAAGGGCAGTATACCTCAGATATACACTTATAAGCTCGAGGGTTTAAAGTACCAATGAATAGTTCCCTCGGTAACAAAATAGAAGCCCACATATCTTTGTGTGATGGGATGGAACACTCTTTATCAGCCAAGAATGTCTGTAGTCAAGCTGGTCCTTTGTTGGCATCAAAGAGGCAAAAGAAGGTGGCAGCTGGAGAAGTAAGAAGTTGATGAAAAAAAGTGAGGTAATAGGCAAAGGAAGCAGAATAAAGAACAATTGTAGCATATTTTTCCCCATAGGTGCTAGGATCCTGAACTAGGAATTTTAAGCATTTGGGATGCAAGTCAATAAAGTAAGCCAAGAGCCAGAGTTGGAGCACCCAAAGGGGACCTCCTTGGTTGATATCAAGAGGTTTCTTACAGAATTGAGAGCGGGCTCTATAAACATGGCCTAAGAGATAAGGGGCCAAGGCTATGCGTTTCTTCAAAACAAGGGCCTTTGCAAGTGGAGCAAATTCAGGCATAATTCGTTAGGATGATGTACAAAAAAGAAATTTACACAACCAATATAAAATAAAGGAGAAGAGTTCTTGATCGCCCACAGGACCCACCTTCTTGTTTTCAGCCTTTACGAAATCACTAAAAGAAGAATTCAAAGGCGGAAGAGAAAATTTAACCGAAATGTCTGGGTAACTGGGTGTGAAAGGGGTTCCAAGGGGCGAAAGCCCTACGAGATGGCAGATATCAAGCATTGTGGGAGCCATCATACCACAACGAAACTGGAAAAAGTTAAAAGCCATGTTTCAGAAACAAAGAGCAGCAGGAATTAAAAAATTGTCTTCAGGGATAATAAACCTGGAAAGACGAAGGGCATCGAGGATGCAGAGTTCTTGTAAGTCCCATTCTCTTGCAGGCACAACCCTGTCGTACCACTCCTCCCATTCAGCCCTCAATGTCAGCCAGCAACGGTGAAGTCGGTTCATTCTCCAATTTCCCTAGTCAAGCCCCCCTTCATAGAGAAGAAAGTGGTCCTCCAAATGAGGGTATAAAGCTGGAAGTTGAGCGGGAGCTTCTCGAAAGATGGGACCTAGGACATATTCTTATTTGTTGCTATGGCAAGGATCAAAGAGGCGTCCATCTATGGCACTTGACCCATCAGCTGTAAATTTGGCAATCTCTTCCTCAATACATCTTTTTAAAGCCATGGTTGGGCTTATACGTTCGCTAGTTGGTACTTTTAGTGAAGAAGAATCCATTGGTGACAAGTAGCAAGGAAGAGAGGTTTAGTAGAAGGGAAGGGTTTGTGTATTGAACAAACGAGTGAGTTCAGAGCACGAAGTAAAAAGGGTTTTAAAAACCTTGGTGTTTGGAAAATATATCGTGTAATTCATAAAGAAATACTAAAAGTACAGATACGAAGAGTTTCCTTCAATATTGATATTTTTAGAGGGAAACACATCTCAGATGTTGATGTCAGCTTCGAAATAAAATATTTGGCTTCGAAACCAGATTTTGGCGCCAAAGTCAAATAACAACGGCTTCGAAACTGGGAAGCCAGCTTCGAAGCACATTCCACACCTAAGGATGCAAGAATGTTCAAGTATTTGTTTACTTCAAAAGGATTGAAAACCTGTTTTATGGTTTCTTAGTGAGAGTAAATCCTTCGAAGCAAAACTTGAAATCCCTCAAAGTTAGGAATGGTTTGTTCTAAGTTCCAAACCAACAGTTGGTTTGATAATATACAGAAGAGATTGCTCTTTTAGAATAAAACAATGTAGTCCTGAAAGGAGGCTTCCATATTTCTGAAAGTATGGACTGTTGTTCGAAGTAAAATTGGTCAATTTAAAACCATATGTTGGATATGATTAAAGCAAGCTTTAAGGGGCAAGATTATCGAATTCGAGGCTCTGATTCTGAAAGGAGACTTCTATATGGTGAGAGAAGTCAAATTGATTTACAAATATTTCATTGAGAGTCAAGTTTCGAAGAGAAAAATTGATGATCTCGAAGCTACAATCTTGTTGGTTCTGGGTAAAATCAGACCATACCAAATAACAAAACAAGGTCTCTTCGCTTTATTAAGATAAGTATGATTACATCAGAGGCCTTGCTTAGGCATATATTCAAGTTCATAAAAGTAAGGAATAGAATGAATAACAAGATCATGGAACTTGTTCCAGCTATGGTCAATTAGCTTTTGTTTTTTCTTTATTATGTCTTCTATCTTCTCCAGGCTAGGATGCTGAAGTTGATATGCTCTTACTTGGTAAAAAAAGTTTTTCAGCTTTTATTTCAAACTCTGTCTCTTTTAGCCCTTGTTTTGTCTCGTCCATATCCAGGTTATCCCAGTATGCAGAATTTTTATTCTTGAAATCATCGTATTCATCAATGAGGTTCTTCGCTTCATACCGGGTATGAACTCGATTGGCTGAGATTTGGTCCAAGGACTGAGTAGTGGCGACAGAATTGTGATGCCAATGAAGGAGTAGGGAGAGTTGGTCCAAAAACATTTGAAGTTTTGTTTGGGTGATGGGGTTGAGAATATGACCCCGGGTCATATTGTCACAAGCCCATCGAAAGTTCTTAAGAGGAACATTGTCCTCAAGAACATTGAAGGGCAAATGGGAAAAGGCCGCAAGCAGAAGTTGGGCTTGCTTTTGCTGATCTTTAGTAGGAGGAGATGGAGGGTGATAGGAAGGGAGAAACTGGTCCTTAGAGAGAGTATGCCTCAATTCCTCCATCCAGTGAGGGTCTTGTGGAAGAGGAGGTGCAGAAGTTTCTATCTCGAAAGTAGGAGGAAATCGGGGGCTATTGACGATGTCGAGCCAGTCAAAAGAGCAAAGTTTAGCCTTCTAAGCCAAGAATGAAGGGTTATACCCTTGTGCCTCTTCCGGGCGAGGAGTGGCATGTACTATTTTCGTAGGCATGGAAGATGTGTACCACGCTACGAGTAGGTTGTCTTCCAAACAACGTCGGCGGTCGATGGGCACGTAAGGATAAACCATCGAACTCCAAGCATCGGAAGGGAATTCTAGAGGAATGAACTCGACAAAATGATGGTTGACTCGCTCTCTTAATTCCGGCCAGCTTCCCCAACCAGAAGCCCCAGAAGAGGAAGAAGTTGCAGCTTCATCCCACCTAAAAGGCTTTGGGTTAGAGGAAGAACTTACCATATCCATAGTCGCAAATTTCTGAATCAAAGGATTGTGGACAGTGTGTTCGTAATTCAAAGGTTGATAGTTTGCAAAAACTTCAATGACTTGAATATAGGAAGGTATGTAAAGGTGGCTAATCAATGCATGAAGATTCTTTCGAGGACGAATGGTATTATCAAACAACTCTTCATATGCTTGATCGAGATAAGAAAAGGTCTGTTTATCCATGAGAACTGAATTGGACTTTTCGAATACTGAGATAGTGAGCTTGTTTAAGGGATCGAATAGGAGTTAATGCAAATGTTCATCAATGAATGATGGTTGTGTTTCTAAAAATGCAAAGCCCATGCATGTTCTAAGACGTGGAAAAATACTTTGATCCACTAATATCACCAAGTATTGGTTATATTAGTGCGGGGGGTAATGTTGGCTACATATTTTGTATAAAGCCAATCACAGTTCAACACGTGGCAGGTTGAGGGTAATACGGGAAGAAAATTCAAACCTTCGATCGTGATTGTACACGTGGCAGTTAGTATTGGTTTTCATAAGATCTGTGTAGTACTAGATCAGCAAAGAGATGCAAAGTGATGTTGCTTCAACGGTTACTCACATTTAAATTCAAAATCATGAGGGAAGCCTAATTGTAGGTATTGGCATAATGGAGCTAACCATAAGGCAACATGATCAATGATCATGGAGGAGCGGTTCGACGGTTAGAAGTGTAGTTCAATGGTTATTCTTGAAAAGTATAAATAGAAGAGAAGGCCCCCAAAAAAGCTCCCGACTCAGATCCATAAAACTAGTTTTATTCTACTTTATTTCTTTTCCAGTTTTTACATTTCTTATTCTTTACATTTCTGTACTTCAAATTTTTGCACTGCATTCCATTCATAGGAGTAGTTTTCAAGTAGTTTGTTACTGTAAACCTCTATGAGGCTGATTCGGATCTTTGTAAGTCTTTCATTTTGTTTAATGAAATACTACAACTGTTCTTCATTTAATCATTGTTTGCTTAATTCTCTTAAACAAAGCCACCAGTAAAAGTCCTCTTCATTGAGGCTGAAAGAACTAAAACACAATCGTCTGATAATTGGTTGGCAATTAACATTCTGTAAGGACTAATTGATCCTTACTGGCACGCTCGCAATTACAAAAATAACCTTCGAAAGCCAAAAAAGCCAACATAATCATATCTTTTTAAAGTCTTTTTTCATTTTTTTAATTTTTTTTTTTGATATTTTAAATTACATGTTACGATGATTCCTTCTTACTCATTAAGTTTTTAAAATTTCTTTAATTATTTTTCTTTCAAAGACCAATATAGCAATTTTTTAAAATTCATATATTTTTATTCTAAAATAGTGAAGTATTAAAATTATATCATTTTTTTTATATAACAAAACATAATTTTAATTGTTAATTGTCAATATAACAATTTTAATCTATCTATACTATATCTTATAATAAAAAAATATTTGAAACAAAACTTTTAAACTTATATAAAAATTTTATTTATGAGAGACAAAATATAAAAAATTAAATTTAATTATCATATTTTTAATAAATAATATATTATTTTATTCTATACATAGTACGAGTGACATAATATTTTTTACATAAAGCGAATCACAATAATAAAAGATATTGAATGACATATATTATGTTCACATATAAAAATTACTCGAATTGACGAATCGACATCGGACGCCCAGCAACCAAACATATCCCAAGTAGGCTAGGCGAAGGAAGCCGCCAACAAACTGATATAAATAGATGCAACGCCATGAATTCATCTTCCAAAAGCTCTCTTCGTTTTAGTTACTGAATATGGGTGTTAGTGCATTATATTGTTAGTGTATTCTATGTTGTTATTAGCTGTAAAGTGTGTCCTAGCTGATCATGATGTCTTTGCTTTCGGTTGCTTTTGGGTGCATTGTTTGTAAACTTCTCCTTTATAAGGAGCTCCTGAACCATTGTACAAAATACATTCAATACATAAATCAATATACATAATTTATTCTCTCTGTATCTCTCTCTATCAATTTATCTTACATGGTATCAGAGCTATAGGTTAAAGATCTTGGTGTTCTTCGCCTTCCGGCGGGCGGCAACCTTGCCTTGACCGCTCGCCGGATCTCAACCAATTCAACAGGTCCAATTCCTCCAACCACCCTCCATTTCTGCTGCCACCAGTGCGCCACTGTCATCTCCTCCTCCTCACTCACCTCAGTTGCTCCATCTTCTCATCTACTACCAGCAACACTCCGACGCATCTGCCACCGTGAACATCCTCACCAGCTCAATCATCAACCCGAAGCCTCTCCTATCACTGTTGTTCCAACAAGCTTTGATAATCACTGCAACACAGCCTGATACACAGACCATGCATCACACATACAGCTTTCTCTCACACACTACAACACACATAGACAACACACACAACACCCACCCAACTTCAACACTCACCATGCACACTGGTACACTCAAGAAACACTCACACACAGGCACTGATCTCTCTCTCCACACACAGAACATCCACTCTCTCTCTCGGCTACATATACAGATACACACACACTACACGGGGGACACACGGACCAGACACACATGCACACACATAGAGAACACACACAACACCCACCCAACTTCAGCTCTCACTCGGTGTACATGGCAGAGAAGAGCAGCTGGACTAAATACCACCGGAATAGATTAACGGTTGGGTGTTCCTGGAATCGGGATTTCCGGGGACTGTTCTGAAGCATCGAGAGCCTCCAGCGGACTTCGGGGAGCTCTCGACGGAGCCAGAAAGCTCGCCGGAGTGGTTATTGGAAGCCTTGTTGGATCTATTACGCCCGGAGACCGAGATCGCCGAGTCGTCAAGGGCGATACAGGGGAACCCAGATCGAGTTCTCTGAAATCGGGTTTGTTGGTGGTGGTGGTGTCGTCGTCAAAGGTCATCGAGTCCCGGAATCGATCGGGAGTGTATTGAGCCCTAGTTTCGAAATGGGTTTCTGAGACTGCGACATTTTGGAGTAAAAAAAAAAAAATAAAAAAAATAAAAAATGAAGGATTGATTCACCCACTTCTTCTCCCAATGATTAAAATACTCTCTCTCTCTCTCTCACTTTACACCCACTCTCTCCATCCAACCTTCTTTTATTTTATTTTTTATTTTATTTTAATTTTTTTTTTTTTTTAACACTCTGTGATCCACCATTCCATGATACACCATCCACCACCTTTTCTCCCCCTCTTTTCCTTTCTTTTTATTTTAATATTGCCCACCTTTTCCATCCAAAAAAAAAAAAAAAAAAACCTTTCTACCATTTTTATTATTATTCTTATTTATTTTTTTTTTTTTTATAACATCTCCACTCTGTGTTGAGCTGCTTTGCTCCACTTTTTCAATCCCTTTGTTTCAACCTCAAATAGTTTTTTATCTTCACACCTATTTGAGTTTGATGGGGGGTTATACCTATATCATGGTGAGCATGGTTACACACCATGCGAACCACCAAGCTGGTGAGCATGGTTATACACCATGGGAACCACTCAAGCCACCTCATGGCGCACTCCCTAAGTCGCCTTCTTGGTGCACCACCACAAGCTTCTACATCGGTCCGGCATGACCCCGTAAACTGTCCCGACATTGATTCCGGTCAGCTTTTACAACGGTCCAACATGACCCCGTAAACTGTCTTCTACATCGGTCCGACATGACCCCATAAACTGTCTTCTACATCGGTCTGACACGACCACACAGTGTCTGCTATAACGGTCCGACATGACCCCGTAAACTGTCTTCTACACCGGTCCGACATGACCCCATAAACTGTCTGCCATAACCATACAGTCTTCTACAACGGTCTGACACGACCATACAGTGTCTCCTATCCTATTTTATTTGTCAGTTTATTTTTCTATTTTGTTACTCTCTTCAAACTCAAGTTGGTTTGTGCCTATCCTCCTTGAGTTTGAGGGGGGCTGTTAGTGCATTATATTGTTAGTGTATTCTATGTTGTTATTAGCTGTAAAGTGTGTCCTAGCTGATCATGATGTCTTTGCTTTCGGTTGCTTTTGGGTGCATTGTTTGTAAACTTCTCCTTTATAAGGAGCTCCTGAACCATTGTACAAAATACATTCAATACATAAATCAATATACATAATTTATTCTCTCTGTATCTCTCTCTATCAATTTATCTTACAATGGGAAAGAAGTCTGTTAAGTACTGTGGTAGTCTTTTCTCTCCTCACTATCATACGCACATTTTGAATTTGTGCTTTTCGTTTTGTTTTTGTGTGACTCACTGATTCGCGTTGTGAGATTAGGTCGACGTGTTCACTGAGTTGCCGTTCAAAGGAAACCCAGCGGCGGTATGCTTGTTGGAGGAGGAGAGAGACGAGGAGTGGTTGCAAGCAGTTGCTAGTGAGTTCAACATTTCCGAGACCTGTTACTTGACTCGGATCACTAAGTCTGAGTCGGAGACTTAAGACTCATCCAACTCAACTACAAACCCTCGGTTCCACCTCCGATGGTTCACTCCAGTCGCCGAGGTCAGTGGAAGATTGAAAAAACTGAACTGTTTCTTTTCTGATTTGATCCGTTTGGTTGCTGAGAAATTACTGGAAAAAAGCAAAGGAAAACGTAACACTGAATATTTTAACTTGGCAGCTTAAATTACTTGCAATTTGATTGATTGATTGATATTTTAGTCAAATTGAGAGTCGTGTTTGAATAGCTAAGTTCATGGGAGTGAGTAATTTAATCTGGACAAAGAATTTATGAAAGAATAAACTAATAACGGAGATGATCAATAATCTCGTGAGGGTGTTTATCATGCAAGATGAAATCAATAATCCGGAAGCAACAATGATGATTATGTACGTTGGTTTTGCAATGAATCATGAGAACCCAATTTGCCAACTATTTATAAACATCTTGACAACCTTTGCCAAGAGTCATCACCTTTTGGAAATAGACACATGTTTCCGTAATGCTATGAAGTATTGTGTCTTTTTGTGTTTAAATTCAAACACTAATACACTCCAGATTATTCTATTCCCTTGCAGGAAGTTTCATAGATCACCATATGTAGGTTATGATTCAGTGTGAGAGAGTCCACCATATTATGGTGTGATCATCTCTCATACCTTTATCTTTCACTTGATCATATTATAATATTAGTGATAAAGCCTGAGTTGGACATGTTTACCTTGATACCAAAATTTTTCCTTATACCAACTTTCATCTATGAATTTACCTCATAAATTGATGTCCGATTGTGACTTGGCCATACGTGCGCATGTTTTTGCCACCAATCTAACCGTATCCATACGAATGTGTTCTCCCACTGACAACACACTCCAAATGACTTCAATTCACTATATTTCAAGTGAATGACATCAATTTTCAATGTTGGGTTCATAGTCCATACCCAATCACCATTGACGACTTCAGCCGTACACATTTCTCATGTGTCTTGACCTGCGCTGAAATTTTTTTTTAAGTACTTCTAAGGCCCATTCCTGAAAGTTTTTCTTAACACACCTTATCCGTGACTTTTTGCTGGTCAAGAAGACAACATCATATAGTCAGCATGTTGCATATAATGGACTTTACATCTTATGCTAATTATGATGTTCGTTCCTTGTCAGTTCCTCTACCTTATTACCTGAACAAACACATGTTTCCATGTAAGATAGAATTGCATAACATCGATTATCCAGGCGTCCCCAGAGTCATCCGACTATGCCCTTTGTAGAGGGTTAGAAATTAAACCTCAAATTAAGTATGGGCCTAAGTGCTGAGGTCGGCCTTCTGAGAGGAATAGGAATGAAAAAAGAGCAAGGGCTAAAGCCCAAGGGAAGTGGGCCAACAGTGGGCCAAAGCAGGTCTGACCCGGCAAGGGTCCAAAACAAACTCCACGAAGGAAAATGCCTAAGTCAAGTTGCAGAGGCAACACATGCAACGGTCAAGTTGCTGAGGTAACACTTGTAGTGGTCAAGTTGCAAAGGCACTTTGCCTCTACATCGCCATTCCCCAATAATGTCGGTTCAGCCGCCATTTGAAGTTGCTGAGGGAAAGAGAAAGCCGAAGCAATTAAGTTGCAGAGGCGACACTTGCGACGGCTACGTTGCGGAGACACTTTGTCTTAGCGCCACCATTCCAAGTATTGTCGGTATCGCTGACATTCTAAGTATTGTCATTTCCGCTGCCACTTGGAGTTGCTAAGGGAAGGAGAAAACCAAAGCAACTAAGTTGCAGAGGCATTACTTGTAGTGCCCAAGTTGCAGAGGCACTTTGTCAGCGTCGCCATTTCCAATATTGTCTGTTTTGCCATTTGAACTTGCCGTGGAAAATGACTGCCACAGCAACTACAGCCGCCGCAACCAACTTGCGGAGGGAACATCCCGCCAAGGTGATAGTAGCCTTTGGGAAAAGCTTCCTCTCTGCAAGTAAAGGCTAATGCTTGGCACTGATAGCAGGCCCCAAAGTTCATTACCTTGGCGCTGATAGTAGGCCTCAAGACTTACTGGTTGGAGTTGATAGCAGGCTTAGAGATACCAGCTTACCGCGGCAACCCCGCAAATATGGGAGCAGGGCGCGAGGGACTCTCTTTCCATTTACCCAGGTCACGAACCTGCCTTAGTCGCACATGCAGGACTAAGGAAGCCCCCTTGGGCTTGGTACTAAGGCACAGTATGGCTGATAGCAGGCTTAGCTATGGCCTTCGCCCTGGGAAGCTGAAGAGTTTGTGGTTAGGTGGCTAAGGGTGGAGGCTTCGCAGAGGTGAACACAAACATGGCTGATAGCAAGCTATGGAGTCTTGAGAATGCATGTACTGGCTAAATAGACCTGAGAAGGCAAGTGCAACAGCAAGGTTTACTGCTACAAGTGCACTTGCTGAGGTTCGAGCTGAGAAGGCAAGTGCAACAGCAAACACTTCCGCCGCAACTGCACTTGTTGATAGGGGTGCAACTCGGGCGGGCTCAACCCGAGCAACCCGAGCCCAGCCTGAGCTTTTTTAGGGCTTGGGCAACTATATCTTGTAATCTGGACGGGCTTGGGCAGATTTTTGATGCCCGAATTGCAATTCGGGCCGGGCTTGGGCAGAACCAATGGCCAACCCGAGCAACCCGAACCCGAATTCAATTTAATATATTATATAAATTATATAATATATAATATATAATATATATATATAATTTAATAAATTATGTAATATATATAAATTAAGTAAAAGAGTTAGTCTTAATTTTTATTTTTATTTTTATTTTTTGGTTAGTCTTCTATTAAGTAAAAGAGTTAGTCTTAATTTTTATTTTTTTATTTTTTTTTGGTTAGTTTTCTACCATTAGATTAGCATCTTTTATGTCTACCCTTAGATCTACCTACAGGTTTCTGAACTCAGGCAATTCGGGCAACCTGAGTTCAAAATACAAAGCTTGGGCCGGGCTTGGGCAACAATGTTCGGGTTCATGGTCGGGCTTGGGCGGGCTTGGGCAGTGCCAAATACAATTCGGGTCGAGCTTGGGCAGACCCCCAACTCGACCGAACCCGCCCGAGTTGCACCCTTACTTGTTGAGGCTCAAAAGGGAGTTGTAGCGCCAAACACTCTCGTCGCAACTACACTTGCTGAGGCTTAAAAAGGTAGTTGTGGAGGCAAACAGTTAGTACACAGTACATGCACAGGGACACGTGGCACCTTCAGCCTTGTGGCTCAAGGCAGAATATTCCATATGATCCTCTAGGATACATGTCTTCTCTCTATTTGGTCACTTAGTGTCCTCTTGGTATCAAGGAAAAGCCTATAAATAGGACCCATTTCCCAAGGTTCAAGAAGAGGAATTTTGGGAGATTTGGGGAAGATGTTACCCATTTGTGCACTGCTATACATTTCTTCTTGAGCTATTTGCTTTACCCTCACCCAGTTGCACACTCTCCAACTCCCAGACAGTTGTTGTTGCTCATTCTTCAACCACTTCCACCATTGTTGGACCATTAGCATAGTTTTGCCTCTCTAAACACCTTCTTAACATCAAACCCCCCTACACCCTTATATAAATAGCCAAACCATCTAGCTAGACATTTTCAATCCCATATTAGCTACATGTTCTTTGAATTTTTCTAGAGACAACCCTTTGGTCATAGGGTCGGCCACCATCTCTTCTGAGGGTATCTCCACTATATCTTGAATATAGTGATAACTTACATCAATATGTTTTCCTTTAGAGCTATTCACTCCAATTTTTATTAATGAGATGGTGAACTGATTGTCACAAAACATATTGATCGGTTTGGCAGGTATACCTAATTGTAAACTGTCAACAAATCGTTTTATCCAGACCGCATTACTAACGGTTGTGCTGCAAGCTATGTATTCAGCTTCCATAATGTATTTTGCAACCAAACTCTGTTTCTTACTTAACCAAGAAATTTCCCTTTCACCAAACAAGAACACATGACCACTAATAGATTTTCTATCATCTATCTCCGACATAATCCGCTTCAGTGTATCATTTTATGTCTACATCACACAAACCAAAACATAATTTCAAATTCTTAGTGCTTTTTAAATATCTGAATATTCTTTTGACAGCATGCAAATGTTTCTTACCTGGATTGGATTGAAATCTACTTACCAATCTGACTGCATAACAAATGTTAGGTCTTGTGCTTGTCATAACATACATTAGGCTACCTACTGCCTAAGCATATAAGACATCTCTCATTTTCTCAATTTCAGACTTAGTTTGAGGACTCATACTTTTACTAAGACTTTGTCCCTTGCAAACAAGTGTGCTTAAAGAATTACAATTATCCATTTTAAATCTTTTGAACATATTGTCGATATATTTTTCTTGATCTAGATATAATAACTTCGAATTTCTATATCTTGAAATTCTAATTCCTAGAACATAGGTTGCAAGACCCATGTCTTTCATTTCAAATCTAGATGCCAATAAAGTTTTGGTTTTTATAATCATATCTGGAAAATTGCTTGCTAACAATATGTCATCCACATATAAAGACAATATTGCTAACTTATCATCATTTTTTCAAATATAAACACAATGATCTATTGGACTCACAACATAGCCCATTTGTAAAATAACTTGGTAGAATTTCAAGTACCATTGTCTTGACAATTGTTTGAGTCCATACAAGGATCTTTTTAGCTTGTAGACTTTATCCTCATTGCCTTGGATCTGGAAACTATCAGGTTGCATCATATAAATTTCTTCTTTTAATTCTCCATTGAGAAAAGCTGTTTTAACATCTACTTGATGCAATTCTAAATCCAACTTGGCTACTACAGCCATTAGAATCCTTATTGGGGCAAATTTTGCAACAAGAGAATATGTATCCACAAAGTCTACTCCAGGTTGTTGTGTGAATCCCTTGGCTACTAGTCTTACCTTGTATTTTTCCAAACTTCCATCTACTTTGAATTTCTTTCTAAGAACCCATTTGCAACCAATGGCTTTTCTTCCATTCGGGAGATCGGTTAATTCTCAAACATCATTTTTCTTGATTGAGTCAAGTTTTCCATTCATTGCCTCAAGCCATTGTGTAGCGTCACTGCTACTCATTGTTTCATTATAAACTAGTAGGATTATCTACTAAGTTATTAGGTTCTTCACCTTGAAAAACATAATCATCTTTCAAAAATATAGATAAACGTCTTGCTCTCTTACTCCCACTTATCTTAGGATTCGAAACAGGTAACACAACGTCATGTAGTTGTCTTTTCCTTCCACTATTAGGAGGTTTTAGGAGAATAGGTGGTGCTGGTGACAAAAAGGGAAGAAAAGAATCCTGAGATACTTCGAAGAGTAGTTCAATTTGTTCAATAAGAGTAACAAGATCAGTGGATTCAAGAAAAATATCATCTCTACTTTCTATTAATCCACGTTTGGGATAGTAAAAATGATAACCACTCCCATTTTTAACATAGCCAATAAACTTGCATTTCCAAGTTTTATTTCCCAATTTATCCTTTAAAAGTTTGGGAATAAGTACATGTGCTTTACATCCCCAAACTTTGAGATTTAGAATATTAGGTTTAGTACCATTCCAATATTCATAAGGAGTTAGAGGTTTGGCTTTTGTTTCAACTCTATTTAATATGTACGCAGCGTTAGACAAGGCTTCCCCCTAAAAATGAATAGGCAGATCAGCATGAGCCATCATAGACGTTATCATTTCCATTAGAGTATGATTTCGTCTTTCTGCAACCCCATTTTGTTGTGGTGTGTATGGCATTATAAACAAAGGTTTTATGCCATTGTCCTTGCAGAAAGAATCCATAGCTTCATATTCGCCACGTCTATCATTATTCAAGTTTTTAATGGACCGACCAAGTTGTTTTTCTACCTCTAATTTATATTCCTTAAACTTTTCAATTACCTCTGATTTATGTTTAAGAAGGTAGATATGTCCATATCTTGAATAATCATCAGTGAAAGTAATAAAGTATTCCATGCCTCGATGAGTTTTAGTTCTGAAAGGGCCACAAATGAATTACTTCAAGTAATTCCGATGATTTCCAATGTTTTAAAAATGGCTTGCTAGTCATTTTTCCTTTAATACATGGTTTACATGTATCAAAATCATTTGAACACACTTTAGGCAATAGGCCACTTTTAAACATTCGAGACATTTATTTTTATTAATTTGACCTAATCTTAGATGCCATAAATAAGAACTATTACTGGTAGAAACATACAAATTATCATAAATACAAACTTTATTATTATCAATAAGAAAAGAGTACATGTCATTCACTCTCACATCTTTCACTAATACATTTCCTTTCTTAATCAACTCTGTGTTAAACCTAAAATTAATCTCAAAACCCTTTTGGGTTAATACTGGAATTGAAATTAAATTTCGGCGAATGCTTGGTACATAAAGCACATCATAAAGCACAATGGAAGTTCCATTAATAGAGAATTGATAGTTGTCGATGCCCAAAACATCACTGTAAGACTTGTTGCCCATATAGATTCTATGTTCACCAATCTTATTTTCAGTAAACTCCATGAACATGTCTTTGTTTTGCACAATATGTCTAGTTGCAGCAGAATCAATCCACCATGAATTTGATGAAGGTTCAAGTACCATTACTTCAAAAACTATCATGGCAATGGGATTATGATCCTTTTTTTGCTTGTTCTGAGGACAAGTGGCTTTGATATGACCTTTTTGAATGCAATTGCAACATAGGCCAGCCTGATTCTTGTGACGTTGTTGTTTTTGCCATCCTTGCTGCTTCTTCCTTTCTTTCTAGAACCCCTTCTTCCATTTTTTCTTGAAAGAAATAGTCTTTCTCTTGTTGAATGGTGTGTGGGAATTATTCTATAATTATAGTGAAGATTGCGCCATCAACAAGTTAGAAGACAATCCTTCTTTACTTCTTCACTTCATTCTTTCTTATTCCAAAACTTAGAGTATAGACAATGTCACCATTGAAATCCCTCGTCCGCTATGAGTTAAAGATGTGACAACATGATCCCAAGACAATGGATGACTATTAAGTATGGTAGTTAGTTGCTTCTTGTCTGACAAAGGGTGATCAGCGTTGGATAATTCTTTAGCAATTAATTCCATTTGATTAACATGATCATCAACACTATCATTGGTGGTGTTTGGGAAGTTTGTGGGTTGGGTTTTTATTTTTTATTTTTTACACTAAAAGACAAACTTTTTGCAAAACCAAAAAAAAAAAAAAAAAAAAAAATCTAAACAAAATATCACATAATCATTTCACTTTTTCTCTCACAAACATCACATCCAACCACAAAAAAATCCAACTATCTTCCCAAACACCAAAATTTTTTTATCCAATAATATCCTACAACTAAAAAAACCTACATAAAAACCCACTTCCCAAACACCCACATTATCACTCATACGAGTGTTATTCTATTTGTCCAAGAGCAATTGTATTTGAGTGTCTGATTGAACTCCATACTTACTTTTTAGTGCTTCCATCAATTGTTTTGTAATTTCATGTTCTTCAAATAGCGGAATAATGTTGTCTTTCATATTGTGTAACATGATTGCCTTTGCTATTGCATCATCCTCTAACTACTTGTTTTGAAACCAATTAGAATTATCATCTAGTTTATAAGTGGATAAAGTGTGCAATGTTTTTTCATGTGTAAGAAGATAAGAAATGTGACGTTTCCATGATCAGAAATTATTTTCATTAAGCATCTTAATTCTTAAAGCATAATAACATTTTTAATTGCCATGTAAATATATATATATGTGCGTGTGTGTGTTTTACTAAAATAAAATAAAATGTTAATGGACTTGGTCTTGAAACTTAACCCCATAGCCAAAAATAAATATATAAAAAACGGTGTCGGAAACCCAGTAGGCTAGGCTTTGCTTTAGGCACAAGACAAGGCTTAAGTTTTGAAAATTGGCTAAATGACTTAACCTCCTTATTTTTCAAAATTAACAACAACAGTATTTATTATTATTTTTTCGTCTTCTTCTCCGGTGATGAGGTCGAAAACTAAAGTCTAAAAATGGTTTTTGTAGGATCAATTTGCTGCATTTTCACAACAAAATTCACTATCATGCTCGAAAAATGATAGCAATGATGGTTAAGCACAGTAATGATCGAAAAATGATTTATAAAATATTCTCCACCAATAGCATTCGAATTCAGTTTCGGCAAGTGTTCTTCTATTGTCTTCACACAAAATAACTTCCTTGGGGTACACTATTGGATTAATTATGTACTGATAGTGATCGAATAACTGAATGGAAGTCACCAAAGCAAAACACAAGTTTTCAATTTGTTCTCTAAATTTTGGACAAAATAAATTTTGAAAAATTTCTCTCCTATGGATTATAATTCAATACTTGCGTACTCAGTTTAACACTGCTCTAATACTACTGAAGGAATAAGCTAATAACGGTGATGATCGATAATCCCGTGAGGGTGTTTATCACGCAAAATGGAATCAATAATCCGGAGGCAACAATGATGTTTATGTACGTTGGTTTTGCAATGAATGATGAGAACCCAATTTGCCAACTATTTATAAACATCTTGACAACCTTTGCCAAGAGTCATCATCTTTTGGAAATAGACACAATGCTTCCATAATGCTATGAAGCATTGTGTCTTTTTGTGTTTAAATTCAAACACCAAAACACTCCAGATTATTCTATTCCCTTGCGGAAAGGTTCATAGATCACCATATGTAGGTCATGATTCAGTGTGAGAGAGTCCACCATATTATGGTGTGATTACCTCTCATACCTTTAATTTATGGCTTCTTGCATGTTAAACTTTGTGGTCATGCAACCTTGGCAGCTGCACACTTTCTATTCACTTCTGGTTTGGTAAATTCTGATAAAATTGAGTTTCTGACACTATCGGGAGTTTTGACTGCTAAAAGAGTTCCAGAAGCTCAAAAAAAGGGCAAATTGGAAGATTGATATTTAATTGAGTAGGATTTTCCAGTAGTTCCACTTACTGAATTTGACTCTGCTGAGGTTCCATCTATTTCTAATGCACTAAGTGGTGCTTCTGTGATTGAATTAAAGAAGACAACTACTGCAGAAGACCTCTTTGTATGCATTCTTTACTTATTTAGTATTATTCATAGTTATGCAACCTCCTATTTTTTGTATGCATTCTTAAAAATGTACAAAGTGGATTATCAAATATAAAACCTCTTTGTATGCATTCTTAAAAATGTACAGAGTGGATTATCAAATATAGAACTTGTGCCAGGCTCAACGGGCGGATTGGACAGCCAAGTGAGAGAATCCAGGTTCAAAATGAATAAGAATTATCCTAATTTTTGTTTACATTGATTTCTCTGGCAACAAAAGCAAATTAATTGTATTAAGATGAGATAGTAATAAGATGAACAAGATAAAAGTTATATAAATATACAAATCTCAGAGGGTAATTTATGCGAAGAGTTTGGGCCGAGCTAAGTCCATTTATCTTAGACATTGAGACGAACTATGGGCCGAAGTAAATGTTTGGATAGCACAGTCCTGGATCATCTAGGCATCAAGTTGGTTAGAGATTGGTCGCCAGGGGCCTGACCTAGCTATCCCAGGCTAAATCTTGTAGAGGACCAAGGTGTTAGTAGGGAGGAGGACCGAGCTAAAGGTAGCTCTGCAGGGCGCCACGTCACCGTTAGGACTACTATGGTTGTGACAACCCCACCACGTATAATAATTAGCATCTAATTAATTAAGGAGATTTAAATTTTAATTGCCCATTATTCTGATTTAATTTGGGATTTATGAAAGTTGTGGAGACTGATTCATATATGATTCTATTGAGGATTTATTTTGGAATTAGAAATTGAAAGTCTAAACGGTTCAAGAGAGTATAAATGGTGAATCGAATTATTTTAATTTCGAATATCGGACCATACCGGAGTTTAATTAAATATTCGATTCAGATTTATAAATTTGAGATTTGATTAATTGGGTCCAAATTGGAGTTAATTAAGTTGTACGAATTAGGAATTAAGATTATTATGAATTAAATTTATGTATGAGGTGTTCAATTGAGTATGTAATTTATTGACGAAGATTTTGAGTTTGATTTGAAATTGAAAGCCTTATTGATGTGAGAAACCAAAATTGAGGATGAAAATAAGTTTAATTTAATATTTGGAGTCTTTTGAGAGTTTGATTAAAAATCTGATTCAGAATGACAAATCTTAATATAATTAATTGGGCTCTAAAGAAAGTCAAATTAGATAAATTAAATTATGTGGGATTTATGATTAGTTATGATTAATTTAATTATGTGTTAATTAAGATTTATTAAGAATAAGAGTTATTTAATTAAATTAATCTTAACCATAAATTAAATTGTAGAATGATTTAGAGTTTGAGAATATATGTGGGTGTGTATACTTAGAAGTATGTGTATGTGTGTGTGCAAAGAAATTTGAGTGTGTGCACGTGTGCTATGTGTTGCCACCAAGAAGAGGTGTGCATGTGTGTATATGTTCAAGGGTTTGTGTAAGACCTATTTGGTGCTCTGCTGAGAGCATTTCAAAAGAAAGAGAGTGAATTCAAGAGTGTAGAGAGAGAGAACCGAGACAGAAAGAGAAGAGCAAAAGGACAAAAAACAGAGGAAGTTAGAGAAAGTGAAATTGGGAAGAAGGCTCAAGAATTCAACAACATTAGGTAAATATTTATCTTAATTCTTGTGGATAATTTAGTTATAAGTTGAAATTAAGAAAGTTATGGAATCATTCTCATGAATTTTGTATGAAATTGGGTTTTGAGTAAGAAATTAAGTTAGGTTCATGGTTGTGAAAATTAATTTGAACAAATTAATTGTTTTTGGTTTGATTTTGTAGTATTTTCTTATAATACTCGAGATTAAGAAGGATTTGGGATTCTATTCATGGAATTAGAAGGAAATTGAGTTTTAAACATGAAATGGGTTACATGCATGTTTACGGTTATGGAAATAATTGTAAGAATTCTTCAAATTGAGCTTGGGTTTGGAAACCTTGATACATATGAAATGTATATTTGCATGCACCATGAGTTTTGAAAGAATTTTAGCCATGCAAGTTTATTATGCATTTGATTTTGAAGAAAAAGTTTTGAAAACATTGAGTTCATGACAAGGGTTTAATCATGAAGTTAAATAAGGTTTTGGTTTTTGTTTTGAAACCTATAAATTGGTTTGATTTTAATCTCTAATCCATGCATGTAATGTAATTTAAAAGTTTTATTCAATTTGAACATGTTTTGGAATATATTTAGTTAGTTTTATTTGAATTACATATATGCAATGTTTGCTAGGAAAATTGAAAAAAAAAATGAAGAATTGAAACTAAGATCAAGTTTATGAAGTTTAATTATAAATTAATTATTTTGGGTTTAAATTGAAAATTTATTGTTAAATTAAGCTCCATAAATTACATGCAACAAAGATTTATTGAAGATTGACGATGGCTCACAATTATTTTTGTGTTTTGATGAAATTTTGCATGAGTTTTGAACATGAAATTAGGTTTTAAAAGCTTAATTTATGTTTTAGAATTTATGAGTTTGAAATTGGGTTTGATATGGAGAAAATGAATTAAATCTAAATTAGACAAATTAAGAAAGAAATTATAATTTGAATTTGACAATCAAGAATTAGTTTGATCTTAATTTGAATTTCATATATGTAGATATTTTTCTAAGAGCCTTATAGCTTTAATTTCATATTTTGTAAGAAAAAAGAAAAGTTTTGAATCATTATATTCATGGAGTTATAGCTTTAATCTTGACAAATTAAGGAGGTTTTTGCATTAAGATTTGGAAATTAAAGAACGAATAGAAATAACTGAACGAACAAGTAACGAATAAACTGAATAGGTTTAAGAACCGACTGAATGAATTGAACATGTTTTGAGATATTGTGCTTGAATGTGTTTGTGTAGGTTAGACGCCACACTGTGATCACGTGTTTCAAAGAGCCAATTGTGAGTAACAATGTTATAAAGCTATGTTTAATTATAATTATTTTCTAATTGATTGACTGTACTACTTTCTGAAATGATATTGTTTATTGAATGAATGTTGTCCTACTTTTGTAAATTGTACTCGTGGCATTCATAGCAACTGACTGTTACTACTACTGCTACTGTTACTGTTACTGTTACTGCTACTATTACAGAGATCTCTGTCAGTTCTAACTCTTGGAACTACTATTCACTGTATTTATGGCCATCAAATGACTGTTCGGTCTTTAAGACCTACTGCACTGTTCTGCTATTGGATGTACCACGTATGACTGCTATGATTTCCAAATGACTGATATGTTATGAGAGATACTGATTGAGAAAATGATTTACTGATGAAATTGACTGTTTCAATTACTATAAGGATATCATTCATAACCCCTTTACACAGTTGTTATTCACTGGGCTCTAGCTCATTATTTTATATTTATATGTACGTGATGAAGTGCAAGCGAACTTAGTGGCGTCAACCTAAACTCTGTTTTGTCAAACCAACTTCTGTGCCTCACTTTGAGGTTCCTACTGAGACAAGCTTCAAGGTTTCATGGGTGGTTTAGAGTTCACCCTTTTGTTTTGAACGTCCTGTGACTAGTTCTGAATGTTTTCATATCTAAAGTTAAGACTGGTTTTGTTAATGGGATTTAATCTCTAATTATGTTGTGTTTTTGTACATAAGCTTGATGCTTGGACTGATGTGTATATACATATATGAAAGTTGTTTTGTTACATTTAAGTCCTCACAGCTCATTAGACATTATCTTTTATTATTTACAAGCTTCTGCTAGCCCCTATTATTGTATTACTGAGAAGCAAGACTTTGGTAATCTCGGATTACTGGTCGGTCATGAAGCTAAACCTATAGGGGCGGGTTTGTGTCATGACATAGTGGTATCAGAGCATGAGTTAATAACTCACACATGTGTCCATTGAGCTTTAGAATGTCGAGAACGAATTTAAATTTCATGCATATAGTAAGTATGTAAGAAGTTATGCATTCAGAAATATGTATATATGCTTGTGTGTAATACATTTAAGTATTGAAACTAAGAATTAAGAGCTACTATGGAATTGTGATAATTATAAGGAAATCAGGATGTGTTTACTACGTAGTAATAAGGCTAAAGCTAAGAATTATTGTGGAATTTCTAATGTTATAAGGGAATCAAAATTTTTGGCTTGAACATTAGTGAGTACAAGTATGTTGATTTGAGGAAACATGGTATTATGAGGAAATTAGAATCTTTAATGGAAGCCATGAAAGCTATACGGGTTATATGTCAAATTAGGCTATGAGAATATTTGGGAAATTGAGGAATTTGATGATCAATGAAATATGTAGAACTATGGTAATTGAGGATAAGAAAATTATTTGATATGTGAGGTGTTATAATTTGTTGGGGAACCTATCATGTGAAATGTTAAACCGTAGAGTCTCATGCCTTTGTTGAATAACCTTGAAAGTCCGATTAGAATCACGTTTGGCCAGCGTAGCTTCGAATCGGAAATTCTTAATAAATTCCATGGGAATAAATCGGTTACCTTACCAGTGTCCTTATATGCCTATATGTGTATGGTTACTCATATGTGATATGTGTTTTGTGTTATATTCTAAGTTAGTTGATATTAACCCAAGTGTTATCAACCATCGTTTTGTGTTTAACCCTTCTCTTCTAACATTAGGAAAATATGGTGAAAAGTAAACACGAAATAGAAGTTGAGACTTTGGCAGAACGATGAACAAAGTAGAAGAAGTACTTGAGGGAGTAATGAAAGCTATGCAACAATACTACGACAAGCCGCAAGATCAAAAGAAAAAGTTAAGTGTGAAGTTAAAGAAGGAGCCAAAGGAAAAGCCTAAGAAATTTGTGATAGGAGAGTCAAGCAATTCTAAGCAAAGTAGTAAGTTTCATTCATTATGTTCAACATGTCACAAGCGACATAGCAGGTTGTGTCATCGACTTACCGGAGCATGTTTCAAGTATGGGAAGATGGGGCATCTAGTAGAAGACTATTATAAAGCCTAGGAGAAAACTCAAATGATTTAATTGGTTAAAGGTTAGTACTTAACTATAAATTAGGAAATTATTAGGGATGCTTTACATGCATGTATAGAAATTTGAAATTAAAATTTTATATATGTGACTTTCTTTGAATTGGTCCTAATCTATATTTGATGAATTAGAACCCATCAATTTGACTATTCGAAACTCAACCTGAGATTGCTAAGGATTATTAGAATATCGCTAAGACTTAAGCTGAATAAAAGACTAAACGATTTAAGCTAATGAAAATTTTCCTACTTAGTATCCGAATAAGTAAGACTCAATTTACTGAATGTTTTCATATCTGAAGTTAAGACTAGTTTTGTTAATAGGATTTAATCCCTAATTATGTTGTATTTTTGTACATAAGCTTGATGCTTGGACTGATATGTATATACATATATGAAAGTCGTTTTGTTACATTTAGGTCCTCACAGCTCATTGGACGTTATATTTTATTATTTACAAGCTTTCGCCAGCCCCTATTAGTGTATTACTGAGAAGCAGGCCTTTGGTAATCTCGGATTACTGGTCGGTCATGACGATAAACCTATAGGGACGGGTTTTGGTCATAACAATGGTGCTGTCTAAAGCAGCACCGAGCCATGTAAGCTCGGTTGTGTGTGGTACCAGCCGAGGTAAGAGTTGCAACCATTTCACTTGCTTGGCAGTGAGTAGGGTGTTATCAGGATAGGCATTATCTTTGGGAGTGTGATTCCTAAGAGGACTCTACTAAGGAGAGTTAGAATCCTACTAGGATTGTGCCAGGCGGAATCTATAAAAGCTCATGATAGGAACTATGCAAAGGTATCACAATTCTTACTGCCACATACACAGGACTTTTGTTTCTATTGTCTATTTTGCTGACTTAGGCATCGGAGAGGTTTCTGGCACATACCTGCCGGTTAGCTCACATTGGTGTTTTCAGGTAGTAAAGCGACGACGTTTGGAGGAGTTCAAACTTGATCAATAGGATTATATGAGAATATTATTCTGTGCTCTTACAATTGGCGCCGTCTGTGGGATGCTTTACAGGGAGCAAACCTTTTGATCAAGTTTTTCTTCGATTAATTCCACTATCGCATAATGAAGACTTGCCATATTCTGCTATCAATGGGCAAACCCTAGAAGGGGGTAGGAGGAGCGAAGGTTTGCCTTTTGTCCCGCCCATGACAGAATTGGATCTCCAGCGACGGAACCCACAGAGAGACACGCGAGAAAGACGAGGATCAAGTCCACGCCGCTCTCAATGCCCTGATAGACAAAGGCAGAGGATGGATCCTCAGGTTTTGGAAGATCGCGTAAGGAAGAAAGACAAAATGATAAGAAGAATGGCAGCTGACATGGAGACTATGAAGCGCTAGATAAAAGGAAAAGGGGTGGTAGAAAAAGAGATGGGCAAAAGCAGAACGCACTCTCGCCACACAGGAGATCGTGACAGGCAAGTCACACCATCTCAGACTGAAAGCAGAAGCCTCAAGACAGCCGACCCGCAGTCAAGAACCTCTAGGACTCGTTACTCTAGGTCTAAGAGAACAAGGATTGAAAGGTCTTGGATGGAGGGAAGCAGTTATCAGCCCTTGTATACGCACCAAACGACATCTAGGCACACAGAGTTGCCTAGGTCGGCAGACCTGAGGACAGTGCTAGAAGAAGGGAAGACACTCAAGCATGCGACCTCCGAAGGGTCTCTACTTTGTAGGGTCTCTACTCAACACATGAAAGTGTTGAGGTTGGAATGCCAGTACCGTGCCATACTTACGAGTCGGCAGACAAAGCGTTAGCAAGGTTGCAAAGCTCGCCATTCGTTCCAGCAATTGAGAATGCACCGTTACCCTTGGGCTTCTATCAGCCCAAGTTCACCACTTATGAGGGGAAGTCAGACCCCTACATGCACTTGAGCCACTTTCGCCAAGTCATGGCTGTATACCGACGGAATGAGGCTCTAATGTGTATCTTGTTTCCTTCAAGCCTAGGCGACCTGGGCTTGACATGGTTTGAAAGATTGCCAGAAGGCAACATAGCTTTATGGGCATAACTCGCAGAGGCGTTTGTTACCAGGTTTAAGACGAACACCAAGACACTGGTGGAGATAGACCAACTACTCTCCATCGACATGGGCGAGAAAGAAACACTAAAATCTTACAATAACCGGTATTAGGAGACTTTTAATCAGATTGGAGATTGCCCCACAAACTTAGCTATCGCACAATACAAATAGGGTTTACTGACGGGCAATAAATTGAGTGACTCAATGACAATAACACCACTTCTCACAATGGAAGCCCTAATGGAGAGAGTGCATCAGCATATCAGGGTAGATGAAGATAGCGCTCGCGCCAAGACACAATTCAGCATAACAGCGATGTTGGACAAAAAGCCCATGGCAAAGGTCAACACAATTGGCCGTGATGACCAATCGAACAAGAATGGTCGAGGTAGGCGACCAAGCGGTGAGGACATCCAGGCAAAGAGGTTGAGAGTCCGCACCGCCATCACCATGGTGTTCAATAAACCTATCTACCAAATTCTTAGTGAGGTACACGATAAGCCCTTTGTTCGGAGGCCAGCCAAGTTGGGAGAAGCGCAAAAGGGTTACGACACTATGTACCGGTGCACCTTCCATGATGAAGTGGGGCACCGAACTGAAAATTGTACGCCCTTAAGGTAGCATCTGGAAGAGTTAGTGGCCGCAAGCCACCTGGACCAATATATTGAGGGAGGAGCTTAGCCAGCCCCCCAGAACCGTGACAGACTAGATGGGATGCCAGTCGACGGTCTACCCTAAGGCATAATCAATGTGATACATGGGATCATCAAGCCTGAACAAGTATGTGAGCTCAGAGGGATGATAAAGAAGGCTGAGCACATAAAAGAGGTACTGACTGCACAACCTACCATGAAAAAGGAAAAAAACGGAGGCAACAAATGTCATCACTTTCTCTGACAAGGACTTAGCACGGTTACAAAGCCCTCACAATGACGCACTAGTAGTTACTCTACGCGTCAAGAATTTCGACATCAAGTGGATCCTGATAGACCAAGGGAGCTCATGCGAGATAATGTACTATGAAATCTTCAAGCAACTCAAATTGGAGGACAAAGATTTAGCACCCGCAACATCTCCTTTAGTCGACTTCAACTCAATGCCAGAATGGCCAGTTAGCAAGATAACTCTGCTAGTCAAAGTAGGAACAATGACAAAACAAGTGGAATTTTGGGTATTAAAAGTCCTATCCACTTACAACATAATCTTGGAAAGAGCATGGTTGCACGCCATGCGAGCGGTAGCATCAACCTACCACCAGGTGTTATGGTTCTCCAACGAAGCCAAAATGGTTAAAGAACTCCTAGGAGACCAAATCATGTCCAAGCAATGCTTCGTGATAGTGAACGGCAATCGAGCTGCCAAAGGGTTCATTCAAATGGTGGAGGAGCTAGAAAGCAACAAGTTGTTCACAGACGTCAGCAAGGCGGCCGAACAAAAGGCAGTAGAACATCTGGTGAAGGTCAAAATAGACGAGAAGATCCCAGAAAAGTTCTTTTTGCTCGGTTCATCTTTGTCCAGCACCGAGAGAATAGAGATCATGAAATTTTTGATCTCTAACATCGAGGTGTTCGCTTGGACGTTGTACGATATGCCTAGCATTGACCCAAAATTCATCTATCATTAACTCAATGTCCACCCAACCGCCAGACCAATTATATAGTGAACTCGCCGATCGGCACTTCACCACACCAAGGTAGTGGCTGAGGAAGTGGGAAACTTGCTAGAAGCAGGGGCAATCAGGGAGGTTCATTATCCGTGGTGGATCTCCAACACCGTGGTGGTGCCAAAAAAGAACGGCAAGTGGCGTGTTTGCGTAGACTACAAAACAGTCAATAGAGCGAGCCCAAAAGACAGTTTTCCTCTACCACGAATAGACTAACTGGTGGACTTAACTGTAGGTCACAATCGACTTAGCTTTCTCGATACGTATTGTGGTTACCATCAGATTGCTATGCATGAACCTGACCAGGAGGTCATATCGTTCACAACACCCAGAGGATTGTATTGTTACAAGGTCGTGCCCTTTGGCCTAAAAAATACAGGGGGGACATTCCAACAAATGATCACCAAAATGTTCGAGCCATTATTAGATAGAACAATGGAATCTTACACAGACAACATGGTGGTCAAAAGCAAGAATGAAGGAGACCATCTCAAAGACTTAGCTGAAATGTTTCAAATTTTAAAAACCCACAAATTACGGCTGAGTGCATCCAAGTATGCATTTGTCGCGGGGTCAGGAAAATTTCTGGGTCCAATCGGGGTATAGAAGCCGATCCGTCTCAAATCAAAGCCATTCAAGATCTCGAGAGGCCCAACACAGTGAAGGAGGTACAGCATTTCACTGGCCTAGCAGCCATGCTAAACCAGTTCATAAATCAGTCGTCAGACAGATGTCAACCATTCTTCCAGGCACTAAAGGCCAAGTTTGAGTGGGATAAAGAGTGTGACCATGCTCTGGAAAGCTTGAAGGAATACATGACCTCTCCGCTGTTGTTGCTAACCCCAATAATGGGAGAGGAACTTTTTCTATACTTAGCAGTTTCCTAGCATGCAGTTAGCGAGTATTGGTATGTACTGAAGGAGTACAACACTTGCCTATCTTTTACATTAGCAAAACGTTACTGGACACGAAAATGAGGTATTTTCCGTTAGAGAAGTTAGCCTTAGCTTTAATGATGGCTTCAAGAAAATTATCGTACTACTTTCATACCCACACCGTGATCATCCTAACGGTCTTCTCCTTAAAAGCCTTGTTTGAAAGGGCGAACTTTTCTGGGTGAATTCTGAAGTGAGCCATGGAGTTAGGGCAGTTTAACATTAAGTTTCAACCAAGAACCGTAATAAAGGCCCAAGCTTTGGTAGACTTCATGCCGAGTTTTCACCAGGCAATCATCATGTTTGCCTAATCGACTTAACCGAGGCAACCAAGCAAATGAGGGAGAATGCCGTAGGGATAGCGCAGCCCCTGTAGCAGGATGCTCAATTGCATAGCAAACCATTCAGCCCTACAGAAAGGAAAGAAGGAACAGACCGCACTACTACAAGCAAGGACTCGCCCAAAAGTAAAGTCCTAAGACAGTCAGACAGTAAGGATCAAAACCTAATGACGGAAAACGACTTAGAAGAAAACATCATCAACGCCCCTAATCCCAAGACATCATCAGATCCCTCAACTTGCTGGAAGCTGTTCATAGGAGAAATATGAAAGCTCTTCATGGATGGAGCATCCGACAGGCACAGTGCAAGACTCGGCATAGTTCTCATCTCACCAGATGGCTTGACCATTGAACAGACAATCAACCTTGGATTTTTAGCATCCAACAACGAGGCGGAGTATGAAGCATTATTAGCTAGTTTGAAATCAGCAATTGTCAACCAAATTTCGGGTGACTACAAAGCCAATGATGATAGAATGGCCAAGTATCAAGAGTTGGTTAGAAAGGAGCTCATGAAATTTGAAGTGGTTAGGATAGAGCAAATTGGCCGAGAGGCAAATAAAAGCAAATGAGCTGGCCAGTTTTGCGTCAATGGCAGATGCATCTATCATGCACCCATTGTTACTAGACTTCTTGCCAAGACCAAGTATTGAAAAGCCTGAAGCGGCCAAAGCATGTTGCGCCGATCTAGGTCCTTTATGGATGGACCCCATCATAATGTTTTTAAAAGACGACATTTTACCTGAAGAAAAGAAGGAAGCCAACAAAATTCGTGCCAAATCACAGCGGTTTTGGCTTTCCCTATCCCTGTCGTTGTACAAGAAATCCTTCACAGGTCCATACTTGATATGTGTCCATCCTAGCAAGGATGAGGCATTCTTGTTTGAAATTCACGAAGACGTGTGTGAGAGTCATCAAAGAGGGCAATCCCTGGCCTACCGAGCTATTTCACAAGGGTATTGGTGGCCATACATACAAGCGGATGCAGAGAAGTACGTCAAGAAGTGTAAGAAATGTCAAAAGTTCGCACATCAAATACATCAACCAGCCAGAGAGCTCCTACCTTTGACCAGCCCTTGGCCCTTTGTAATGTGGGGCTTGGATATAGTAGGACCACTCCCAACAGTACCAAGAAATAGGAAGTTCTTTCTCGCGGCAACGGACTACTTCACAAAGTGGGTGGAGGCAGAAACACTCACATTCATCAAAGAAAAAGACGTCAAGAAGTTTGTTTGGCAGAACATCATAATCTAGTTTGGAATTTCGAAGGCTTTGATATCTAACAACGACACTCAGTTTGATGGAAAAATCTTTAAGGGTTTTTGCAAAGAATACAAGATAGAATTTTATAACTTTACACCGGTCTACCCCCCAAGTTTCCAACAAGGTAGTCTTAGATGGTCTGAAAAAGAGGCTGGAAAAAGCAAAAGGCAAATAGGCTGAGGAACTTCCCCACGTCTTATGGGCTTACCGAACTACACCTCGACAATCAACTAGCGAAACACTTTTTTCCTTGGCTTATGGCATAGAGGCAGTATTCCCTCTGAAAGTTGGCTTTCCCACCATTAGAAATGAAAATTTTGATTCAGACTTGAATGGAGAGGCTATAGCCCTAGAATTAGACCTTGTAGAAGAAAGAAAAGAAAGGGCATTGATACACATTATCTCGTATCAACAGGAGTTGTCTAGGAAATATAATAAAGTGGTGCACCCAAGGCAATTCAAGATTGGAGATTAAGTACTGCGCAAAGTAATGGAAAACACTTTGGTGCCTGGAGATGGCAAATTGGGACCTAATTGGGAAGGACCATACAGCGTGATTGGTTTGGGAGGAAATTGGGTATATCACCTGGAAGATGTAGACGGCCGAGCTATTCCAAGGCCATGGAACATAGTCAATCTCAAAGTATTTTATTTTTAGCTCTTTCTTAAAAGCTTGTAATTTTTCTTTTTGATATTCAATAAAGCAAGTAGACACTTTTTCTGTAAAAATTCTTTTCTCTGTTTGTAAAATTATTTGTACTCATTGCCTGACTGGGGGATAATTAAGAAGGTTGGCCGGTTTGACCAATAATTTGTATTCTTTAGCCGAGATAAGGATAAAGACTTAAGAAGGTTGGCAAGTTTGACCAATAGTTTGCACTCTTTAGCCGAGATAAGGATTTAGGCTTAAGAAGGTTGGCAGGTTTGATCAACACTCTTTTCATTCTTTAGCTAAGATAAGGATCAAGGCTTAAGAAAGTTGACAGGTTTGACCAACAGTTTTCATTCTTTAGCCGAGATAAGGATCAAGGCTTAAGAAGGTTGACAGGTTTGACCAACAGTTTTCATTCTTTAGTTGAGATAAGGATCAAGGCTCAAGATGGTTGACAGGCTTGACTAACACTTTTTTCATTCTTTAGTCGAGATAAGGATCTAGGCTTAAGAAGGTTGGCAGGTTTGACCAACAGTTTGCATTTTTTAGCCAAGATAAGGATCTAGACTTAAGAAGGTTGGCAGGTTTAACCAACACTCTTTTCATTCTTTAGCTGAAATAAGGATCAAGGCTTAAGAAGGTTGGCAGGTGTGACAAACAGTTTTCATTCTTTTGCTGAGATAAGGATCTAGGCTCAACAAGGTTAGCAGGTTTGACTAGCACTTTTTTCATTCTTTAGCCGAGATAAGGATCTAGGCTTAAGAAAGTTGGCAGGTTTGACTACATTTTCATTCTTTAGCCAAGATAAGGATCTAGGCTTAAGAAGGTTGGCAGATTTGACCAATAGTTTGCACTCTCTAGCCGAGATAAGGATTTAGGCTAAAAGAGGGTTGACAAGTGTGACCAACAGGTTTTTTCTTTAGCTAAGATAATCTAGCCTAAAAGAGGGTTGACAGGTGTGACCAATAGGTTTTTTCTTTAGCCGAGATAATCTAGGCTAAAAGAGGGTTGGCAGGTGTGACCAACAGGTTTTTTCTTTAGCCGAGATATCTATCTCGGCTAAGAAAGGTTGGTAGGATAAAGCAAAGCTGGTGAGCCCGGCCACGTATGCAGTTAAAAAAATACAACTACAATAAAGAAAAAGTGCAATGACCGAGCAAGAAGCACAAATTTTTTTTCATTGATTGAAAGGTGATTACAAGAGATAGGACTTATATCCCGGTTAAATAGAAAAGAAAAAAAGAAAAACAAAGGTTGAAAAGAGTCAAGTTCCACCATGGTCAGGCAAAAAGGTCATCTAGCTTCGCATCTAGGTCGACATGGACCTCACCAATTGGTAGGTCGGCCCTAGTTTCACCTTCTCGTGTTAGATCAGTCACAGCCGCTCCGTCAGTCAGATTCAGCACTGCTTGGCTGGGCAAATCTGCCCGAGCTAGCAATGGAGCCTGGCGACCGAGGTCAATATCGGCGGGAGGAACGTTGGCTGGATTTGGGATCTCCTCCTCCGCATCTGCTTCCAAATTAAGGAACTTCTGCTGGACAGCATTTGCATAGTCCATTATATAACCCGGTATAAAGTGAGAATGAGGATTTAGGAACACTTCGGAGTCGTGCAATTGACCGAGCTTGTCGGTCGCAGCCTTCCAGTTGCACTTAAAGAATATGTCTTTAGCCGCTTCGCATTGTTAGACATAGGTTTCTTCACCCTCCTTGACACCACAGTCCTCTGCATCCTCCATCTTCTTCTGCGGCTCCTTTATTTCGGCGTCCTTTTTCTTCCCTGGCTTGGCAAGGTCATGCAGATGCCAGTCTTTTTTCTCAGCTAGGGCTTTTTGCTTCTCCGCCTTAGCCGCACTTATCTGCTTGGCTAGTTTCTCATTCTCGACATTTAGCTCGGTCAGAGAAGCCTTCAAGACCTTTAGATTGGCGTCTTTCGTTTTCATCTCGGTGACAACTGCCTTAGTTGCTTTTTGCAATTCAATAACACGTTGGTGGGCAGTGTGATTTTTCTGAATGGCCTACAAAGCATATGAAGAGGTAAGTTCAACCGCACTAGGAGACTGTAAAAAGTAGCAGTTATATTGAAATTTCATACTTTACCAGAATCATCGACTTGGTGGCAAACCGAATTGCCTTTAGCTTGGTCAAGTGGTCGTGTTTTTCCATGTCAGCTGGAAGGCACAAGCTTTTGGATAGACCAAAGGCCAACAGGTGGCATTTTTCGATGGTCACTGAATTGGTTGTGGACATAGCATGGCCTTTGAAAGTCACAGCTGGAGCCTACGTTGAAGGAGAAAAACTAGCACGGCCGGGGTGGCCTCTCCCTTGACAAGGATGGCTTACTGGTAGCTCGGTTTCAGGCAGCTCGACTTCTTCATCCACCAACCGCTATAGTTGAGAGGCCACAGTGCGTGGCCTCTTGCTGGGCCAGGATGAAGTAGCTTGGGTAGAAAGCAGGGCAACAACGGTTTCTACGGTCTGACCGGTGGTAGTTTGCTCGGTCTGGACCTCGACGTTTGAGACAGATGCCTGTTCGGTGATTAAAGCTCGGACGGCTCTCTTCTTAGCCATCTCTTGTTCTTCGGTGAGAGGGATTAAGTTGACTTGGGAAATGGTGGGGTCTGGCTCAGGTGAGCACTGTAAAAGGAAATCAGTTACTCTGGTCTTCCTTTTACCACTATAGCAGTAGGTCGATTGCACATCAAGCAGTTCGGCCCAGTCTCTATGCTGATATCGTAGCGCAGCTCGGAGTGCGGCCTAGTTTGCGTATGCATAAGTGGATTTAAGCTGGTTTAAATCTGTAAAAGGGGCAAACTTGCACGGGTTAGCACGGCATGTGATACGATAGCAAAAAGGATTAAAATCAGACTATCCTTACCGGTTGTTCCTTTGTTCCAGTTAATGTTGTAGCCCGGTATCTGGACTTCCTAGTCTTCAAAATTTCTTAACATCTAGAGAAATTCGTCATCATTTAGGTCTTTGTCCGGTGTTTTCTTGACAATTTTCTTTCGGTCTTTTTTTATTCTAAGGTAATAAACCTAGCCGTCGTCATTCTGGCAAAGTGAATATTGGTGGAACAGTTCGGCCAAACCGAGATTGAGGCCAAAGCGATGATTTAGCTCGGCTATCTTGTTGATAATCCTATAGATGTTGGTTGATAATTGAGTGGGGCATAGCCTGCTTTGTCTAAGGAACTCGCAGATTAATGGTTGGACTAGGAACCAAAGTCTCCCCTCTACGATGGACACCATGGTGAAAGGAACAAAACTTGGGTTACGCCATGGCGTGGTGTCTATCTTGGCCAAGGAAAGGTGGACATTGTCTGATATGTGGTAATCCCTTCGGAATTCAACCATGGCACTAGGCGAGTTCACCAGAAAGCGGTATTTGCCCATTATCTTAAAATTACTATGTTAAAAAAGTTTACACAACGGCCTAGCATGGCTCTGGTATGGACTTTCGTTAGCTCGGTTGAGCAAAAGAGCCCAGGGGCAAAGTGCAAGGTGTACCTGGCAAACCTAGTCAAGTCTACAAAGTGAAAATAAAAAGGTGTTATGCCCAGGTGATAAACCGAGCTAAGTAAATAGTCAATACTAAAAAACCCTAGCTCGGCATTGGCGGGTCACGTGCCATGCTTAGTTTGGTCAGGGAACAGAACCGGCTTAAGGTTTAGATCGGTCCTAAACCGAGGTTATTTCAGTACAGTTTAGGGGGAAGTACGGGATTATAGCCCGGTTGTTGAGTAAGGCATTTCTAGTTCGGTCAAAAGCCAGCCTAAAGGTCGCAAACAGGTTTTTATTTCGGTCGCAGTACGATTTTGGATTAAAAACACGGTTCTAGACTAGTTCAAGTTCCAGCCAACATGTTTTCAAGTTTGAGCATGGAGTTTTGAGTTTTTTTTACATTGGTTCAGTCTTTAATGTATATAACACGCATATCTAGTGTTAAAATGTTATTCTTTAGAAATAAATAGAAGTATATCAGTAGAGAAGAGAAGGAGGCATGGGCAACTTACGGATTTAGGGCGTGAAAACAAAATCCAATCGACAGAGGGAGCACCAGCAAAAAGGCAAGCAAGATAGGCGATTTAGATGCTTGGGTTAGGACTTGAGCGTAGGAGGTGCAGATATGGAACTTAGAGTGCGAGGGTTTGCAAGAGAGAAGATGAACAGTGAGGGTGATTGTTCAAAGAAAAATGAGTTTTATATGACATGGAAGCAAAACGGCAAGACTTTTTGAAATTTTTTGGGCAGCATTTTGACGGCTATTATAGTGAGTAGGGGCAATCAACGCGTGCCATGTGTTCCAGTGAGGACACGATGTCAGGAGCGTGAAAAGATGGGATGTACGACCGGCGCAATTTTTGGAAACCGAGCAAAATTTGAGCTCGGCTAGTATGAGTATTTTCGCTCGGTTAGGCTGGATGGTTTGGGCATTTGGTTGACATCAACTTTGACAGTTCGGTCGAAACTGGATAATCCCAAACATGCTGCGCAGATGGAATTAAGGGGCAATTGAGAGGGTAATTTATGTGAATAGTTTGGGCCAAGCTAAGTCCATTTATCTTAGACATTGGGCCGAAGTAAATGTTTTGGATAGCACGGTCCTGGATCATCTAGGCATCAAGTCGGTCAGAGATGGGCTGCTAGGGGCCTGACCTAGCTATCCCAGGCTAAACCCCGTAGAGGACCAAGGTGTTAGTAGGAAGGAGGACCGAGCTAAGGGTAGCTCTACAGGGTGCTGTAACGCCCACATCCTTTAATCCTTTGGAGAGTGTGTTTAATATCCTTATTTTTATCTTGGGAGTCTTTGGAGTTGTTGTCTATTGGTTTTGAAGGAGTACAACCCGATTTAAACTCATTGGGTTTGTTCGTTCGCGTTTGTTCTTGTCAAAAGTTTCTTGGAAACTTAGAAATTTTGCCTTGGGGTCGACATTAGCCTTCCTAAGGGTCAACCCTTGCATGTTGTCATGTTTCTAGAAGTGTTGCTAGAAAATAGGGTAGACACCAACCTTCCTAAAGGTTGACCCTTACCTGTTGGTGAAGTTTCTGGAGATGTCGCTGGAAAATAGGGTAGACACCAGTCTGGGGAGGGTCGACCCTCTTATGTTGCAGAATTTATATGTTAGTTGCTGAAAAATAGGGTCGACTGTAGACACCCCATTTTTGACCGTCCTTAAGACTTGGACGTCATCGTTTGAACACTCGATGATCATCCATGCTCATGTTCGTTTTGAGTTCCCGAAGGTCTCGGCTGCACGCCTTGCCTTAGGATCTCTCAACTTGTCTGTTTTGTGCTTGGTTGTGGACCAAGGACTTGTGGTTTTACTTCTGAGGAAATGGGGTGGCTTGTTGGCCATCCCCTCAACCCATCGGCTAAGGCCTTGTGCCATCGGCCTTGTTTTCTTATTATCGGCCATAAGTGTTGGCTGATCGGCACCTTTTTTGGTCAATCGGCACTCTTTTTGGTCGATCGACCATATTTTTTGGCTGAGACCTTTCCATCTGCTTTTTGCAGATATTTTGTGCTAGCTGTGACAGCTGGTGAGCACAATTCTCATCCTCCATACACGTGTATGGAGGGATTGCATTCAAGACTCAAGCTTGTTGAACAAGCTTGAGAATTGAAATTCTATAAGAAGGGAGGCCCCTCTCCCTTTCCAGAGGTTCTAAGAATTTGATATACAAGTTCTATATCTCTCTCTCTATATATTTTACCTCTCTCTCTTCATTTACCATTGTTTGTGCTCAAAAGTGTAAATTCTTCACACTACTGCACACAAACACCTACTAGAATACCATTCTTTTGTTGCTGAGGTGCTTAGGAGTTGGTTTTAGTGTTTTTGGGTTGGTTTGAGCTCAGAAAACCTGCTGGAGTTGTGGTTTTGAAGGTGGTCTTCAAGGGTAAGCCTTTAACTCCTTAAACCCCCATTCTTGCTTAAGCTTTTAGCCTTACTTGCATATTGTTTTAAGCTTAACTCTAAACTACAAAAATTTCTGATTTTTCATGCTTGTGATGTTTGTTTAAGTTCACTTTT
This sequence comes from Camellia sinensis, assembly GCF_055761805.1. Classification (NCBI taxonomy): domain Eukaryota; kingdom Viridiplantae; phylum Streptophyta; class Magnoliopsida; order Ericales; family Theaceae; genus Camellia; species Camellia sinensis. The sequence continues at coordinate 31,770,449 of NC_138974.1, forward strand.
GTGTTAGGGGTAGTCTACCCCCTCTTAGGTTGTTTGGCCTTGTTTTGAATCATCCTTTTAAGCTATTGGGATCACCTTGTTTTAGCCTTCTCACCACTGAAATCCAGAGGATTTTTAGTGGTGAAAAGGTGGTTTTGAGGTTCCAAATAGGAGAGGGTCATCCCCTCTCCTTGTGTCTTGTATGCTAGTATAAGTGGCTCATAATAGTAGCATGTTTGCTTAGCATGTTTTGGTACCATATCAGCAAGTATTTGGTATTATTTTTCCATGCTATACCTCTGTCTAAGGTTGGTTTCATAGCATCTTTCATACACCATGCACTTGTAGTGCAATCCTCTCATTTGCCTTAACATGCATCATGCATTTGGACCATCATTCTTGCATATTTTGGCTCAACTCCAAGAAGCTTTTAGCCTTGTTTTACCATGCCTAAGCTCTGATTTGTGTTGTCTTGATCATATATACCATGCTTTGTATAGCCATAGTGCATTCTAGCTTGTTAGCTTTGAGTTCCCAAGCCACTAGCATGCATTGCTTGGGCTATTTTCATGATTTGGCATCATTTGTAATGATATTTCAGTGCATGTTTCATGGTCATACACTTGCCTTTGTCATCTTTTAATGCTTTGAAGAGTTGGTGTTTTATGCCTTAAGAGTGGGTCATTGTGTATGCCACCATGCTTAGGCCTTTGGGATGCCATCTCAGTGGGTTTTGGGACTTATTTTGACATGCCATAACTCTGATTTTTATTGGTTAAGTCATGCCATGTTTGGTTGTAATAGGTGTAGTGTAATACCCCTTGTTAACCTTGCATGCCTCATGCTTTTTGGACTTTTGTTCTAGCTTGTGTTGGCTAGGTTCAAACATGTTTTTGATCTTGTCTTGACCTGCCTTGGGACTGTTTTGGGTGCCCTTGGCCCTTTGGGGCTTGCTTTGCATGGCCATGGTTTAAGTCCCTTGGCTAGTTTCAAGCTTTGAGCTTTCTTGCATGCTATGCTTGTCTTGTTAGAGTAGTTTGGCACCATTCCATGCGTGATTTCAAGGCCTATAGTGTTGTCACACTTGCATGCTTTTCACTCTTTAAGTGCTCTTGAGAGTTGTCCTCTTTATGCCTTAATTCTTGGGCCAATTGGCATGCATGCTTTGTCTTGCATTTCATGCCTTCATTTCATCACATTTGGCCATTGATTTGGGCATGGCTGAGGTCTGTCCATTTTTAGTTTAAGTCCATTGAGTATGTTGTTTGCATGTTGTTGCATGCTTGTTATATGGCTTCATATTTGCATGCTTGTGTTGCTGTGTTAAGTTAATCATGCATGCATTACATTGGTTTAATATGCTTGCCTTTGCATGTTGTTGTATGCTAGTTGCATTGCATGACATTGTTGTTGGTATACTCATGTTGCATTAGCTTTGCTTGCATGCTTAGGTTGTATTACATTGTGTGTGCATGCCTTGCCTCTTGATCAAACATGATAGAGGTTTAGGTCCCTTATGTGTTTTTGTGCATTTCATTCACATTGAATTGTGCGACTCAGCCTCTTTGGCCATCATGTATCGAAATGCGTGATTGATGGCTCGAGAGTCGAGCACTACACTCCTTTGAGTTTCAAACATGATAAGGGGTGTAGTTGCACAACATTTTCTTGCAAATGTATTGCCATGCCTCTGTTTGTACTCTGTTGCAGCAAAAGGAACAGTTTGCAGGAATAGGTGGCCGATCGGTTATCCAGTGTGCCGATCGGCTAACAATGTTTGGCCGATAGCCTCATAAGTGGTCGATGACCCTTATCCCTTGGCCGATGGCCATACCATTTGGTCGATGACCTCTCAGCATGCTCATGGGATGAATCAGAAGTGTGTTGGAGATTTGTGCAGTTTTCAGAAGTCTAAAATAGTGCAAACAGAGGCAACATGAGGAATGGCAACGGATTTCCGAGCGAGGCGACCGAGCATGCATCATTCATCCTTCCAAGGTAGGGCTGTGGCAGCCTACTTCAGTTTCTTATTTAGCTGGTTTTGTAAATTCATTAATTTGTTTAATTAGTTAAGAGTTTTGTAATAATTAATTAGCTAGGATAGTTAGTTAATTAGTTGGTTTGTATTATTCATTCGAACCCTCCGTTGAGAGGGCGAATTTTGTAATAAGTGTGCGTGAGTGTGTGAATGTCTTCCAATCCCACGTCTTTCCCCTTTTTACTTAACCGCTTACAATGGTTAGTTTTAGGGCGTATTTCAATTAGCATCCTTATGTTTGCATGTTTGCATCCGTTCATCTGTCTTGCATGCATCAGGCTCGGCGCATCATACTAATTGCATTGTATTTTAAATACACTTACTTGAATACGTGTTCAATAGTATGTTATTGTAGATGCGCTCCCGCGAGAACTCCCCGGGGCTCCGCGCGCGCGATGGCGCGAAATCCTGTCTTTTTCTCTAGCTACTACAGTTCGGACTCAATGTCACGGTTCTTAATATAATCTTGCAAAGTGCAATGCAAGACCGATAAATCACCAAAGAGTCCAAATCCGGCAAATCGTTTTGGAAAATTGATTTTTATAAAGAAGTGCCAAACATGGACTGCTTTGCCAGATACAGAGTCGCCACCTAAATATTTTATTTTGGGAGAATTTAGGAAACCCTGACTCGTGCCTAAGGCCATGTATCCGTCATTACCAAAGTTGCCTCGGCTCGGGAACTTGGGTACGAGAGGGGAAGGTCATGTAATGAGCATCCTCGCTCGCCTGATCAAAGATCGGCCTGTACTAAGCATGATATTTTGTTTTTGAAAACACATGTGCTCTTGTTTCGGTTAATTAGCTAATCTTACTACGTGATGCGCACAGCATACAAGTATAGGCTAGATCGCCTAATTTGGAACAAAACATTGCATGTTCGTTTGTGAAAATGATTTGAAGTTTGCTACTCGCAAGTAGGCTAAATTGTGTTTTGATGAATTGTTCCAATTCAGGTAATCCAACCTTCACCCACAGGTATTTAGGCAGTTAATCACATAAGCAGTTAACCTCATGGTAAGCATGCTTTCATAGCAGTCAATAACACACATGCAGTATGCTAAAGCGTAAACACTCATAGTGTACTCCGAGCCAAAACAGAGAACTAGTTAGAAATCATGCATGATCCTAGTTCATGTTAAGATGGCTAATGTAACACATGCGAAAATGCAACTCAGATAGGCTCGGCTATTTCTAAGATGTCATGTGAAATGCAACTTGATAACATACTGTTGAACACGTATTCAAGTAAATGTATTGAAAATACAATGTAGTTAGTATGATGCGCCGAGCCCGGTGCATGCAATACAGTTGAATGGATGCACGCATGCGAAGCATAAGGTATGCTAAACAAAATATGTCCTAAAACTAACCATCATAAGCGGTTAAGTAAAAGGGAGAAAGAAATGGGGGTTGGAATACATGCATCACACACACGCACGCTTATTACAACAGTTGGCCCTCTCGCAGGAGAGTCTGAATAAGAAGCTAAACTAGCTAATCTAAGCTAATTAAACTAATTATTACACAACAAATTAATTAATTAATCCTAATTAACTAATTATTACAAAACAAATTGAAATAGCTAAACACATTAACTATTAAAGTACAAACCAAAGCGTAAACTAGTTATCTAAGCATGGCAGCTAAGGAAAAGCAATAAAAGTAGGAGGTTCTCAGAGGGAGAAGACTGGATGCATGCTCGGTCGCCTCGTTCGGAAATCCAATGCGATGCCCCGATTTGCCTCTGTTTTCAATTGTCCTCAGAAACTTGCACCAAGCTCCAGAAAGCTGAAACTCCACCTTGGGAACCTGTGAGAGGGTGGCCGACCAGTTGTTGATCTCTCCAGCCACCTGCCGACCACTTTTCTTGCAGAAAGCTAGAAAAAGTGGTCAGCTAGCTAGTTTTTCTGGCTGGCCGACCAGTTGTTGCTGCTGTACTCCAGTTTGCTGCAACAGAGAGCAAGAAAGGGCATGGCAACGTATTTGCAAGATATGTGTGCACAACCACCCTCCCTATCATTTCATAAGCTCAAGGAAGTGTGGTTCTCGACTCTCGGGCCACCAATCGCGCATTTCAATGCATGATGGCCGAGAGGCGAAGTTGCACAATTCAATGTAAAAATGAATTCACAAGTAAACACATAAAGCCTAAAACTCTATCATGTATGATCAAGAGCGTCGACGACTGAGAATTAAGGCGCGTTTCATCACTCTAAGTATGAAACGTCTCTCGTTTCTCGTGTTTGGACTAACACCTATTCCAAACAACAATGTAACAAATAACATGGCATGCACAATGCTATGTAACATGGAGTATGCAAAAATGCAATGCAATACAAATATGCAAATATGAAGTATGACTTAAGCATGCAAACATGCAATGTAATATGAACAACCTAACAAGGCTAATGGCATGCATAATGCTAATGCATACAACAACTAGCATACACAATGCAAATGTCAATTAGCATGCACAATGCAATGAATCAACATACAAACAACATGTCATATTCAATGCTATGAACTACATGGCATGCACAATGTAATGTAAGATAGCATTTTTAATGCAATGTAACATGATCAACTTAACAAAGCTAATGACATGCGAACAATGCTAATGCATGCATGCACAATGCAATGCAACAAGGGCAACTTATCAATGCTAGGGACACACATACTCAATGCAAAGCAAGATAAGCACGCAAACAACATGCAAGTAAACATGCTAAATGGACTTAAACCAAAAGGGGTAGATCTCAGTCATGCCCAAATCAGTGGCTATTGGTGATGAAATTAAGGCACAAAAGGCAAGGTATGCATGCACAATGCATTGGCCATTCAACTAGGCCCAAGAGCACAACCCTCAATAAGGCTCAAAGAGTGACAAATGTGCAAGTGTGACAACACTAAGTACACTGAAATGAAGTAAGAAATGATGCCAAATCATTCAAACAAAGCAAGTATATCACGCAAAGGTCCTAAAGCATGAAAGCTAACAAAGAGGACTACAAAGGGGGCATGCAATACATGGCACATAAGCATGAACTAAGCATGGACAGAGCTTAAGTAAGTCAAAACAAAGACCTAAACATGCTGAGATAAGGGCTCAAAGACCTAGGCATGCAAGTATACAAGCTAAGCCATAAACTAGGCAACAATGCATAACACTCAAAGGCACTTAAAGAGTGAATGAAGTGGGAACATGGCAATGCTAAAAGCTCTGAAATGTCATGTTAGATGATGCCAAATCAAGTACATGATACAAATGAAGCATGTTATGGTGCCTGAAGCTTGAAGCTAGCAAGAGCACTTGTACTACAACTATGCAAAACATGAAGTATGTGATCAAGGCAACCCAAAACAGTCCTAGAACATGTTAAAATAAGTCTAAAACATGCATGGAAGGAAGCCAAAATAAGCTAGCACGGAGGGCATAAGGCATGATGCATACAAGGGCAAATAAGGTGGATTACACTACACCTATTAAGACCAAGCATGGGATAACTTAACCAACAAAAATCAGAGTTATATCATGAAAAGATAACCCCAAAAACACATTGAAATGATGGCTTGCATGCTAAAGCATGAAGGCATACTCAATGATTCATGTTAAGGCATAAAGCGGCAAACCCTCAAACGCATTGAATGAGTGAAAGATGCAAGTACATGAGCATGAAACATGGACTAAAATCACATAATAAATGATTCCAAATCATTCAAATAGCCCAAGTAAAGCATGCTAGTGGACTTGATACACAAAGCTAACAAGCTAGAATGAACCAAAGCTATACAAAGCAAGGCATGCATGGTCAAAACAACACAAATCAGAGCTAAAGCATGTTAAAACATGGACAAAAGCTTCTTGAAGTTAAGCCAAAAGCATGCTAGAATGACATGTTAAAACATGATGCATGTTAGGCTATTTCATGGAATTGCACTTCAAGTGCATGGAGCATACAAAGGGTGACCAAACCAAACCCTAACAAAGGTATGACATGGTAAAACAAGCCCAAGAACATGCTGAAATGGACTCAACATAAGCTAGAATAACATGCTACTTCATGAAGCATACAAAGCTAGTGTGTGTGATTTACACTACAAGTGTATTATACATGCAAGGGATGACCAAACCAAGCAAAAACAGTGGTAAGCCTCAGCAAAATAACCACAAATACATGCTAAGAACAAGCCAACACAAGCTTAAAACACATGCTCAAACATGAGGCATATATGGCAAGTATTCAAAATACAAGGAGAGGGGATGACCCTCTCCTATTTAAGACTCCAAAACCACCTTTCCACCACTGAAAATCTGCTGGATTCCAGTGGTAGAAAGGTCATGCAAAGGCTACAACAAGAGCCTAAAGGAATGGCTCAAGATAAGGCCTAACAAGGCCTAAGAGGAGGTAGATCACCCCAAACGAAAGAGTGACCTTAAACAAACTTTTTAAGAACACAAAAATATAACTTTTTCCAGTTAAGAGTTAGTCTTAAAAAAGCATGCAAAAAGGTCCAAAAGCTTAAGCAAGAATTGAGGATTTAAAGGTTAAAAACTCACCCTTGAAGACCACCTTTACTACTGCAACTTGTAGACACCCCATTTTTGACCGTCCTCAAGACTTGGATGTCACCGCTTGAACACTCGGTGATCATCCATGTTTGTGTTCGTCTTGAGTTTCCGGAGGTCTCGGCTACGCGCCTTGCCTCAGGATCTCTCGACTCGACTGTTTTGTGTCTGGTTTTCCACCAAACACTTGTGCTTTGCCTTGGAGGGGCAGGGAATGGCTTGTGAGCCATCCCCACACTCCACCGGCCATGGTTTGAGGCCACCGGCTGTGTTTTGTTGCCACCGGCCAAATGTTTGGCCGGTCGGTACTATAGATGGCCGGCCGGCTATCTTTTTTTGGTCAATTGCATTTTTGGCCGGCCGACTACTATGCATCTGCTTTTGCAGATATTTTTATGCAGCTAGCATGTACTTGGCTGGATTTCCCCCTTAGCTAGCTTGTCTTGTAAGCTTACAAGATTGAAGCTCTATAAGAGGAGGCCTCCTCTCCCTCTTTGAAGGGTTAGACAATTTAGACAACATTTGTTAGAGAGCTCTAGTTTTAGGTTAGGATTTGTATCTATCCTATATCTATATCTCTCTTTCTTTTGTGTTTTGTGTGTGTATTTAGCCTTAGTTTTACACACAAACACTCACCATCACACCTTTACTTGGAGCTGAGGCCCTTGAGGGTTGTTTTTTGAGTTGTGGAGCTGGTTTGAGCTTGAAGAACCAGCTGGTTCACCATTGGTGAAGAGGGTCTACAAGGGTAAGAAACTTGTCCCTTTATTCCCCATTTTTGCATTGCATTTTTGCCTACCTTGCATCTGTTTTTGAGCTTTGTGTATAACATATAAAAGTTCTGATTTTTAGTGCTCTAAATAGTTTGTTAAGTGTGTTTTAAGATTTGGGGTTGTTTGACCCCTCTTAAGGCTTGTTTAGCTCTTGTTTTGTGCCATTTCGGTTGAGCTTCGGGACCATTGTGTTTGGGCCTCCTCACCACTGAAATCTTGAGGGATTTCAGAGGTGAGGATGGTGCCTTGAGGTCCTAGGAAGGAGAGGGCCACCCCCTCTCCTTGTTGTCCTTGAAAAGGGCCATTTTTGCCTCTTTAGAGAGCATATTGTTTAGGTTCATGTTGGCCATGCCTTAATTGATTTTTGTGCTTATTATGTCATAATATAGCTTTGTTTTCAATTGGTTTTGGGACATCATGCTTGCTTAGCATACATGCCTTGTAATGCCATGTTTAGGTCTTAATATGCTTTAGGTTTTGATCCTTGTTCTAGCATGATTTTGGCCAAGCTTTGTGAAGCTTTTGTGTTTGTTTTAGCATGTTTAAGCTCTATTTTTGGTTGTTTTGGTCGACCATCACATGCTTAGTATAGCCACCTTGCATTTTGGCTTGTTGGCCGTGGTTGTGTGAGTGTGTAGCATGCATTACTTGCAGTGTTTCAGTGGTTTGGAACCACTTACCATGTTATTTCAGTCCTTATAATATGCTTGCATGCTTGCATTTAATGCTCCTTTGATGCTTTAAGAGGCTGTGTTGTATGCTCCATGTTTAAGCATTTGTGCATGCCCCCATGTGTAGATCATTTAGATGCCATCTAGGTGCTTTTTAAGACTTGCCTTAACATGATTTAGGACTGTTTTGATCTATTTTGGTCATTTGCTTCATGTGTCATGTGATCATGCTTTAGGTCCTTGGACCAATTACATGCTTTGCTTGCTTTGATTAGTTGTTTAGCACCTCGCAATTTCAAAGCTTAAGGTGCATGCCATTTGTCCATGATTGCATCCTCTTAAGTGTGCTTGAGAGTTACCTTTTGATGTTTAAAGTTTTAAGCCATGTTTGCATGCATGCTTATATATGTAGATACTTGGCTCATGACACATTGTTGCACACTTTTGTGTTGTTGCATTTGGCATGCTTTGTATCTAACATGTTGTCCATATTGCACCTTGCATGTGTGTATATTGTTATTACACTTTGCATGCTTGGTTAGTTGCATCTTTGCATTACTTGCTTGCATGCCCACATTGCACACTTAGGCTCACATGCTTAGGATTGCATTGCATTGGCATGCATGCTTCACCTCTTGATCAAGCCATGATAGAGGTTGAAAGCCCCTTTGTTTGTTTATGTGCATTGCATTTCATTTGAAATCGAAATGCACACTTGATTCTTTGGGCCATCATGCATGGAAATGCGCGATTGGTGGTCCGAGAATCAAGAATCATATCCCTTTGAGTCATGAATATGATAAGGGGTGTGATTGATGGATACATTGCTTGAAATGCATTGCCATGCCTTGTCTGCCCTCTGCTGCTGTCAAATAGGTTTCTGCAGGAAGTTTTGGCCGGCCGGCCATATATACTGCCGACCGACCAAATATATTTGGCCGAGAGAATAATGGATGGTCGATGACCACTTCAAAATGGCCGGTGATGATCCCACTTGGTCGGTGATGCTCCCCAATATCCATAGAGCGCTCCTTGGGAGTTGTGCAATTTTCAAAGAAGCAGTACAGTCAAAGCAGAGGCAACTTGTGCATGGCAGTGACTTTCCGAGCGGAGCCGAGCGCGCATTGCATTGGGCCCTCTTCCCGAGGCTGTTTACTGCTTCCATTAGATTAGTCAATTTGCTTAGCTAATTTAATTGATTTGTAATATTTAATTAGCTTGTAGGTTAATTAACTTGTATTATTCTTTCGGTCCCTCCGAGCGAGGGCAAATTTGTAATAAGTGTGGGTGCTTGTGTGCATATCTTCCAACCCTCCACTTGTTTCTCCCTTTTACTTACCTGCTTTTGATGGTTAGTATTAGGACATGTTTACTTTAGCATACCTTATGCTATGCATGCGTGCATCATTCATTAGTCTTGCATGCACTAGGCTCGGTGCATCATGCTAACTGCATAAAATATTTCAAATCTAACTTGAATACATGCTATCTGTGCATTTTCACATGTCATCCTTAGACTAGCCGAGCCTACTCTAGTGACATTCTGTATGCGTTGCATTAGGCATTTAAACATGGACTTGGATCATGCATGATTGCTAACATGTTCTTGTTTTGGCACGGAGTACTAGGTGAGCACTTTATGCTTTAGCATCTCACATGAGTGTGAACGTTAACATGATAGCATGATTACCATGAGGCTAGATGCTTATTTGATGAACTGCTTGAATGCCTGTGGGTGAAGGTTGGATTGTTTGAGTTGGAAAAACTCGTTGAAATCCGTGCTTTAGCCTACTTGTGAGTAGCAAATTCCAAAGCGTTTTTCAAACAAACGGATATGCAATGTTTTGTTCCAAATTAGGCAATCTAGTCTATACTTGTTTGCTGCGCGCATAACGTAGTAAATCTAGGCTAATTACCGGAATAAGAACGCATAACGTTTTTAAAATAGGATATCACGGTTAGTAGAGGCCGATCTTCGGATCGGGCGAGAGGGGGTGCTCATAGCTGATCTTCCCCAATCGTACCCAAGCTCCCGAGCCAAGGCAACTTTGGTGATGACGGACACGTGACCTTTGGCACCGAGTCAGGGTTTCCTAAATTCCCCCATAAAAAATATTTAGGTGGTGACTCTGTATCTGGAAAAGCAGTCCATGTTTGGCACTTCTTTTCAAAAATCTGTTTCTCAAAAAGATTTGCCGGATTTGGACTTTTTGGTTCAGATTAAGAACCGTGACAATTCGAGAGTCCGAACTGTAGTGAACCCAAAACGAACAGAACGGAACTCGTCCTCCCGGGGCGTTCGGGGACGTCTACAGTTTCTGGCGACTCTGCTGGGGATTTAAAGAGCTTGACTCGAACTTGTGATATCCTGTTTTGATTTCATTTATGTGTCTCTTTGCATTGCATGTGCATTGGTGCGCCTAGGACACCGTGTTTGCCATCTGCCATTCCTGAACGGTTTGCAGGAGGCTTGTCTTTGTCAAAGCATGCCATAAGGCTGACCGGTTGTGGGCTCTGACAGTATGGGAACACAAACCCCAGTTTTACCAGGGCACCCTTTTCGACCATTCGACCTAGTGCATATCGGAATCCATAGTGACTATTCCAAACTAGGACAGGTTGCTTACCCGATGTTAGGTTGTTTGAAAACTGTTGCGTGCGTAGTGAAACCCTAGCTCCTAACAAAATAGGACAGGGAAACCCTACCCCTCCATAGGGGTGTTTTGGCTCTCTTTACTTGCTATGTGTTTTTAGAGTGTATCTACGCAGGGAGCACACATATCAGTTTGCAAGTTTGAGTATCAGGCCTGCGGGCACCAGTATCAGTTTATGAGAATCAGTTATATTTGTGGGTATCCGATTCAGTATTTTGGGGGTAGTGATTTTGGGCAACAATGGTTAGCAGTAGAGTACAGTTGTTCGGCTACATCTGTGTTTGATTCATTTGGGCTGAAACGCTGCTTGTTTTTCCTTTCAGTTCAGAGAGTTGATACAGAATAGCTAGTGTTCCCCCTTTGCTGAGGCAAGATAGATATCTGATCCGTCAGTCACCATTCAGTACAGCGGACTTATCATGACGCAGAATTCAGAGGAGATCGTGGTTATGACGGCTGCATTAGATCAAGGAATCACTCTGCAAAGCGAGACCAATGTCGATGTATCGCATCCATCCAGGTCGCTTGTCGCGCACGCGGTCTGGACCCCCCAGTTGTATCACGCTCGTGAGCCCACCACATTCGAATTGATGGGAATGATAGGTGACCTCCAGAGGTCCGCGGCGGATCTCGCTTACGGAATGTCAGCTTCGCCACCAGCCGCACCGTATGCCGGGAATTTTGTACCACAAGAGCCCCCACTATTGCGACGGATTGTGATCGAACTTAGCTAACCCGAGGTGGCCTCCAACTATAACAACGACGTATCAACATCAACCCAAACCCTCAATCAGGATGAGGCCAGAGGCAAGAACAAAATGAAGGCAGATGCCGATCCCATTGAACAACTGCTGTGGGCAGTCGAGGTTTGAAAGCCGAGGGGTTGAGTAAACAACAGGTATTCGCAGTCGTAGCTAAGACTGTGGATGATGTTTTCCCCACTCCAACCGAAGGCAGTACAAGCCAGTTAGAAAATCGGGATAGGCCCCGTCATGCCAGAACAGTTCCTTCCACTCCCAACCCTGCACCTGGGAAAGACCAGAAAGCCAAGGCAGCGCCTGCCGACCCTTTCATTAGTGCGTCTAGCCAGAATACTCAACCTTCAAAGTACCTGCCCCGAGGGCGCAGGGTCTTTCACGCTCTCTATATGCCATTGTCAAAGGCACTTCAGATTCTTGTCGAAAGGGGGCATCTTAAACCCTTGGAGCCTCGGCCTCTCCCAAAGAATCTCCCTATTACACATGATGCTGCCTTGTACTGTGCGTACCACTAGCAAACCGGTCATGCTACCGACAATTGTTTTCACCTCCGTCATGAGGTGCAAGACTTGATCGACAACGAAGTTATCCTCCCGCCCACCTCAGCCAAGTCCGTTACTACCCAGTTATTGGATTTTGAGGATACTGATACTGCGAGTATGTAATCAGGAAGTGAACCACCTGCGGGCGGCACTCGGCGTATTTTGGATGTGGCGTCTGGCATGTATTTTTGGAGCATCTGCGAATGCTAATTTTGTAAATTCTGGTTTGGGTGTCGAGTCAGTCTTTTGTTTTATTTTGAGTCTGTCTCATTGTCTTGAGTCAGTCCTTTTGCTTATGGGTTTGTCTTGTTGTAGCGAGTCAGTCCCCTTTGTATAGAATGTCGGGTGATTCCGGAGCTGTTGCCTCGAACACCGTTTTGTTTTGTAATTAGCCTTTTGCTTTCTTTTGAGTCTGTCTCTGTCGTGGAGCCAGTTGCAACCAGGGAATCTGAATGAAACAGCTGCGGCTATCATGTTTCCATGCCTACTACTATTATGAATTAGTTGTGCCAGGGGACTTGAATGGAACAGCAGTACATTCCACCTGTTCTCTTGTGCCCTGAAAATCATTGTATTGACCTAAGTTTTTCAAAAATTTTTGAACACTGCGGTGAAAACAAAGAGAAAGGAATTCCTCGGGTTTTGCAAATTTTGATCAAATTGAGAGAAAGAAAGGCGTGCTAAGCCCTTAATGATTGAAATCATGCTTGTTAGCGTGAGTACTGAGAAGGACCTTAGCTTGATCCAGACTGGTTCCACACTATTTTCAGCGCGAGCGATTTGTCGCTTCTTTAAAAATTTTCAAAAACAAAATGTTTTGCACGGTCCTGCGAAGACCTGTGTGGAATCACTCTTGAGATTGTGCAGCTTAGGATCGCTCTCAGCCTCAAGACTCGAGCCCTTGTTTTAAAGCCTTGAACCACAATTCGGAGTGTTCAATGATCGACCATCAAGAGAGGCATGTGTGGCCAGATTAGAAGCAGCCCTCGAACAAGAGGCACCAAAGTCAGATCAAGAAGATTAGATCTCATCAGAAAAAGCCTGTAAAGCTAGAACAGAAGCACCCCTCCAAACTAGGGGCAAAAATGTCCAATTTGCTCGAAGAGCCGAAGATGGGTCCTTCAGTAAGTCAATGCAACAGCCACTCTCCTGGATACGAATGGCTTCAAAACCCTAAAACCATGGGGCATGGACTTGTTACACTTGGGCCGAAAACCCGGAAGGGCGACCTAGGCAAAAGTTAGAGCAAAAGAAAAAATATACAAAATAGAGAAAAAAGAGAAAAATATACAAAAGAGAGAAAAATACAAAAAAAGAAAAAGAAATAATAATATACAAAAGAGAAAAAAAGAAGAAAGGGAAGAAAAAAAAGGAAAGAAAAGCTCGCAAGGTCGAAAACCCGCATCGGGTGCCTTGGCAAAAGTTAGAGCCTAAAAGGTGAAGGTTAAAATACCCGAGTGTACCTTAACCGGAACTACGTAAGGCTTGATTCCCACGTTTGGGATACGTAGGCAACTTCAGCCTGAAGTCCAGCCCCCAACGCTTTCATAGCGACTAAGTCCATGCAATGGTTTTTAATCATCCTTGATTCCCATGTTTGGAGTATCTAGGAAGCTTCGCCCTGAAGTCCAGTCCTACGCACTTTCAAAGTGACTGTGTCCATATATTGGTTTTGACCATCTCCGTCTTCTCAGCATCCGAGAGTTCGTTTGCAATCATCACTGACGAAGACTGTTTACCAAATGCTGCGGCGTCATCCAGACAAGGGGTAACTTTCCATTGCCATGAGTCACCGTTCAAACCAGGGGCAACTTTCCGTTGCCATCCACCCCTTCCAAGCCAGGGGCAATTTTCCATTGCCTCCGATCCGAGGTTGCGCATCTCGAGGGTAAGTTCCATGCTTGTTTAGCACCGGTCGTTTGTAAAAATAGTTTTTGAGAATTTTTACTGAGGTTGACTAGTTTTCTCGAAAATTGTTTTATTTTTCAAAACTTGGACCATTTTCTGGGACCCAAAAAAGGAAAATTTTCAGTGCTCATAGCCTGACTTGCATGGTTTTCAGATCAAAAATTGAACAAGTGTGTTAATCTAACTCTCACATTGGTCAAAATTGTTTTAATAGAAAACCAAAACAAAAATGGTCATAATGATAAACTAGGGGCACAGTTGAGTTGGGCTCCCTGTCTTTACCCCATCGCCAACATACTTGCCAAGCTGTCATTAAAGGGTTGAAAGCTCTCTCAACCTCCGAGCAATGAGGTATCAAACCAAGCGCGAAGCACGAATCTGAAGGGGTCAAGGTACTCCGTTCCCTTACCTGGGGCATCGACCAAGCGCCACCGGAAGAAACAGCCGTGAGCTAACCATGTCGGGCGTGAACCCACAACTTCCTATTCATCCATTAAACACCCCGGGGAGGGATAAAAATGAGAGAATAAAGAATAGAGAGGTGTAAGTTGAGAGAAAAAGCGAACCAAAAGGTTTTGAGAGAAAAACCGAGGCTGAGGGCCGAGTGATGTGAGAATCACAAATGAGAAAGGGTGGGAGATAATGCCCGGAGGAGCTGGCTCCTCGTGATTTAAAGTCTCTTTTTTTATGCACGTCGGTATGTCGTGTCTTTTGTTTTGTTTACTTCAACCTTTGTTTTGAGTCTTTTCCGAATGTGTCTCGTTGTGTTCATGTAGTTTACCTTTTGTCTCCGTTGTTGAGTCATTCTCGCTATGTTCAATTGTAGGCTCAATATGCCGGTTTGAAAAACCCTTTTTCAATCTCCAAAGTTTTAATCATGCTGTGCTCAGAATGCTGTGCCATTCTCCATATTTGTGCAAAAACATGATTTGGTTCTTTCATACAACTGCAGGGCCCATCCCCGATAAGTGTGAACAAGAAAACCTGGGCCCCTTTGAAGCTTCTGGGTTTCAGATCGCATCTGAGTGTGCTTCAACTTCAGTAGATTCAACCTTCATGGTCCGTCTTGTCAGATTTGGGTTGTTTGTTCAGGATCCGCTGTGTGCAAAATGAACCAAGCGCTGTGTTATGAGCTGTATGCAGATTAATCCCCAGTAGAGCATGAGCCGAGTGTTCAGAATGTGCAGTGGTTGGTATGGGTTGTTTTGCTGTTGGCTGGTTCGTTATCTGATTATTACAATGTAAGTGTTCAATTTTCAGACAACAGATCAATTTCAGTTACATTGAGGTGCAACATGATGCAATGCGATGCAATATATGAAATGTACAAATGCAACACTTTTTCAGACAAAAAGTTTGTTTCATTTCATCATCTTTTTCAAGTACATGGTTTTGGAAATAAAAATCTGTCTGCGACAGTACAAGGTACTCTAGCTACCAGCAAAAGGTACAAAAGAAAAAGAAAAACAGCAAAAATCTGGATCAATGACAAAGGATCTCAGGCCTGGGAGTCCGTCCTAGTCCTCTTCCTGGATGAAGGTCCAGGAGCATCATCAACGCTGTCATCTGAGCCCGAGTCCGAGCCGTCATCGGTCTCCTCCGATGACGACTCTGCCTCCGCCTCCGCCTCCGACTCCTCGTCATCGTCATCAGGGACTAGAGCCCGCGAGCTACTCCCGACGTGAGTGCGCCCCGCCTTGGTGCGGGGGTATACTCTGCCATCTCCTCCGGTAAGAACAGAAGGCCTGGCTGGAACACCTCCCATAGTGGGAATCTGGAAGGGAGACTGAAAAACACAAAAGGCAAACGCATCAGAATACTGTGAGCAGTGTATCAGTATACTGCAGAATGCAGTGTATGAATACAGTGTGTGAATACTGTGAGCAGTGTATCAGTATACTACAGAATGCAGTGTATGAATACAGTGTGTGAATACTGTGAGCAGTGTATCAGTATGCTACAGAATGCAGTGCAGAATGCAGTGCAGAATGCAGTGTATGAGTACAGTGTATGAATACCGTGAGGGCAGTGTATCCAGTGTTGTGTTGTGCATCAGATTATGTGAAATAGTTTATGTATGGTTTGAGACCGCGGTCAGAGGAACATACTGGAATACTGTAAATCACCAGAAGGTCGAGGCTTTGTTGGAGCATCCCCATCACAGAGGCAGTTAGCTCTAGGGACTGGCGAGTGTACTCAGAAGAGGCCTGCGAAAGTATTAGATGTATCAGTATTCTGCGGAATATCGATAAACTGAAATAAAATGACAATGCAAGATGCAAGATGAAGTAGTACATACCGGAGTTAAGTCATAGAACCCGACCAACTCATGATCAGCCGGAGGCGGAGCAATGGGAATCTGGTAAGTTGCCCTGCCTCGTCCTCTGCATGTCATCATCGTGGGTAACGCTGGCCAACTAACCCCCCGACCCCTCCGAGCCCCACTCCTGTCACGGACACGAGCTGTCCTCGACGTCCCTGCCCCTGCTCTCACTCCAACTACCGGCGCCGCAGGCCTCTCCCTCTCAGCTCGACGGCCACCGCTCAGAGGCCGCATAATGTATGTCCGAACGTATTCTGAGTAGTCACCCTCGCCCCTAAAGCCCTCTGCGTCCCAGGCGATCGTGTAATCGACCATCTCCTCGGCAGTGCACCTCTCGGTGTCCCTCATGTGGGTAGGAGGCGGACCCGAAACTATCTGCTCCGGCAAATCCAAGGTCTGGCATAGGAAACGCTCACCCAGGTACCAAGCCCGACAGATCGGGCCCTCCAGCAAAATCCTGAAACGTGCAGTCTCCTCTGCACTAGCAAATCGATCTCGAATCATCGCAGGCAATGGAGCCCAAGGCTGCCAAGTGATCTGTACATGACATGTAGTTTGTTATCTACTGTTATTGAAAATACATTGTGAAGCCAAGCCAAATAAAACTCTAAAAGTTGAACATACCTCTGCGGGGGTGATGGTATCGAAGTAGCGGCGGAAGAAAATAAACGTCTCCCGGGGCCTCCGCACGCACCTCACGTCGAAGCGGCGTGAGAACAGAATGACGAGAGGGGTCTCCACGTCTGGCACTGGGGCGAGTCTCGGAAAGTAGGCCTAGACCCACAACTGCAGAGCAAATACCAGCAGGATTATCAGATAAAGCAGAATACAGAATAAAGTAAAAATTGTAGAACCGTGTATTATGCAGTGTATTGTGCAGAGTATGTGTGTGCCGTGTGTACAGTATACAGTCAGTGTGAAGTAGACCGCAGTGTGTGCAGTGTACAGAGTACAGAAAATGAAAGGCAGAAATGTAAAACAGAGAAAGAGGTGTACCTCCCAAGCTCGCCAGTAACCCCCGAGTAACTGCCCGCTACAACGGGAGGCTGAGCTCATGTATCCGTATAAAGTGGCTAGAGCAGCGCCACCCCAGTCAAAGCGCAGAATCCGTGTGACGTCCACCAATGCGCTCAACAAACAGAGGGGCACGGTGTTTGCCCGATCGGCGAAGATAGTCGTCCCCAACAGAAACATGAGGAAGCCGCGTGCATATTGCTCCACCGCCTCCTGGGTCATCGGAGCCGCGTCAACTAAGGCCGGCTGAACTTGGAACTGGACCTCAAACCATGAATACCTGACGAACCCAGGACGCGCGAGAGGCGGCACCTCACCAAGTAAGTAGATCTGAGCGGCCTCCCACTCGTCCATGTCTGTGTCGAAAGGGATCGGATCACCCCCTACCCCGATGCCGGTGAGCATAGAGAAATCATAAGGAGTCATAGTCATGTCTCCCGTAGCAGAAAAGTGGAATGAGTCGGTGGTGTCCCACCACCTCTGCACCAGAGCGGCGAGGAGAGGCCTGCTCGCAGTAAGCTGGGAGAGTCCCCTGCAGAATGCGCCGAAGTCGGCCTGATCCACGATGTGGCGAACTGCGTCAGGTAGCTCCATGTACCAATCCCTGGCGGCGACATTCCCATACCCACGGACAGTATGGGAATCTCCCTGTTCAAAAGCAAATAGTTGCGAAGTAATATTCAATGTACAGTTTTGAAGGACAGTCAAAAATTGATGCAAATATAGCGTGTGTGCACGTTTTCAGATTCAAACAGATATCAGGTGTCGGTGTACTCGAAGTGAATTACGGCATATGACGTGTCAGTGTTTCCAAGTGGTCCAGTATAGATACAGCGTGAGTACGCATTTTCAGGTTCGAGCGAACATCGGGTGCCGGTGTGCTTATAGTGAACTACAACACGCGATGTGCCAGTATGTTTGGGTGGTTCAGTGACAATGCAACGTGTGTGCACGTGTTCAGATTCAAACAGACATCAAGTGCAAGTGTGTTCACAGTCAACTACAACATACAGTGTATCGATGTATCCGGGTTAAGCAGTTAAAGAACAAAATCAACTATGGCAGTTAAGTGTTCTACATTGCGGAAAACGAAACGGGGAAGAATATACCTTGGAAGCGCCATATGATAGGTGTGACTCCGGCTCACGCAGAAGGAGCTCTGATGGCACGCCTCTCGCAAAACTCCGGAACTGAAGAAGTCCGTCGGGAGGCAAGACGTGGATCGCCAGCCGGTAGGTCGCCGGGTCGAACGGGCGGACGCTCAAGGGGAGAAGCTCGGCCTCTGGGTCCATCTCGGGATCCGAGGGAGTCCCGCCCCGTGGAATATCGTCTGCCATCTCAGTGAAAATGAGGAAATGGCCCGGAAAAGTGAAAACTGGATGAGAATGCGAAAGGTCAACAAAAACTCAACCCCGAGAGGGTGGAAAATGGCTGAAAAAGCCAAAATGTGGAAAATGTGATGAAATCAAGAAAAACTTGGGGGAAACAAACCCCAAGAGGCGGAAATCGAAAAAACTACACCGAAACGAAGTTTCGATCGGATGAAAGTGTTCGAAGCGCGATGAACTTCGCGAATCAAACAACTAAATGGGCCCTAAAACCGAGGAAAACGGCGAATGGGAGAGAGGAAAATACTCTAGAGAGAGGGGGGAGGAATTTCGGCCAAGAGAAAGTGAAAAGAATAGGGCTAGAGGCCCTATTGTATAAAACCCAAGGCGAAAGGACAAAACTGCCCCGATTCAGCAACATTTGTCCGGTCGGCTACATATTTGTACGGTCGGCCAAATATTTGGCCGATGAGATGTTTTGATGGCCGGTGGATGGCCGGTGACCTCCCCTGATGGCCGGTGAGCCTCCAAAAACCTTTTTTGGGTCAGATGTATAGTTTGGGGTATTTATTGCTGAAGATAGTGCAACACAGTGCCTTTCCGAAGCTCAACCGGCCTCCGTTTTAACCTCGAACCGTGTCTTCTGCGCATGGCACTCGAATATGTGCAAGGTGTATCCTTTTTGTATCCTTTTTGTCTCTTTTAAGATTCGAAAGTTGCCCCACATACGTTGTTTTGTAGACACATGTTGAGTTATACGTCATTATGCTTGCATTGTTATGCATTTTCAATGGTCTGGCGAGACCTTAAATACGCTTGATCTAGCGAGACCTTAAATACGCTTGGTCTGGCGAGACCTTAAGTACGCTTGGTCTAGGAGACCTTAAATCCTCTGAAGGTTCAAGTCCTTCGGTGTTTGTCGTGCCCGAACAACTTTTGGTAAGTTGCATTGTACATGTATTTCGAGCGACTCGCGTCGTCGCATATTCAAGTTCACATGCATTATCATGCATTTCAAGCGATGCGCGTCGTCACGCATTCGAGTTCATAAGCATTTCGAGCGACACACGTGGTCGCACATTCAAGATCATTTGCATTGTCATGCATATCACAAAACGTGCGTTGTTACGCGTTTACATTAGCATGCATCAACATGCATTTCAAACAAAACTAAAAAAAAACAAAAACAAAAAACAACAACATGCATATGTCATGCATTTCATTGTAATATATTGCATATGTCATGCATCCCACTATATCCATTCCATTGCATATTGTATATATTGCATTGTAGCTTACATGCATTCACTGCATCACTTCCATCTAGGGTTTGCACCATTCCTGGTTGAGCTTGGTCTGGTATGTGCCCATACTTTTCACGTCTATACACTCATAGTTCTGTATGACCGTTCTATGTTAGACGTGGTTTGTTTGTGTCCATGCCTTTCCTAGGCAAGATACGGTTTGGCCATAGGCCTTAATCCACTATATCCATTCCATTGCATATTGTATATATTGCATTGTAACTTGCATGCATTCACTGCATCACTTCCATCTAGGGTTTGCACCTTTCCTTGTTGAGCTTGGTCTGGTATGTGCCCATACTTTTCACGTCTATACACTCATAGTTCTGTATGACCGTTCTATGTTAGACGTGGTTTGTTTGTGTCCATGCCTTTCCTAGGCATGCCTTTCCTAGGCAAGATACGGTTTGGCCGTAGGCCTTAATCCACTATATCCATTCCATTACATATTGTATATATTGTATTGTAGCTTGCATTCATTGCATCACTTCCATCTAGGGTTTGTGCCTTTCCTTGTTGAGCTTGGTCTGGTATGTGCCCATACTTTTCACGTCTATACACTCATAGTTCTGTATAACCGTTCTATGTTAGACGTGATTTGTTTGTGTCCATGCCTTTCCTAGGCAAGATTTGTTTTGGCCCGCGCGCCATATCCATCATACATATTACATTGTAGTGTAATTTTTGCATCCTGCATTAGGATCATGTTCTTTCGTTAGCGGATCATTCCCCACTTATGTCATTCTACCCAATTACTTGTTCTTGTGTCCGTCTACATTACTCATAGTTTTGTGTAACCTTTGCTATGGTAGACGGACTTGTTACCTCCATCAATCTATTTAACATTTGTGTGATTTTGAACCGCTCATGATTGGATCATGATTCAATTGCATTGCATATTGTTTGCATTGTTTTAATTGCATTGCATTTTCATTTGCATTGTTTATACATAGTTTTGTATATATTGCATATCATTTTGCATTCATTTTGCATGTTATGCATGTTGCTAACGATATTGTACCTGTTAAGTTTGCTTTCTTTTCAGGCACGATATTGTATGTATGGTTCATTTGAGGCTGGTGCAACCAGATGAACCGGACAGGCATTGTATCCTCTGCGTGAGACGTTTTGAGAATTGCATAATTCTCTTACATCCTTTCTGCATTGTAGTGTAGTTTGGTGTATGCTAGCTTAAAACTGTTGCATTATTATGCTTCGTTACAGCTTTCTTTGCATGATCATAAGCTATGTTCGGCTTTATGCATTGTCTTGCATTTTGCCTCTGCCTTCGGGCGCATATCTTGTTTGTCTTGCATGTTTGTCTAAGTCTTCGGCCTTGTCAAAAATGGTCGTCTCTAGGCTTTGACATTCACTCCCGTCATTGTTATGACTTTCGAGTTCTGTCAAAGAGGGGCAACTGTAGACACCCCATTTTTGACCATCCTCAAGAGTTGGACGTTACCGCTTGAACACTCGGTGATCATCCATGTTTGTGTTCGTCTTGAGTTCCCGGAGGTCTCGGCTACGCGCCTTGCCTTAGGATCTCTCGACTCGACTGTTTTGTGTCTGGTTTTGCACCAAACACTTGTGCTTTACCTTGGAGGGGCAGGGAATGGCTTGTGAGCCGTCCCCACACTCCACCGGCCATGGCTTAAGGCCACCGGCTATGTTTTGTTGCCACCGACCAAATGTTTGGCCAGCCGGCACTATAGATGGCTGGCCGGCTATCTTTTTTTGGTCAATTGCATTTTTGGCCGGCCGACTACTGTGCATCTGCTTTTGCAGAGATTTTCATACAGCTGGCATGCACTTGGCTCCCCTCCATACACGTGTATGGAGGGATTTCCCCCTTAGCTAGCTTGTCTTGTAAGCTTACAAGATTGAAGCTCTATAAGAGGAGGCCTCCTCTCCCTCTTTGAAGGGTTAGACAATTTAGACAACATTTGTTAGAGAGCTCTAGTTTTAGGTTAGGATTTGTATCTATCCTATATCTATATCTCTTTTCTTTTTGTGTTTTGTGTGTATATTTAGCCTTAGTTTTACACATAAACACTCACCATCACACTTTTTCTTGGAGCTGAGGCCCTTGAGGGTTGTTTTTGGAGTTGTGGAGCTAGTTTGAGCTTAAAGAACCAGCTGGTTCACCATTGGTGAAGAGGGTCTACAAGGGTAAGAAACTTGTCCCTTTATTTCCCATTTTTGCATTGCATTTTTGCCTACCTTGCATCTGTTTTTGAGCTTTGGGTATAACATATAAAAGTTCTGATTTTTAGTGCTCTAAATAGTTTGTTTAGGGTGTTTTAAGATTTGGGGTTGTTTGACCCCTCTTAAGGCTTGTTCGGCCCTTGTTTTGTGCCATTTCGGTTGAGCTCTGGGACCATTGTGTTTGGGCCTCCTCACCACTGAAATCTTGAGGGATTTCAGAGGTGAGGATGGTGCCTTGAGATCCTAGGAAGGAGAGGGCCACCCCCTCTCCTTGTTGTCCTTGAAAAGGGCCATTTTTGCCTCTTTAGAGAGCATATTGTTTAGGTTCATGTTGGCCATGCCTTAACTGATTTTTGTACTTATTATGTCATAATATAGCTCTGTTTTCAATTGATTTTAGTACACCATGCTTGCTTAGCATACATGCCTTGTAATGCCATGTTTAGGTCTTAACATGCTTTAGGTTTTGATCCTTGTTCTAGCATGATTTTGGCCAAGCTTTGTGAATCTTTTGTGTTTGTTTTAGCATGCTTAAGCTCTGTTTTTGGTTGTTTTGGTCGACCATCACATGCTTAGTATAGCCACCTTGCATTTTGGCTTGTTAGACTTGGTTGTGTGAGTGTGTAGCATGCATTACTTGCAGTGTTTCAGTGGTTTGGAACCACTTACCATGTTATTTCAGTCCTTATAATATGCTTGCATGCTTGCATTTAATGCTCCTTTGATGCTTTAAGAGGTTGTGTTGTATGCTCCATGTTTAAGCATTTGTGTATGCCCCCATGTGTAGATCATTTAGATGCCATCTAGGTGCTTTTTAAGACTTGCCTTAACATGATTTAGGATTGTTTTGATCTATTTTGGTCATTTGCTTGATGTGTCATATGATCATGCTTTAGGTCCTTGGACCAATTTCATGCTTTGCTTGCTTTGATTAGTTGTTTAGCACCTCGCAATTTCAAAGCTTAAGGTGCATGCCATTTGTCCATGATTGCATCCTCTTAAGTGTGCTTGAGAGTTACCTTTTGATGTTTAAAGTTTTAAGCCATGTTTGCATGCATGCTTATATATGTAGATACTTGGCTCATGACACATTGTTGCACACTTTTGTGTTGTTGCATTTGGCATGCTTTGTATCTTACATGTTGTCCATATTGCACCTTGCATGTGTGCATGTTGTTGTTACACTTTGCATGCTTGGTTAGTTGCATCTTTGCATTACTTGCTTGCATGCCCACATTGCACACTTAGGCTCACATGCTTAGGATTGCATTGCATTGGCATGCATGCTTCACCTCTTGATCAAGCCATGATAGAGGTTGAAAGCCCCTTTGTTTGTTTATGTGCATTGCATTTCATTTGAAATCGAAATGCACACTTGATTCTTTGGGCCATCATGCATGGAAATACGCGATTGGTGGTCCGAGAATCAATATCCCTTTGAGTCATGAATATGATAAGGGGTGTGATTGATGCATACATTGCTTGAAATGCATTGCCATGCCTTGTCTGCCCTCTGCTGCTATCAAACAGGTTTCTGCAGGAAGTTTTGACCGGCCGGCCATATATACTGCCGACCGACCAAATATATTTGGCCGAGAGCTCAATGGATGGTCGATGACCACTTCAAAATGGCCGGTGATGATCCCACTTGGTCGGTGATGCTCCCCAATATCCATAGAGCGCTCCTTGGGAGTTATGCAATTTTCAGAGAAGCAGAACAGTCAAAGCAGAGGCAACTTGTGCATGGCAGTGACTTTCTGAGTGGAGCCGAGCGCGCATTGCATTGGGCCCTCTTCCCGAGGCTGTTTACTGTTTTCATTAGCTTAGTCAATTTGCTTAGCTAATTTAATTGATTTGTAATATTTAATTAGCTAGTAGGTTAATTAACTTGTATTATTCTTTTGGTCCCTCCGAGCGAGGGCAAATTTGTAATAAGTGTGGGTGCGTGTGTGCATGTCTTCCAACCCCCACTTCTTTCTCCCTTTTACTTACATGCTTTTGATGGTTAGTATTAGGACATGTTTACTTTAGCATACCTTATGCTATGCATGCGTGCATCATTCATTAGTCTTGCATGCACCAGGCTTGGCGCATCATGCTAACTGCGTAAAGTATTTCAAATCTAACTTGAATACATGCTATCTGTGCATTTTCACATGTCATCCTTAGACTAGCCGAGCCTACTCTAGTGACATTCTATATGCGTTGCATTAGGCATTTAAGCATGGACTTGGATCATGCATGATTGCTAACATGTTTTTGTTTTGGCACGAAGTACTAGGTGAGCACTTTATGCTTTAGCATCTCACATGAGTGTGAACGTTAACATGATAGCATGATTACCATGAGGCTAGATGCTTATTTGATGAACTGCTTGAATGCCTGTAGGTAAAAGTTGGATTGTTTGAGTTGGAACAACTCGTTGAAATCCGTGCTTTAGCCCACTTGTGAGTAGCAAATTCCAAAGCGTTTTTCAAACAAACGGATATGCAATGTTTTGTTCCAAATTAGGCGATCTAGTCTATACTTGTTTGCTACGCGCATAACGTAGTAAATCTAGGGTAATAATTGGAATAAGAACGCATAACATTTTCAAAATAGGATATCACGGTTAGTAGAGGCCGATCTTCAGATCGGGCGAGAGGGGGTGCTCATAGCTGACCTTCCCTAATCGTACCCAAGCTCCCGAGCCGAGGCAACTTTAGTGATGACGGACACGTGGCCTTTGGCATCGAGTCAGGGTTTCCTCAATTCCCCCATAAAAAATATTTAGGTGGCGACTCTATATCTGGAAAAGCAGTCCATGTTTGACACTTCTTTTCAAAAATCTATTTCTCAAAACGATTTATCGGATTTGGACTCTGTGGTTCAGATTAAGAACCGTGACAATTCGAGAGTCCGAACTGTAGTGAACCCAAAACGAACAGAACGGGACTTGTCCTCCCGGGGCGTTCGGGGACGTCTACGCAACTCCAGCACACTTTTTGAACCAAAACCAGCCCAAGAACTTCAAGAACAACCTCAAGGGACCTCAGCTCCAAGGGTAAGGTGTTTGAGTGTGTGTTTGTGTGTAAAAGTGAGACAAAACTACACTTTTAAGGCAAAACAAGAGCAAAATGAAGAAGTATAGATACAAAGCTATATGTATCACTCAAAGGAGATTTTTTCTGAACCTAGAGGAGGGAGGAGATGGTTCTCTCTTATAGAGAACCAAAAGCAAAGCTTCTTGGAGAAGCTAAGGTTCAAGGTAATCCCTCCATACACGTGTATGGAGGATAGCTTCAGTGCCCTCCAACTGTGCTAGCTGGAGGAAAATATCTCCAAAAAGGTGGCAAAAAGTAGCCGACCACTTGAAGTGGAGTGGTCGGCCAGCTACTTCAAGTGGTCGGCCATGGTGGGAGATGATCAGCACACTGAAAACAAGCTAAGGGTGGGGTGGCCGACCAGAAAAGATGGCTCAATGACCAAGGAGACCAGTTGTCAGATCAAAAAACTAGCTGGCGGAAAGAAAAGTAGTCTCCAAGGAGAAATACTAGTCTCCCACCCTTGTACCACCTTCCAAACAAGGAAAACAAGGTTTGTACCAAAAACAAACCAAAACGGATGCAAGACGAAAGTTCGGGAGGCAAAGCGCGCAGTCGGGAGCCTCGAAAACTAGCTGGCAGGCACCAAAAGTGGTTTACGACCACAAAAGTGGTCTCCCAAACCACAGTGGCCCTCTAGGCCAAGGAAACAAGGTGTGGTTCAAAAATCACGCCAAACGGAGAACGTTAAGTGGTCCCGAGAGAAGGTACGCGACTGAAGGCTTCAAAAATCGGAAACTAGTTTCCAAACGGGAAAAGTGGTCTATAACCACGAAAAGTGGTCTACAACCACAAAGAGATGGTCTACAAGAACTCTCCCTCCCTCAGGCAAGGAAAACAAGGTTTGGTCCGCAAACCGAGTCAAAACACAAAGAGTTCAGAGGCCCGAAGGCAAGGCTCTCAGCCAAAACTCTGAAACCTCGAAATGAGCACGACATGCACTATCATCGAGCGCTCAATCGATGACGTCTGAGGCATAAGGTCGGTCAAAAATGGGGTGTCTACAATCTTGCATGAGTGTAAGTGTTGCCATGATAGCATGCTTGCCTTGAGGCTAACTGCTTAAGTGTTTAACTGCCTGAATGTCTGTGGGTGAAGGTTGGATTGCTTGAATTGAAACAATTCATCGAAATGCGAGTTTTAAGCCCACTTGAGGGTGGAAAAATCATGTTTTCTTAAGCCCACCTGAGGGTGGCAAAATTCACCCCTTAGCCTACTTGCGAGTAACACCTTCAAATCGTTTTCAAACAAACATGAGATGTTTTGTTCCAACTTAGGCAATCTAGTCTATACTTGTATGCTGTGCACATCACGTAGTAAACTAGTTACTAAACTGGAATAAGAACACATGTGTTTTTAAAAACAAAATATCATGCTTAGTAAAGGCCGATCCTTTGATCGGGCGAGCGGGGGTGCTCATTGCATGACCTTTCCCTCTCATACCCAAGTTTTCGAGCTGAGGCAACTTTGGTGATGACGGACACGTGGCCTTAGGCACGAGTCAGGGTTTCTTAAATTTTTCAAAACAAAAATATTTAGGTGGCGACTCTGTATCTGGCAAAGTAGTCCATGTTTGGCACTTCTTTAAAAATCGGTTTTCCAAAACGACTTGCCGGATTTGGACTCTTTGGTGATTTATCGGTCTCACATTGCACTTTGTGAGATTAGATTCAGAACCA
This sequence comes from Camellia sinensis, assembly GCF_055761805.1. Lineage (NCBI taxonomy): Eukaryota > Viridiplantae > Streptophyta > Magnoliopsida > Ericales > Theaceae > Camellia > Camellia sinensis. The sequence goes on from NC_138974.1 coordinate 31,797,277, forward strand.
TGACATTGAGTCTGAACTACAGTAGCTAATGAACAAAACGAATTTTGCGCCTTCGCCGCGCGGAGTCGAGACGTTCGGGCACGTCTACACCCTCTCCTGTCTAAGGGTCGACCCCCTTGCTTGTACCAGATTGCCTTTTCTACATAAAGGGTTGACCCCCCTGTCCAAAGGGTCGACCCTTGCGTGTTTTTTTTAGATTTTTTGGCTGGTTTAGGCCTTACTTTTTGGGAGTTTTGACTTGTTCCTTTCATTTGACTTTGGGGTTATTATTCTATTATTACCTTGCTACTATAAATAGGCTCCAAACATATTTTATTTCATTTTTTCTTCCCTTTCCTCTCTCTCAAACCGTGAGTTCTCTTCTCTCTCTCTAAACTCAAGCTTTTGGCACTGAGATCCCTAGATCTACTCACCTAGAGTGATCTTTTCACCATGGTCCTTTGAGAAAGTGTAGATCTCGTCAAGGGCATCATTTTGGTCCAAAGAGTTCGTGGTTTCGTCACCATTGATGTTTAGGTCATCATCTCTTGGCTTCAAGAGGTAGAGGTCTTTAGTTCTCTTTCAATACCCTCGTTTATGGATAGATTTGTGGTATTTTCTTTATATAAACACAAAAGTTTATATTTTTATGCATATTGTGATGAATCACGAGATTGGGGGTTAGGGTTTGAAGAGAGTTGGGTTTATTTGTTGGGTTATGATCTTGGGTCATGAGTTTGGGTGTAAAAGGAATAGAAGGGTTGGAATAAAATGTGTTTTTGTGAAAAGCTTTAACTTCTCTTAAAAATCCTAATTTGGCACATGAAGATGGTTAATGGTTTTGCTTCAATTAATAGTAGAATCATGAAATTGAGGTGTTAAATTACACATGCACAAGTTTAATTGAAATTTTAAAGAATTTGAGAAATGTATGTAAAAGTTGCGATTAAACTCATAATGTTGATGTTTTAAATTATGTTATAATGTCAACCAAACTTGGGGGAAAAGAAATTACTAATGGTATGAATGATATGAACTTTGTGTTGAAAAGGTTGTGTTGAATCTTGTTATGTGTTATGTGAATGGTATTGGGTTATGTTGTGTTGAGTTGGTTGAGTTGTGTTGTGTGGAATTGAGTTGTGTTGAGTTGAGTTGAGTTGTGTTGGGTTGTGTTGTGGTTGGTACCCTCGTGGGGAGTTGAAAAATGGTTGTTCGGTGCCCATAACCATCCGTATAATAACTGGTAAATGAGGGAGATGGTTTTAAAAATTGAAAAATGGCTTTTCGGTGTCCACAACCGTCTGTATAATAGCCGATAAATGTGGGGGTGGTTTGAATTCAAGGTGCCCAATTGCCCTGTCTAGGCTTATCGCTGGACGAATGTGGAAAAAGTGTTTTTGGGTGTCCACATAGTCCTGTCGTATTGTAGCCGGCAAAAGTGAAAAAATGATTTTTGGGTGTCTACACAATCCTACCGTATTGTAGCCGGCAAAAGTGGAAAAACGGATGGTTTTTGAAAATGTTTTGGGTTCCCACGTCCTGCCATAATAGTTGGCAAATGTGGGGGTTGGTTTTTAAAAGGTTGAAAACGGTTTTGGGAAAAGACATGGTTTTTGAGAAAATAATTTTTGGGAGTTCACTTCCTGCCGTATAATAGCCGGCAAAAGGTGGAATGTGCTATGAATTGACTGCCTGCTTTCCTGTCGTATCAAGTCGGCAAAAGGTGGAATGTGTTGTGACGTGTGTTGAGGTCGGTGATGATATATGTGACTTGTGATGAACTTGTGAAATTACTATCTGATGTGTAAACTGGTATGGAATGGAAATGCTTATGAGAATTATTTGAAAATAATGGATAATGAAATGGTAATTGGATGAGGGGTTAATGATAAAGAACTCACCGGATTGTTTTCATCTATAAGGAAAAATTAAGAGTTTTGTTTTGTGATTAATTGAGAAATTGAATTAAAAAGGGTCATTGTCCATGTGATATGTTGAATTATGATTGATAACACACATGTGGATATGATGTGGTTATGATATGTTGAATTATAGTTGATAATGCAAGTGTGGATGTGACGTAGTTGTTAGATAAGTAGGAGTTGGGTGTAGGATAACAATTATTGACTATAAAAGAGATTTGGATTTTTACATTGAGGAGTAACAGCAAATATGAATAGATTGATGAGAATAGCATGTATGTAGGATGTTTGGAGTGTTAAGGGAACTTGAACTTGAGGTTATGGCGTTATAATAAATGTAACTAGGAAAATGGGAGAATGGGAATAAAAAGAGGAATGTTAAGATGGAAATTAAATGAGGAATATTATGGAATGGGTTAATGAAATTAAAATGATGTTGTTCCTTAAATATATTTGTTTTCAAAAAGGATTTTATATTTTTTCTGATAAAAAGTGATAGTTTTGATGGTTGAGGGTTTTCTTTACAATGTTTCAAATAAACTTTGAGAAAAAGGTACTCTACGTATGATATTATGAAATTACAAAACATTACTTTACTCTATGGTATCACCCTGTATGCATGATGATTTCTATCTATAGGATGGTTATTGTTTTAGAACTGCGAGATTCCTACTGAGCAATTGTGCTCACCCTTGTTGTTTCATTTTTTTTTACAGGAGGAGATTTCGGATTGTTTAGTTGAAGGATTAGGAAGTTCATGTATCTCTTATGTGTAATCTCATTGCACATTGATGGTTGTATTTATTTATTTGTAGCTCCACAGTGGAAGTGGGAATGTATTATTATTATTGTTGTACTCATCATGAGGGAGAGAACATGTACTATTATGTTTCTATTACTCAAGGGTAATAAATATTTTTAATTTAAAAAAAAAAAATGGACCTAAATTTCAGGCTCTTGATAATGTTTTCGAGTAATTAAAATTTGGGGCGTGACAGGTGCCATCTTACCGTTAGGACTACCACGGTGCTGCCTAAATTAGCACCGAGGCATGTAAGCTCGGTTGAGTGTGGTACCAGCCAAGGTAAGAGTTGCAACCATCTCATTTGGTTGGCAGTGAGTAGGGTGTTATCAAGATAGACATTATCCTTGGGAGTGTGATTCCTAAGAGGACTCTGCTAAGGAGAGTTAGAATCCTACTAGGATTGTGCCAAGCGGAATCTATAAAAGCTCATGACAGGACCCATGCAAAGGTATCCCAATTCTTACTCTCAAATACACAGAGTTTTTTTGTCTATTGTCTATTTTGCTAACTTAGGCATCAGAGAGGTTTCCGACACACACTTCCCAGCTAGCTCACATTGGTGTTTTCAGGTAGTAAAGCGCCGACGTTTGGAGGAGTCCAAACTTGATCAACAGGATTATACGAGAAGATTATTCTGTGCTCGTACAAAATCTTACAAACTCACCCTTTGTAAAATGAGAGATTTTAAGAAATTTTATAAATTTAATCTTGGGTAATTTTATTTACATACCACTAATCCTCTCAATACACATAATTACTTAGTAAACACACATAATAACTTTTAGGGTTTAAAAATATCTTAGTTTACACCTTAACTTTCCATTACTAGCCCTAAGGTAATACACCGCCGGTCTATTTGAGTGCACATCACAACCTACACATAAATATTGCTATCTTCAGAATACCAGAGACCTCCATCTTCAAAACACCATAGATCTCCATTGTCGGTGTTGAAGATCTCCATTGCCCCCAGAGGGTTTCATTCAGCTAGCGCATTCTTGTCATTTCAGATCTCTATCATCACCGTCGTTTCGCCGTTGGCTTACTAGTGCATTGTCGTCATTTCAAATCTCCATCTTCATCGTTGTCTCGCCATTGTTTCGCTGGTGCATTGTCGGGGTTGAAGATTTATCATTCTCACCCTTGATTCACACCTTTGATTCTCACCTTAATATGTTTTTCCTATCTTCTTTTCATTTGGTTACCGATTCAACTCTCATAGCAATTTCTATTTCAAGTTTGGCTCAATTCTGGTTATCTAAACATAATATTATCATACAAAAAAATAAAATCAAACAAATTGAATATGTTCAAAATATTTATGTTGAATAAAATAAATACATTTATACTTTATATACTGAACAATTTCAACTCGTTCAAACTTATTATGTTGGACATTGATTAAATTTTATATGTTATCTATTTATTTATTTTTTGTAAATGTTGAATACATCAATTTTTTGTATAAAAAAAAAGAAAAAGAAAAAAAAAAGAAAAAGAAAAGAAAAGAAAAGAAAATATACAAAAAATAAATTAAATTATTGAATTGAATTAAATTTAATTTAATTTAATTTGAGAAATGAAATTCTTAAGGAATTAAAATGTTCGATTTTATATATATGAACATTTATAATTTGGTCAACCATAATAATTTGAACAAAATTGTTTTCTTCAAATAAAAATAATCAAATATTATGTAAAAGTTCAACTCTGATTATCCGAATATATGATGAACAAAGTCGTCTTCCCAATGATTTTATGAATGAGATAAACAAAAAATTAAAAAGCTAAGTATTAAACTAATCTTTTTATTGTTGCATTGTTCGAAATCAACAATATCAGTGTCATCAATAGTGTGTAAATCTTCAAAAATAACGGATTTTAATATTCTTAAACCTTAAATCTTCAAAATCAATTGATTTTAATACTCTTAAACCCTAAAACCAATTGATTTCAACATTCTTAAACCCTAAATTTTCAAAACCAATTTATTTTGGATGTTTTATTTTGGATGTTTATGTCTGTAGGTGATAATGATGTGTAAAGAGTATTTTGTATTTTTATATATGAAATCTTTGAATGAGTAAAATACACCCCTATATTATTCGTAATAATCTTTTCATTTGAAGATATTATTGAAATATAAATTTAATCTGTTAATGGTGTGTACTAAGAAAATTAATGTGTAAATAGAATTTCCCTTTAATCTTAATTAAACTAATATCATGATATTTATACATAAATAAACACAATTTATTTTATATTTCCAAATACCATCATATTAAAATTCCAATCATTTAATTTCTTCATACTCGTCATCTCAATCAACTTGCAATAATTAATAAAACCTACAAAGTGCTGATACTGCCACCTAGACAATTTGGTACAAAAGTGAGCAATATCACTTTTCACTAATAATAGAGATTCTTACCAAACATAATTTCACAATCTTCAAAATGATTTAAATTGTTTATATTACTGTCAGACAAAACTCTAAAAAAAATAAATAAATATATTAATGATCAATATATCAGTAAAGATTGTGAAGGTCCTCCTTTGTGAGTCCAAACATTTTCCTATTGCTTTCAGATTATACTTACCAAATTGGTTTAGTATTCCATCTGATGGGTCACAACTTGATTTGCATTCCGAAACGCTTGATATCATCCAAACATTTTCCTATCACTTTCAGATTATACTTGCCAAATTGGTTTAGTATTCCATCTGATAGGTCACAAATTGATTTGCATCCCGAAACGCTTGATATCATCTGAGGGGTCACCATAGTCAATGACAAACAAATATATATCTTTTTGATATTCAAATTCGATCACTATAGTATTACTGTATATCACTTCAAAAATCACGTGAGTCTCTTTTAATTGATGGGTTGACAAAGATGTCATTTCATAAAAATAATAATAATAATAAAAAAAAAATATTTAAACATATATCTACTTAGAGTAAGTGATAAAAAATAAAGGAATTTTATTTTAGTGTGTGTTTAAAAATACACTTTTAAATTAGTGATAAATTTTATGAATATTAAAAAATAAAATTATAATTTTTTTTATGAATATATAATTAATTTGGGTAAGTTACATTGGCGTCCCCTAAAATTTACCTTAATTACAAGGACCTCCTCTACAGTTTCAAAAATAACACAGATCTTCCTTACTTTTGAAACTAATATACAAAGACCCTCTTCTATTATCTATCTTCCTAAATTTAAATAGATTATGCTGATATCATCCATAATTATTCTTCAAATTCAAATACTACCCTTGGGAGGTAAGTGTAATTTACCCATATATATATATATATATATAAACACATACATTCTATCTCTCTTCCCTCTCACTCTCTTTATGTGCTCTGCATCTCTCTCTCTCACACCATCTCTATGTGCTATCTTCCCTCTCTCTCTCTCTCTCTCTCTCTCTCTTTCTCTCATCGGAAGTTTCCGCCGTTGTGTTGGACCCAAGCGGAAACCCTAGCTCTAATCGACGTCTACCGCAAGCAGTGGTACGCTCTCCGACGGGGCTACCTCCAGACTGACGACTGGGACACAGTGGCCGCCGCCGTCATCCTCTGCTACCCCAACGCCTCTCCTTCTAAAACCTCTGCCCAGTGCCACCACAAGGCAGTGGAAATGCAGCATGATCAGCGATCCAGAGCTCAACAGCTTGGAATGCGACTTCGAACTGGTCGCATGTTCTTATTTTTTTCCCTTATTATTTTCTTTTGGTTTTATTGTTGTATAAGTTGCTTGATAACTGTTTGTTGACATACAATTGTGGTCGTGGAACTGATCGAACTTTTTGCTTGAATTGGTTCACTATTGAAAATGAAATAGAAAAGTAAAATTGAAAAATCTGAGTTTGGGTGAGGATGAGTTAGTTCACTATGCATATATATTTATATAACACACCTTGGGGCCACTGGAGGTTTGCCGGTCGTTAACTTCAGGGCCCTTAGGATTAGTCCTGGCTTCTCTTAAAATCAGCGGATTGGGGATACCTGAGTTATCAATATATATATATATATATATATTTATATAAAAGTAAAATTGGAGAAGCTGAGTTTGGGTGAGGGTGAGTTGGTTCACTGTGTACATATATATATATATATAGAGAAAAGTAAATTAGAGAAACTGAGTTTGTGTGAGGGTGAATTGGTTCATTGTGTACATATATATATATATATATAGAGAGAGAGAGAGAGAGAGAGAGAGAGAGCAGGGGTGAGAGTTTGCTTCTTCCTTTATGGTCGGACTAGTTTTTGGATAGTTGCTTCTTGAAAATTTTAATCTTTGTTGTGATCTCTCTCTCTCTCTCTCATCGGAAGTTTCCACCGTTGTGTTGGACCCAAGCGGAAACCCTAGCTCTAATCGACGTCTACCGCAAGCAGTGGTACGCTCTCCGACGGGGCTACCTCCAGACTGACGACTGGGACACAGTGGCCGCCGCTGTCATCCTCTGCTACCCCAACGCCTCTCCTTCTAAAACCTCTGCCCAGTGCCGCCACAAGGCAGTGGAAATGCAGCATGATCAGCGATCCAGAGCTCAACAGCTTGGAATGCGACTTCGAACTGGTCGCATGTTCTTATTTTTTTCCCTTATTATTTTCTTTTGATTTTATTGTTGTATAAGTTGCTTGATAACTGTTTGTTGACATACAATTGTGGTCGTGGAACTGATCGAACTTTTTGCTTGAATTGGTTCACTATTGAAAATGAAATAGAAAAGTAAAATTGAAAAATCTGAGTTTGGGTGAGGATGAGTTAGTTCACTATGCATATATATTTATATAACACCCCTTGGGGCCACTGGAGGTTTGCCCGGTCGTTAACTTCAGGGCATTAGTCCTGGCTTCCCTTAAAATCAGCGGATTGGGGATACCTGAGTTATCAAAAAAAAAAAAAAAAATATTTATATAAAAGTAAAATTGGAGAAGCTGAGTTTGGGTGAGGGTGAGTTGGTTCACTGTGTACATATATATATATATATATATAGAAAAGTAAATTAGAGAAACTGAGTTTGTGTGAGGGTGAATTGGTTCATTGTGCACATATATATATATATATATAGAGAGAGAGAGAGAGAGAGCAGGGGTGAGAGTTTGCTTCTTCCTTTATGGTCGGACTAGTTTTTGGATAGTTGCTTCTTGAAAATTTTAATCTTTGTTGTGAAATATGATATTGGGTATTTGGAATTAATTTTCAATCTCTTAATTTCTATTCTTTTTAGATCTTTCTTGGAGGCTCTCTCTGTCTCTCTCCCCAATTCATTTCTTTTTTATTTAGTTTGTTCATGTTATGATTAACCTAAAAATGAATTTTTGATTAGGATTACCAAATTGATTTTTTCTGTGTGTTTGATTTTGTTTGTATGTGTTTGATTTGGTGGTTGTTGTGATTTAGGGATCTACCGAGTTGAGAGAAAGAGAATGGGGGTTGAAGGGTAGTTGTGCCTTTTCACAATATGGTTCAAGGGTATTATGGTCAATTCAGCTGCCAAGTTAACTTTGTTCATGTTCTTTTAACGAGAAAGGAGAATCTGTGCATTATTTTCAAAAGTCGGGGAGGTCAGTGTTATTTTTGAAATTAGATGGGAGGTCCCTGTAATTAAGGTAAACCTCATGGGAGGTCAGTGTAATTTACCCAATTAATTTTTGAAGACTCCACTGGCATATAATTTTTCAAAAGAAAAAAAAATCACGTAAACAATTCAATTCAAAAAGAAAAAGAAAAAGAAAAAGAAAAAGCACACCAAAATTTACCTAAAAGTGAATAATCTTCCCATCAATATCAGCGCTATAATAGTTTTGGAGTTATATTAGCAAAATAAGGTTCAAAATCACTCTTGTATCAGCCTGATTACATCAAAATTAAATTTAATATTATTATAGTATATTGCTTGATGTAGCGATACATTGTTCATATGTTACACAACATTTTATTATTTATTCTAGATAATGGCAAGAGGAAGGATGACAACCGATCAGACATCCTACCGGACAACCAGGTACTACACCAAATCTTCATATACCACCAAATTTGCTTTGTTTTCCTAGGGTCCAGTAGATCATGGGCAAAAGGATCCAATATATCATTTACCTTAGAAAAAAATTAAATGAATAAAAATAAATATTTTACAAAATTAAATTTTTGAGAATAGAGAGACTCATATAGTGTATACATGTAGAAAAATGTTAGCTAAAATATAAAAATAATTTTTTAGTTACAATTTGATTAAGAATTTGCTAAGTTTAATGCGGATGCTATTACTTTAGGGGTAATGCTATGGTACATTTGGGTGAACCATACATCAGTTATGAGGATATATGATTTTATATTATAACTAGTATCATATAGATCATAACCATTATCATATTAACTCATAACTTAGTTATATTTAGTTATTCATACATATCATATTATCTCATAACTACCATATAACTAAATTATTTTAATAATTTAATTTTGAATTGGCAACCAGTGTAATCAATTACGAAAAAGAGGGCAAGGGAAATCAGAGGAGTCTAGGGGTCCCAACATCACATATCTCATAACTACTAGTCACATATCTCATAACCACTAGTCACATATCTCATAACTAACACCATTAACAACGCCACTTTGTTCACAACCAATATCATGTATCTCATAACTATTGATCACATATCTTATAACTATTATCCACATGAATCATAACCACATCTCATAACCAACCCCTTTGAGTCATAACCAACATCACATATCTCATAACCACTAGTCATATATCTCATAACTAACAATCCTTTTGCTCATAACTACACCATTTTGATCATAACCAATATCTCATATCTCGTAACCACTAACACATATAGTATAACCAAACACCCTTTGACACCACTTTGTTCATAACTAAAATCACATATCTTATAATCACTAATCAAATATCTCATAGCTATTACCCACATATCTCATAACCAACATCACATATATCATAATTACTAATCACATATCTCACAACCACACCACTTTGATCATAACCAACATTGCATATCTCATAACCACTAATCACATATCTCATAACCAAACACCCTTTGACTTATAACTATATCGCTCTGCTCATAACCAAAATCACATATCTAATAATCACTAATCATATATCTCATAACCTTTATCCACTTATGTCATAACCACATCTCACAACCAACACCATTTGCCTCATAACCAATATCACATATCTCATGACTATTACTCACATATAGGGGTATAAATTTGGCCCACGGGCTCGCAGCACACCCCAAGTCCAGAAATTAGTCTCTCTCTCTCTCTCTGGCTAAAAAAAGGGTCTAGGGATATGTCAAAAACAATTAATGAGGGGATTTTTATTTTGACAAAATTTGAATGTTTGTTCCAAATTTTTGGAGAACATGGGGCCGAAATTATGTAATAATTATTATAAAAAACAAAATTAAAACTTTTATGAATAGAGCCTTATAATAAAATAAATTATTAATTTATAATTTTGTCAATTTATACTTAAATTTTTTTATTTCTTTTTAATATAAATCCTTCATCCATTTTTATTAAGTAAAATTAATAAAATAGATTATTTTACACATAAACTACAAAATGTATAGTTACACCATTAACTGGCGTAATAAAAATATTTAAAATTTTAAAAACCACAAATATCGTAATCAAGTCACAAAGTTTTGTAATATAAAACACAAAATACAGAACGCCATCACTAATTGGCATAACAAAATTGTTTAAAATTATAGTAAATCATAAATGTCATAACTAATTTCCAAAATTTCGTAACATTAACCAAAAATTATGTAACTATCTAGTAATTGGTGTAACAAAAACATCTGAAAATTTTAAAAACCACAAATGTCATAACCAACTCACAAAAATTAATAACATCAACTACAAAATGCATAACTGTACCATTAATTGTCATACTAAAAATAATCAAAATTTTTACAAATCACAAATGTCATAACCAACCCAAAAAATTTCATAACATCAATCACAAAATGCGTAACGACACAACAAATTGATGTAGTAAAAATATCCAATTTTTTTATAAACCACAAATATTATAATCAAGCAACAAAATTTCATAACAGTTATCATAAAATGACTAAACAAATCACTAAAAATCTTAGAATCACCAATTGGGATCTCTCATAATACAGAGAAAACAAAATATAATGACAATCATTAAATAATTTAATCAACGACTTAAAGTCATGGAACAAAAAATGAGAAAGAGGTGATCAATTGGTGAATTTAAAAAAATTATCTATGAATTTAAAAAAAATATTTAGTATCTTCATAGATAATTTTTTTCAACATGTTTTAAAAAGTATATCGTTTGTATATTGCTATTTCTATTATATTTAATGAAGATACTATGACTAAAAATAAATCTAAAATAGAGATAGGTGATCAATTGCAATTGTCAGTTAGCAATGACACTTCAAAATTAATTGAGAGAGTTGAGAGTTCAGAGATAATGAACGTTTGAGAGACAGAATTGTTTGTGAGAAATAAAATGAGAGAGGGGTGGTATTTATAGGGCTTGGGAGAGAGGGATTGATTTATATATATATATATAATAAAATAAAATTGGTTGTTAGTGGAATTAACGGTTATATGACTATTTCAATTTTTTTTTATTTTAAATTTTTGACCGTTGCACTAACAAGGGGGCAGGGAACTGTTGGGGTTGGTTCGCGGTTGAGCTCACGAGATGGGTCACACTCCATAACACACCAGAGTCAGGCCGGGCTCTAGAACACATAGCCCAGGGTCTTAGATTGGGCTTAGGCTCAAGCCTAGTTGGGCCTACCCAAGGTGCGACTGCACTTAGGCTGTGTCGCAAGCTTATGGGCCAAATTTACACCCCTATATGTGGGTAGTGGCTATGAGATATGTGATTAGTGGTTATGATATATGTGATGTTGGTTATGAGGCAAATGGTGTTGGTCATGAGATGTAGTTATGACATAAATGGGTAAAAGTTATGAGATATATGATTAGTGATTATTAGATATGTGATTTTGGTTATGAGTAGAGTGGTGTAGTTATAAGTCAAAGGGTGTTTGGTTATGAAATATGTGATTAGTGTTTATGAGATATGTAATGTTGGTTATGATCAAAGTGGTGTGGTTATGAAATATGTGATTAGTAATTATGATATGTGTGATGTTGGTTATGAGATATGTGAGTAATGGTTATGAGATATTTGATTAGTGATTATAAGATATGTGATTTTGGTTATGAGCAAAGTGGTGTCAAAGGATGTTTGGTTATACCATATGTGTTAGTGGTTATGAGATATGAGATATTGGCTATGATCAAAGCCGTGTGGTTATGAGCAAAATGGTTGTTAGTTATGAGATATGTGACTAGTAGTTATGAAATATGTGATGTTTGTTATGACTCAAAGGGGTTGATTATGAGATGTGGTTATGATTCATGTGGGTAATAGTTATGGGATATGTGATCAATAGTTATGAGATATGTGATATTGGTTAGTATCAAAATGGTGTGGTTAAGAGCAAAGGGTGTTAGTTATGAGATATGTGACTAGTGGTTATGAGATATGTGACGTTTGTTATGAAAAAAAAAGGTGTTGGTTATGAGATATGTGACTAGTGGTTATGAGATATGTGATGTTGGTTATGACTCAAAGGGGTTGGTTATGAGATGTGGTTATGAAATGTGTGATTATGGTTATGAAATATGTGATATTAGTTATGAATAAAATGGTGTTGATTATGAGATGTGGTTATGACTAAGTTATGATCAATTTGATTTTAGTTATGAAGAAATATGATTTTGGCTCATAACTATAAAAAGTGACCTGTTAAATAAAAAGTGACCTATTTGGCAGTTCACTTTTAATAATATGGCTCAATCTTAACCATTAATTTTTTTATGTATCGTACATTTTTTAACAAAATGTACTATAGACTTTCCATCAAGAACCAAACATGCCCCAAGTAGGCCAGGTAAAGCTGACTAGAAACTAGTATAAAATAAAAAGATACTTACGTGTAGGTCCTAATAAGTCAATTTATTGTCTAATAGGCCTTATGGAAAAAAAATTTCATAAAAAAATCACTAGTTGTAAGTTTTAACGACAATTTATAAAAATCATGACAAAAAAAGTCATTAATTGTCAATTTTTAGCGACGTATGTAAAAAATTGTCACAAAAAAATTATTTTTAACGATAATTTTACCAAGACTTATTTTCAATAAGACTTAATAAGAATTAAGTTTAACTATTAAGACCTATTAATAATTTATCCTAAAATTTATAAATAGACCCAACACTCCAAATTCAACTTCCAACAGCTCCCTTTGTTTTGTGTTCACCTGCCTCCTCAGACTCTCTCTCTCTCAATATGGGAAACAAACCTGTCAAATACTGCGTGGTAATCGTCTCTCTCTCTCATCTTGATTTTGTGCTTTTTGTTGTTGTTGTTGTTGTTGTTGTTGTGTGAGACTCACTGATTTGAGTTGTGGAATTAGGTAGACACGTTCACCGACTCACCGTTCAAAGGAAACCCGGTGGCTGCATGTTTGTTGGATGAAAAGAGAGATGATGATGAGTGGTTTCAAACTGTTGCTAGTGAGTTCAACCTCCCCATCACCTGTTTCTTGACTTTGATTACTGACTCTAAGTCGGAGACTCATGACTCATCCCACTCATCCACAAACCCTCGGTTTCACCTCCGATGGTTCACTCCAGTTGCCTAGGTCACTTCACCATCGTTGAAAGTTTGAAAAAAATATAGAACTGTTTGTTTTCTGAATGATCTGTTTGGTTATTGAGAAATCGTACGAAAAAGAAGGGAAAAAAAATGAAATATAGCATCCAATTCCCCTTTCCGAATTGCGCAATCTTCTAATTTGGCTACTCAAATTACTTATAATTGTCGACTTAGTTTTTTTGGCGCTAGATTTCATTAAATTTTGATTGATTGATTTCAGATTATTACTTGCTTTCTTTTCAACTTAATCTGAAAATATTTATACAATCCTTCATCAACATTTTTATCAAATTCATATTTGATGAAAAAATTGGCTAAAACTGTGCTTGAACCATTTCATCAAATTTGTGTGAAACGAGGGAGATTCAATTTTTTACCAAGTCAAAGATGAACCAAATCCTTCGTCAAAGTTCTCAAGTCATATTTTTACTCAAATTTGACGAAATTTAAAAAAGATTAGAGATTGGAGAATTTTTTTTATATATATAATAAAATATGGTTAAAACAAATTTTTGAGATAAGTATGGAAATTTTCAAAAAAGAGATATAAGGATTGAAGTGTATCATATCAGGCTTTTAACCAAATTTTTACTCAAATTTGATTAAAAAAAATTGATGAAAAAAAAAGTGCAAGGATTGGAAATGCCCTCATACAACACAAAGTGTGATAATTGAGGATTGTGTTTCAATAGCTAAGTACATGGTAGTGAGTAGTTTAATCTGGACACAATTTTCCATGTCTGCTTGCAGGTTAAGCTTTGTGATCATGGAACATTGGCAGCTTCACACTTTCTATTCACTTCTGGTTTGGTAAATGCAGATAAAATTGATTTTCTAACACTGTTTGGAGTTTTGATTGCTAAAAGAGTTCCAAAATGACAAGATTGCGTCTTAATTGAGTTGGATTTGCCAATAGTTCCACTTCCTGATTTTGACTCTGCTAAGGTTCCATCTATTTCTAAAGCCTTGAGTGGTGCTTCTGTGATTGACTTAAAGATTACAACTACTGAAGAAGACCTCATTGTATGCATTTCTTTTGCGCTCTTTTCTTGATTATTCATAATTATGCAACTTTGTATTTGAAGTAAATGATTAAAAGGGTGTGCAAATCATGCCAAAGGTGAGGTCAAATAATCGTTAAATTTTAGAATTAAATGGTGGGAATGATGTGATTTCTAAGATATTCTGAGTAATTCTCTTCAAACTTTAGTGTGTTCATGGATGGATGTCTCTCAGAGAGGGAAGTCAACTTCGACTGATATACGGATATTCATTTTGTACTTCAAAGAGAGTGAATGTAAATGCATTGGGCCGGTTGTGCTCCCATCAAGAAAGGCTGTTATAGATCTACAACCCAATTTGATGAAATACAACGATGCCCTGGAAAGGTAATCATTATTACAGGGCCTGCTCTCCTTGGATCCATGTTCGACTTTTTTAGTTGCGTCTTCAGTCCTAAAATGGGGATCAATGAGGTAATATATTATTGGCATTTTGTCCCAAACTACCTCCCAATTTAAATCAGTTCCTTTCATTTTTTTAGGTGTCTCTTGATTAAGTGGGAAAATATGTTCATAATAAGGAAAGCTAATGAAAAAAAAAAATTAAAATAACATATCAAACATAATCCTCTATTGCTGGATGACTAATGGTGATACTCAGATTATAATGAACTCTCATTAGAATTGATTGCTGCTCCTTCATATATTGCTGCAATTTTTCAGGATCTTGTTACTGGTAGTGCACATTGTGCCCTAGCAGGTTATTGGTCAAAAAAGCTGGGGAAATGTGATTTTGTTGAATATCAGGTACTCTCTCTCTCTCTCACATGCGCGCTCGTACAGTTGTGCTAGTTGTGCCAGTTGTGTTCTTTCTTCATTCATTAATTGTATTGTATTGCATTATTTACTTGGCATAGGCATCAGCTAGAGGTGGCATACTGAACCTCCATTTAGATGAAAAGACTCAGAGAGTACTACTACGGGGGAAAGCCATTACTGTAATGGAAGGTTCTCTTTTGGTTTAACTAGGAATTGCCCCATATTTGCTTGTATGAATCAACTGAAATAAAAGGCTATTAATGTTTGGAAGGCTTGCTTGAATCAATTGAAATAAAAGGTTGTTAATGTTTGGAAGGCTTGCTTTGAATTTTGATTGACGCATTTGCCGTCAAAGTTAATGTTACTCCTTGTAAGTTTTGTACTAGACATCTTTTGTAAAATTACATAAATTTGTATCTTTGCTATCTGTAATGGAAATTCTCTTTCTTGTTATCTCTGACTATTAGATCAAAACCTGTATAACTCTAACTAAAGATCTTCAAAACAATTCCTAAAATCGCATAAGAAGGGATTTTTTTCCTTCCCTCTCTTTCTTTTGATTAGTTTGATTGTATTTTCTTCAACTCTGCTCTTCATAAAATTGACATGGTAATAGGAAATATTCTGTGAGATGTAATCTTCATTTGAAATAGCAGTCAAGTTGATCCAAGAGGGGGCTAAATGTGAACTCACCTTGTAACAGTGGTTGAAGACTTGAGATTTCCATCTACAAAGGTGCAATATGTCACATACCGACTCATTGGGGATGCAAGTTCTACACCAAGCACCTTGCAAGCACATTAGTTTGTGAGCGACAAGGCAAGTAGGGTAGATCTTTATCGCATCTCCTAAGTTGGTCCATGGGCATAATTCACGGGGTATGCAGTACCATTCATGGAGCCAACTTCTTAGGAGGATGACAAGCGCCCAGTCTGTAACAAGTGGTATCAAAGCCAGCCTAGGAGCAGTGTGATGGGGATGTTACGTGGGACTTACACCAAGCACCTTCATTGTGGGGTTTGTACCAAGGGTGGTGTCTGCACGGGACGGGTTCACATGAGTAGGGGAACGGACAAGTATGGAGGCATGGATGGAATTTTTCCCCTGACATGGGCGTCAGGGACTGGTGGTGATAGCATGTCACGTACCGACTTATTGGAGGTGCTAGTTCTACAGCAAACACGTTACAAGTGCATTAGTTTGTGAGCGGCAAGGCAGGCAGGTAGATCCTATCTTATCTCCTGGGTTGATCCATGGGCATAATTCACGGGATATGTAGTACCACTTGTGGAACCGGTTTCTTAGGAGGATGATAAGCGCCCAATCCGTGACAAATAGCTCCATATCTCATACTCACAAAGAAGAAAATCAGTATGTAGTGCCATGGCCAATATTGGAACTAATCCTCTTTCTTTATTTTTGTGTTTGAACTTTGGTTATGTTTGTCTGTTATTCCTTTGAAAGTGAAAAAATTGCTAAACAAAATTGTTGGCGAGGGCTTGTAACTGAAACCTACCAAATCAAATTTCTACTAATTCAGTGCTTACTCTGTCAACTAGACCATTAGATACAAAAGTCAGGAATATCACTTTCAGTGCAGATTCTAATAATACTATCAAATTTTGGTGTAGTAGTTCATATGTCACTATAGTATTAACTTTTTATAAAAAGTCAAAAAATTTACTCAAAAAGTTAAAAAGTTATCACTATTCACCAAAAGTCAAAAAGTATGGCTACACAACTCTCAATCCTAATTTTTCCCTACACACTAATTTATACAATTTTTTAATACACATTTTTTCATAAAAAGTCAAAAAGTTAACCCAAACAATCATATTTTTTCCCTCAACTTTTTAATCCAAAAAGTCAAAAAGTGCACTGATTTAGGACATCCCAAACAACCCTTTAGTTATTGCAGTATTTATTACATAGTCTTACTTTAAAAATCATGCAAGACTCTTTAATTTGAAGGGTTGGCGACCTACTTCATCTGAAGTTTGTTTACAGGGTTATAGTAATCTACTTTATGAACAATGAAGAAGTAAAGAGACTTGTATCATTTGCCATTCATTAAAAAAAACATCTCAGTATTTGTTATTCTTTCGGTTTCAAAATTTTTGTCAATTTTCACTATTTCAGATATTCAAAAGAATCATTTATATTTTCTACTTCATTCTATTTTGAACAATTTAAAAAACTTCATCTACAAGTATTAATTGAATTTTTAATTTATGTTTATCTGTTTCAAAATATTAGTCTCTTATTTTATTTTTCATTATTCTAAAATATTAGTTCATTTTCAAAAATTACGAACTAAAAGAACATAAATTTTCCTATTTTGCCATTTTTTAAATTCATTAATAATAGTTTTTTAAATTCATTAATAATAATTGTACTACTAGAGGATAGTTTTGAAAAGTTAATGGGTGTGTTTGGTTTATGTTTTGAGATAACAAATGGGGATCAATGAGGTAATACATTGGCATTTGGTCCCAAATTACCTCATGATATAAATCAGTTCATTTCATCTTTCTAGGTGTCTCTTGATTAAGTGGGAAAATTTGTTTATAATAAGGGTTATTTTGGGAAGATGGTTATAATCAGCTTTTTGGTGAAAAGTTGCTTATAAGTAGCTTTTTTGTGAGAGAGAAGTGGGTTATAATCTGAGAAGTGGATTATAACCCACTTCCCAAAATAAGCCTAAGTAAATGAAAGCTGATGAAAATAAAGGGAAAAAAAAATTACAATTTAAAATAACAAATCAGACACAATCCTCCATTGCTAGATGACTAATGGTGATTCTCAGATTATAAAGGACTCTCATTCAACAGTTTTCTAACTGTAATAGAGTTGATGGATGCTCCCTCATATGTTGTTGCCAAGGTTCTGAGGTTGCGGTCGCTGCAACGGTGGCAGTGGCGCGGTGGCGGTTGCAGGGTGTAAAGGTCGTAACGTAATGGTTGCGATAACCGGAACCGTGAATTTTTTTATTTTCAAACAATTTAAAAAAAACTTACCGATACGCATATTTTTTTTCTATGATCATATTTATTGGGTTTTAAAATAAATATTGATCTTTTTGTAAATTTTTAAGTATGATCCAATATATTTCATATTTTTAAATCACTATAAGCTGAGTTTTTTACATTTTATTTTAATAATTAATGATTTTATATTATACAAAAAATCAATCACTAACTATTATATATAAGATAAACAATGACAAAAGTAAGAGAATAAATAAGAGCCTAAATATATATATATATATATATACATATTTTAATCAAGCCAAATAGATAATGAACACACTTATTATTATTATTATTATTTGACATGTATAAGCCCATAAAGGCCATGAATCACCTATGGCCCATCACTTGAAGCCTAGTGCATAACCCAGCTGACGAGGTCCAGGACAGTTGGAGTCCAACATGGCATAAAGAGCCAATGACATTCAGACACACGGCAAGAGAAGGACAAACCACATCAGCAGACAAAGATCTGCAAAGTTATTGCCACTGCACATCACCATTAATGCAGCCCATCACAGTATTTATTACGACAACACCTCTCCGCCGGAACAGGACCCCCTTACCCTGAGCAAGGTAAGCTACAGCATAGGCTTTCGGCAAGGAGAGCAGGTCGGAAGGGACAGTGAAATGATTACCAAAGGATATAAGCGAACGTTGTAGACAAGAAAAAGGTTAAGTTTTCTATCTCTAATCTTATCCCATATACTCTACTTCTCTTCCTAACTTGCTCGTCGAAGAGTTCACTGGGGGATTACCCCGTTCCCCGGGGGATTACCCCGTTCCCCGTTGAACTTGCCTGCAGGTTATCCAGTGGGCTTGATCATTTGGACGCGGGCTTGAGGAGCTTGGACCTGCCTGACCCATTCACTGGGACGAACAGCATTAACAGTTGGCGCCGTCTGTGGAAACGCTTTGCTCCTCGCGCCAGTTGTGTTCACTGTCGCCGGAGGCCCCGTTCCAACAACCTTTCTCTCCTACCCATCAAAGTGCATGGTCACGACTAGATCCATGGCTTCTCACAATAATGCTGCCGACCATCAAGTCGACCCCCCCAATCCAAACAACCCACCACAGTACTTTATCGAGCTTACCAACAGCATCAACCGCATGGCCGAGCAAAACCAGGCCTTGATAAATGCTTTACTCCAAAGGAACCTTCCGATTCCTCCTCCACCACCTCCAGATATTCCCCCCAACCAAGAAAGAACCCTGTGCCATACTGCTTCACAACTCCATCCGCCCAACCTGGAAGGTTTGCAACCTCCCCACCCACACATAAATCCTCCACCACCACCACCCTTACACCCGCCGGTCGTAGCACCAGCCTCTGAAGGGGAGGCCAGCAGCGTCCAACCTCTATTGACTGACCATGGGGACCACATTCCACTCTGGGACGCTGAGCACTGAGCTATGAAGCTCTAACTCCAAGGGGTCATGCAGAACATTCAGCATAAACCCTCTACCACGGCAAATTCACCATTTATTGCCTCCATCCAGGACAAACCTTTGACCGCCAAGTTCAAGATGCCCACCATTGACTCCTTTGACGGTACGACAGACCCAGTCGACCATCTGGAGACCTACCGTACCCTCATGATCCTCCATGCCTTCCCTGATGAGATCATGTGTCGGGCTTTCCCCGTGACACTGAAGGGGTCAGCCCGACTGTGGTTCAGTCAGTTACCAGCGGACTCTGTTTCCACTTTCCAGCATCTCAGCGACTCTTCCCTCAGCCATTTCATTGGAGCCCAGCGCCAACGTCGTCCTGCAACCCAACTCCTCAACATCCGTCAAACCGAGGGGGAGTCGCTACGTAGCTTCGTTACCCGCTTCAATACCGACGCCCTACAAGTAGCAGAGAATGACGATAAGGTCATCCTTACGGCTTTTATGGCCGGGCTGCGATCGTCCAATTTCCTCTTCTCCCTCTCCAAAAACCCCCCGACCTCTATGGCAGCCCTATTATCCAAAGCCCAGAAATATATGAATGCCGAAGATTCACTAGCCGCTCGCCAAGATCCAATATCCAAAAACCCACCCCCCGGAGAAAAGAGAAAAGACTCGGAATCCAGAAACACCCAGTATAACAGCCAAACGCCCCAATATCCCGACTGACCTCCTCGCACTGACCGGTCGACACCGGCCCGACCGCCCGGTCGGTTTGAGCGGTACACGCCTCTCAATTCTCCCATGGAACAAGTCCTCCACCAAATCCAACGGGATTACCCCTTCAAATGGCCCCTGCCTTCACAGACCCCTTCCAACCGGAAAGACCAGTCCAAATATTGTCGCTTCCACCAGGACCACGGCCACAACACTGATGACTGCATCAACCTCAAGGATTAGGTCGAGACCCTCATTCGTCAAGGGCGTCTCAGTCGATTCATGGACACCCGCCCACAACAGAGGCAAAGAACCGAGCCCCTCAGGAACAACCGCCGACGTACCCCACCTCGACAGCCAGCCCAACCTGACCAAGGCCATGACCGCCTCCCACAACAGCCTCGGCCCCCAGGTAATCCCCCTCCGCTAGTTGGTGAAATCCGAGTCATCTCTGGTGGCCTTGCTTGTGGCGGACCATCCCACTTCGCTCAGAAGGCAGAGCTCAGGAAAATAAGGCAAGGCTTGGACAAAGCAGTGGACACGGTAGACCGACCTTCCAAGCAGCCCAAGCAGTGGACAGAGCCCATCACCTTCACGGACGTCGATTGTACAGGCATCCGTTATCCTCATGATGACCCCCTCGTCATTTCTGCCCTTCTCTCTAACTATAAGGTCATACGGGTTCTCATTGACAACGGCAGTTCGTCAGACATCATATTCCTCAGTTGCTTCCGCCAGCTCAAAATTGGGGAGGAAAGCCTGTCCCCCCTCCAAACCCCCTTGGTCGGTTTCACTGGTGACCGGGTGACCTCCATCGGCTCCATCGACCTCCCCATCACTATTGGCGAATACCCACGGCAGACTACCAAGTTACTCAACTTCCTTGTGGTCGACTGTCCCTCTGCCTACAACATCATCCTCGGTCGCACCGCCCTCAACGCTTTCCAAGCTATCACTTCAACCTACCACCTCGCCATAAAGTTTCCCACCGACTAAGGGGTCGGGACAGTACGGGGAGAGCAGACCATCGCCAGGGAATGTTATGTCGCCTCACTTAAGGAAGTCAAGCTGAAGGAGGCCATAATCATTGAAGGACTTGACGCCCGAGATGAGGACAAGCTGGTCAGAGGCGAACCGGTGGAGAAGCTCGTTGAGATTCCCATCGATCCCACCAACCCAATAAAAACTGTTAAGATCGGCAGCCAGCTATCCCCCCAAGCTAAGGCCGACCTTACTGCCCTTCTGACCGAGCACAATGATGTATTCGCCTGGACTCATTCAGATATGCCAAGCATCGACCCTTCTTTCATAACTCATCGCCTCAACATTGAACCTCATTTCCGACCTTACTGCCAGAAGCAGCGCATCTTTCATCCGGAGCGCAATACTCTTATAGCCACAGAGGTCGACAAACTCCTTGAGGCCCAATTCATCAAAAATGTCGACTACCCTAAATGGTTGTCAAACGTGGTCCTCGTCTGCAAGAACAATAGCAATTGGCGACTCTGTGTCGATTACTCTGACCTGAACCGAGCTTGCCCCAAAGATAGCTATCCTCTGCCCCACATAGATTTGCTGGTCGACACCATGGCTGATCATCAAATGCTTAGCTTCATGGATGCTTTCTCTGGCTACAACCAAATCCTGATGCACCCGTCCGATAGGGAACATACATCCTTCATCACCGACCGAGGTACCTACCATTACCGAGTAATGCCATTCGGATTGAAGAACGCTGGGGCCACCTACCAACGGTTGGTCAATGCCGTCTTCCATTACCAAATAGGCCAGAATATGGAAGTATACATTGACGACATGCTAGTCAAGAGCAAACTCTCCACTGACCATCTGACCGACCTGCGGGAGACCTTCGCTACCCTATGCAAATACCGAATGAAGCTCAACCCAGAGAAGTGCGCCTTCGGCGTAGGATCCAAGAAGTTCCTGGGTTTTATGGTCAGTTAGCGGGGCATTGAAGCTAACCCTGAAAAGATCAAGGCCTTGGTCGAGATGCAGTCACCCAGGACGGTCAAGGAGGTTCAAAGGCTTACTGGCCGAGTTGCAGCCCTCAACCGTTTCATTTCCCGCGCAACAGATAAGTGCCTACCGTTCTTCAAAGTTCTTCGGCAAACTTTTGAATGGACAACTGAATCTGAAAAGGCTTTTCAGCAGTTAAAGCAGTGCATGGCCAATCCACCCCTCCTTTCACAAGCGATTACGGGCGAGTCCCTCTTCCTCTATTTAGCCGTCTCAAGCACCGCCGTCAGTGCAGCTCTTATCCGGGAAAACGACTCTGTCCAACGGCCGGTCTACTACATCAGTCGGGCTCTCAGGGGAGCTGAGCAGAATTAGCCCCTGTTAGAAAAACTATCCTTGGCCTTGGTCACCGCCTCCAAGCGACTTCGTCCTTATTTCCAAGCCCATTCCATAGTGGTCCTCACCGACCAACCCTTGAAGAAGGTCATGCAGCAACCAGAATTTTCCGGCAGACTTATGCAGTGGTCTGTGGAACTCAGCTAGTTTGACATCTCTTACCGGTCTCGAACAGCAATTAAGGGACAGGCTATCGCCGACTTCATCTTGGAATTTACTAATCCTACCCCAACCACTGCCTCTCCACCCCTGTTAGCTCCTATCGAGCCATAAAACCCTCACTCTTGGACTCTCAACGTCGACGGATCATCCCGCAGGCAAGGTAGTGGGGCTGGCCTCATTTTCACCAGCCCTGAGGGTGGTTATTTCAAATGTGCGCTCCGTTTCTTGTTTGAGGCCAGTAACAACGAGGACGAATATGAGGCACTGATAGTAGGCCTTCGCCTAGCCAGGGACATTGGTGTCAGTCATATCCGAGTGCTCAGCGACTCTCAGCTCATAGTCGGACAGATCACGGGCGAATTCGACGCCAAGGAGGGCACAATGCGGACTTACAGGGATCTTGCACTTCCCCTAGTTCGCCTCTTCAACACCTTCCACATCAAGCACATTCCTCGGGCGGAGAACTCTAAGGCAGATGAGATGGCCCAGCTGGCTTCCGCAGACCAGTCCGCCCTTAGCAGTGGTGTCCGTCTCGAATACCTATCCCACCCCGCCATTTCCCTCGACCAGTATGAAGTACAATTCCTCCAAAATGAGCCCATCCCTTGGGCGTCGGACATCTTTCGATTTTTGACAGTGGGGGAACTTCCAGATGACCACCAGCAAGCCGCCAAAGTCAGGGCACGATCGTCCAATTACATCCTTGTTGACGACATCTTGTACAAACGTGGTTTCTCACGCCCCTATCTGTGGTGCCTCAATCCGACTCAAGCAACTTATGTGATGCAAGAAATTCATAAGGGAATCTGCGGCAATCACTCGGACGACAAGTCTCTAGCCCACAAGATACTCCGTACTGGTTATTTCTGGCCCACTCTTAATCGCGATGTGATCGATTTCGTGCTCAAATGTGATAAGTGTCAACGTTTTGCCAACATCCCCCATGCACCCCCTACAGAGTTGATCACACTTTGCAGGTCTTATCCGTTCGCCAAATGGGGGATCAACTTGGTCGGTCCACTCCCTACTAGCCGAGGCCAGACCAAGTTCGCGATCGTCGCCATTGATTACTTCACCAAGTGGGTAGAGGCAAAACCCCTTGCCACCATCACCGAGCGGAACACAACCAAGTTTATCTGGCAGTCGATCGTTTGTAGGTTTGGTATTCCTCAGGCCATCATCTCCAACAACGGTAAACAATTTGACAACGCCAAGTACAGGAAATTCTGTGCCGACCTTCAGATTCAACCTTGTTTCTCATCCCCTGGCCATCCCCAGGCCAATGGCCAAGTTGAGGTCACCAACCGCTCTCTCCTGAATATCATCAAAACTAAGCTAGAAGTTGCTAAAGGACTTTGGGCTGAGGAGCTACCGAATGTACTCTGGGCTTATCGAACTACAGCTCGGACTCCCACTGGGGAAACCCCTTTCCGCTTAACATACGGCGCTGAGACGGTTATCCCAGTAGAAGTCGGTTTGCCTACTCCCAGGGTTTTACATCCGGATCCAGCACTAACCGAAGAACTCCGTCGGGCTGACCTCGACCAAATTGAAAAACTCAGAGAGACCACCGCTGTCCGACTGGCCTCATACAAACAGAAAATGAGAACACACTACAACCGCAAGGTCCGACCGAGGGAGTTCGCTGTAGGGGATCTTGTCTTGAGAGAAGCAACTCTTGCTATCAAAAATCCGATTGAGGGTAAATTGGCAGCCAAGTGGGAGGGACCTTACATTGTGAAAGCCCGACCCCGACCAGGCACTTACCGACTTCAGGACATGGAAGGTCGAGACCTCCCCCACCCATGGAACGCCGAACACCTTAAACGTTACTTTCAATAAGCTCCTATTTTTGTATTGCTCAGTTATTGTATTTTCTTTTCGGGAAATTCACACATTCTTGATATTTCCCCACGGAATGTAACTTCTTGATTATATATCTCAGTTATCTATATGTTGTCTTAGTAACATTCTTATTTGCAGCATTAAAAGCCTCAGCCAGACTGAGCAGTAAAAGCCTCTGCCAAACAGAGCATTAAAAGCCTCAGCCAGACTGAGCACTAAAAGCCTCTGCTAGACAGAGCACTAAAAGCCTCAGCCAGACTGAGCTCTAAAAGCCTCTGCCAGATAGAGCACTTAGAGCCTCAGCCAGACTGAGCACTAAAAGCCTCTGCCAGACAGAGCACTTAAAGCTTCAGCCAGACTGAGCACTAAATGCCTCAGCCAGACAGAGCACTAAAAGCCTCAGCCAGACAGAGCACTAAAAGCCTCTGCCAGACAAAGCACTTAAAGCCTCAGCCAGACTGAGCACTAAAAGCCTCTGCCAGACTGAACACTTAAAGCCTCAGCCAGACTGAGCACTTAAAGCCTCTGCCAGACAGAGCACTAAAAGCCTCAGCCAGACTGAGCACTAAAAGCCTCTACCAGACAGAGCACTTAAAGCTTCAGCTAGACTGAGCACCAAATGCCTCTGCGAGACAGAGCACTAAAAGCCTCAGCCAGACTGAGCACTAAAAGCCTCTGCCAGACAAAGCACTTAAAGCCTCAGCCAGACAGAGCACTAAAAGCCTCTGCCAGACAGAGCACTAAAAGCCTCAGCCAGACTGACCACTAAAAGCCTCTGCCAGACAGAGCACGTAAAGCTTCAGCCAGACTGAACACTAAAAGCCTCTGCCAGACAGAGCACCTAAAGCCTCAGCCAGACTGAGCACTAAAAGCCTCTGCCAGACAGAGCACTTAAAGCCTCAGCCAGACTAAGCACTAATAGCCTCAGCCAGACTGAGCACTAAAAGCCTCAGCCAAACTAAGCACTTAAAGCCTCAGCCAGACTGAGCACTTAAAGCCTCATCCACTTAAAGCTTCAGCTAGACTGAGCACCAAATGCCTCTGCGAGACAGAGCACTAAAAGCCTCAGCCAGACTGAGCACTAAAAGCCTCTGCCAGACAAAGCACTTAAAGCCTCAGCCAGACAAAGCACTAAAAGCCTCTGCCAGACAGAGCACTAAAAGCCTCTGCCAGACAGAGCACTTAAAGCTTCAGCCAGACTGAGCACTAAAAGCCTCTGCCAGACAGAGCACCTATAGCCTCAGCCAGACTGAGCACTTGTAGACGTCCCCCGAACGCCCCGGGAGGGTGAGCTCCCGTTCTGTTCATTTGTGGGGTTCACTACAGTTCGGACTCGATTTGTGTCACGGTTCTTAATCTGAACCAAAGAGTCCAAATCCGGAAAATCGTTTTGAGAAACAGATTTTTTGAAAAGAAGTGCCAAACATGGACTGCTTTGCCAGATATAGAGTCGCCACCTAAATATTTTTTTATAGGGGAATTTAGGAAACCCTGACTCGGTGCCGAAGGCCACATGTCCGTCATCACCGGAGTTGTCTCGGCTCGGGAGCTTGGGTACGATCGGGGAAGGTCAGCTATGAGCACCCCCTCTCGCCCGATCCGAAGATCGGCCTCTACTAACCGTGATATCCGTTTTTGAAAACTTTATATGTTCTTATTCCATTTATTAGCCTAGAATTACTATGTTATGCGCACAGCAAACAAGTATAGACTAGATTGCCTAATTTGGAAACAAGCATTGCATATCCGTTTGTTTTGAAAAGCGCTTTGGAAATTGCTACTCGCAAGTAGGCTAAAATACGGATTTCAACGAGTTTTTCTAACTCAAACAATCCAACCTTCACCCACGGGCATTCAAACAATTTATAACACATAAGCATCTAGCCACATGGCAGGCATACTGTCATGGCAACATTCACACGCATCCGAGATGCTAAGCATAAATACTTACATCGTATTCCGTGCCAAAACAGGAACATGTTAGCAATCAATGCATGATCCAAGTCTATGTTAAGTGCCTAATGCATCGCATACAAAATGCCACTAGAGTAGGCTCGGCTAGTCTATGAATGACATGTGAAAATGCACAACTAACATGTATTCGATTCGAAATTTGAAATACAGATGTAGTTAGAATGATGCGCTGAGCCCGGTGCATGCAAAGCAAATGTATGAATGCACACATGCATTGCATAAGGTATGGTAATCTTTAAATATGCCCTAGTCTACCATCGTAAGCAGGTAAATAAAAAGGGAAGAAAGAAGTGGGGATTGGAAGACATACACACCACTCACCCACACTTATTACAAATTTGCCCTCGCCCGGAGGGACCAAATAAATAATACAAATTAATTAACTACGCAAGCTAATTAAATATTACAAATTGCCTAATCAGTTAACAAACTAACTAAGCTAGGAAAAGCAGTAAACCGCCTCAGGAGGAGAGCCAGATGCAGCGCGTGCTCGGGTCTTGCTCGAAAGTGCACCGCCATGCCTAGTCTGCCTCTGTTTTCCCTGCTCTACCCCTCTGAAGATTGCCAAAGTCTCAAAGATGCCTCTCTGTATACTGGGGTTCACCACCGGCTGAATCAAATTACCACCGACAGTGGTATGTGGTCATCGGCACAAAATGAAGCTATCGGCAGAAGAATAATTGCCGGTCGGCAATGTACACTGCCGGTCGGCAAAGAATGCCTGCAAAACCTGCAACTCACAGCAGCAGAGGACAGAACTTGCATGGCAATACAATTCAAACAGTGTATGCACTAATCATGCTCCTTATCATGTTTGTAACTCAAAGGGGCATGTGTCTCGATTCTCGGACCACCAATCACGCATTTCCATGCATTATGGCCCAAAGGACCAAGTGTGCAACTTTCTTGTCAAATGAAATGCAAACCAAACAAACAAACCAAGGCCCAATTCCTATCACCAAGTCAAGGAATAAGACATGCATGCAAGATGCAATGCAACCTAGGCATACAAGCTAAGGGTGCAACATGGCATGGCATGACACTTATGCAAGCATACAAGCAAACATGAGGTAATGTAAATTGATGGAAAGGTGTACTTACACATGATTTAGGCAACTCTAAATAGGCCTAAAACAATAGCCAAAGTGCTATAATAAGGGACCAAACACATACACACATGCACATATTAAGGCCTAAATGCTTAAGCATCAAAAGACTACTTCTAAGCACACTTAGAAGGGAATGATCATGGACATACGACATACATTATAAGCCTTGAAAACATGTTGGAAATGATGTCAAATTAACCTACCAATGCAAGCTATGAATGAGCCCAAACCTAAGGACCTAAAACATGACCATATGACTCATGATGCAAATGACCAAATTGAATCAAAACAGCCCCAAATCATGCAAAAGTAAGCCTCAAGAACCACTTTGATGGCATCCAAATGACCTATTCTTAGAGGCATACACAATGGCATAAACATGAAGCATGAAACATCAATTCTTGAAACATCAAAAGGGTCATGAAATGCAAGCATATGAGCATGATAAGAGGACTGAAATAACATGGTGGATAGTCCCAAACCACTAAATCGATACAAGAATGTCATGCTAGACATTCATACACTTAAGGCCAACAAGCCGGAATGCAAAGGGGCTATACTAAGCATGCCAAATCCGACCCAAACAACTATGGACAGACCTCTAGCATGGCAAAATAAGCACACAAGCTTCACAAAACTAGACCTAAAACATGCTCGAACGGAGGCTAACAACCTAAGGCATATTAAGACAATAACATGGCATTACATGGTAGGTATGCTAAGCATGCATGGTGTACCAAAACCAACACACAACAAAGTTATATCATGGCATAATAAGCATGGAAAAAAACCAAGACATGATCAATACATGCTCTAACATGATGCTCTCTCAAGAGGCCAAAAAGGGTCCCTTTCAAGGACAACAAGGGGAGGGGGTGGCCCTCCCCTTTTGGAGACTTCAAGGCACCATCTCCGCCACTGAAATCCCTCAAGATTTCAGTGGTGAAGAGGCCCAAACACCAAAGTCTCGAAACTCACTCAAAATGGCTCAAAATGGGGCCTTTCAAGGCCTAAGAGGGGTCAAACACCTCCAAACCACAAAACACTCTAAACAAACAATTTAGAGGGCCTAAAAACAGAACTTTTTTGTATTATGCACCAAGCTCAAAAACGAATTTAAGACAGGTAGAAATACAATGCAAAATTGGGGAATAAAGAGGCAAAATTGTCACCCTTGAAGACCCCTTTAACAATGGTGCTCCAACAGCTCCTTCTAGGTTGAAAATAGCTCCAAAACTTCAAAACCAACCTCTTAGAACCTCAGTAGCTAAGTGAAGGTGAAACACTATGTGTTTATGTGCAATAGTAAGACACAAATGCACTTTAACACACACAAGAGGGAGATATAGAGATAGAAAGTGTATGGTTTCTAACCCTAGAACTCAAAACCCTAAAAATGACTGTCTAAAATATCTCAAGTCTCTCAAGTCTCTAACCCTAAAGCCAAGAGACAAGGCTCTCTCTTATAGAGCTTCTTGTCTTGTAAAACTTACAAGACAAACTTCCAAAGAGGGAGATCCCTCCATACACGTGTATAGAGGGGAGCAAAAAGCAAGACAGCTGTGATAAAATATCTGCAAAAGCAGATGCACAGTAGTCGGCCGGCCAAAAATGCCATTTTGGCAAAAAGGAGTGCCGACCGGCAACAAATGGTGCCGACCGGCAATATACATTGCTGATGGCAGCAAAAACCAGCCGGTGACCTCTAGCCACTGCCGGTGGTGTGTGGGGATGCCTCACAAGGCATTCCCTGCCCCTCCAAGGCAAAACGCAAGTGTTTGGTGTGAAACCAGACACAAACGGTCAAGTTCGGAGATCCTGAGGCAGGGCGCATAGCCGAGAACTCCGGGAACTCCAAACGAACACAAACAAGGGATAATCACCGAGTGTTCAAACGATGACGTCCAAGTCTTGAGGACGGTCAAAAATGGGGTGTCTACAGCACTAAAAGCCTCTGCCAGACAGAGCACTTAAAGCCTCAGCTAGACTAAGCACTAATAGCCTCAGCCAGACTGAGCACTAAAAGCCTCAGCCAAACTAAGCACTTAAAGCCTCAGCCAGACTGAGCACTTAAAGCCTCATCCAGACTGAGCATGAGCCGCCTTGCACAGTCCGACCGTTAACACCCTCTGCCAGACCGAGCGCTAAAAGCTCCATCCAGACTGAGCGTGAAGTACTCGTCCAGACCTAACATGTAGGGCTCGGTCAAAACCACCCATGCAAAACTTCATACTTATGGAATCAACTAACACACTTAGTCACAATTCCGGGTCCAAGTCTTCACACCACTCTTTGCTTAGTCAAATTCCAAAGACGTTCTTATCATTTTATTACATTCAACTTTCTCAGGCCTATCATTTTATTACATTTCAAATTTCACTCTGCATTGTGGAGTTCTTAAATTTCACTATCATTTTATTACATTTAACTTTCTCAGGCCTATCATTTTATTACATTTCAAATTTCACTCTGCATTGTGGAGTTCTTAAATTTCACTATCATTTTATTACATTTAACTTTCTCAGGCCTATCATTTTATTACATTTTGAATTTCACTCTGCATTGTGGAATTCTTAACTTCACTCTGCATTGAGTCCTTATTACAAGCTTCAATTTCACTCTTATTAACAAGGAGTTCTACACACACTTCGCCCACGCCTCATTTATCTAAGATCCACAAGCAGAAATAATCAAATAACAAACACAACTGAAATTTTATTCGTTCACAACTTTGTACAAAAGTTCATTACAGCAATTCATGTACAAGAGTTCATTACAGCAATTCAAAAAAAAAAATGTAACTTTTTCTCCTTCCTCCCCAGTTACTTCTCCTGACTGGAGAGGAGGTCTTTTTTTTCAATGCCCTCATCCAGGGGGGTTTGGGCCACATCGTCTTCGCCAATCGTTACACTACTAAGGTCTAAGTCTGGGAACAGCTCTTCAGCTCTACGTTTGAACATCTTCCAGCCACTGTCCCAATACTCAGCCATTTCGTGCTTATAAAAGTCTGACTGCTGGAAGCTCTCAATAACTTCTGCTTCAGTTCTGCCTCCAGCGATCGTCCTCGATGGGCCAGCCTCCCCAGATTCTTGCCCAGCCAGGCTACTCACGACCGCGGCATCAACCGCTGTCTGAATTTCGGTAGACCCTTTGAATTGCTCCACTGCTGCGACCCACAGATCGGGATAAGCCGCCCTTTCAGGGGCTGCCTTTGCCCTCTCTTCGCCCAGCTCTTTCTGCAGGGCCGCCCTTTCTGACGCCACCTTTGCCTTCTCCGCCTCTAGTTCCTTCTTCAGGCTCTCCTTCTCCGCCGTCGCCTGCACTCTCTCTGCTTCTAACTCACTCTGAAGCATCCCTTTCTCCTCCACCGCCTTGGCGCGCTCGCCCTCCAGTTCCCTCTGGATATCACCCACTTTGCCATCACCCTTATTTTTTTTGCCTCACCAGCTCTTCATTACTACTCATAGCCTCTTCATGTCGCTCGACCGCGACGACTCAGGCTCTTTGGGCCTCGTCCAACTTCTTCTGCTCGCCAGTAAGTTGGAACTCGAGTGACACAACCTGGCGGCGTGTGTCCTCCAGCTCCGTCTTAACCGCTGGCAGCTCAGAGTGGGCACTCTCCCAACTTGCACTCCTCTTCTTTAACTTTGCAAGCTGAGCCTTAGCCTCATTTGCTTTGAGTTTGGCAGCCCCCGCCTTCCTCAGCAGGGCCCCTGCTAAGGTGGTTACCTCCATTTGAGCGGAGTATAACCCCTTTAGCAGTTCAGCCTCGTTGAATCTGGAGGCCGAGCGCAGGGCTGCCTCTTCTACAATCCCTACAAGAGGGTCTGCCCCTGCCCTAGCTAGGCCTTCATCTCCCTCTAGCCGCCCCGCCACCGCATGAGCATGGTAGATCGCCGTGGTCGCACCAATTCCTTCTTCTTGAGGTGCAAGCCCCCCCTGGGGCTATTCCTCCCTCCTTGGCCCAGGGCCAGCAGCCTCGTCCTCCACTTGCCTTTCAGGGGCGGCCTTTGCGACCCCGACGGTGATCGCCGCCACCACTAGCACCACCTCCATGCCCTTTGAGGCAACATCCACCACTTCTGGGCCACCTATCTTTCTTGGGACCCCCTCTACTTCTCCCCCTTCAGACCCCTCGGCCGCACTGGTTTCCTTCATACTCATCTCCCTCCTCCTCTTCTAGGCAGGCACTTTCTCACTCCGACTCACTCTCTTCTTCTTCTTCCCCACGCCCAGCGCCTCCATCTTCTTCAAGGACCTCTCTTTCAAAGGGTCTGTTGGGGGCGGCCGCGGCACAAAATCGCCCAAGTTTTTCTCTCCCAAGGGTTTGGTGCAAGGTCGAATCCTCTCCCTCGCAACCGGTTTTGGTGGTCGGTCGGCCTGGGACTCTTTGAATTGTTGGGCTTTAGCAAGAATGGCCCGATCCTCAGCCTCTTGAACCCTTCTCCTCGCCTCTAACTCCGCTCGGTCGAGGTCCCCACTACTTGGCTTTGGCCCTAACCCCGCCTCAAACAATGCCGACGGCTGAACGAGCTCGTCCCATTTGGCCCTTTCTCTCTCCCTCCACTCCTTCACCCTCTTTACCCTCCCCTCTGCAGTTGCCCTCAGTTTCAGTTCCACCGACCTGATGGGTACTTTCCAAACGGTGCGCGCTCCAAGCCCCCCATTGGCGGACACGTAGAACCATCGCGGCCGCCACCCCTTGATCGACGACGGCAGACCCGCCACCAACCCCTTCCCCACTGCTGCCTGCAAAGTGACCCACGTCTCCTGCTGCCCCGAAGCCTTATAACACGCAAAGAATTCGTCTACCGTCATGGCCTCCCCTCCATTTGCCTTCGGGAACGCACTTGCACAGGCCAGCAGGATCTTCCATGCATTGGGCATTAGTTGCCTCGGTGCTACCTCCAGACAGTTAAGCACATCCACCACCACTTGCGGCAGTGGCAACCTCAGTCCACCCTTCAGAGCTTCCTCATAAAGGGAAAACTCTCCTGGCCTGGCGTCAGACGGCCTTTCCGTTGATGTCGGCAGCAATAACTCCACTTCCCCAGGGATCTGGTATTTTTCGCGGATAGCCTCCAACTCCGCCTCAGTAATCGTGGATTTGTCAGCCTTCGTATGCCAATGATCTGGTTCCGCCTGGCTGATTGGCTTTGGAGCTGCTATCATGGTGGAACCGTGGGATCGTACCACCGACTCCCCCACCCTCTCTGTCCTATACTGCGCCGCTAGCTCCACAGCATCATCATCTCCAAGCGGGTCCACCCTAACAATCGCATTCCCTTCTTGGGCCATTTCTGTGGTTTGTTTGCAAATCGCTTCGGCGGCTGGAACAAGGAAATCGAAAAAGTGTTGCAGAGGTGTATTGCGAGCAACAAAGGAATCCACACTTGGAATATTTTGATTTTTCGTAAACAGGTAGGTGAATCGAATAATACCAAAAGCCCACGGTTTGCCCGTATTCCAAGGATCCCAATTAATTTCTGCCAGTTTGAAAACTTTTCAAAATCATCCGCCAAAACTGTCTCCTCAACACCCATAATGACTTACCGTTTCATTTCTGATCCAACGCCTAATCTTCCCTCCTACGAGATGTTGCCACGTGTACGTCCACGATTCACTGTCCCCTCCCTTTACCCTGTCTTTTCCACTTCAACTCACCACGTGACCCGCCGTGTCTCGAGCCCCACGCCCCTCCACCACACCCTTCACGGTTGCCCCTCCCCCTGGTCAGCCCTCCCACTCGGCCAACACCGCGGTCGCTCCTCCTCATGGTCAGCCCTCCTACTCGGCCAAACCCCACGGTGGCCCCTTCTCGTGGTCAGCCCTCCCACTCGGCCAACACCGCGGTCGGCCCTCCTTGTGATCCGCCCTCCCGCTCGGTCAAACACCGCGGTCGGCCCTCCCTGCGGTCAGCCCTCCCACTCGGCCAAACCCCGCGGTCGGCCTTTCTCGTGGTCAGCCCTCCCACTCGGCCAACACCGTGGTCGGCCCTCCTCGTGGTCTGCCCTCCCGCTCGGTCAAACACCGCGATCGGTCCTCCCCGCGGTCAGCCCTCCCACTCGGCCAACACCGCTGTCGGCCCTCCTCGTGGTCCGCCCTCCCGCTCGGCCAAACGTCGCGGTCGACCCTCCTCGCGGTCGGCCCTCCTCGCGGTCGGCCCTCCCAGTCGGCCAGCACCGCGGTTGCCCCTCTTTGTAGTCAGCCCTCCCACTCGGCCAAAATCGCGGTCGGCCCTCCCGCTCGGCCAACCACCGCGGTCGGCTCCCCCCCCTCGATCACCCCTTCCGGTCGACCTCCATCCTGCCAATCCCTAACACACTTATCTATGTCACTAATATTCCCTTCGTTGGACTGAAGCTGCGCTCGGGAATGGGAGACTACTGACATGTATAAGCCCATAAAGGCCATGAATCACCTATGGCCCATCACTTGAAGCCCAGTGCATAACCCAGCTGACGAGGTCCAGGACAGCTGGAGTCCAACATGGCATAAAAAGCCAATGACATTCAGACACACGGCAAGAGAAGGATGAACCACATCAGCAGACAAAGATCTGCAAAGTTATTGCCACTGTACATCACCATTAATGCAGCCCATCACAGCATTTATTACGACAACACCTCTCCGGCGGATCAAGACCCCCTTACCCTGAGCAAGGTAAGCTACAGCATAGGCTTTCGGCAAGGAGAGCAGGTCGGAAGGGACAGCGAAATGATTACCAAAGGATATAAGCGAACGTTGTAGACAAGAAAAATGTTAAGTTTTCTATCTCTAATCTTATCCCATATACTCTACTTCTCTTCCTAACTTGCTCGTCGGAGAGTTCACTGGGGGACTACCCCGTTCCCCGTTGAACTTGCCTGCAGGTTATCCGGTGGGCTTGATCATTTGGACGCGGGCTTGAAGAGCTTGGACCTGCCTGACCCATTCACTGGGACAAACAACATTAACATTATTATTATTTTCAAACAATATATAGATAGACACACACAAACAAAATAGTTGAATGATAGCAGCTAAATAGAATAACGTAGGTCTTACAGTTTCAACAAATTAATAACATGTTCTTCATCTTCCCTCTTCTCTCTCTATCTCTTGCTCCTCCAGCTTCCGTCTTCTCTCTCTATCCCTCTTCCTCCATTTTTTAGCTTTTTTTGTGTGTGTTTTTTCGAAAGAAGAGTTTGAAACCGTTACGTAACGGTGCGTAACAGGCCGTTACGGCTGTTACAGCACCGTTACGACCACTACGGCAGCCACCACGGCTGACACACCTACAAATCTCAATCACATTGCAAAAGTGCCCTGAACGGGTGGTGGTAACCACCACAACCGTTACATAACCGTTTGGCCGCTTTTTAAAACCTTGGTTGTTGCTATTTTCAGGATATTGTTACTGGTAGTGCACATTGTGCCCTAGCAGGTTATTGGTCAAAAAAGTTGGGGAAATGTGATTTTGCTGCATATCAGGCACTCTCTCTCTCTTTCTCTCATGCGCGCTCGTGCAGTTGTGCTAGTTGTGTTCTTTCCTCATTCATTAATTGTATTGTATTGTTTACTTGGCATAGGCATCAGCTTGAGGCGGCATACTGAACCTCCATTTAGATGAAAAGACTCAGAGAGTACTACTTCAGGGGAAAGCCATCACTGTAATGAAGGTTCTCTTTTGGTTTAACTAGGAATTGCCCCATCTTTGCTTGTGTGAATCAATTGAAATAAAAAGGTTGTTAATGTTTTGAAGGCTTGCTTTGAATTTTGATTGACCCGTTTGCCGTCAAAGTTAATGTTACTCCTTGTAAGTTTTGTACTAGACATCTTCTGTAAAATTACATAGATTTGTATCTTTGCTATCTATAATGAAAATTCTCTTTCTTGTTATCTCTGACTATTAGATCAAAACATGTGTAGCTGATACAAAATTCTAACTAAGATCTTCAAAACAATTCCTGAAATCGCATAAGAAGATTTTTTTTTTTTTTTTCTTTTGATTAGTTTGATTGCATTTTCTTTAACTCACTCTTCATAAAATTGACATAGAAATAGGAAATATTATATAATCTTCATTTGAAACAGCAGTCAAGTTGATCCAAGAGGGGGCTAAATGTGAACTCTCCTTGTAACCTTGGTTGAAGACTTGAGATTTTCTTCTACAAAGGTGCAATAGCTCCATATCTCATACTCACAGAGAAGAAAATCAGTATGTAGTGCCATGGCCAATACTAATCCTCTTTTCTTTGTGTTTGTGTTTGAACTCTGGTTATGTTTGTCTGTTATTCCTTTGAAAATAAAAATATTGCTAAACAAAATTGTTGGCAAGACCCAGTAACTGAAACCTACCAAATCAAATTTGTACTAATTCAGTGCTTACTCTGTCAACTAGACCATTAGATTCAAAAGTCAGGAATACCACTTTCAGTCCAGATTCTAATAATACTATCAAATTTTTGTGTACTAGTTGATATGTCACCATAGTATTAACTTTTTATATTCAGATTTAATCACTGTAGTCTTTATTACATAGTCTTACTTTAAAAATCATGTGTAGTAGTTGATATGTCACCATAGTATTAACTTTTTATATTCAGATTTAATCACTGTAGTCTTTATTACATAGTCTTACTTTAAAAATCATCCAAGACTTTTTAATTTGAAGGGTTGGCAACCTACTTCATCTCAAGTTTGTTTAGAGGGTTATACTAATCTACTTTATGAACAGTGAACAGTAAAGAGACTTGTATCATTTGCCAATCATTAGGCACCGTTTGGGAAGTGAGTTTATAGGTTTTTTTGGCTATTTTAGCCACAAAAGACAAAATAGGCTATTTTAGGCATAACAAACAAAATATCACATCCAACCCATAATCATTACACTCTTCTCTCACAAAAAAAGTGAAAAAAGCCAAAAAGCCAAAAAGTCCTTCCCAAACCAAGCTTTTTAGCCCAAGCTAAAATAGACAAAAAAATCAAAAAAGCCAAAAAACCAACCCACTTCCCAAACGAAGGCTAAAAAAAACTCAATATTTGTTATTCTTTCGGTTTCAAATTTTTTGTAAATTTTCACTATTTTAGATATTCAAAAGAATCATTTATATTTTCTAGTTTATTCTATTTTGAACAATTTAAAAAACTTTATCGACAAGTATTAATTAAATTCTTAATTTATGTGTATCTGTTTCAAAATATTAGTCTCTTATTTTATTTTTCATTATTCTAAAATATTAGTTCATTTTCAAAAATTACGAACTAAAAGAACATAAATTTTCCTATTTTGCCATTTTGTAAATTCATTAATAATAGTTTTGAAGTGTAATAATTGTACTACCAGAGGATAGTTTTGAAAAGTTAATAGGTGTGTTTGGTTTGTGTTTTGAGATCAATTTTCAAAAAAAAATTTGGGGAGTTTAGAATTTTTTTTGGTTTGTTTGGTTGTATATTTTGAAAATAGTTTTAGAGTTTAGGAGTTTGGGATGATTTGATATTTTGTTGTAGTTGAGTAAATGTGTGTGAGAGAAAAAGTGATTGAGAAGAAAAGATGAGAGAGAAACAATGATTGATTGATATGTAGAATTGAGAGTGATTTCGAAAAAAAAATTCAAAAAATTTGAACCAAACAAAATTTTGAAGTCTAATAATTGTACTATAAAAAAAAGATTAATATTATGAGACGAAAGAAGTACATAAATACATTATTTATAGCATCTCTAACGGTGTAACTTTTTTTTTCACTACATTTGAGTAAAAATTTGACTAAAAACTCCATCAGATATCACGTGCTCCAACAAAGGATTTTGAACTTTCATCAAAACACCTGTCGACCGAACAGACAGCCGGGCAGATGTCTGACCAGACAAACAACCGGGCAGATGTCTGATCGGTCGACCGGCCAGTGTAATTTTTTCACAAATTTTTGTAAGGAGGTAGTCATCTGGGAGGATAATCGACCGGACATCCGTTGTGAAAATAACCTGCAACTCCAATGGCTATGAACAGTAAAATAATGAAAAGTCCCAACTGTCTTTAATTTGGTAAAAGATTTATCATATCTTCAATTTAATATTCATCTGATAAAATGATTAGAGCTACCAAAATGACATTTTTTTCATTAAATTTAAATTTGTAAAATAATAATACGTTGGGGATGGTTTTATTAATATGATTTAAAGACAAAAATGCTAAAAATAGGAGGAATTTTTATATGAAAGGAATCACAATAAATAGTAAAAGGTAATGTATGACATTTTATTCGCATACAAAAATTACTCTAAAAGCATCTGTTTCAAATTAGTTAAAATCAGTTTTTAGCTAAATTAGTGATATTGTTCATAAAAAATAGGCTGCATCAGTCTCACTACTGTTCATCGTCAATATACGAGTGCTACAGTACCTCGCTATAACAAGCGAAGTGTTACAGTACCTCGCTACAACAAGCGAGGTATTGTTCTTCGCTAGTTGTGTATTACCGGACTTCTGCCCAAAAGTCTGGCCGGATATCTGGCCGGTCAACCGGTCAACGGCAAATTTTTTTTTTCCCCCTCCAGTTTTACCTTTTGTAAAATATAAGAATTGTTTAGTTTATAACTCATCAATTTAATTATAAAAAATAATAATAATAAATAAAATTAAATTAAAATAAAAAGATTGATGCAGTGACTAGCTAAAATGAAAAAAATAACTTTTTAAATTATAATTTAACTAAAATTTTAAAAACCCTGATACTTTGCTCTAATAGACGAACGAACGTCGGATGCCCAGCGACCAAACATATCCCAAGTAGGCCAGGCGAGGGAAGCCGCCGTCAAACTAATATAAATAGATCCAGCGCCATGAATTCATCTTCTAAAAGCTCTCTTCGTTTTAGTTAGTACTGAAGATGGGAAAGAAGCCTGTTAAGTACTGTGTGGTAATCTCTCTCCTCACTATCATACGCTCATTTTGATTTTGTGCGTTTCGTTGTTGTTTTTGTGTGACTCACTGATTCGAGTTGTGAGATTAGGTTGACGCGTTCACTGACTCGCCGTTCAAGGGAAACCCAGCGGCGGTATGTTTGTTGGAGGAGGAGGAGAGAGACGAGGAGTGGTTGCAAGCAGTTGCTAGTGAGTTCAACGTTTCCCAGACCGGTTACTTGACTCGGATCACTGAGTCCGAGTCGGAGACTCAAGACTCATCCAACTCAACTACAAGCCCTCGGTTCCACCTCCGATGGTTCACTCCAGTTGCCGAGGTCAGTGGAACATTGAAAAAACTGAACTGTTTCTTTTCTGATTTGATCCGTTTGGTTGCTGAGAATATCAGGAAAAAAGCAAAGGAAAACGTAACGCTGAATATTTTAATTTGGCAACTTAAATTACTTGTAATTTGATTGATTGATATTTTAGTCAAATTGAGAGTCGTGTTTGAATAGCTAAGTTCATGGGAGTGGGTAATTTAATCTGGGCATGGAATTTATGGCTTCTTGCAGGTTAAACTTTGTGGTCATGCAACCTTGGCAGCTGCACACTTTCTATTCACTTCTGGTTTGGTAAATTCTGATAAAATTGAGTTTCTGACACTATCGGGAGTTTTGACTGCTAAAAGAGTTCCAGAAGCCCAAAAAACTGGCAAATTGGAAGATTGCTTTTTAATTGAGTTGGATTTTCCAGTAGTTCCACTTACCGAATTTGACTCTGCTGAGGTTCCATCAATTTCTAAAGCATTGAGCGATGCTTCTGTGATTGAATTAAAGAAGACAACTACTGCAGAAGACCTCTTTGTATGCATTCTTTGTTTATTTATTGTTATTCATAATTCTGCAACTTTGTATTTTTTGAAGTAAATGGTTGAAAGGGCATCTAAGAAAAAAAAACTATAAACGAAAGAGTGATTGCTCCATTTTAAAATTAAATCGTGGGATGATTTGATTTCGAATTTGGGTGCATCCTCAAACTTTCATGGCAGTATCTCAAAGAGGGAAGTTAACCTGAACTGATATATGGATATTCATTTTGCACTTGCATTTTGGCAGGTGGTGCTCCCATCGGGAAAGGCTGTTGCAGATCTACAGCCCAAATTTGATGAAATACAACGATGTCCTGGAAGGGGATTAATTATTACAGCGCTTGCTCCCACCGGATCTGGGTTTGACTTTTTTAGCCGCTTCTTCTGTCCAAAATTAGGGATCAAAGAGGTAATATATTGGCATTTGGTTCCAACCCAAACTACCTCGTGATTTAAACCAGTTCCTTTCATATTTCTAGGTGTATTTTGATTAATTGGGAAAACATTGTTTATTATATGTAAAAGAACAATTCAGACATATTAACTAGTCATGATTTGAAATGAAATTGCCAACACAAAAATGACACAAGACTACATTTTTCCTTGCGGTGTACATTGTCTTAAGTGTCAGATTTTCTACTATAGCACTATAAGAAAAGCTTCATATCTTGACTGTTTGGTATCAATCTCTATTTCCTGAAATGTTTTGAGAGATATTGCATGACATATTTTTGGCATAATCCTCCTCTGCCGGATTACTAATTGTGATGCTCAAAATATAAAGAACTTACATTCAACAGTTTCCCCCATATGTCACTTGCTGTTATTTTTTAGGATCCTGTTTGTGGGAGTGCACATTGTGCCTTAGCAGCCTATTGGTCTAAAAAGCTGGGGAAATGTGATTTTGTTGCATATCAGGTAAAATCTCTCTCTCTCACAGTTGTGCGCAGGCGCATCACTTGCTTTTTTTTTGCCCATTCATTAATTATCTTGTTTATTTGACGTAGGCATCACCTAGAGGTGGCATTCTAAACCTCCATTTAGACGAACAGAGCCAGAGAGTATTACTTCGGGGGAAAGCCATCACTGTAATGGAAGGTTCTCTTTTGGTTTAATTAGGAATTACCCCATCTTTGCATGTATTAAGTAATTGAAATAAAAGGCTGTTAATGTATGGAAGCAGGCTGTTAATGTGTGGAAGGCTTGGTTTGAGTTCTGAACGCTTCCAAGTTGACTTTACTCATCGTACTAGACATCTTCTTAAAATTACATTTGGCCCTATTTGAAATAAATGTACCGGATTATTCCCTTTGTATGTCTGCTAAGAATTTCATTCAGTATATATTTCTGCTATGGGAATTCTTTTTATTGTTACCACTGACTAATAGAACACAACCTGTGTAGCTAATGCGAATTACTAAATTAAGATCTTTAAAACAATTCCCGAAATCACATAAGATGTTTTTCTTTTAATTGTTTGATTGTATCTTCAACTCACTCTTCATTAATGTGATTTGGAAATAGGAAATATAATCTTTATTTTTTATTGTTTCGCAGTACTGGGATCTATAGCAACAATGGCAGCACCAGCAGTCTGATGTCCCTGTCTTGTGTTAAGTTAATTAATCGTGATTATATTGTGATTATGTGATTAATTTGAATTTGGGTGTTAATTGCATAATTAAGGCCTTGTTTGGCAAGTTAACATTTTAGCTAAAAAGTCAAAAAGTTACTAAAAATTATAATCTATACTAAAAAGTCAAAGATTTCATTTTCTCTCTACTTTTTGTACATTTGTTCGTAAAAAGTTAAAAAGTCACCCCAAACATACTAGTTTTTTTTACCTCATATGTTAGCCAAAAAATCAAAAAGTTACTAAAATAACAAGTTCCCAAACGAGGCCTAAGTGTGATTTTGGCCTTATATTTATTCACAGTAGAAAAATCTATTCACCTTACTATTGTAAACTGAAAATTGAAGACTTTATCGGTTATAGAAACTGAAATTGACTATGCCATTGTAATTAGCGTAATTTTTAGAGCCTATGGTGAAATTTAATTGAAAACTGATTCGAAACGAATTAATTAGTTTAAACTGATTGAATTAAGCATCATTACTTAGCCCTAATCAAATTTGATTAGGCAAGCCTATATAAGTGGCCTATTTACACTTATGAGCATTGTTTTTGAGCTTATTTCTCTCCTTTGGCTGAGAT
Organism: Camellia sinensis; assembly: GCF_055761805.1. Classification (NCBI taxonomy): domain Eukaryota; kingdom Viridiplantae; phylum Streptophyta; class Magnoliopsida; order Ericales; family Theaceae; genus Camellia; species Camellia sinensis. The sequence continues at coordinate 31,839,157 of NC_138974.1, forward strand.
TACTAGAGAGAGAGAGAGAGAGAGAGAGAGAGAGAGAGAGAGAGAGAGAGAGAGAGAGAGAGAGAGAGAGAGAGAGAGAGAGAGAGAGAGAGAGAGAGAGAGAGAGAGAGAGAGAGAGAGAGAGAGTGAGTGAGTGAGGGCAATTGGAAAATTGAGCCAGAAATTTGAAGATTGTAAAGATTAATTCAAGAACTAGCTAGAATTTGGAAGATTGGAGTTCATAGGTGAGTAATTGGATATGAATTCATGAGTTTGAATTTGTAATTTTCTGAATTCAAGCTAAGTGGTAATCAAGAACAAGAATTAACATGAATATGAAGAATTTGAAGTCTATATGCACATGCATGTATAGAATTGCCATGATTTTACATACTCAAGCATGAATCATGTTGAACATAAAGAATTGAGCACCAAATTTCACATGCATGCATAATTTTGTGTAGCTTCATGATTTTGAACGCCACTTGCACCATTTAAAATGAAATTGAAGTCAATATTTCACATGCATGCAAGATTCATGCAAGTAAGGAGTTTGATTATTTGAGTTTTGAAATTGGCAAGAAGAATTTGAAATGGTTTGAGAGATGAACTATGATTTTGGACAACTGGTTTCAAATTACCTATATTCTTATGTTATACAATGTCTTTCCATGCCTTTGGTATCAAAAACATGAGTTTTGGGCCTTTGAACGTGGGGTTGGAAGACATGCATCACATACACGCACGCTTATTACAACAGTTGTGCCCTCTCGACGGAGGGTCCAAATAATAAGCTAAGCTAACTAGCTAACCTAAACTAATTAAACTAATTATTACAAAACAAAACTAATAACTAGCTACAACTAATTATTACAAAACAACCTAATTAGCTAACTACACTAGCTAATTAAACATTACAGCATAAATCAATTAGCTAAACAAGTTAACTAATGAAGTACAAAACCAAAGTATAAGCTAGCTAAGCAAAGCAGTAAAAAGGAGCCTCGGGGCGAGAAGTGCATGCATGCTCGGTCGCCTCGTTCGGAAATCCATCACTACGCCCCAACTTGCCTCTGTTTGCATTTGATTTCAGAACACTACACAAACCTCCGGATAGCTTTTGCACCAACATGGGAACCTCCAGGAGGGCTACCGACCACTTAATGGTGTTGTAGACCACCTGTAGACCACTTACATATGCTGCAAACCAGAAAAAGTGGTCGGCCAGCTACTTTTTCTGGTCTGCCGACCAGAAAATTCTGCCACACTCCAGTTTGCTGCAATAGAGAACAAGAAGGGGCACGACAGTGTATTTGCAAGGAATGTGTGCACAACCACCTTCCCTATCATTTCTTAAGCTCAAGGGAGTGCGGTACTCGACTCTCGGGCCACCAACCAAGCATCGTAATGCATGATGGCCGAGAAGCCAAGTTTGCACAATTCAATACCAATGAATGCACAAAAGACAAATAAGAGCCTTAATCTCTATCATGCTTAATCAAGAGCGTCGGCGACCGAGAAATGAGGCACGTTTCATCACTTCAAGTATGAAACGTCCCTCGTTTCTCGTGTTTGGATTAACACTCTATCCAAACACAATGCGACACTACAACATTCCAAACATAATGCAATGCAGCATGAGCATGCAAGCGTAATGCAATGCAACAACATTCCAAACATAATGCAATGCAACATGAGCATGCAAGCATAATGCAATGCAACAACATTCCAAACAAGTTAATGTAGCATGCACAAGGTTCCATCATGTGAACAATGCATGCATGGCAAGCTTAGAAGCTTAAGCTTAAGGCACCAAAGCTAAGACAGAGCATCTCATAAGAGGCATGCAAAACAATGCTCAATGGACTTAAACCGAATGTGGACAGACCTAAATCATGCCAAAACAGTGGCCAAAACACCAAGACTTAAGCACAAAAGGGCCAAGAACACATGCTCATGTGATGGCTCATCAACTAAGCATAAGAGCACAACTCTCAAACATGCTTAAAAAGTGACAAACATGGGAGTGTGACAACACTATATGCTCTGAAATCATGTATGAAATGATGCCAAATCATCCAAATAGCTCAAGTATAGCATGCTAGGGTCCTTAAGCATTAAGGCTAGTGAAAGGGACTACACAAGAGGCATGCAATACATGGCACAAATGAATGAACCAGCCATGGACAGAGCTCAAATAGGTCAAAACAAAGACAAAAACATGCTGAGATGGGAGCTCAAAGGTCTAGGCATACATGCATACAAGTTAGGCCATAAACAAGGCAATAATGCATGACCCTGAAAGACACTCAAAGAGTGAAAGAAGTGGGAATATGGCAATGCTATATGCTCTGAAATAACATGTTAAATGATGCCAAATCATGCACATGTCACAAATGAACCATGCTAGGAGGCTCGAAGCTTGAAATTAGCATAGGCACTTGCACTATAGCTATACAAAACATGAACCATATGGCCAAGACAACCCAAAACAGTCCTAGAGCATGTCAAAATGAGGCTAAAACATGCATGGAGTGTAGCCAAAACAAGCTAGCATGAAGGGCATGGAGTATGCAAGGCCAATAAGGAAGGTTACACTACACCTACCAAAACCAAGCATGAGATGACTTTGCCAACAAAAATTAGAGTTATGGCATGTCAAAATAAGACCAAAAATACACTGACATGGTAGCCCAAAAGTTTAGGCAAGATGGCATTCATATTAGCTCATGTTCAAGGCATAAAGCACCAACCCTCCAAAGCATTGAAAGAGTGAAAGATGTGAGGACATGGCAATGAAACATGCTTTGAAATCACATATCAAATGATGCCAAATCATGAAAATAGCCTAAGCAATGCATGCTAGTGACTTGGAAACTCAAGGCTAGTGAGCTAGAATGCCTTATGGCTATACAAAGCAAGGCATGCATGACCAAAATAACATAAAACAGAGCTTAAGCATGGTAAAACATTAGTAAAAGCTTCCTAGAGTAGAGCCAAAAGCATGCTAGAATGATGGTCCAAAACATGATGCTTGTTAGGCTAGTGAGTGGAATTGCACAAGTGCAAGGAGCATGCAAGAGACTATCAAACCAACCTTAGACAGAGCTATAACATGCTGAAATAAGGTCTAATACATGCTAAGATGGAGCCAAAACATGCTAGAAAGACATGCTACTTTGATGAGCTACAAGTAGGATTACATTACACATACAAGAAGCATGCAAGGGGTGACCAAGACAACCAAAAACAGAGTCATGGCAGCTCTGAACTACATGCTCTTTTGATAAGCCATCAACACAAGCAAACAAGAGAAGAGGAGGGGGGACAACCCCCTCCTATTTAAGACCTCAAAACACACTTTCCACCACTAAAATTCCTTTGGAATTCAATGGTGAAGAGGCCAAATAAAGGTGATCACAAAGGCCTAAAGTGATGGCTCAAAAGCCTAGCAAACAAGGCATGCAAGGGAGTAGACCACCCCCAACACCAAAGAAGCCTTAAACAAACATTTTCAATACTAAAAAATGAAGCTTTTTACAGTTGAAAGTTAAGCCAAAAGAAGCATGAAAATAAGGCTAAGTACTTAAGCAAAACAAACATTTTCAATACTCAAGAGAGGATAGAGACTCACCCTTGAAGAAACACAGCAAATCAGCAACTTCTAAGGCAAAACCAAACTTTGTGCTTCAAACAAACCTCCAAAAACCTCAGCCCAAGAATGAAGGTATTTGAGTAGGTGTTTGTGTGCAAAAATGTGAAGAAACTACACTTTAAGGCACAAAACAAAAGAGAAATGAAGAAATATAGAGATAGATGATATGTATCACTCCAAGCAAATTTTCTGAACCTAAGACAAGAGGGAGGAGGTTCCCTTTTATAGAAAAACATGCATCAAGCTTGAATCAATCCCTCCATACACGTGCATGGAGGATGCTTTCTGTGCCCAATAGTTGGCATAACTGACATGGAAAATATCTGCATAAAGTGCAGGAAAGTTGCCGACCAGTTGAAGTGGTCAGCCAACTACTTCCACTGGTTGGCCGACAAGTAAAAGTGGTCTGCAGGGAGACCAACTGGTCGGCAAGGGGGAGGAGTGGTCTACACACAGAAAGCAAGATGGTGGCATGGCTGCCGACCACTTTTGGTGGTCCAAAGACCACCAAGACCAGTTGGCAGACCAGAAAACTGGGTGGCAAGGAAGAAAAGTGGTTTTCAGGGGGAGAAACTGGTCTACACCCCTTATTCCATCTTCCAAGCAAGGAAAACAAGGTTTGTGCCAAAAACAAACCAAAAAGGATGAAAGACAAAAGTCTGCGGGACAAGGCGCGCAGCCGGAATGCCCGAAAACTAGTCTACAAGCACAAAAAGTGGTCTACGAGGGAAAGGTGGTCTACGGCCATAAAAAGTGGTCCACAGACCTCTGTTGCCCTTTAGGTAAAGGCAACAAGGCATGGTCCAAAAATCAGGCCAAGAGGAGAACGTTAAGAGGTTCCAAGACAAGGCGTTCAGCCGAAGGCTCCGGAAATCGAAAACTAGTCTACAAGAGGGAAAAGTGGTCTACAGACCTCTCTCGCTCTCCAGGCAAGGTCAACGAGGCATGGTCCACGAACCAAGCCAAAACACAAAGAGTTCAGAGGCCCGGAGGCAAGGCACTCAGCCAAAAACTCCGGAAACTCGAAACGAGCACAAACATGAGCGATCATCGAGCGCTCAATCGATGACGTCTGAGTCATAAGGTCGGTCAAAAATGGGGTGTCTACAGTTGCTCTTCTTTGACAGAACTCGAAAGTCAAGAAGTGACGAGAGTGAATGTCAAAGCCCAGAGACGACCCATTTTTGACAAGGCCGAAGACTTAGACAAACAGGCAAGATAACAAAGAGATGCGCCCACAGGCAGGGGCAAGATGCAAATGACATACACAATGCAGAACATAACTTATGATCATGCAAAGAGAGCTGTGATGAAGCAATTATGAAAAATAAATGAAACATTTTAAACGAATGAAATGCGAAGGAATGCTACAGCAAACTCGTACATAAGCAAGTAAACACGAACCAAATTACATCTCATGTAGAAAGGATGTAAGAAAATTATACAATTCTCACTGCATCTCACGCGGAGAATGCTAAAAGCGACTATCGGGAACACCCAAAGTCTCAAATGGAACACCTCCTAACGTATCAAACGCGAAAGGAGAAAGGCATCCAAACGCGTGTCAGACGTGAGAGGAGAAAGGTACGTCCGAACGCATGCCAAACGTGAGTGGAGAAGGGTAACAGTCAAACTGAACCAGAACTTCTCTTGAACGAACCATACATACAATATCGTCTGGTTTCACCAACTTCAAATGAGCCGTACATACAATATCGTGCATGCATAAGAAAGAAACTCAACAAGTACAATATAGCATAAACACATGTTCAACGTTATATCAAGATACAATTCCAATACAAGATGAACGCGTGCACATGATGCCGATGGAAATATGCATAGCAATGCAAGTGAAAAGTGCACAGCAATGCTAGTGACAAGTGCATAACAATGCAAGTGAAGTGTGCATAACAATGCAGGTTGAGTGTGCATAACAATGCAAGTAAAACGGTGCATAACAATGCAACTCAAAGTGCGTGACAACGCAAGTGAAGAGGTGCATAACAATGCAAGTGAAAAGGTGCATAACAATGCAATCGAAGCGCGCATAACAATGCAAGCAAAACGTGCGTGACAAAGCAAGTGGAGAGAGTGCATAACAATGCAACCGAAACGTGCATAACAATACAAGTAAAACGTGCATAACAATGCGACGAGAGGGTGCATAACAATGCAACTGAAGCGCGCATAACAATGCAAGCCAAAATGTGCGTGACAACGCAAATGGAGAGGGTGCATAACAATGCAAGCAAAATGTGTGTGACAACGCAAATGAAGAGTGCATAATAATGCAAGTAAAACATGTATAACAATGCGACGAGTGCAGCTTCAATAGCCTGTTCGAAACAAAATGCCGAATAAGGAAATACAAGCCTTAACGCGACCGATTTAGCCGTAACCTCCGATTTACCTCTCAGAGGGGTCACAACGTACTTAAAAAGGATACACCTTGCTTTTGCCGAGTGATGATGAGTCGAAGTTCCCGCGGGAACATTTTAAGTCGAAAATAGTGAACTTTTCTTGCACTTTCTCGAGAGCCAAGGACTCCAACCAACACAAAAACACACAGGGAGGACAATGGGACCTTGGAGACCACCCAGGAGGGCTGCCGACCACCTAGACCAGCTGCAGACCACTTGTAGACTAGTTAAGTGGTCGGTCGGCTAGAAAAACTGGCCGGCCGACCAGTTTACACAACTTGGGGCAGTTTGGTCTTTCAAAAGGTCGACCCTTTAAGTATACAACTCCAAATCACTTTTTCTTACAAAAACAAGGCCGAAATACACTTCTCTTTATGCCTAGGCACTTTTCCCTCTTAGATCCACACTTTATACGCGTATTCCAACGCCCCCGCGAAGTTGATTCGCGAAAAACTTTCGATTCTCTTCGTTTTGAACCGATCAAAATTTGTTTTCGGAGCTTCTTTCTCCATTTTCACCATTTGAGGTATGTTTCTTTCGAAGTTTAGCACCTTTTCCTGGACTTTGACTTTCTTTGACTTTTTTCTCTTCCCGAGAGTTGACTTTTGTTGACTTTTTGCAATTTTGGCTTAGTTTTGCTCATTTTGCGCCTTCTTTTCAGATGGCTCACCACATGCCACATGATAGGGGTTCTCCGCGAGTAGAGGACGAGCCTGACATCATGCTATTGCCGCCCAGGATTCAGCCTTTCGACCTGGAGAGGTACCACCCTCAGGAGCACATCTTACCCCCGAGCACCTTTCATCATTTCACAGATTTCGCGCGACGAGCACCCACAGACTTGCTACTACGGGAGCCGGAGTCTCACTTGTCTCATCACGCGTGCGAGGTGCGTACTTCACTTTTACATTTTCTACGATGTATTTTGCATTTCTTGCACACTTCATGCTTTCGCTATGTATTATATATGTTCGTTCTGAACACATTTACATACACAGCGCTTCTGCTCGTTCTGAACATAACTCATAACACAGCATCCTGTTCATTTGGCACACAGCTCATACATAACACTCTGCTCACTTGGCACACAGCTCACAACACAGCATTCTATTCATTTGGCACACAGCTCATACACAACACTCTGTTAATTTGGCACGCAGCTCATAACACAGTATTCTATTCATTTGGCACGCAGCTCACAACACAGTATTCTGTTCATTTGGCACGCGGCTCATAACATAACACTCTGTTCATTTGGCTTGCAGCTCACAACACAACACTTTGTTCATTTGGCACACAGCTCACAACACAGTATTCTGTTCATTTGGCACACAGCTCATAACACAACACTCTGTTCATTTGGCACGCAGCTCACAACACAGTATTCTGTTCATTTGGCACACAGCTCACAACACAACACTCTGTTAATTTGGCACGCAGCTCACAACACAGTATTCTGTTCATTTGGCACGCAGCTCATAACACTGTTAATTTGAAACTGAATACATCTATTCATTCTGAACACAAGTATCTTCCCATTTCACTCGGGGATATGGGTCGATCATCGCAATGGAGTGGTATATGGAGCTTCCAGATGCTGTTCGACATATCGTTGATGAGGCAGGGTTTGTGTAGACCGCCCGAGAACTCCCGGCTCCGCGCGCGAGGGCATGAATTGTCTTGTTCTTAGCTACTACAGTTCAGACTTGATATCACGGTTTTGAATCTAATCTCACAAAGTGCAATGTGAGACCGATAAATCACCAAAGAGTCAAAATTCGGTAAATTGTTTTGGAAAATTGATTTTAATAAAGAAGTGTCAAACATGGAATGCTTTGCTAGATACAGAGTCGCCACCTAAATATTTTATTTTAGGGGAATTTAGGAAACCTTGACTCGTGCCTAAGGCCACGTGTCCGTCATCACCAAAGTTGCCTCGGCTCGAGAACTTGGGTACGAGAGGGGAAGGTCATGCAATGAGCACCCCCGCTCGCCTGATCAAAGATCGGCCTTTACTAACATGATATTTTGTTTTTGAAAACACATGTGTTCTTATTCCGGTTATTTAATATATCATTACTACGTGATGCGCACAGCATACAAGTATAGACTAGATCGTCTAAGTTGGAACAAAACATTGCATGTTCGTTTGTGAAAATGATTTAAAGTTTGCTACTCGCAAGTAAGCTAAGTCGTAGATTTTGATAAATTATTTCAATTCAAGCAATCCAACCTTCACCCACAGGCATTCAAGCAGTTATATTAGTTAAGAAATTAGCCTCATGGTAAGCATGCTAACATGGCAACATACACATCTCATGCAATATGCTAAAGCATAAACACTCACAATGTACCCTGAGCCAAAACAGAGAACTAGTTAGAAATCATGCGTGATCCTAGTTCATGTTAAGATGGCTAATGCAACGCATGCAAAATGTAACTAAAATAGGCTCGGTTATTCTAAGATGTCATATGAAATGTAACTTGATAACATGTTGTTGAACACGTAGTCAAGTAAATGTATTGAAATACAATGCAATTAGTATGATGCGCCGAGCCCGGTGCATGCAATACAGATGAATGGTTGCACGCATGCGAAGCATAAGGACACTAATGAAAACATGCCCTAAAACTAACCATCAAAAGCAGGTAAGTAAAAGGAAGAAAGAAATAGGGGTTGAAAGACATACATCACACACACGCACGCTTATTACAATAGTTGGCCCTCTCGACGGAGAGTCCGAATAATGAGCTAACTAGCTAATCTAAGCTAATCAAACTAATTATTACATGACAAAACTAAGCTAATTAACTAACAAGTTAACTAACTAGTTATTACAACACAAATAAGCAGCTAAACGCATTAACTACCTAAATACAGAACCAAACCATAAACTAGCTAGGGAAAGGAGTAAAGAGAGGTCCTCGGGAAGAGAAGTGCATGCATGCCCAGTCGCCCCGTTCGGAAATCCGTCGCGATGCCCCAACTTGCCTCTGTTTGCAATTGTTCTCAGAACCTTGCACAAAGCTCCAGAAAGCTTCTAACTCACCTTGGGAACCCTCAGGAGCATGGCCGACCAGTTGTTGATGTTGTAGACCACCTGCCGACCACTTGTCATTGCTACAGACCAGAAAAAGTGGTCGGCCAGCTAGTTTTTCTGGTTGGCTGACCAATTGTTGCTGCACTTCTCTAGTTTGTTGCAACGGAGAGCAAGAAAGGGCATGGCAATGTATTTGCAAGGTATGTGTGCACAACCACCCTCCCTATCATTTCATAAGCTCAAGGGAGTGTGGTTCTCGACTCTCGGGCCACCAATCACGCATCTCAATGCATGATGGCCGAGGAGCCAAATTGCACAATTCAATATGAAATGAATGCACACATAAACACATAAGGCCTTATCCTCTATCATGCATGATCAAGAGCGTCGGCAACCAAGAAATGAGGCACGTTTCATCACTTCGAGTATGAAACGTCCCTCGTTTCTCGTGTTTGGACTAACACCCTATCCAAACACAATTCAAGCAACAACATGGCATACACAATGCAATGTAACATGGCATACACAGTGCAATCAACAACATGGCACACACAATGCAAAGAACAACATGGCATACTCAATGCAACGTAACATGGCATACACAATGCAAAGAACATGGCATATACAATGCAATGAACAACATGGCATACTCAATGCAATGTAACATAAGCATGCAAACAACATGCAAACAAACATGCTAAATGGACTTAAACCGAATGTGGATAGACCTCAGCCATGCCCAAAACAGTGGCCATGATGCTAAGAAAAGAAGGCACGAAAGCATATACAAGCATGCACATGGATTGGCCTATCAACTAGGCCTAAGAGCACAACCCTCAAGAGTGCTCAAAGAGTGATAAACATGGGGGTGTAATAACACTATAAGCTCTGAAATAAGGTATGAAATGATGCCAAATCATTCAAACAACATAAGCAAGGCATGCAAGAGTCCTTAAGGCATAAGGCTACTAAGGAGGACTACTCTAGAGACATGCAATACATGGCACAAATGCATGAACCAGCCACAAACAGAGCTCAACTAGGTCAAAACAAAGACCAAACCATGCTAAGATGGGAGCTCAAGGACCTAGGCAAGATGGCATACATGCTAGGCCACAAACAAGGCAACAATGCATAACACTCAAAGGCACTTAAAGAGTGAAAGAAGGAAGAACATGGAAATTCTATATGCTCTGAAATGTCATGTTAAATGATGCCAAATCATCCAAATAACACAAATAAAGCATGCTATGGTGCTCAAAACTCAAAGCTAGCAAGGCCAATTGCACTACAGTTATGCAAAACATGAAGCACATGGCTAAGGCAATCCAAAATAGTCCTAGAACATGCCAAAATGAGTCTAAAACATGAATGGAAGGAAGCCAAAATAAGCTAGCATGGTGAGCATGAAGCATGAAATATGCAAGGCCAAAATGGAGGATTACACTACACCTACCAAGACCAAGCATGAGATGGCTTCGCCAACAAAAATCAGAGTTATATCATGGCAAAATAATCCCAAAAACATACTGAAATGATAGCTCGCAAGCTTAGGCATGAAGGCATACACAATGGCTCATGTTTAAGGCATAAAACACCAACTCTCCAAAGTATTGAAAGAGTGACAAAAGTGAGTGTATGACCACACTACATGTACTGAAATCACATTTCCAATGATGCCAAATCATGAAAATAGTCCAAGTAATGCATGCTAATGGACTTAATACGCAAAGCTAGTGAGCTAGATTGAACCATGGCTATACAAAGTAATGCATGCATGACCAAAACAACACAAATCAGAGCTTAAGCATGCTAAAACATGACCAAAAGCTTGCTGAAGTTAAGCTAAAATCATGCTAGAATGATGGTCAAAAGCATCATACACATTAGGCTAGTTTGTGGGATTGCAGTACAAGTGCATGGAGCACGCATGGGGCTATCAAACCAAACCTTAACAGAGGTATATCATGGCAAAACAACACCAAGAACATGCTGAGATGGACTCAAAACAAGCTAGAAAGACATGCTACTTCATGAAGCTCACAAAGCTAGTTTGTGAGAAATACACTACAAGTGTATAAGGCATGCATGAGGTGACAAAACCAAGTCAAAACAGTGGTATGCCATGCTGAAATAAGGCCTAAAATAGGCTGAGATGTGGCCAACACAAGCTTAACAAATATGCTCAAACATGAGGCCAATGAAGCAAGCACACAAGACATAAGGAGAGGGGATGACCCTCTCCTATTTGGGACCTCAAAACACCATTTTCACCACTGAAATTCCTCTGGAATTCAGTGGTAGAAAGGTCATATAAAGGCTAAAACAAAAGCCTAAAGGGATGACTCAAAACAAGGCCTAACAAGGCCTAAGTGGGGGTAGACTACTCCCAACACAAAAGAGACCTTAAACAAGCATGCAAAATCATAACTTTTTGTAGTTTAAAGTTAAGCCTAAAACAACATGCAAGTAGGGCCAAAAGCTTAAGCAAAAATAAGGGTTTAAAAGGCTAGAAGCTCACTCTTGTAGAACAACTCTAGAGCAACAACTCCAGCACCTTTTTTCTGACCAAAACCAATCCAAAAAATTCAAAAACAACTTCAAAAGACCTCAGCTCCAAGAGTATGGTGTTTCACTATGTGTTTGTGTGTTAAAGTGTGATAAAAAGGCACTTTCAAGCACAAAAATGAAGAAAAAGAGCAATATAGAGACAAAGGTGTATATATATCTCTCAAGCACCAAAATCTGAACTTGGAGAAGGGAGGGAGGGCCTCCCTCTTATAGAAAATCAAGCAAGAAGCTTGTTGAACACACTTTCTATAAGCAAGAAGCTTGTTGAACACACTTGAGGCTCTAAGCCATGTGTATGGAGGATGACTTCTGTGCCTTCCAGCTGTCGCAGCTGGCAAGAAAAGATCTCTAAAAAGGTGCTGGAAAGCTTCAGCCAGCTACTTACACTGGTCAGCCGACCAGTGGAAGTGGTCGGCCAGGGAAAAAAATGGTCGGCCATAGGGGGAAGATGGTCTGCAGCATGAAAGCATGGCAGTGGTGTGGTGGCTGACCACTATTGGTGGTCCAAAGACCAAGAAACCAGTTAGCCGACTAGAAAACTGGCTGGCAGGAAGGAAAGTGGTCTCCAAGGGAAAAAAATGGTCTCCCACCCTTATACCACCCTCCAAGCAAGGAAAACAAGGTTTGAACCAAAAACAAACCAAAAAGGATGCAAGACGAAAGTTCGGGAGGCAAGGCGAACAGCCAGAAGCCTTAAAAACTAGTCTACTGGCACAAAAAGTGGTCTATGACCACAAAAAGTGGTCTCCCGGACCACAGTGTCCCTCTAGGCAGAGGCAACAAGGCATGGTTCAAAAACCAAGCCAAACGGAGAACGTTAAGCGGTCCCGAGACAAGGCACGCGACTGAAGACTCCGAAAATCAAAAATTAGAAACTAGTCTCCAAGCAGGAAAAGTGGTCTATGACCACAAAAAGGTGGTCCATAGACCACTCTCCCCCTCCGGGGAAGGGAAACAAGGCTTGGTTCACAAACCGAGCCAAAGCACAAAGAGTTCAGAGGCCCGGAGGCAAGGCCCTCAGCCAAAAACTCTGGAAACTCGAAACGAGCTCAAACATGCACGATCACCAAGCACTCAATCGATGACGTCTAAGTCTTAAGGTTAGTCGAAAATGCGGTGTCTACAGTTTGGCCCATTGTGTATAGGGTTGTCGCGTCTTCAGGCGAGTAGGACCCTCCTGGGTGCACTTGTAGAAAGATGGTGGGACACCACCAACTCCTTTCATTTCTTTGCTACTGGGGACATGATGATGACCCCGTACAACTTTTCGATGCTGACGGGCCTTGACGTGGGAGGTCGGCCGATCCCATATGACTTCGATATGGGTGAGTGAGAGGCAGCCTGGACTTACCTTCTCGGAGCTCATCTGACAACCTATAGATCATCATGCATGGTCAGGTACACCTGGTTTACAGAGCAGTATAGGGGGACTATGCCCGAGACCATTGAGGCCATAGAGCAGTATGCCCGAGGATTTTTGATGTTCCTTCTCGGGACCACACTATTCTCCGACAGGGGGAACACTGTCGAGCTATATCTTCGTAGTGCTCTGGTAGACCTATCACAGGTCCGACACTTTGATTGGGGCGGCGCTGGCCTTGCTACCCTTTACTATTACATGAGCGCGACCTCCCGCGGGCGCAAGGGCATAGTAGGTGGCTACTGGAGAGCCTGGGAGGTACATTCTGCCCTCTTGATTTACATTTCTGCTTTCATTATCTGTACACTACACACTGCACATTGCACACATTACATTCTATACTCTGCATTCTGCACTCAACATTCTGCATTTTCTGTATATTCTGTATTCTCATTACGACTGTCTTGCCTTCACAACTGTGGGTTTGCGCCTACTTCCCGACGCTCGCCCCTAATCCGGAGGTCGAGGCACCACTCGATGTGCATACTCGCGCAGATTCGAGGGTCAGTGCCGGCCTAGGCCCTGGGAGACATTGCCATATCTCTGGTAGTATTTTGACACCGTACGGGCGACAGAGGTAAACCAAAACTCTCAATTCTTCATGCTTTCAGCTTTCATTCATCTTGCATATTTATGACAACTGATCAATTCATGCACTTGATATCCGCAGATCACTTGGCAGCCTTGGATAGTCATGCCAAGGTATTCTCGGTTCCAGTTTGCTGGGGCATGGGGCGCCTCCCGGTACAGGATTTTGTTTGAGGGACCAGTCAGCAGAGCCTGGTTTCTTGGGGAGCGCTTCATGGGCCAGACGATGGGTAATCCCGCTCAGGAGATCCCTTCACTGCCTCCACTGGACATGCGGTCCACAGAGAGTCTCACTTCCCAGGAGGTTGACGACCTCATGCAGGGTGCCGATGCAGTTCTTTTCCTCGAGGAGGGGGAGTACACGATGTACCTCCATACATACCTGATGCCTCCACTGATAGGTGTCCGTACCCCCATGAGGAGAGTTGCTGACATCCCTTCGTCAAGCCGCGCCCGAGCTGCAGACATTCCTTTGACTAGCAGGGCCAGCACATCGAGGGCTAGGAGTAGGGGGATGCCCCCTGCTTGGCAGTGTGCTGGGTGGCCAGATCCTCCAACCGAGCTGACAAGCTGGCGGTATGGGACACCTTACCAGATTCCACTAGAGGCTCCATTGCCAGATCATCGATATGTCAGTGACCCTGACTCACCATCGGTATGCTCCACAGTTTTCATTTATCATTCAGATAGTTAGACATTCATTCATTCACTGATGACTTGAACTTGTATCTGCAGCCTCCCAGAGAATATATTGAGGGGTTGCTCGAGGTGGTGACCTCACTTGAGTTTATGGTTTTGCGGAGGGAGACGATGCTGCACGCCCACAGCATCCCGGTACTTTTCGGTTTCCTTGCATTTATCATACTTCTGATGATATATCAAAACTAAATATTTCACTACATATGTAGAGCACATCTGACACATCACATTCACATACTATATCTGCATGCACACCTTCTATGCATCATTCTTGCATCTACATCTGATATACATACTCTGGATGATGTATTCAAACTGCCTTTTTCAGGTCACACCGCTACAGCCTAGGCCATCCAGGCCTTCTCGAGCAGGGAGAGGGATCTCGACGCGCGGCCGAGGGAGGCGTCGAGCGCTTGCCAGATGCGATGACGAGTCCAGTGAGGAGGAAGAGTCAGCACACCCTCAGTCAGAGACATTTGCGGGAAAAAATGATGACACCGGTTCTGGTTCTGAGGGCGGAGGTGACGCCGAGGAGGATTTCTAGGATAGCGGCTCCTATTCAGATGGTGGTGCCGGCAGCGGTGGTGCAGAGGCTGCTCAGCCGAAGAGGGTGAAGAGGGCCTCTCGATCTTGAGCGAGATAGCACCAACGCAGCTACTTTTGCTTTGTTTTCTTTTTACTAGTAGTTGTAGCTCATTGTACAACGTTAGGCAGTTTTATTTTCCTTAAAACTTGTACCCTGTCGTAAAATGTTGTAAAAAGAAACCATGATGGAATGAAAACAACTTTTTGTTCAAAAAGTGTTGTATTTGTATTCTAAGCATCACATCGCATCATTTTGCACAAAAATGAGATTGATAGAAATTGAACACTCATGTATTGCCAAGTCAGGTAGTGAACCAACGTAACAAACAAAACAACTTAAAACAAAAACAATTCGTTAAACGAATTACAACAACTCGATAAGCAAATGAGCAACAACTCGATACACACATTGTAACAACTTGATAACAAAAGTGCAACAACTTGATAACAAAAGTACAACAACTTAATAACCAAAGAGTAACAACTCGGTAAGCAAAACTTAACAACTCGATAAGCAAATGCATATTGGACAAACAACGCGACTGGACGCATCCGAAACAGAAGTAAACTCAGACCTTCAGCACTCTCAGCACATAGGAAGGCTAGGGACCCCCTGCTGGAGACAAGGAACAGCTGCAAACCACTTTTTTGCCCATGGCCGACCACCAAAAGGGTTTGCCGACCACTTTTTTGGTCTGCAGACCAGAAAATGTAGCTGGTCGACCAGAAAAAGTGGCTAGTTGACCACAAAAAGTGGTTGGCCGACCAGTTAGTCTGGGGACCTCCAGATTTTGGCCACCTGTCTTCTAAACAGTACCTTATCCTCCATAAAGGTTCCAGTTTCGTGGTTCCCTCATTCTAACTCAGTTTTGCACCAAATGGAGGCATTTCTTGTCCAAAATCTCACAAATTGGATCGCCAACTTGGATGGCTCAGAAAAGCTGAATTTTCGGGGCTTCGGCATAAATGCACTATTCACGCTAAGCCACACCCCGCTGCGTTTTCCGTTCCTTCATGCCGTGGCAAGGTGTTGGAATCCGATTACGCACGTCTTTAGCTTTGGCGGGCAAGAGATATGCCCCACTTTCGAAGACTTCCAAGCTTTGATGGAATCTTAGCGCGATGAAGAAATTTTGCCCCAATTCCGCTTTGGCCACGTCCAAGCCCTAGGACGGATGTGCGGGCTCACTTTGCATGACGCTCGGTCTTTGATCTGCGATGGAGAACTGGACATTCTGAGCTTGATTCGTCATTTTTCTGATGCCGGTGACTGCAGCGATCGTGACTAGCAGGGTTTTCAGCGACATGCGCTTTGCTTGTGCATGTTGTCTCATTTCTTCCTTGCCCCAGGCTCCGGAGGATCTAGCGTCCGTTTGATTAAGGTTGCCCAAGGCTTAAAAGAGGGCAAGAGCTGCATCGCTATGACACTAGCTGAGACATTGATGGGTTTGGATGCTTTCCATCGCCGGGAGACGACTAGATTCGCGGGGAGTCCACTACTGCTACAGGTAATGTTTCTCACCCTATCTCCCATATATTTCTCACATCACTTGGTCCTCAGGCTCGATTTTTCTCTCTCAAAACCCATTTCTCACTTTTCTCTCCACGTACACCTCTCTATTCTTTAATCTCTCATTTTTCATCCCTCTCCAGATATGGTTGATGGATAAGTTGAAGGTTGTGGACTCATGCCCAGCATATTCAGCACGCAGCTATTTCTTCCGGCGACGTCTAGTCGATACCCCAGATAAGGGATGATGGTGCGAATGGATGCGCAGTCTATCCGCAGATCGCATTACTTGGCGCTGCCCCTGGCTCAATTTGCTGGCGATGAGCTACAGCATGACTCACCAACCCGGGATTCAGTTGATCGGCCTGACACACTGTGTCCTTTATTTCTCATTCCCATTCTGATTCCAGCGCCAGTTCGGACATGATCAGACTTGTCTGGAAGAAAGGATAGAATACCCTGCTGCATTTCCAATCTAAGGCGCACAGCTAGCTCGGTATGCGACAGCATGGAGGACGAGAGAGCTCCTAGCCCCCGCTCCCACTTTCAGTTGCACCCTTTCTGATGAGTGCATAGCTTGGCTTGATGAAAAGGCGTAGGTTGGGCCTACTTTGGCATCAGAAGCTTCCACAAGCTCTGGAAGGGGGCGCAGGAACACCTGACTATGCCCCGAATTTATTGCTTTATCAGTACTTTCAAGTTTTCTTTATGAATGTAATAAAAAGCAACTTCAATTTGTATTCAAGAGTAGGAGAACTCTGTACTAAAATTAATATAATTGAAGGTTGTGGGTACTGAAAATTTTCCATTTGGTCCAAAAATGGTCTAAGTTGTAAAAAAATTAATTTGAGCAAAATCAACTTTTATTAAAACTTTTCAAAACTATTTTCGATATGGATCACAACTGGACACGCCCGAGATCTATCACTGAGATGTACAACCCCGGATCCAGCAACTGGAAAGTTGCCCCTAGTCTGAATAGCACTGTACTGGAGATCACAACCGAGCTTTTGAATGCAGCATAGACAAAGAGGACCAACATGATCACATGGACAAAGTTGATTTGGAAGTGTTTATGGCTGGACTTCAGAATGAAGTTGCCTACGTATCCTAAAGATGGGAATCAAGCACTACGTAGTTCGGCTCAGGTTCACTCGTGTATTAACACTCTCCTTTTGCGCTCTAACTTTTGCCAAGGCTGCCCTTTCTGAGTTTTCAACCTTACAAGCTTAGTTTTTATTGTTTCAAAATTTTCATGCTCTAACTTTTGCCTAGGTCGCCCTTTCGGGTTTTCAGCCTAGCGAGCTACTCAGGGATAGTATTTCTTCAACTTGTCCATGTTGATCGGCTGGGAGAACTCTAGGCCATCTAGGTCCATCAGAACGACAGCTCCGCCCGACCAGATAGACTTGATGATGTAAGGACCAGTCTAATTGGGTCTGAACTTGCCCCTAGGGTCGTGGATGGGAGCCCAGTTGTCTTTGAGCACTAGATCCCCCTCTTTCAAATTCCTGGACTTAACCTTCTTGTTGAAAGCCCTGAAAATTCTTCGTTGATAACCCTGGACATGATACAGTGCTTTCAACCTCCTTTCATCAAAGAGAATGAGTTCTTCGAACCTGCTTTGCTGCCAATCTGCCTCAGTTATCTGACACTCAGCCAATACCCGTAATGACGGAACCTCAACTTCGATAGGCAGAACAACCTCCATCCCATAAACCAAGGAATACGGAGTTGATTCAGTAGAAGTTTGAATTGAAGTCTTGTTGCCCCAAAGAGCAAATGGCAGCTTATCTGGCCAGTCCCTGTAGGTTTCCACCATTTTCTGCAGAATGTGCTTGATGTTCTTGTTGGGGGCCTCAACTGCTCCGTTGGTTTGCGGCCGATATGTAGATGACTTATGAAAAGCCACGTTGTACTTCTCTTACAAGTCGATCACCTCCTTCTTGAAGTGGGAACCATTATCCAAAATAATCTCATTCAGGACCCCATAGCGATAGATGATGTTGTTCCTGATGAACTTAGCAACATGCGATGCCTTCAACACCGCGTAAGATTGGACCTCAACCCACTTCGTGAAGTAGTCTATCGCTACCAGAATGTACTCATGCCCGTTGGACCCTTTCGGAATGACAGCCCTAATTACATCAATCCTCCAGACTGAAAATGGCCATGGCGAAGTCATATTGTACAGCTTCGATGGCGGAATGTTCATGCAGTTTGCATGGATCTGGTATTTGTGGCATCGTCGGACAAAGCCAATACAATCCTCCTCCATGGTGGACCAGTAATAACCCTGTCTAAGGATCTTCCGGGTTAGCATCACCCTGTTCATGTGCGCTCCGCACTCTCCTCCATGGATGGCCTCCATCGGGCGCTTGGACTTTTCAGCATCAACACACAATTTGCGCATCCCGAGATAACCCCGTTTGTACAATTTACCCCCGCAGACGATGAATTGAGCAGCCATTCTTTGAATTGCCCTCTTATCTTTGGCATTTGCCCCTGGTGGATACGCTTCCTTTTCCAAAAAGTTCCAGATGTCGTAATACCAGGGATTCTCATCTTGAACCTCATCTATGGCAGCAATCAGCTCGTAGGCCAGCACAAATTTCTATTCGATGATGATCGGACGTATCCGGACTCCGAAAGGGATGTCTATCATAGAAGATAGAGTTGCTAATGAATCAGTGAACCTGTTGTTCTTTCTTAACAGATGAGCGAAGTTTAGTTTCTCAAACCGAGGAATCAGAAGGTCCAAGGTCTGGTGATAAATTCTCATCTTTTCTTCTTTAACTTTCCAATCTCTTTTAGCTTGAGATAGAACAAGGTTTGAGTCCCCGATGACATCCAACCGTTTTGCCCCTAGTTCTAGGGCAACTTCTAGTCCAACAATACATGCCTCATAGTCTGCCTCATTGTTCGACACTCTGAACCGGAGTTTGAAAGCTAGAGGTATACAGGAATTGTTGGGTGCTATTTGCAACACCCCTATCCCATATCCGTATTGGTTTGATGCTCCGTCAAAGTACATCGTCCAAGTCTCTTCTTCGACATGCAGAATGGCCTCGTCTGGGAACAGATATTCAACTGCTTCATTCCCTTCAGCTGGGTGATCGGCTAGGAACTCCGCTACCGCTCTCCTTTTTACTGACTTGCGCGTCATGTACTTCAGATCAAATTCGAAAAGCAGAAGCAACCAATGGGCTAGCCTACCCGTAAGTGCCGATTTTTCGAAGAGATATTTGATGGGATCTAATCTCGAAACCAGTATTACGGAGTGAGCTAACAGGTAGTGCCTCAGCTTCCTGGTAGCCCATACCAAGGCCAGACAAGCCTTCTCCAGCGGAGTGTAACGAGTCTCGTAATCCAGCATTTTCTTACTCAGGTAGTAGATAGCCTTCTCCACTTTGTCCTCAGACTCCTGTGCAAGCATGCAACCCATTGTAGTTTCAGTCACTGAAAGGTACAGAATCAACGGTTTCCCCGGCTCAGGCGATGACAACACAGGTGGGTTCTGTAAATATTGCTTGATCTGCTCGAAAGCAACTTGGCATCGGTTGTCCCATTGGAACTTCTTTCCTTTCTTCAAGAGACCAAAGAGTGGTTTACAAATCAAGGTTAATTTTGCAATAAACTATCTTATGAATTGCACTTTACCCAGAAAGCCTCGCACCTCCTTTTCAGTCCTCGGTGGTGGCATTTCTAAGGTGGCCATGATTTTAGAAGGATCGACCTCGATACCCCTTTGTATGATCAAGAACCCCAACATTTTCCCTGCTGTAACACCAAATGTACATTCGGAGGATTCAGCCGCAACCGATACTCTCTGATCCGTTGGAAGAATTTCTGTAAGGCGGTGTAGTGGCCCTCTCTTTCCTTGGACTTGACAATCATGTCATCCATGTACACCTGTAGACGTGCTCGGACGTCCCGGGAAAATGCTGTTTCGTTTATTTGGGCTTACCACAATTCGGACTCAAATGTCACGGTTCTGAATCTAATCTCGCAAAATGCAATGCAAGACCGATAAATCACCAAAGAGTCCAAATCTGGCAAATCGTTTTGGAAAACCGATTTCTAAGAAAGAAGTGCCAAACATGGACTGCTTTGCCAGAGACAGAGTCGCCACCTAAATGTTTTATTTTTTGGAAAATTTAGGAAACCCTGGCTCGTTGCCTAAGGCCACATGTCCGTCATCACCAAAGTTGCCTCGGCTCAGGAACTTGGGTACAAGAGGGGAAGGTCATGCAATGAGCACCCCCGCTCGCCCGATTAAAGATCGGCCTGTACTAAGCATGATATCTTGTTTTTGAAAACACATGCATTCTTATTCCGGTTAATTAGCTAGAATTACTATGTGATGCGCACAACACATAAGTATAGACTAGATCGTCAAATTTGGAACAAAGCATCGCATATCCGTTTGTTTGGAAATGGTTTTGAAGTTTGCTACTCATAAGTAGGCTAAAACACGAATTTCAATGAATCGTTCCAATTCAAACAATCTAACCTTCACCCACAGGCATTCGGACAGTTATATCACATAAGCAATTAGCCTCATGACAAGCATGCTGTCATGTTAACACTCACACACATGTGAGATGCTAAAGCGTAAACACTTATAGTGTACTCCGAGCCAAAACAATATCTAGTTAGAAATCATGCATGACCCTAGCTTATGTTAAGATGGCTAATGCAACACATGCAAAATGCAACTAGAAATAGGCTCCGCTATTCTAAGATGTCATATGAGATGTAACTTGATAATCATGTATTCAAGTAGGAATTGAAATGCAATGCAATTAGTATGATGCGCCGAGCCCAGTGCATGCAATACCGATGAATGATGCAAACATGCATAGCATAAGGATGCCAAATTGAAATATGACCTAGACCTAACCACTGAAAGCAGGCAAGTAAAAGGAAGAAAGACGTGGGGTTGGAAGACATTCATACACTCACGCACACTTATTACAAAATTCGCCCTCTCGACGGAGGGTCCGAATAAATAATACAAACCAACTAATTAACTAACTAACAAGCTAATTAATTATTACAAAACCTTAACTGAAACAAATAACTATTCTAAGCTATCAAAAGCACTGAAATGGCCTCGTGACAAGGGATGCATGTGCGCTCAGTTGGCTTCTCTCGAAAATCCGTTGTCATGCCTTATGTTGCCTCTGTTTGCACTATTATATACCGCTGAAAACTGTGCCAACTTCTGTGATGCTTCTGAACCACCTCATGGACACTCTGAGAGGTCATCGGCCAAGAGGGGTGGCCATCGGCCAGTGGATAATGGTCATCGACCAAATATAAGGCTATCGGCCAAACAATGTCAGTCGATCGGCACTGAATATAGTTGATTGGCTATTCCATCCTGTGGACTGCTCCTTTCCTGTAGTAGAGGACAAACAGAGCATGGCAATGCATTTACAAGATAATGTTTGCAACTACACCCCTTATCATGTTTAAGGCTTAAAGGTATGTAGTTCTCGACCATCGGGCCACCAATCACGCATTTCGATGCATGATGGCCAAAGGAGCCAAGTGTGCAACCATTAATATAGAATGAAAGCACAAAACAAATGAATGCCTCACACTCTATCATGTTGGATCAAGAATGCCGACGACTAGGGATTGAGGCACGTTTCATCACTTCAAGTACGAAACATCCCTCAATCCTCATGTTTGGTTTGACACCCCAAACCAAACATAATGCAATGTATGCTACAATGGAAAAGCTATGTAATGTATCATAAGCATGCCAAATGCAATATGACTCAAATATGTACACAAGGCTAAGGTAACAAGCATGCCAAATGCAATGCGACCTAAACAAGCATGTGATAAAATGCAAGCTAACAAGCATGCAAAATGCAACCATAATCCTACGAACATGCATGGCATGCAAATATGGACAAGCGTACAAGCATGATGTAAAGTAGCAACTTTGAACAACATGGCAAATGGACATAAACTAAAGACAGACAGACCTCAGTCATGCCCAAAATCAGTGGCCAAAATGCCAAGAAATGATGGAAATGAAGCATGAAAAGGCATGGCAAACATGCATGCCAATTGGCCCAAGGACTAAAGTATAAAGATGCAACTCTTAAGCACACCTAAAGAGTGACAAGCATGGATGTATGACAATACTACATGCTCTGAAATGATGTGAGGAGTGATGCCAAATCAACGAATCAAAGCGAGTATGACATGCAAGAAAGCTCAAGGCTTAAGGCTAGCCAAGGAGCTTGTACCATGGCCATAACAAGCAAGCCTCAAAGGCCCAAGGTGACTTAAAATAGTCCCAAGGCAGGCCAAAACAAGGTTAGAACGTACATGGAATGAGGCCAAAACATGTTAGAAAGGTGAGCACAAAACATGACGCATACAAGGCCAATAAGGATGATTGTACTACACCTCTCAAAACCAAACATGGCATGACTTGACCAATGAAAAACAGAGATATGGCATGTCAAAATAGACCCAAAAACCCACTTAGATGGCATCCCAAAGACCTAATCATGGAGGCATGCACAATGACCCAACCTTAAGGCACAAAACATCAACCTCCCAATGCAAGGAAAAGATGACAAATGCAAGTGTATGGCTACACTAAATGGACTGAAATCACATATGGAATGATCACAAATCATGAAAATGGTCCAAGTAATGCATGCTAATGACTTGGACACTTAAAGCTAACAAGCTAGAATGCATGGTAGCTATACAAAGCATTTCATATATGATCAAAACAACACCAAACAGAGCTTAAACATGGCAAAACATGACTAAAAGTTCCTTTGAGTTGAGCCAAAATATGCAAGCATGATGGTCCAAATGCATGGTGCATGTTAAGGCAAATGAGAGGATTGCAAGACAAGTGCATGATGCATGCAAGAGGCTATCAAACCAACTTAAAATAGAGGTATATCATGGCCAAATAACACCAATTACTTGCTGAAATGAAGCCAAAACATGCTAAGCAAACATGCTACCATTATGATCCAAATATACAAGCAAATGAGACACAAGGAGAAAGGGGTGTCCCTCTCCTATTAAAGACCTCAAGACTACCTTTCCACCACTGAAAATCCTCTGAATTTGAGTGGTAGAAAGGTCATGCAAAGACAAGAACAAAGGCCAAAAGGGATGGCTCCAAACAAGGCCAAAAGAAGGCCTAAGAGGGGGTAGACAACCCCCAACCAAAAAGTGACCTTAAATAATCATCTAAAGCATACAAAATCAGAACTTTTTTCAGTTTATAGTTAAGCTTAAAACAATATGCAACAAGGTCTAAAAGCTTAAGCAAGAATGGGGAATTAAAAGCAAGTTTGCTCACCCTTGAAGAACACCTTCAAGAACAAAGCTCCAGAAGGTTTTCCAGGCTTAAACCACCTCAAGAACTCTAACACCAACTCCCTAGCACCTCAGCAACCAAGGATGGTGTTCTACTAGGTGCTCTAGTGCAAAAGTATGAACAAAATACCCTTTAGAGCACAAACACACACACAAATATAAAGAGAGAGGGGGATGTAGACAGAGAGATATATGTTTTCTATCCCAATTTTTGAACCTCTAAGAAGGGAGGAAGAGCTCCCTTCTTATAGGAATTCAATTCCAAAGCTTCTTGGAGACGCTAGAACAAGGTGCAAATCCCTCCATACACGTGTATGGAGGATGTGAATTGTGCATGCCAGCTGTGACAGCTGGCACAAAATATCTGCATAAAGCAGATGAACAGGGCTCGGCCAAAAAACAAGGCCAATCGACCAAACAAAGTGCCGATCGACCAAAAAGAGTGCTGATCGGCCAACACTTTTGGCCGATGGCAAGAAAACAAGGCCGATGGCTTCATGCCTTGGCCGATGGGTTGAGGGGATAGCCAACAAGCCACCCTCTTCCCTTAGAAATAAAACCACAAGTCCTTGGTCCACAACCAAGCACAAAACAGACAAGTTGAGAGATCCTAAGGCAAGGCGCGCAGCTGAGACTTCCGGGAACTCAAAACGAACACGAGCATGGATGATCATCGAGTGTTCAAACGATGACGTCCAAGTCTTGAGGTCGGTCAAAAATGGGTTGTCTACAGTTGCCCCTCTTTGACAGAACTCGAAAGTCATAAGATGACGGGAGTGAATGTCAAAACCCAAGAGACGACCCATTTTTGACAAGGCCGAAGACTTAGACAAGCATACTAGGTAACAAAGATATGCGCCCGCAGGCAGGGGCAAAATGCCAAGGGTATGCATGACGCCGAGCATAACTTATGATCATGCAAAGAGAGCTGTAATGAAGCATTTATGCAAAACAAATGCAACATTTTAAGCAAGCGAATAAGAAAGAGTAGTCTTACACATTCCAACAGAAAGGATGTATGAAAAATTTATGCAATTCTCACTGTGTCTCACACGGAGAAGATTAAAAGTGACTATCGAGGACATCCGGAGTCTTAAACACAATATCTCTCAGCGTAGCACACGCATGAGAGGAAAGAGAGCATCTCTCAGGGTGGCACACGCATGAGAGGAAAGGGAGCACAAACATCGGAGTAAGTCCCAATGCTTCTAACAAGGGTATAGCGTAAACACCGAGCGCGCCCGGATACTTCTAACAAAACGAATTCAAAGGACAGGAAAGGTGTTACCTGAAATTCCTCCGATTGACCGGTACACACAGTGCTAGCGGGTTTCACCAACTTCAAATAAACCGTACATATAATATCGTGCCTGCAAAAGAAAGAAACTCAACAAGTATAGTATAGTAGAAACACATGTTCAACGTTAGATCAAGATATCATTTCAATATGCGATAAACGCATGCATATACAATGCGAGTGAGAAGGTGCATAACAATGCAAGTAAAAAGATGCAAGACAATGCAACTAGAACTAGCGTAACAATGCAAGTAGAACATGCGCGACAACGCAAGTAAGGGGTGCATAACAATGCAACCTAAGTGTACGCATAGCAATGCGAGGGGGGGCATGCACGACAACGCAAGCCATGGGATGCACGACAATGCAACCTAAGTGTACGCATAATAATGCGATAGGGGCATGCGCGACAACGCAAGCCATGGGGTGCACGGCAATGCAACCTAAGTGTACGCATAACATTGCGATAGGGGCATGCACAACAACGCAAGCCATGGGGTGCACGACAATGCAACCTAAGTGTACGCATAACAATACGATAGGGGCATGCGCAACAACACAAGCCAAGGGGGTGCACGACAATGCAACCTACGTGTACACATAACAATGCGATAGGGGCATGCGCGACAACGCAAGCCATAGGGTGCACGACAATGAAACCTAAGTGTACGCATAACAATGCGATTAAAGGGTGCATAAACACATGTAAGTAAAGCATATGCGACAACGCATACAATGTGTGTAACAATGCAACAACAAAGAGAGTCACATATTCAACGGAAGCATGGTAAATGCATGTTATTCATGATGTTGAGATGCAACTCGAAAGTGAGACAAAGCATGCTCAATGCAAGGGCGAAAAGACGCATAACAAGTGCGCTTATTACAATCATGACAAAACATTTGTAATGTAACATGCTCAAAAGTAATTCTCGAACTTCGCAATAGACAAAAGGATACGGAAAGGATACACCCCACGTATATCGAGTGTTGTACGCGGAAGACACAGTTTGAGGTCAACACAAAGGCCGGTTAAGCTTCAAAAAAGTGTATTTTCTTGCACTGTCTTGAGAGATAAGGGTGCCCATCAACAAACATGACCCACACAAGGGCATTGGAGGTTGATCGACCACAAGGGGTGGCCATCGGCCATCCATCGACCATAAAATGATCTCATTGGCCAAATATTTAGCCGATCGACTAATAATTTGGCCGATCGGCCAAAGATGGCAGATTCGGGACAGTTTTGACATTTTGCCTCGGGTCTTTAAATATAAGGTTCCAAACCTTATATTCTCACTTCACCCTAGCTCGAAAAACATTTCTCCCTCTCTCTAGGTGATTTTCTTTGCTTCGATCCGTGTTTTTCTCCCGTTTTAGAGCCTTTTTCGTCGTTCGATTCGCGAAACCCTTTTCGTTCTAAACACTTTGAACCGAACAAAACTTGATTTCGGTGCCACTTTCATGGTTTCCACCACTTGGGGTTTGTTTCCCCCGAGTTTACATTTATCCCTGTGCCTTTTCCACACTTCGACCTTTTCTCCCATTTTTCACCCTCTCGGGGTTGACTTTTGGGTTGACTTTTCACTTTCTCGCTCGTTTTTTGCATCCTCAGCCATTTTCGCACTCTTCTTGAGATGGCAGACGACATTCCACGGGGTGGGACTCCCCCAGATATGGACATGGACCCTAAGGTCGAGCTCTCCCGATGGCATCTGCCACTTCAGGAACTATGCGCGGGGCGCACCTGTAGACGTCCCCGAATGCCCAGGGAGGGAATCCCGTTTCGTTCATTTAGGCTCACTACAGTTCAGGACTCAAATTGTCATGGTTCTAAATCTGAACCAAAGAGTCCAAATCTGGCAAATCGTTTTTGAAAACAGATTTTTTGTAAAGAAGTGCCAAACATGGACTGCTTTGCCAGATACAGAGTCACCACCTAAATATTTTATTGGGGGAATTTAGGAAACCCTGACTCGTTTGCCTAAGGCCACGTGTCCGTCATCACCAAAGTTGCCTTGGCTCGCGAACTTGGGTACGATTGGGGAAGGTCAGCTATGAGCACCCCTTCTCGCCCGATCAAAGATCGACATCTACTAACCATGATATCTTGTTTTGAAAACATTATGTGTTCTTAAACCGGTTATTAGCTTAGATTTACTACATGATGCGCACAACATACAAGTATAGACTGAATTCCCTGAATTGGAACAAAACATCGCATATCCGTTTGCTTTTAAAAATGGATTGAAATTTGCTACTCGCAAGTAGGCTAAAACACGGGTTTCGACGAATTATTCCAACTCAAGCAACCCAACCTTCACCCACAGGCATTCAGGCAGTTATAACACATAAGCACATAGCCTCATGGTAAGCATGCTATCATGGCAACACTTACACTCATGCAAGGATGCTAAAACATAAATGCTTACCGAGTACTCCAAGCCAAAACAGAAACTAGTTAATAATCATATGCATGATCCTAGTTCATGTTAAGATGGCTAATGTGACACATGCAAGATGCAACTACATAGGCTCGGCTATTCTAAGATGGCATATGATGATGCTACAACTAACACGTATTCAACTTGGAATTGAAATACAATGCAGTTAGTATGATGCGCCGAGCCCGGTGCGTGCAAGACAAATATATGGATGCACGCATGCATAGCATAAAGTATGCTAATTTAAATATGCCCTAATACTAACCATTGAAAGCAGGTAAGTAAAAGGGATAAAGAAGTGGGGGTTGGAAGACATACACACACCCACACACACTTATTACACAATTGCCCTCGCTCGGAGGGTCCGAAAGAATAATACAAATTAAACAAATAATTAACTACTCTAGCTAATTAAATATTACAAAGCTTCTAATTAATTAACAAATTAAATACAGAAGGAAAGTGGCCGCAGCCTCACCTCGGAATGATGGGATGAAGCATGCTCGGTTCGCCTCGCCTGGAAACCCGGTACCATGCCGCTGTTGCCTCTGTTTACACTGCCTTGCTCCTCTGAAATTTATGAAAGTTTCTAGAATCCTTCTGAATCACTCTCTGAGTGTTGTGGAATATCACCGGCCACAATTCAAATCCACCGGCCATGGGAATAGGCTTATCGACCAAATATTGAACCACCGGCTGGACACTGATGGTCGGTCGGCACAAAAAATGGTCGGCCGGCCATTTCTTCCTGCAGAGCCCTGCTTTGATAGCAGCAGAGGGCAGACAGTGCATGGTATGGAATTTTCAAAGCAATGTGTGCATGGCCACCCTCCCTATCATGCTATGGGCTCAAGGGAGTTTGGTACTCGACCCTCGGACCACCAATCGCACATTTCAATGCGTGATGGTCCAAGAAGTCAAGTATGCATTTCAATGTGAATGAATGCAACAAAACACATGAGTGCTACACGCCCTATCATGTTGAGATCAAGGGCATCGGCGACCGAGGATTGAGGCGCGTTACGTCACTTTGAGTACGAACGCCCCTCATTCCTTATGCTTGGTTTGACACCCCAAACCAAGCAAAATGTAATGCAAGTATGCAATGTGACCCAAGTATGCAATATGTCTCAAGCATGCAATATGAGGCTAAGGTAACAAACATGCCAGGTGCAATGTGCCAAACATGCAAGATACAATGCAATGCAACCTATCATACAAGCTAGGATATGGAATGCAACTAGTAAACAACATGCAAACGTGCAAAGATGAGACAATGCAAGCATGAAACCAAAGTAATGCAACATGTCAAAACATGCAATGATGGACTTAAACTGAAATGGGAGGCCTCAGCCATGCCCCAAAACGGTGGCCAAAGATGATGCAAATGATGGACAAATGCTTATGCAAACATGCACACCAATGGGCCTAAAGCTAAGGCACAAAAGGTAGCTTTCAAGAACACTCAAAAGATGATAAACATGGACATTAGACCAACATGTTAAACTCTGAAAATGCATAGAGGATGATGCCAAATCAACCATGTTATGCAAGTAAGGCATGTAATAATGACCAAAACTTGAAGCCAACAAAGGGGTCCAAACCATAGCTATGTCAACCAAACCCCAAAGGACCAAAATGGCTTAAAACAGTCCTAAGGTACTCCAAAACAAGACTAAAGCATGCATAGAACATGATCAAAACATGCCAAGAAATGGGCCCAAAACAAAGGGCATTCAAAGCCACGAAAGGGAGCATTGCTCTACACCCACCCCAACCAAACATGGCATGGATTATGTGATGAAAAACAGAGTTATAATATACCAAAATAACCCTCAAAACCCACTTAGATGACCTCTAAATGATTTGAACAAAGAAGCATATACCAAGGCCCAAACATGGAGCATAAGTCCACAACTCTTCAAGGCATCGAAAGGGTAGCAAATGTAAGCATGTAAGCACAAAACATGGACTGAAATGGCATAATAAGTGATTCTAAATCACTGAAATAGCTTAGTTAATGCAAGCTAATGACTCACACACTCAAGGTTCACAAGCCAAAATGCAAAGAGGCTATACCAAACATGGCAAACATGATCAAATCAGCACCCAACAGACCTTAAGCATGATGAAATATGACCAAAAGCTTCATGAAGTCAAGCTAGAATATGCAAGCATGGAGGTCTAAAGGCAAGATGCACTTCTAGGCAAAATGGAGGAATACAAGGCAAATATATTATGCATGCAAGGGGTCAATAAACCAACATAGAACAGAGGTAAAACATGCTAAATAAACTCCAAATAACCTCTGAAACAAGACCAAACAAAACTAAGCATGCATGCTACCCTTATGAGCCAAAAACATGAACAAATGAGACATAAAGGGAGAGGGGTGTCCCTCCCCTATGCAAGACTTCAAAACCTCTTCTTCACCATTGAAAATCCTTTGGATTTCAGTGGTGAGAAGGCCAATGCACAAAAGTATCAAAGGCTCAACAAAGAAGGCACAAAAAGGGCCAAACAAGGCCAAAGAGGGGGAGGTCGACCCCTAACACCAAAGAGACCTTAATGAAACATCTTAAGCATGAAAAATCAGAGTTTTTATCAGTTATACACAAAGCTCAAAACAACATGCAAAGTAGGTTAAAAGCTAGTGCAAGATTGGGTAATATAAAGCAATAGTGTTTACCCTTGAAGAACACTTCAAGAACAGCAAGTCTGGCCCCCTTTTTCTGATCAAAACCAACTCAAAACTCCAAGAACAAACTCTCAACACCTCCAAAACCGAAGTATGGTGTAATACTAGGTGTCTTAATGCAAAACTAAGAACAAAACACCCTTTTAGGCCCTCTAACACACACAAATGAAAAGAGAGAGAGGGAGATATAGAGAGAGAGTGGTGTATATATGCTATATAACTCTGATTTGCTGAACCTCCTCAAAAGAGAAGAGAGATCTCCTTTTATAGAGGAAGACAAAGGCCTAAGCTTCTTAAAGAAGCTAAGGCAAAAGGGTCAAGGAGGTCAAGCTTCTAAGAGAAGCTAAGGCAAAGGGTCTAAGCTTCTTGAGGAAGCTAAGGCAAAGGGTCAAGCTTCATCAAGAAGCTTGAGCAAAGGGTGCAAGCTTCTCCAAGAAGCTTGAGCAAAAAAGGGTGCAAAGGGTGCAACTCCTCCATACACGTGTATGGAGGACAAGTCCGTGCATTCCAGCTGGCACAGCTGGCATGTACAATGCCTGAAAAAGGCAAAAAGGAGGTACCGGCCAAAAAAAGAGACAACCGGCCAAATAAATGGTCAGCCGACCATACAAAAAAGTCGATACACCTAAGAGAATACCAACCGACCAAACATTTGGTCGGTAGAAAAAAAATCAAGGCCGGTGGCATCATGCCACGGCTGGTGGGTTTCAGGGATGGCTAACAAGCCTCTTCCCACCCTCAGAAGCACAAAACACAAGTCCTTGGTGCAAAACCAAGCACAAAATAGGCAAGTTAAGAGATCCTGAGGCAAGGCGCGCGACCGAGGCCTTCGGGAACTCAAAATGAACACGAACATGGATGATCACCGACCATTCAAACGGTTACGTCCAAGTCTTGAGGACGGTCAAAAATGGGGTGTCTACAGCGCCACTAGAGCTTTTGCTGCGCAAGCCAGAGTCACATCTGTCCTGCGGCGCTGCTGAGGTATACTCCATCTCTGTGTCATTTTCTACAATGTAGAACATACAACTGCGATAGTCGATACTGCTCTTTAACTGCTTAACCCAGATACATTGATATGCCATATGCTTAGTTCACCGTGAGCACACCCACACCTGATATCTGTATAAACTTGAGCACGTGCACACGCACTGCATTTTTCAACTGAATAACCCAAACACACTGATACATCATATGTTGTAGTTCATCATGAGCACACCCGCACCCAATATCTGTGTAATCTTGAACACATGTACACACACTGCATTTTCAACTGAATAGCCCGAACACGCTGATACATCATATGCTGTAGTTCATCATGAGCACACCCGCACCCAATATCTTTATAAATTTGAACACGTGCACACACACACTGCACATTCAACTGAATGCATTTAAAAACTATATTTCTAACATTGCTTCGCAACTGCTTGTTTTGAACACGGGAAGATTCCCATGCCTTCGGGGAGTATGGGAACACCACTGCCCAAGGATGGTATATGGAGCTGCCTGATGCGGTCTGCCACATCGTCGACCAGGCCAGCTTCAGCACTTTCTGCATGGGACTCTAGTGCCTCACTGCGAGCAGGCCCCTTCTTGGTGCTCTGGTGGAGAGGTGGTAGGACACCACTAATTCCTTTCACCTTTCCACTGCAGGGGAGATGACGATGACTCCCTTTGACCTCTCGATGCTCACAGACATCGAAGTAGGGGGTGACCCGATCCCCTTTGATACTGATATGGATGAGTGGGACGCCGCCCAGATGTTCTTACTCAGCGCTCGACCGCCTCTCTCCCGGCTAGGGTTTGTGAGGTACTCTTGGTTCGAGGACCACTTCAGGGTGTACGCGCCTACGAGCCAGGAGGAGGAGGAGCAGTACGCCTGCGGGTTTATCATGTTCTTGCTCGGGACCACCCTTTTCGCCGACCGGGCGAACACTGTCGCCCTTTACTTGCTGAGCGCACTGGTGGACGTGACCAGGATCCGCCGCTATGACTGGGGTGGCGCAGGCCTGGCCACACTCTATGGATATATGAGCTCATCCTCCCGCCGTAGCGGACACTTGCTTGGAGGCTACTGGCGAGCCTGGGAGGTACACCTTTCCTTTCTGTTTTACAGCTCTGCTTTTACACTATCTGTACACTGCACACGCTGCACACACGCAATCTGTTTTACACTGGCTGTACACTGCACACATTGCACACACGCAATCTGTTTTACACTGCACATTGTTCTCTGATTTCTGTTTTATTCTGCATTCTGCTTTATCTGATAAGCATACTGATATTCGCCTTGTTACACTCTACAGTTGTGGGTGTATGCCTACTTTCCTAGGCTTGCCCCAGTGCCAGATGTAGAGATTCCCCTCGGCGTTTCGTTCTCTCACCGCTTCGATGTGAGGTGCGAGCGGAGGCCACGGGAGTCCTTCCTATTTTTCCGTCGGTATTTCGACACCATCACTACCGTAGAGGTATTTCAAATTTTACAGTTCATTTAAGCTTCGCTTTGCATCGTACTTTCAATAGTAGATAGTGAACTATATATCCCATTATTTGCAGATCACTTGGCAGCCCTGGGTTCCGTTGCCGGAGGCAGTTCTGGAGCAGCATGCGGGCGCTCGGGAGACTGCTCGGTTCAGGGTCTTGTTGGAGGGTCCAGTCTACCGGGCTTAGTACCTGGGAGAGCGCTTCTTGCGCCAGACCCTCGGCTTACCAGAGCAGATAGTTCTGCGGCCCCCTCCTACCCACATGAGGCACACGGAGAGATACACCCGAGAGGAGATGATGGACTACACGATCGGTTGGGACTCCGAGTTCTTCAGAGACGAGGGCGACTACACCGAGTTCATCCAGGCTTATCTCATGCGGCCTTTAACCGGTGCTCGCCGAGCTGAGAGAGAGAGACCTGCAATTCCAATGGCAGGAGTAGGGGCATCGAGGGCTCAGGCCCGTAGCAGGTGTGGGTCCCAACGAGGACAGGGAGTCGGGTGGCCAGAGCTGTCCACGATGATGACATGCCGAGGGCAGGGTGGGGAGATGTACCAGATACCCATTGCTCCTCCTCCAGCTGATCATGAGCTTGTTGGAGTTGGCGGCTCGACCCCGGTATGTACTGCTATACTTTACATTTTGTACAGTCATTTCATTTCATTTGATATCCCGCAGAATATTTAATGATTTCAACACTTTTGCAGGCTTCCATAGAGTATACTAGACAGTCTCTGGAGCTGACGGCTTCCGTGATGGGGATGCTGCAGCGGAGCATCGACCTGCTCACCATCTATGGGATCCCAGTAAGTTCTTTCGAACTTAGTCCCAAAACTTCGCATATTCTGTTCCATGCATGATCTGACGCATCGCATTACCAATACGGCACCCGATACACTGTATTGACATACCACTCACGACACTGATACACTGCAACTCATGCACTGCTCACAGCATTGCTCACGACATTCGTATACTGTACACACATACACTGCATTCGGCATTCATACTCCGCTTTGCATAGCATAACTAATACATTTGCTCACTATTCTTTTCAGGCCCCATTCCAGATTCTGGCCGCGGAAGGTGCTCCAGTAGGGCCTTCTATACCTGCTCGAGGAGAAGGAGGAGTCAGGTGGCGGATGACGATCCACAGCCGAGGCAGACATAGACGTGCTCGTGCTGAGAGCAGTTCACGAGAGCCCTCCCCCGATGATTCGGATGAAGAGGCAGAGTCTTCTCAGGGTGAGGCTGGAGATAGCTCAGATTCAGACTACGGAGCTGGCAGTGGTGATCCTGGACCCTCGTCCAGGAAGAGGACCAGGATCGACTCCCGCACTTGAGACCATTGATGTTGACCCAGACATTTGCTACTTTTCTTTTCTTCTTTGTTCAAACATTTTGTTGCTTTTCTCCTTTTTTTGCTTTACTTTTCTTTTTGCTAGTAGTTTAAGCACATTGTACTGCCTCAGGCAGGTTTTGCTTTCCTTAAAACTATGCACTTTTTGTAAAAGAGATATGATGGAATGAAACAACTGTTGTTGTTCAAAAAGTGTTATATTTGTACATTCTATGCATCGCATCGCATCGCATTACATAACAATGTAAATGAGATTGAACTTTGTTTTTGAAAACTAAACTCTCGAATTGCATTAATCAGGTAGTGAACCAACTAACGACAAAACAACTCAATAAGTAAAACAAAAACTTGATAAACAAATCAATCGTAAATACAACTCGATAAGCAAAACAAAGACTTAAAGAATGTGAAATACAACTTGATAAACAAATGTACAACAACTCGATAAACAAATTGAAGTAACACATGCACGACTTCGCAAAATCATCACCGGAAGGCATTGGAAGTGGAACCAATCACAAGTTGTCAGCATGTTCAACACATAGACAACTTATAGAACAAGGGGAGAGGCCATCAGCCAAATTGAGAGGCCATCGGCCACAAGAAATGGCCATCGGCCAACATTATCAGCCGATTGGCCCCAAAGGATGGTCGGTCGGCACTATTTTTGGCCGATCGGCCAAACACGGCAAGCACCTCCATAATGCTGAGACATGTCCTCCACTCAACACCTTATCTTCTACAAAAGCCACAGCTTCATAGTTTTCCTCATTTCAACTTTGATTTGCACCAAATGGAAGAGTTTCTTGTCCAAAATCTCACAAATTGGATTGCCAACTTGGATGGCTCGGAAAAGCTGAATTTTCGGGCCTCGGCATAAATGCACTATTCACTCTGAGTTGCACCCCGCTGCGTTTTCCATTTCTTCATGCCGCGGCAAGGTTTTGGAATTCGGTGACACACATCTTTAGCTTTGGCGGATAAGAGATGTTTCCCACTTTTGAGGATTTCCAAGCTTTAATGGAATTCGAGCGTAATGAAGAAATCTTGCCTCAGCTCCGGTTCGGCCACGTCCAAGCCCTGGGACGAATGTGTGGCCTTACTTTGCATGACGCTCAGTCATTAATTCATAACAGAGAGCTAGATATTCCGAGCTTGGTTTGTCGATTTTCTGATGCCGGCGACCGCGACGATCATCATTGGCAGGGTTATCGGCGACATGCGCTTTGCTTATGCATGTTGTCTCATTTTCTGCTTGGCCTAGGCTCTGGGGGGTTTAGCACTCGTTTGATTGAAGTCGCCGAGAGCTTGAAAGAGGGCAAGAGCTGCATCGCCATGACGCTAGCTGAAACTTTGATGGGTTTGGACGCTTTTTATCGCCGGGAGACGACTAGATTCACGGGGAGACCACTACTATTGCAGGTAATGTTTCCCACCCCATCTCACATATATTGCTCACATCACTCGGCCCTCAGGCTCGGTTTTTCTCTCAAAACCCTTTTCTCACTTTTCTCTCAACGTACACCTCTCTACTCTTTAATCTCTCATTTTTCATCCCTCCCCAGGTGTGGTTGATGGATAAATTGAAAGTGGTGGACTCATGCCCGGCATATTCAGCTCGCAACTATTACTTCCGGCGATGTCTAGTCGATGCCCCTGATGAGGGATGGTGGTACAACTGGATGTGCAGTTTGTCCGCAGACCATATTGCTTGGCGCTGCCCTTGGCTTAATCTGTCGGCGATGAGCTACAACATGACCCGTCAGCCCGGGATTCAGTTGATTGGCCTGACACACTGTGTCTTCCATTTTTCGTTCCAGTACCGGTGCCAGTTCGGTCATGATCAGACTTGTCTGAGGCGCGTAGCTAGCTTGGTATACCATAGCATGGAGGACGAGAGAGCTTCTGGCCCCCGTTCCCACTTTCAGTTGCACCCTCTCTGATGAGTGCATAGATTGGCTCAATGAAGAGGCACATGTAGGGCCCACTTTAGCATCAGAGGCTTCCACAAGCTCGGGGAGGGGACGCAGGAACACCTGACTATGCCCCGGATTTATTTGCTTTTAATCAGAACTTTCAAGTTTTCTTTATGAATGTAATAAAAAGAAACTTCAATTTGTATTCAAGAGTAGGAGAACTCTGTATTGAAATCAAAGTAATTGAAGGTTGTTGGTACTGAAAATTTTCCGTTTGGTCCAAAAATGGTCTAAGTTGTAAAAAGATTAGTTTGAGCAACATCAACTTTTATTAAAACTTTTCAAAGCCATTTTCGATATGGATCACAACTGGACACGCCCGAGATCTATCACTGAGATGTACAACCCCGGATCCCAGCAACTGGAAAGTTGCCCCTAGTCTGAATAGCACTGCACCAGAGATCACAACCGAGCTCCTGAATGCAGAATAGACAAAGATGACCAAACATGATCACATAGACAAAGTTGATCGGGCAAGTGTTTATGGCTGGACTTCAGAATGAAGTTGCCTACGTATCCCAAAGATGGGAATCAAGCCTTACGTAGTTCGGCTTAGGTTCACTCGTGTATTAACCCTCACCTTTTACGTTCTAACTTTTGCCAAGGCCGCCCTTTGCGGGTTTTCAACCTTACGAGCTCAGTTTTTATAATTTCAAATTTTCTGTGGTGTAACTTTTGCCTAGGTCGCCCTTTCAGGTTTTCGGCCTAGCGAGCCACTCAGGAAAAATATTTCTTCAACTTGTCCATGTTGATTGGTTGGGAGAACTCTAGGCCATCTAGGTCCATTAGAACGACAGCTCCACCCGACCAGATAGACTTGATGATGTAAGGGCCAGTCCGATTGGGTCTGAACTTGCCCCTAGGATTGTGGATGGGAGCTCGATTGTCTTTGAGCACAAAATCTCCTTCTTTCAAAATTCTGGACTTAACCTTCTTATCAAAAGTCCTGGCAATTCGTCGTTGATAACCCTGAACATAGTACAGTGCTTTCAGCCTTCTTTCATCAAAGAGCATGAGTTCTTCGAACCTGCTTTGCTACCAATCTGCCTTGGCTATCTGACACTCAGCCAGTACTCATAATGACAGAACTTCAATTTCGATAGGTAGAACGACCTCCATTCCATAGACCAAGGAATACGGAGTCGCCCCAGTAGAAGTTTGAATCGAAGTCCGGTAGCCCTACAGAGCAAATGACAGCTTATCTGGCCAGTCCCGGTAGGTTTCCACCATCTTCTGCAGAATACGCTTGATGTTCTTGTTCGCGGCCTCAACAGCTCCGTTGGTTTGCAGCCGATATGTAGATGACTAGTGAAAAGCTACGTTATACTTGTCTAACAAGTCGATCATTTCTTTCTTGAAGTGAGAACCATTATCTGAAATAATCTCGTTCGGGACCCCGTAGCGACAGATGATGTTGTTTCTGATGAACTTAGCAACGTGTGACGCCTTCAACATCGCATAAGATTGGGCCTCAAACCACTTTGTAAAATAGTCTATCGCGACCAAAATGAACTCATGCCCATTGGATCCTTTTGGAGTGACAGCCCCGATCACATCATTCTCCCAGACTGAAAATGGCCATGGCGAATTCATGTTGTACAGCTTTGACGGCGGAACATTCATGTTGTTTGCATGGATCTGACATTTGTGGCATCGCCGGACAAAGCCTATACAATCCTTCTCCATGGTGGACCAGTAGTAAGCCTGTCTGAGAATCTTCCGGGCTAGCATCACCCCATTCATGTGCGCTCCGCACTCTCCTCCATAGATGGACTCCATTAGGCGCTTTGACTCTTCAACATCAACACACAGCTTATGCATCTCGAGATGACCTCTCTTATACAGTTTTCCCCCGCAGACGATGAACTGAGCAGCCATTCTTTGAATTGCCCTTTTATCCTTGGCATTTGCCCCTGGTGGATACGCCTCTTTTTCCAAGAAGTTCCAAACATCGTAATACCAGGGATTCTCATCTTGTCTCATCTACGACGGCAATCAACTCGTAGGCTGGCACAAATTTCTGTTCAATGATGATCGGACGCATCCGGACTCCGAAAGGGATGTCTATCATAGAAGATAGAGTTGCTAGTGAATCTGCAAACCTGTTGTTCTCTCTTAACAGATGAGCAAAATTCAGTTTCTCAAACTGAGGAATTAGCAAGTCCAAGGTCTGATGGTAGATTCTCATCTTTTCTTCTTTTACTTTCCAATCTCCCTTAGCTTGAGATACAACAAGGTTCGAGTCCCCGATGACGTCCAACCGTTTTGCCCCTAGTTTCAGAGTTGCTTCTAGTCCAGCAATACATGCCTCGTGCTCTGCCTAATTATTCGATACTTTGAATCGGAGCTTGAATGCTAGGGGTATGTGGGAATTGTCGGGTGCTATCAGCAACGCCCCTATCTTGTACCCGTATTGGTTTGACGCTCCGTCAAAGTACATCGTCCAAAACTCTTCTTCGACATGCAGAATGGCCTCGTCTGGGAATAGGTACTCAACTGCTTCATCCCCTTCAACTGGGTGATCAGCTAAGAACTCCACTATCGCTCTCCCCTTTACTGACTTGCGCGTCACATACTTTAGATCAAATTCGGAAAGCAGAAGCAACCAATGAGCTAGCCTACCTGTAAGTGCCGGTTTCTCGAAAAGATATTTGATGGGATCTAATCTCGAAACCAGCATTACGGAGTAAGCTAACAAGTAATGCCGCAGCTTCCTGGTAGCCCATACCAAGGCCTTCCAGCGGAGTGTAGCGAGTCTCGTAATCCAGCATCTTCTTGCTCAGGTAGTAGATAGCTCTCTCCACTTTGTCCTCAGACTCTTGTGCAAGCATGCAGCCCATCGTAGTTTCAGTCACTGAAAGGTACAAAATCAACGGTTTCCCCGGCTCAGGCGGTGACAACATAGGTGGGTTTTGTAAATATTGTTTGATCTGTTCAAAAGCAGCTTGGCATCGGCCGTTCCATTGGAACTTCGTTCCTTCCTTCAGGAGACCAAAG
Organism: Camellia sinensis; assembly: GCF_055761805.1. Lineage (NCBI taxonomy): Eukaryota > Viridiplantae > Streptophyta > Magnoliopsida > Ericales > Theaceae > Camellia > Camellia sinensis. The sequence continues at coordinate 31,878,255 of NC_138974.1, forward strand.
AGTGGTTCACAAGTCAAGGTTAATTTAGCAATAAACCGTCTTATGAATTGCACTTTACCCAAAAAGCCTCGCACCTTCTTTTCGGTCCTCGGTGGTGGCATTTCTAAGATGGCCTTGGTTTTGGAAGGGTCGACTTCGATACCTCTCTGTGTAATCAAGAACCCCAGCATTTTCCCTGCTGTAACACCAAATGTACATTTCTGAGGATTCAGCCGCAACTAAAATTCTCTGATCCTTTGAAAGAAATTTTGCAAGGCGGTGTAGTGGCCCTCTCTTTCTTTGGACTTGACAATCATGTCGTCCACGTACACCTCAACCACTTTATGGATCATGTCATGCAATATCGTGGTCGCAGCCCGTTGATATGTAGCTCCAACATTCTTCAATCCAAACGGCATCACCCTATAACAATAGGTCCTCCACAGGGTGGTAAAAGCAGTTTTCTCCCGGTCTTCGGGTGCCATCACAATCTAATTGTAGCCTAAGAAGCCATCCATGAACGAAAGCAATGCATGCCCTGCAGTGAAGTCCACTAATTCGTCGATATGTGGCAGAGGAAAGTCGTCCTTCGGACTGGCTTTATTCAAATCCCTGAAATCCACACATACCTGAATCTTACCATCCTTCTTCGGCACTGGAACTATGTTGGCCAACCAAGTAGGGTATTCAGATACCAGCAGGAACCCTGTGTCAATTTGCTTGGTGACCTCTTCCTTGATCTTGATAGCCCAGTCCGGGCGGATCCTTCTGAATTTTTGCTTAACAGGTCAGGACTCTGGGTCAAGAGGGATCTGGTGCTGTACAATCTCAGGATCGATTCCACGCATGTCTTCGTAGGACCACGCGAAAACATCTTTGAAATCTTTTAATAAAATAACTAAGCGCAAGCGCTCACGCTCCTCCGAAGACAACGTGGACCCGATCTGGACCAGCCACGGGTCCTTCTCAGTACCAACATTAATTTGGATGATTTCATCAACCAGCGGTTTTACAAACCTCTCATGCTCTTGTTCTAGCAAATATTTCAAAACCGGAGGAATTTCTTCCTTGTCGTTTTCATCGAAATTTTGAAAGTCTTGATTAATACAATAAATCAAAGGCACAGAAAAGTACTCGAAAGCCACAGCCATTCCATTCTCATTAATCACTTCGAAGTTGCCTGATTCCTCTGTTACAACAGACTCAAAGAAAAAAGAAAAAGACGACCTAAACAGGACTGTGGCACCCGGGTTGTCACCGCCAGGAATACCGAACTCAGACTCAGACGAGCTAGAACTTGATTCTGACTCCATAGACTAGGTGGAATCAGATTCCGGTTCACTACCTGACTCAGTGCTGCTCGATAAGAATCCCTCCTCGTACTGCCAGACGAGGGAGGATGCGATGGATGCATCCAAAATGTTTGAAAGTGGGCTCGCAGCCGTTTCATTCCCGATCATAGATACTGAGAGGTCATCCCCCAAGCACTCATGGACGATCGGAGGATCTGAAAGTAGACAAGCCAGTGCTACCCCCATTTCAATCTCGGTACTCTCGGAATCCACTTCCTTACACTGCTCAACCTCAGCTGATGGGTCTGTCTGCTCCTCGGCAATGTCACCCCCGGACAACTGCAAGTCAAAGAATATCTCGAAACCCAGCAGGAACCTTTTCTCGGCATTTAGCCATGGTTCTGGGAAGCTGCAGAACGGAAAGTCTTTCCCCTCCCAGACAAAGCGTCCGTTCTAGGCCGATGCATCAACTCAAAATGCCTCCCGGTCTGCTTGGCTCTGGCTCTCCCAGTCATTTCTTTGCCTTTCCTCACCCAGTCCTCCTTAGTGGGCAGATAACCCAAGCCAAAGGTATGCGGGTTGTGCGGCACTTCGGCCGATGTTGTAATGCCTTTCTGGCCACTTCTTCCTAGTCCCATCCCAGGGATGTTCTGAAGCTTGTTCATGAGGTACACAGACTGTGTGCTGACATACAACCCCTCATCAACAGCCAAAATGTTCTGAACGACCCGGGCCTCGGCTAGGGTAAATCTTGACAGGAACACATCCTCCGTGCCATGCTCGATTTCCAAAACCGGTGTAGACACCTCTGGCGATGGATGGATTGACGAATTCCCAAAAACAATAGCCACCCCCTTCCCGTGGGGGTATTTCAACATCTGATGTAGGGTGGAAGAAACCGCCTTTACCTGATGCAGCCACGGCCGCCCCAAGAGTAGATTAAAGGTTGCGGGAACGTCCAAGACATGAAAGTCAATCTCGTGTTGTCCTAGACCAACCTGAGTCTGAATCTTCACAGTCCCCATCACTTCCCGGCTGGTATTGTCATATGCCCTTATCACCTGGGCAGTTGGCACAAAGTCCGCAGGCTTCAACCCGATTGCATATGTCGTCCTCGACGGGCACACATTAATGGCGGATTCAGTGTCGACAAGAACCACTGGTATCCATTTTTCTCTACACTCGACAGAAATGTAAAGAGGTTTGTTGTGGTTTGCGTCCTCAGGCGGCAGTTCCTTGTCAAAAAAGGTAAATGTCGGGGAAGCTCCTCCCGGAAAAACCAATCCTACCAGCTGCTCAGGTGTGGTATCTATCGAAAGTTTGGCCTTGTCCATTGCAGAAATGACAGCTTGTCTATGAACTCTTGAGGCCATAAGCAGTCCCCAGATGGAGATGTCTTCTTGTATCTTCTTTAGCTGTTTCAACACAGCCTCCTCCTCAAGTAATTTGTCTTTCTGCTTCTCCGCCTCCCTATCCTTTCCAGACGCCTCTGGATGATCTAAGTGCGAGGGCTTAAAATAACGCCAGCTCCTAGTCATGTGGTCTACTTCGCCAATGTACCAGGTATCATCCAGCTGGCTTCATCCCCAGTCTTTATCTGTGTGGGCAAGACACAGGTCGTCATCTTCCTACCACATGCCATCGGCGGCCGACAGACACCTGTCCAGCTCTGTTACGACCATTCCTGTGCCCACAGCACCCTGTGTTCCTGTGCTCGCAACACTCTGTCTCCGTAGGGGCTTTGGCTTTTCTGGCCCTCTCAGAATCTTCGATCCTTTCCCACTCAAACTGCTTCGGTGCAGCCTGCTGTTCAGTATCTCTTGTATTCAAATTGTCCGGACCCCGAGCGAAATTCTTATCACCGGTGCTCTCCGGTGATGCACTCTGGTTCCCGGCCCTTCCGGCCACTGTTGATGTCGTCGTCTTTGACGGACCCTGTTCTAGCTGAGGTTGTTCCACAACATCCGGCTGGTCGTCAAGCCACCCAGTAGACTCTGCTGACCCATCCACATCGAACCAGTTGACTGTCACGTCTCCCGGATCATGTTCGTTGAAAAATTGAAGGTTAGCAACATCCTCTTCCAAATCCGCTAGGTCATCTAGCCCCTGATTAAGTCCATCCTCCCGTACTACACAAATCTCTGCTCTCACTGGTAATCCCACATCCAACCTAGCCTGGCCTACTGATGTAATGTAACCACTCGGGTTGTACATAAAGCTTGTAAACCTCTCAGGCTCGGTATTTGCATTCTCATCTGCCCCCACAGTCGACCCGCTTCTGTCTTCGATAGCTACCACCACCATTTCAGGTTGGGTTTGGGAGATGTCCAACACGCACAGTCAGTGCTATCAGGAATGAACACCTCCGACTTGGGTAGGTAAGAAGGGGTGATATATATGCTAGGGTCGTATGACACAACCCCAGTTTGGATCATATTAACGCGTCTGGGAGGTGGGGCTTGGTTATGTAGTGGGAGGGGGTTGGTTGTGACATTCGGTTTCTCCAGATGCACGATCACCCTATTGTCAATGAGATCCTAAATCTCGTGATGCAATCTATAGCACTGGTCGGTGTCATGACCATGCTGTTGGTGAAACACGCAATATTTGGCTAGGTTGTAGGAGGGAGGAAGTTTTTCTAGGAATGGTCGCGGCTCTAGGGGCTTCAAGTGCCCTTTCCTGATCAAAAACCCCTAAAGCCTTGGACAAGGACATGTATAGTGGGGTGAAGGTTCTTTGGCCTCTGGATGGAAACTTGGTTGTTTGTGAGCTACTTCCAAATGCACCGGTGAATGGTGTAGCTGAAAGGGTTCTTGGGGTGGTGGTGGTGGTAACCATACTCATATCTGAAGCTCTGGCAGCTACAGCACTGCTTGTGCCCGCATTCGTACTGCGGTTGAATGCCCTCTTGGGTTGTTCTCTCTCATGATCAATGAGTCCCTGTTTCATAGCGTCCTCGATCTGCACCCCTATCTCATTTAGATCTGCAAAGGTGGAGAGGGGGAGAACGATCATCTTCTGCATGAGCTTGGGCTGGAGGTTACGCACAACCATCCGAATCTGATCTTTGTCAATAGGCCTGATGGTCAGCATTGAGGCCTTAGCCCTCCATTGGGTCACAAAATCAGAGAAGCTCTCCTTCGGCTCTTACCTAGTTGTCTCAAGATCACGAGTTATGACCTCGATCTGTGTATTGTAGGAGTATTGGGCCACAAAAGCCTTAGTCATCTCATCCCAGTTCCTTTTAACAGAGTCTTCTAGTTTTGCATACCAAATAGCCACTACACCTGACAGGGTCCGGCCAAACAGAGAAAGCTTCTGCAATCTAGAGAGGCCCATCAGCCTTAAGATATCCGAGAACAGCCACAAATGCACCATAGGATCTCCAAACCCGTCGAAATGGTCTATGTACGGCATTTTAAACCGATCTGGCAAAGTCACGGCCGAGTCGGTATACCCATCCTCAATATCCGGAATGGACTTCACGCCTTGAGACTTTTTGAACAGCATTTCAAGCTTGTTGACTTTTAACGTTGTGGGGTCCACCTCAAACTCAAAGGGAGAATCCGGTAGATTGATATGCGCTTTGGATAGCTGGGGTAAGATCGGAGGCGGAGCCAGCACCGTTGGATCATCTGTGTTGTCCTGGACGTTAGCTGTCTTCCTAAGTATCGGAACTCTTGGTGGGGGAGGAACCTGGTGCGAAGCAGACGCACTGGTTTGCTGCTGTAACCTGGCAATTAATTCCGTCTGTTGGGCTATAACCTCGGCTTGGCATGCGGAAAACTCTGCCTAACGAGCAGCGTCCTGCTGCATGGTTTTTATACTCTCCTAGAGCTGACGCATCATCTCCTCTAAACCTGCCATGTTATCTTGATCTAACTGAACTGTCGGTAAATCTGTCCCTGTAGTAGAAACTGAGACCTCAGCCTGACTGTTCACTGGTGGGGTAGACCACTGATCTAGCGACCGCTGTACTGATACACTGCACCTTTTTGACCTCCGTCTGGTAACCAGGGGTAAAAAAAGGAACACCATTTGTCTGTCTATCAGATCCCTAGATCGATTAAGTCTACAACCTCTGACCCAGTGTGCTCGGGGAATATCTGCCTGGTCGGATGCAATGGTGCTAAACTACCTTGCAAAAAGATAAATAAAGCATAATAAGGAAATAATGAACAGAAAAACGGACAACATAACAGTTTAAATAAAGACAACACACAGTTGGCAAATACAGGCTGAAATGACTGTTCTCAACCACTGATCACTGTTCCCCAAATCACTGCCCCAAATCTGATTCTTCGAATTTGATGCCCGCAGGCCTGATACCCAGACTTGCAAACTGATATACGCATTCCTGTAGAGGCCAACTCTAAAAGCACATAACAAGCAAGAGAGAACCAAAACACCCCTATGTTGGGGTAGGGTTTCCTTGTCCTATTGTCAGGAGCTAGGGTTTCACTATGCACACAGCGGTTTCAAACAACCTATAATCGGGTAAGCAACTTGTCCTAGCTTGGAATAGTCACTATAGTTTCCAATATGCACTAGGTCGAATGGTCAAAAGGGTGCCCCGGTAAAAATCGAGGTTTGTGTTCCCGTCGTGGCAGAGCCCGCAACCGGTCAGCCTTATGGCACGCTTCTCAAAGCAGGCCTCTGACAAACCGTTCAGGAATAGCATACGGCAAACACGGTGTCCTAGGCGCACCAATGCAAATGCAATGCAAAGAGACACATAAGTGTAATCAAAACAGGATATCATGAATTCGAGTCAAGTTCTCTAAGTCCCCAGCAGAATCGCCAGAAACTGTAGACGTGCCCGGACGTCCGGGAAAATCCCGTTTCGTTCATTTGGGCTTACCACAGTTCAGACTCAAATGTCCCGATTCTGAATCTAATCTCGTAGAGTGCAATGCAAGACCGATAAATCACCAAAGAGTCCAAAACCGACAAACCGTTTTAGAAAATTGATTTTTAAGAAAGAAGTGCCAAACATGGACTGCTTTGCTAGATACAGAGTTGCCACCTAAATGTTTTATTTTTGGGAAAATTTAGGAAACCCTAACTCGTTGCCTAAGGCCACATCTCCGTCATCACCAAAGTTGCCTCGGCTCGGGAACTTGGGTACGAGAGGGGAAGGTCATACAATGAGCACCCCCGCTCACCCGATCAAAGATCGGCCTGTACTAAGCATGATATCTTGTTTTTGAAAACACATGCGTTCTTATTCCGGTTAATTAGCTAGAATTACTATGCGATGCGCATAACACACAAGTATAGACTAGATCGCATAATTTGGAACAAAGCATCGCATATCCGTTTGTTTGGAAATGGTTTTGAAGTTTACTACTCATAATTAAGCTAAAACATGGATTTCAATGAATCATAATTAAGCTAAAACATGCATAGCATAAGGATGCCAAATTGAAATATGACCTAGAACTAACCACTGAAAGCAGGTAAGTAAAAGGGAGAAAGACGTGGGGTTGGAAGACATTCACACACTCACGCACACTTATTACAAAATTCGCCCTCTCGACGGAGGGTCCGAATAAATAATACAAACCAACTAATTAACTAATTAACAAGCTAATTAATTATTACAAAACCTTAACCAAAACAAATAACTATTCTAAGCTATCAAAAGCACTGAAATGGCCTCGTGACGAGGGATGCATCTGCGCTCGGTTGGCTTCTCTCGGAAATCCGTTGTCATGCCTCATGTTGCCTCTGTTTGCACTATTATATACCTCTGAAAACTGTGCCAACTTCTGTGATGCTTCTGAACCACCTCATGGACACTCTGAGAGGTCATCGGCCAGTGGATAATGGTCATCGACCAAATATAAGGCTATCGGCCAAACACTGTTAGTCGATCGGCACTGAATATAGTCGATCGGCTATTCCTTCCTGTGGACTGCTCCTTTGCTGCAGCAGAGGACAAACAGAGCATGGCAATGCATTTACAAGATAATGTTTGCAACTACACCCCTTATCATGTTTAAGGCTCAAAGGTGTGTAGTTCTCGACCATCAGGCCACCAATCATGCATTTCGATGCATGATGGCCAAAGGAGCCAAGTGTGCAATGAAAGCACAAAACAAATGAATGCCTCACACTCTATCATGTTGGATTAAGAATGCCAATGACTAAGGATTGAGGCACGTTTCATCACTTCAAGTACGAAACATCCATCATTCCTCATGTTTGGTTTGACACCCCAAACCAAACATAATGCAATGTATGCAATAGTGGAAAAGCTATGTAATGCATCATAAGCATGCCAAATGCAATATGACTCAAACATGTACACAAGGCTAAGGTAACAAGCATGCCAAATGCAATGCGACCTAAACAAGCATGTGATAAAATGCAAGCTAACAAGCATGCAAAATGCAACCATAATCCTACGAACATGCATGGCATGCAAAGATGGACAAGCGTACAAGCATGATGTAAAGTAGCAACTTTGACCAACATGGAAAATGGACTTAAACTAAAGACGGACAGACCTCAATCATGCCCAAAATCAGTAGCCAAAATGCCAAGAAATGATGGAAATGAAGCATGAAAAGGCATGGCAAACATGTATGCCAATTGGCCCAAGGACTAAAGCATAAAGATGCAACTCTTAAGCACACCTAAAGAGTGACAAGCATGGATGTATGACAATAATACATGCTCGGAAATGATGTGAGGAGTGATGCCAAATCAACGAATCAAAGCGAGTATGACATGCAAGAAAGCTCAAGGCTTAAGGCTAGCCAAGGAGCTTGTACCATGGCCATAACAAGCAAGCCTCAAAAGGCCAAGGTAACTTAAAATAGTCCCAAGGCAGACCAAAACAAGGTTAGAACGTGCTTGAAATGAGGCCAAAACATGTTAGAAAGGTGAGCACAAAACATGACGCATACAAGGCCAATAAGGATGATTGTACTACACCTATCAAAACCAAACATGGCATGACTTGACCAATGAAAAACAGAGAGATGGCATGTCAAAATAGACCCCAAAACCCACTTAGATGGCATCCCAAAGACCTAATCATGGAGGCATGCACAATGACCCAACCTTAAGGCACAAAACATCAACCTCCCAATGCATGGAAAAGATGACAAATACAAGTGTATGGCTACACTACATGGATTGAAATCACATATGGAATGATCCCAAATCATGAAAATGGTCCAAGTAATGCATGCTAATGACTTGGACACTTAAAGCTAACAAGCTAGAATGCATGGTAGCTATACAAAGCATTGCATATATGATCAAAACAACACCAAACAGAGCTTAAACATGGCAAAACATGACTAAAAGTTCCTTTGAGTTGAGCCAAAATATGCAAGCATGATGGTCTAAATGCATGGTGCATGTTAAGGCAAATGAGAGGATTACAAGACAAGTGCATGATGCATGCAAGAGGCTATCAAGCCAACTTAAAACAGAGGTATATCATGGCCAAATAACACCAAATACTTGTGTAGACGCGCCCGCGGGGGGGACCTCGCTACTACAGTTCGGACTCTCGATTTTGTGCTACGGTTCTAAATCTGAACCAAAGAGTCCAAATCTGGCAAATCGTTTGAGAAAACAGATTTTTTTGAAAAGTAGTGCCAAACATGGACTGCTTTGCCAGATACAGAGTCGCCACCTAAATATTTTTAAAATGGGGAAATTTAGGAAACCCTGACTCGGTGCCGAAGGCCACATGTCCGTCATCACCGGAGTTTGTCTCGGCTCGGGAGCTTGGGTACGATCGGGGAAGGTCAGCTATGAGCACCCCCTTTCGCCCGGTCCGAAGACCGGCCTCTACTAACCGTGATATCCGTTTTTGAAAACTTTATGTGTTCTTGAACCAATTGTTAGCCTAGGATTACTATGTTAAGCGCGCAGCAAACAAGTATAGACCAAACCGCCCAGATTGGAACAAAGCATTTCATGTTTGTTTTGAAAATGATGTGCTACTCGTAAGTAGGCTAAAATGCAGGTTTTGCCACTCTCAAGTGGGCTTTTGGAAAAGATGGTTTTGCCACTCTCTAGTGGGCTTAAAACAAATATAGTTTTAACGCATTATCCCAATTTAAGCAATTCGACCTCCACCCACAGGCATTCAAGCAATTTAACACATGTAAACATTTAGCCGCATGGTAAGAATACTATCATGGCAACACTCACACGCATGCGGGATGCTGAAGCATAACCACTTACATTGTACTCCGTGCCAAAACAATAAACTAGTTAGCAAATGTGCGTGTCCTAGTTCATGTTATTTTGCCTAATGCAACACATACGAGATGCAATTTTAGTTAGGCTCGGTTAACCTAAGTATGGCATATGATATGCAACCAACTGTTTCATGTATTCAATTTTGGAATTTGAAAATACGAATGTGGTTAGTATGATGTACCGAGCCCGGTGCATGCCAACAAATGCATGAATGCACGCATGCACATCATAAGGTATGCTAATTTCAAAAATGCCCTAATCTACCATCATAAGCAGGTAAATAAAAGGGAAGAAAGAAATGGGGGTTGGAAGACATACACACACTCACCCACACTTATTACACGCTTACCCTCACTCAGAGGGTTTGAATTAATATTACAGTCCCAAAATAAAGAACAAATAAAATTATTACAAAATTTCCTAATTAATTAAAAGAAAGGAAACAAAAGGAAAGAAGAGGGTGGCCACAGCCTCTGCCCCGGGATGCTCGAGTGATGCATGCTCAGATCTGTCCTTCCCGGAAAACCCGTGCTACACTCTTGTCGCCTCTGTTTGTACTGCCTTGTCTTTCTGAAAATTACCAAAGTGCTGGAGCAAGCTCCTTGCATTCTGCAGAGCACCACCGGCCAGATAGAGTTTCCGCCGGCACTTCACAATTCCCGTCGGCACTTTATCGGATTCATCGGCACTCCAGATAGTGCCAGTCGGCACTAAATTCTGCCGGTCGGCAGAAACTTCCTGCAGCAGACAACTTGACAGCAAAACAGAGAACAGACAGTGCATGGCATGGGGTTCTTGGACACATGTAAGCATGGTCCTACTTCTTATCATATTTCGAACTCAAAGAAGCATGACCTTCGACCTTTGAGCCATCCAAGGTGCATGATGACTCAATGGATCAAATTTGCCATTTGATATGAAAATGCATGCAACAAATAACATGAAAACCGGGGCCTTATCAAATTGGAGTCAAAGGTCCCGATGACCGGGGATCAAGGCACATTACATCACTTGAAGTATGAATGGTCCTTGACTCCCGCACTTGGTTTGACACCCCAAACCAAGTAAATGCAATGCATGCAATGCTCACAAGCCTCAAATGTGTCATACCACCAAGATGTAAAACACAACAAGCAATATGCAACTATCATGACAAAATGTATGATACCAAGCACACAAGATACAAACATGATGCAAACATGGAGCAAATTGACCATGCAATTGATGTGCTACAAAGCTTAATGGAACAAACATGCAACAAACATGGAGCAAGCATGCAAGAGGGCTTGAAGTGGCAAAGGGGCAGGCCCTTACCCTTCTCAAAACAGTGGCCAAAAGTGCTTAAAATGATAGGCAATCAACTCATGTTAACAAGCAAACTTATGGTCCCAAAGCTAAGGCACTAAAGGAGACAACTTACCCCCACCAACATGGCCATTCATGGCATGATTAAAACAAGTAAAAAAACAGAATTTATGCATGCAAGATAGAACTCCAAAAACTCCTAATATGGCAACTAAAATAAACCCCATGAAGCAAATACACTACGGCTCATTCTTAGGCATAAGAGGACACATCTTCAAGGCATGAAAGAGGCCATGCATGCACACATACAAGCATGATTCTTGGACTAAAATATGACCCTAGATGATGCCAAATCAAGAGGGTAATCACAACCATGCATGCTAGAGGTCAAAATGCTCAAAGCTTCCAAGCCAAAATACAAAGCAACTTTAACAAACATGCCAAACATGACCAAGTTGATAACCAACAGATGTTAAGCATGGAAAAACAATGCTAAATGCTTCATAGAGCCAAGCCAACACACACAAGAATCATGGCCTAATCATGAAATACAATTCCAAGCAAAATAGAGCAATACAAAGCAAGTATTACAAGCATGCAAGGAGGCACAAGTTTGACCAAAAACAGAGATTATATATGACCTAAGATGCCTAAAAAAGTGCTGGAATGAAGCCAAGAAACATCAAGCACACATGCTACCCTCTTGAGCCCAAAAAGCAAAGAAACAAAACCATAAGGGGAGAGGGGTGTCCCTCCCCTATGCAAGACTTCAAACCAACTTTTTTGACACTAAAATACACTGACTTTTAGTGATGAAAAGATCAAAATGCTGAAGTAAACAAAAGCTTATCAAAAAGGCACCAAAATAGGCCAAACAAGGCCTATGAGGGTGAGTTTGCAATCTAACCACAAAGAGACCTTAATGAAAGTGTTAGAGCAGGAAAATATGAACCTTTTTTATGTTATACACAAGAGCTAAAACAGTAAACAAAATAGGTAGAAAACCAATGCAAGTTTGGGGAATAAAAAGGAAGATGCTCACCCTTGAAGAACCCTTGAAGAACAAGTGGTCTAGCCTCCTTCTTTGGATCAAAACCAGTCCAAAACTCAAGAAACAACTCCTCCAAGTCCCTCAATCTCGGAATAAGGTGTAATGGTGTGTGTAATGGTGCAAAAGTAAGGTAAAACACACCTTTTGGGCCAAGAAACACACACAAAGGAGGGGGAAGAGGGAGATATAGAGATAGAGTGTATCTATATTGTTAAGGGCTGGTTTTTGCTTCTAAGAGTCTAACCTAGAACCAAGAGGAAAGCCTCTCCCTTATAGGACTCCCTCTTGCAAAGCTTATTCAACAAGCTTGGCTAGAGGGAAATCCCTCCATACACGTGTATGGAGGGGGAAGGAGTTGGTGCCAGCTATCACAGCTGGCACAAAATATCTCCATAAAGTGGATGAACAGTGGTCGGCTGCCCAAAAATGCTATTTCGGCAAAAAACAGTGCCGACCGGCAACCAATTATGCCGACCGGCAATAAAGTGTGCCGACCGGCAAACAAAAGTGCCGATGGAAGAAAGAGGCCAGCCGGTGGCCTTCAGCCACTGCCGGTGGTGTGTGGGGCTGGTCAACAAGCCCTATCCCGTCCTCCCAGGGCAAAACACAAGTGTTCGGTGCAAAACCGGACACTACACGGTCAAGTTCGGAGATCCTGAGGTAGGGCACGCGAGCCGGGACCTCCGGGAACTCCAAACGAACACAAACATGGATAATCACCGAGTGTTCAAACGGTGACGTCCAAGTCTTGAGGACGGTCAAAAATGGGGTGTCTACAGTTGCCCCTCTTTGACAGAACTCGAAAGTCATAACAATGACGGGAGTGAATGTCAAAGCCCAGAGACGACCCATTTTTGACAAGGCCGAAGACTCAGACAAACATGCAAAACAAATAAGATACGCGCCCGAAGGCAGGGGCGAAATGCAAGACAATGCACGGAGCCGAGCATAACTTATGATCATGCAAAGAAAGCTGTAATGAAGCAAACATGCGACAATTTTAAGCTAACATACCAAACTACACTACAATGCAGAAAGGATGTAAGAGAATTATGGAATTCTCAATACTTCTCACTCGGAGGATACAATACCTGTGCGGCTCGTCTGGTTGCACCAGCTTCAAATGAACCGTACATACAATATCGTGCCTGAAAAGAAAACAAACTTAACAGGTACAATATTGTTAGCAACATGCATGACAATGCAAATGTGGCGTACTCGAAATGCGTGACAGCGCAAAGCAAGTGGGGAGCATGACAATGCTCGTGAAGATACAAACATGTAAGTGGGGCGTGCGGTCTATGCAGGCAACGGGATTGATCATAAGCATGCGGTCTACGCAGGTAATGAAGTTTAACACACATGCGGTCTACGCAATAAAAACATGCGGTCTACGCACGTAATGAAATTGAACATGCGATCTACGCAATCAAGACATGCGGTCTACGCAAGTAATGAAATTTAAACATGCGGTCTACGCAAGTAAAACATGCGGTCTACGCAGGTAATGAAATCGATAAATCATGCGGTCTACGCAAGTAATGAAATTTAAACATGCGATCTACGCAAGTAAAACATGCGATCTACGCAATCAAGACATGCGGTCTACGCAAGTAATGAAATTGATAAATCATGCGGTCTACGCAAGTAAAACATGCGATCTACGCAATCAAGACATGCGGTCTACGCAAGTAATGAAATTTAAATATGCGATCTACGCAAGTAAAACATGCGATCTACGCAATCAAGACATGCGGTCTACGCAAGTAATGAAATTTAAACATGCGATCTACGCAAGTAAAACATGCGATCTACGCAATCAAGACATGCGGTCTACGCAAGTAATGAAATCTAAACATGCGATCTACGCAAGTAAAACATGCGATCTACGCAATCAAGACATGAGGTCTACGCAAGTAATGAAATTTAAACATGCGATCTACGCAAGTAAAACATGCGATCTACGCAATCAAGACATGCGGTCTACGCAAGTAATGAAATTTAAACATGCGATCTACGCAAGTAAAACATGCGATCTACGCAATCAAGACATGCGGTCTACGCAAGTAATGAAATTGATAAATCATGCGGTCTACGCAAGTAAAACATGCGCTCTACGCAGGTAATGAAATCGATAAATCATGCGGTCTACGCAAGTAAAACATGCGATCTACGCAATCAAGACATGCGGTCTACGCAAGTAATGAAATTGATAAATCATGCGGTCTACGCAAGCAAAACATGCGGTCTACGCAATCAAGACATGCGGTCTACGCAAGTAATGAAATTTAAACATGCGATCTACGCAAGTAAAACATGCGATCTACGCAATCAAGACATGCGGTCTACGCAAGTAATGAAATCTAAACATGCGATCTACGCAAGCAAAACATGCGATCTACGCAATCAAGACATGCGGTCTACGCAAGTAATGAAATTTAAACATGCGATCTACGCAAGTAAAACATGCGATCTACGCAATCAAGACATGCGGTCTACGCAAGTAATGAAATTTAAACATGCGATCTACGCAAGTAAAACATGCGATCTACGCAATCAAGACATGCGGTCTACGCAAGTGATGAATTGTACTACTACACAGCATAATCGAGACAATTTGCGGAGTTCGCGAAGCATAAAAAGGATACGGGGCGGGACATTCTTCGCACGCATCGAGCGTTGCTTGCAGAAGTTGTGGCCTGAGGTCAACTCAAAGGTTCACGTTTCAAAGGTGTGCTTTCTCGTTATTGTGAGGGCGTCCAACGACGCGGCTGACCCGAACAAAGATGCGGAAGGGCGTTAACCGTAAGGGGAGTTTCACCGGTATCAATTCTGATACTTGGCTACCCTGCCATTCTACGTTTTATTTCCCTTTTTACTAGTAGTTTAAGCACATTGCATTGCCTCAAGCAGGCTTTATCTTCTTTCTCAAAATTCACACACTTTGCAAAACATGTGACGGAAATGAAACGAATCATTTTATTCAAAAGATGTTGCAATTGTGGATCTTCTGTGCATCGCGTCGCAGGGTTTCACACCACAATGTGAACGAAATTGAACCCATTTTGGAAATTTGCCATCGTAATAATCAGGTAGTGAACCGACTTACAACTCGACAAGCAAAACAAGGACAAGACACAACCAAACAAGTGTAAATACAACTCGATAAACAAATCAAGAGCTCAAAGAGAGCGAAATACAACTCGATAAGCAAATGTTCAAAAACTCGACAAGCAGACGGGCGTGGCTTCGCAAGAGTCTATCGCCGGGGGGGGGGGGGTTGGGGGTGATGGAGTTCCCCAATTCTTAGCAAAACAGCTCAGGAAACCAGAAGGAAGTCCACCGGCAGGGTGTAGGGATGACCGGCTGCAAGGAGTGGCTACCGGCCATATATCTGTTTTGTCGGCAAACTAAAATGGCCGGTCGGCACATTTTTCTGGCCGGTCGGCACTAAACGAGGGGGACCACCAGAATGTTGACACCTGTCCCCCACTCAACCTTATCTCCTACAAAAGATCCCAGCTTCGTGGTTTTTCTCATTTTCACACTGATTTGCTCCAATGGAAGAGTTTCTTGCTCAAAATCTCACCGCTTGGATTGTTAGCTTGGATGGCTCGGAGAAAGTGAATTTCCGGGGCTTTGGCATAAATGCACTATTCACTCTGGGTCGTACCCCGTTGCATTTCCCGTTTCTTCATGCCGCGACAAGGTTTTGGAATCCGGTGACACATGTCTTTAGCTTTGCCGGGCAAGAGATGTGTCCTACCTTCGAAGATTTCCGAGCTTTAATGGAGTCCGAGCGCAACGAGGAGCTCCTGCCCCAACTTAATTTTGGTCATGCCCAATCCTTAGGGCGCATGTGCGGACTCAGCATGCGCGATGCTCGGTCTCTGATGGGTGACGGGATGTTAGATATTCCGAGTTTGGCCAATCAATTTTCTGATGCTGGTGATCGCAGCAACCATCACTGGCAAGGCTTCCGACGGCATGCCCTCTGTTTATGCATGCTATCCCATTTTCTATTTGTCTCGGGCTCTGGAGGGGCTAGTGTCCGGTTGATTGAGGTTGCCCAAGGCCTGAGAGAGGGCAAGAGCTGTATTGCCATGGTTCTGGCCGAGACGCTAATGGGCTTAGACGCCTTTTACCGTCATGAGACAACTAGATTAGCAGGGAGTCCACTACTTCTACAGGTAATATTTCCCACCCAATCTCGCATTTCTGTATTGCTCACATCACTCGGCCCTCGAGCTCAGTCTTTTCTCACAAAACCCCATTCTCACTTTTCTCTCCTCGTACATCTCTCTATTCTTTAATCTCTCATTTTTTCAATCCCTCCCCAGGTGTGGTTGATGGATAAATTGCAGGTTGTGGACTCCTGCCCAGCATATTCAGCTCGCGGCTACTTCTTCCGGCATCGTCTAGTCAATGCCCTGGATGAGGAATGGTGGTTCGCTTGGATGTGCCACTTGTCCGCAGACCGTATTGCGTAGCGGTGCCCTTGGCTGGACCTTCCGGCAATGAGTTACAATATGCCCCGGCAGACTGGGATTCAATTGGTTGGTCTCACTCACTGTGTATTCTATTTCCCATTTCGGATTCGACGCCAATTTGGCCATGATCAGACCTGCCCGCCAGAGGGGATAGAATATCCTGCTGCATTTCCAGCCCGGGGTGCGCAGCTTGCTTGGCAGGCCACTGCATGGAGGATGAGAGAACTCCTGGCCCCCGCTTCTACTTTTAGTTGCACTTTGTCTGACGAGTGCGTGGACTGGCTCAACGAAGAAGCACAGATTGGGCCCAGCTTGGCATCAGAGGCTTCGACCAGCTCTGGGAGGGGGCGCAGGAACACCTGATTTGACTATGCCCCAGATTTATTGCTTTATTAGTACTTTTCAAGTTTTCTTCATGAATGTAATCAAAAGCAACTTCAATTGTGTACAAGAGCAGGAGGACTCTGTTTTGAAATCAATGAAATTGAAAGTTGTGGCACTGAAAATTTTCCACCTTGGTCCAAAAATGGTCAAAGTTGTAAAAAGATTATGTGAACAAAGTCAGCTTTATTAAAAACTTCTCAAAAACATTTTTGATGTGGATCAGAACTGGACACGCCTGAGATTTGTCACTGAGATGCACAACCCCAGATTCCTGCAACTGGAAAGTTGCCCCTAGTCTGAAGAACGCCGCAGCACTGCATAGCAACGGAAAGTTGCCCCTAGTCTGAGTGGCACTACACCAGAGACTCCAGCGAATGCTGATGGACAAAGATGGCTGAGATGATCAAATAGACAAAGTTGATCGGGGAAGTGTTGTGGCTGAACTTCAGGATGAAGCTGCCTACGTATCCCAAGGATGGGAATCAAGCCTTACGTAGTTCCGGCTAAGGTTCACTCGAGTATTTTCACTCTCCTTTTGCGCTCTAACTTTTGCCAAGGCCGCCCTTTGCGGGTTTTCAACCTTGCGAGCTCAGTTTTTATATTTTCTAATTTTTTTGTGCTCTAACTTTTGCCTAGGTCGCCCTTTCGGGTTTTCGGCCTAGCGAGCCTCTCAAGGATAGTATTTCTTCAACTTGTCCATATTGATCGGTTGAGAGAATTCTAAGCCATCTAAGTCCATCAGAACCACAGCTCCGCCTGACCAGATAGCTTTGATGATGTAGGGACCAGTCCAATTGGGTCTGAACTTGCCCCTCGGGTCGTGGATGGGAGCTCGGTTGTCTTTGAGTACCAAATCCCCTTCCTTTAGATTTCTGGACTTAACCCTCTTGTTAAAAGCCCGAGCAATCCTGCGCTGATAACTCTGAACGTGGTACAGTGCTTTCAGTCTTCTTTCATCAAAGAGCATTAGTTCCTCGAACCTGCTTTGCTGCCAATCTGCCTCAGCTATCTGACACTCGGCCAATACCCGTAAAGACGGAACTTCAATTTCAATAGGTAGAACAGCCTCCATTCCATAAACTAACGAATACGGAGTTGCTCCGGTAGAAGTTCTAATCGAAGTTCTGTAGCCCCACAGAGCAAACGGCAACTTATCTGGCCAATCTCGATAGGTCTCCACCATTTTCCGCAGTATATGCTTGATGTTCTTGTTGGCGGCCTCAACTGCTCCATTGGTTTGCGGCCGATACGTAGATGATTTATGAAAAGCCACATTATACCTTTCCAACAAGTCGACCACTTCTTTCTTAAAGTGGGATCCGTTATCCGAGATGATCTCATTTGGCACCCCGTAACGACAAATAATGTTGTTTCTGATGAACTTTGCGACGTGCGACGCTTTCAGCACCGCGTATGATTGGGCCTCGACCCACTTTGTGAAATAATCTATCGCTACGAGGATATACTCGTGTCCGTTCGACCCCTTCGGGGTAACAGCTCCGATCACATCGATCCCCCACACGGAAAACGGCCACGGGGAAGTCATGTTATACAACTTGGATGGTGGGATATTCATACGGTTTGCGTGGATCTGGCATTTGTGGCATCGCCGAACAAAGCCGATACAATCCTCTTCCATAGTCGACCAGCAGTAACCCTGCCTAAGGATCTTTCTGGCCAACATTACTCCATTCATGTGTGCACCGCACTCTCCTCCATGGATGGCCTCCATTAGGCGCTTTGACTCTTCAGCTTCTACACAGAGCTTATGCATTCCCAGATGACCTCTTTTGTACAGCTTACCTCCGCAGATGATGAACTGAATAGCCATTCTTCTAATGGCCCTTTTATCCTTGGCATTTGCCCCTAGTGGATACGTCTCCTTTTCCAAGAAGTTCCAAATGCCGTAGTACCAGGGGTTGTCGTCTTGGACCTCATCTATGGCAGAAATCGACTCGTATGCTGGTGCGAACTTCTGATCAATGATGACTGGACGCATCCGGACTCCGGACGGGATGTCAATCATGGAAGATAGAGTTGCTAGTGAATCTGCGAACCTGTTGTTCTCTCTTACGAGGTGGGTGAAATTTAGCTTCTCGAACCGAGGAATTAACAAATCCAAGGTTTGGTGGTAAATTATCATCCTTTCCTCCTTGACCTTCCAGTCTCCTTTTGCTTGAGACACAACAAGATTCGAGTCCCCAATGACGTCCAGCCGTTTTACCCCTAGCTCTAGGGCTGCTTCCAGACCAGCAATACATGCCTCATACTCTGCCTCATTGTTCGAGACTCTGAACTGGAGCTTGAATGCTAAAGGGATACGGGAATCGTCAGGCGCTATCAGCAACACCCCTATCCCATACCCATACTGGTTTGACGCTCCGTCAAAGTACATCGTCCAAGTTTCATCCTCGATATGAAGAATGGCTTCATCTGGGAATAAGTACTCAACCGCTTCATCCCCCTCAACCGGGTGGTCGGCAAGGAACTCCGCTACCGCTCTTCCTTTCACTGACTTGCGTGTCACATACTTCAAGTCAAATTCGGAAAGCAAAAGCAACCAACGAGCTAGCCTACCCACAAGTGCTGGTTTCTCGAAAAGATATTTGATGGGATCCAAACGTGAAATCAACATTACAGAGTGAGCTAACAGGTAGTGCCGCAGCTTCCTGGTAGCCCATACTAAGGCCAAACAAGCCTTCTCCAGCGGTGTGTAGCGGGTTTCATAATCCAGCATCTTCTTGCTCAAATAGTAGATGGCCCTTTCCACTTTGTCTTCTGACTCCTGTGCGAGCATGCAGCCCATGGTGGTCTCAGTTACCGAAAGATACAATATCAACGGTCTCCCGGGTTCTGGCGGTGACAACACAGGCGGGTTCTGTAGATACTCTTTGATCTGCTCAAAAGCTGCTTGACATCGGCCGTCCCATTGGAATTTCTTTCCTTTCTTCAGGAGCCCAAAAAGTGGTTCACAAGTCAAGGTTAATTTAGAGATAAACCGCCTTATGAATTGCACTTTACCTAGAAAGCCTCGCACCTCCTTTTCAGTCCTTGGTGGTGGCATTTCTAAGATGGCCTTGATTTTGGAAGGGTCGACCTCGATGCCCCTTTGCGTAATCAGAAACCCTAGCATCTTCCCTGCTGTAACACCAAAAGTACACTTCTGGGGATTCAGCCGCAGCCGAAATTCTCTGATCCTCTGGAAAAATTTTTGTAAGGCAGTGTAGTGGCCGTCTCTTTCTTTGGACTTGACAATCATGTCGTCCACATACACCTCGACCTCTTTATGGATCATATCATGCAATATCGTAGTTGCTGCCCGCTGATAGGTAGCTCCTGCGTTTTTCAGCCCAAATGGCATCACTCGATAACAATATGTACCCCACGGGGTAGTGAATGCAGTCTTCTCCCGGTCCTCGGGCGCCATTACTATCTGATTATAGCCTGAGAAACCATCCATAAACAAAAGCAAGGCATGTCCTGCCGTGAAATCTACCAGTTCATCAATGTGCGGCAAGGGAAAGTCGTCCTTCGGACTGGCCCTGTTCAAATCTCTGAAGTCTACACAGACCCGAATTCTGCCGTCTTTCTTCGGCACCGGAACAATGTTAGCCAACCAAGTCGGATACTCAGACACCAACAGGAAGCCTGCATCAATCTGCTTGGTGACCTCTTCCTTGATCTTAATGGCCCAATTAGGGCGGATCCTTCTGAGCTTCTGCTTGACAGGTCGGGCCTCGGGGTCAAGAGGGATCCGGTGCTGTACAATCTCAGGATCGATTCCAGGCATGTCTTCGTAGGACCACGCGAAAACATCTTTGAAATCTTTTAACAAAGCGACTAAGCGCTCGCGTTCCTCAGAAGACAACGTGGACCCGATCTG
This sequence comes from Camellia sinensis, assembly GCF_055761805.1. Taxonomy (NCBI): domain Eukaryota; kingdom Viridiplantae; phylum Streptophyta; class Magnoliopsida; order Ericales; family Theaceae; genus Camellia; species Camellia sinensis. The sequence continues at coordinate 31,898,868 of NC_138974.1, forward strand.
GACCAGCCGCGGGTCCTTCTCAGTACCAACATTCACAGTAGTGATTTCGTCCATTAAAGGTTTAACAAATCTTTCCTGCTCTTGATCAATTAACCGTTGTAAAACCGGAGGAATTTATTCCTCGTCGTTTTCATCAAAATTTTGAAAATCCTGATTTAAGCAATAAATCAAAGGCACAGAAAAATACTCCGAAACCACATCCACGCCGTTCTCATTAAATACTTCCGAGCCGTCGGATTCTTCTGTTACAACAGACTCAAAAGAAAATGAAAAAGACGACCTAGACAGGACTGTGGCATCCGGGTTATCACCCCCGGGAATACCGGACTCAGACTCAGTCGAGCTGGAATCTGATTCCGACGTACAAGATTCGGCAGAATCAGACTCCGGCTCACTACCTGACCCGGTGCTGCTTGATAGAAAGCCTTCTTCATATTGCCAGATGAGAGAAGGTGCGATGGATGCATCCAAAATAGCTGATGGTAGGCCCGCAGCCGCTTCATTCCCAATCACACATACCGAGGAGCTATCCCCCAAGCACCTCTGTTCGATCGGAGGATCTGATAGCAGACACGCCAGCGCTGCCCCCATTTCATTTTCGGCGTCCTCGGACTGTACCTCCTTACTTTGCTCAGCCTCAGCCGCTAAATGTGCCTGCCCTTCGGCGATGTCATCCTCAGGCGACTGTAAATCAAAGAAAATTTCAAATCCTGGTACGCGCCTCTTCTCCGCGTTGAGCCACGGCTCTGGGAAGCCACAGAACGGAAAGTCCTCCCCTTCCCGGACGAAACGTCCGTTCAGGGTCCCCCGAATGGGCTGGTGCATTAAGTCAAAGGGTTTCCCCATCTGTTTCGCCCTGGCCCTTCCGGCCATTTCCTTTCCTTTCCTTATCCAATCCTCTTTGGTGGGTAGGTAGCCCAAACCAAAGGTATGTGGGTTATGTGGCACTTCGGCCGATGCTGCGGTGCCTTTCCGACCGCTCTTGCCTAATCCCATCCCAGGGATGTGCTGGAGTTTGTTCATGAGATAGACTGCTTGGGCACTGACATATACCCCTTCATTAGCTGCCATGATGTTTTGTATGACCCGAGCCTCGGCTAAGGTAAAACCCGATATGAACACATCTTCCACACCGTGTTCGATTTCTAGAACGGGCGTAGACACTTCTGGTGGCGGATGAATTGACGAATTTCCAAAAACAATGGCTACTCCCTTCCCATAGGGGTATTTCACCACTTGATGTAGGGTAGAGGAGACCGCCTTTACCTGATGCAGCCACGGCCGCCCCAAAAGCAAGTTGAACGTTGCAGGAACCTCCAAGACATGGAAATCTATCTCGTGCTGTCCCGGCCCAACCTTTGTTTGAATCTTAACTGTCCCCATTACTTCCCGACTTGTGTTGTCATACGCCCGAATCACCTGGGCCGTTGGCACGAAATCTGCGACTTTCAAACCAATCGCATAAGCTGTCCTTGCCGGGCAGACGTTGATGGCGGACCCCGTGTCGACAAGTACCACAGGTATCCATTTATCTCTGCACTCGACAGAGATGTAGAGCGGTTTGTTGTGGTTCGCACCCTCGGGTGGCAGCTCTTTGTCAGAAAAACTCAATGCTGGGGAACTTCCTCCCGAAAAGACTAAGCCCACCAGCTGCTCGGGCGTGGTGTCTATGGAAAGTTTGGCTTTGTCCATGGCTGAAAGGACAGCCTGCCTATGTACTCGAGAAGCCATAAGCAGTCCCCAGATGGAGATGTCGGCTTGTATCTTTTTCAGTTGTCTCAACACGGCCTCGTCTTCGAGTTGCCTCTCCTTTTGTTTCTCTGCTTCATTATCTTTTCCAGACGCCTCTGGTTGATCTAGGTGTGGAGGTTTGAAATACCGTCCACTCCTAGTCATGTGATCGACTTCGCCGATATACCAGGTATCATCCAGTTGGTTACCTTCCCAATCCTCGTCCGTGTGGGCAAGACATAGATCGTCGTCTTCCCACCACATACCATCTGCGACTGACAAGCATCTGTCTGGTTCTATCATAACTGTCCTGACATTCGGAGTACTTTTTATCCCTATGCTCGCAGCATTCATTTCCGTACTTGTGACAGTTTCAACCCCCACGTGGCCTTTTGCTTTCCTGATCCTCTCAGAATCTTCAAATTTCTCCCGTTCTGACTGTGTCAATGCAGTAGATTGCTCACTGATCCCTGTACTCAAAATGCTCCATTCCTGAGCGAAATTCTCGACACCGGCGCTCTCCGGCGATGTATTCTGTTCTTCGACACTCCCGGCCGTTGTGGATATTCCCGCCCCTGCCGGGCCTTTTTCTGACTGAAACTCCCCTACTATATCTGGCTGATCGTCTAACCACCCCGTGGCCTCCGCCGACTCTTCATTATCGAACCAGTTGATGGCTGAGTCTTGGTCATCGTAAAATTGGAACTTGGCAATATCCTCTTCTACGGCTGCCAAATCATCCGTTCTCTGTCCTGCATTGTCCCCTCGGATTGCACACAGCTCTCTCCCGACTGGGAATTTGACATCTGGTCTATTCTGGCCCACTGGCGAAATGTAGTCACTCGGACTGTAAGCATTCCCAACATCATTCTCAGACTCCGCAGACTCTGGTTTGACAACCTTTTTCCTGTTCTCGATGATCACCACTGGCTTGGGTTGGGTTATAGAGATGTCCATCATGCACAAATCGGTGCAATCAGGGAGAAAAACTCTCGGCTTAGGTAGGTAAGAGGGTGTGATATAGATACTAGGATCGTAGGATGCGACCCTAGTGTGGATGAAATTGATTCTTTTGGGTGGTGGAACTTGGTTATGTGTGGGGAGAGGATTCGTAGTAACATTGGGTTTCTCAGGGGGTAAAATCACCCCATTATCAATGAGATCTTGAATCTCATGACGCAATCGAAAGCACAGGTCGGTGTCGTGACCGTGCTGCTGGTGGAACGCACAATACTTGGCTGGATTGTGGGTGGCAGGTAGTCTTTCAGGTAAGGGCCGCGGCTCTAGGGGCTTCAGATGCCCTTTTCTGATCAAAACCCCCAAAGCTTTGGACAGGGGCATATAAAGTGGAGCGAAGGTTCTGGTATTTCTGGGAGGGTATTTGGTTGTTTGTGAGTTGCTTCCGGACGCACCGGAGAATGGTGTGGTTGCTGTGTTTCTTGGGGAAGGGTTAGTGGTGACCATACTCACTTCGGAGGTCCTGGTAGTCGTAGCGCCACTCGGGCCTGTATTAGCATTACGGTTGAAATTTCTGCGGGGTTGCTCCCGGTCATTATCAATCCACCCTTGTCTTAGGGCGTCTTCGATTTGCACCCCCATCTCATGCAGATCAGCAAAGGTAGGAAAGGGGACTACAATCATCTTTTGCATTAGCTTCGGCTGAAGATTGCGCACAATCATCCGAATCTGGTCTTTGTCTGTGGGTCTCAAGGTCATCATTGAAGCCTTAGCCCGCCATCTAGTTACAAACTCTGAGAAGCTTTCCTTGGGTTCTTGCCTCGTTGTCTCGAGATCCCGGGTCGTGATCTCGATTTGTGTGTTATACGAGTACTGCAGGATGAAGGCCTCAGCCATCTCGTCCCAATTTTTCTTGACGTCATCCTCCAACTTGGCATACCATGCGGACGCCACACCCGACAAGGTCCGGCCGAATAAAGATAGTTTCTGCAATCTAGTGAGGCCCATTGGCCTTAAGACATCTGAGAATAGTCGCAGGTGTACCATGGGATCCTCAGACCCGTCAAAACGATCAATTTGGGGCATCTTAAACCGATCTGGCAGCGTCACAGCTGTGTCGATGTATCCATCTCCAATATCTGGAATGGACTTCGCACCTTGAGATTTCTTGAACAGCTTTTCAAGCTTGTGCATTTTTAACGTCATGGGGTCTACCTCAGACTCAAAGGGAGAATCCGATACATTAATGGGAGTGGGCGCCTTGGATTGTTGAGGCGGAATCGGGGGTGGAGCCGGCCCCGTTGGGATGTCTGTATCTTCTTGGACATTCCGGGCGTTTGGTGTCTCTTCGGGTATTGGAACCCTTAATGGAGGAGGGATTTGCTGCGAAGGTGATGCCCCAGTTTGTTGTTGCAATCTCCCAATTAAATCCGCTTGCTCACTCATAACCGTAGCCTGTTGCCTGGCAAATTCTGCCTGTCGGGCAGCATCTTGCTGCATCATTTTCATGCTTTCCTGAAGTTGGCGCACCATCTCCTCTAAGTTAGCCATACTGTTCTGCTCTGGTTGAATTGCTGGTATGTGTTCCCTCTCTGTGGGTGAAACTGGATCCTGATCCCTACTGTACACAGGTGGGGTAGACGAAGCCCTCTGTACTGACTGTTGAACCGATATCCTCTGCCTAGTTGCTTTCCGTTTAGTAACCGGGGGCAGAGAATGGTACACTGGTTGTCCTTCTATCAGATCCTCAGATCGATGGAGCCGGCGACCTCTGATCCAGAGTGCTTGGGGGATGTCTACTGGGTTAGATGCAATGATGCTAAACTACCTAGCAAAAAGATAAATAAAGCAATAAATAAACCAACAACTGGACAGCACAACGGCATAAAATAAACAAATAATATACAGTTGGATATTTAAAACACATAGACGATGAGCCGAACACACTGTTCCTCGATACTGATCACTGTTCTCAAAATCTCTATTCCCAATACTGAACCCTGATACCCGCAGATAACTGATTCTCTTAAAGCTGATACTGATGCCCTCAGGCCAGATGCCCAGACTTACAAACTGGTGTGTTCATTTCCCTGCAGAAATACATTCTAACAGCACATAGCAAGTAAAGGGAGCCAAAACACCCCTTTGTTGGGGGAGGGTTCCCCTGTCCTATTTTGTCAGGAGCTAGGGTTTCACTACGCACGCAGCGGTTTCAAACAACTTAGCATCGGGTAAGCAACCTGTCCTAGCTTGGAATGGTCACTATGGTTCCGAATATGCACTAGGTCGAATGGTCAGAAAGGGTGCCCCGGTAAAACCGGGGTTTGTGTTCCCATACTGTCAGAGCCCATAGCCGGTCAGCCTTATGGACATGCCTTGACAAGACAAGCCTCCGGCAAACCGTTCAGGAATGGCAGATGGCAAACACTGTGTTCCTAGGCGCACCAATGCACATGCAATGCAAAGAAACACATAAATGAGATCAAAACAGGATATCACGAGTTCGAGTCAAGCTCTCTAATTTCCCCAGCAGAGTCGCCAGAAACTGTAGACGCGCCCGCGGGGGGGACCTCGCTACTACAGTTCGGACTCTCGGTTTTGTGCTACGGTTCTAAATCTGAACCAAAGAGTCCAAATCTGGCAAATCGTTTGAGAAAACAGATTTTTTTGAAAAGTAGTGCCAAACATGGACTGCTTTGCCAGATACAGAGTCGCCACCTAAATATTTTTAAAATGGGGAAATTTAGGAAACCCTGACTCGGTGCCGAAGGCCACATGTCCGTCATCACCGGAGTTTGTCTCGGCTCGGGAGCTTGGGTACGATCGGGGAAGGTCAGCTATGAGCACCCCCTTTCGCCCGGTCCGAAGACCGGCCTCTACTAACCGTGATATCCGTTTTTGAAAACTTTATGTGTTCTTGAACCAATTGTTAGCCTAGGATTACTATGTTAAGCGCGCAGCAAACAAGTATAGACCAAACCGCCCAGATTGGAACAAAGCATTTCATGTTTGTTTTGAAAATGATGTGCTACTCGTAAGTAGGCTAAAATGCAGGTTTTGCCACTCTCAAGTGGGCTTTTGGAAAAGATGGTTTTGCCACTCTCTAGTGGGCTTAAAACAAATATAGTTTTAACGCATTATCCCAATTTAAGCAATTCGACCTCCACCCACAGGCATTCAAGCAATTTAACACATGTAAACATTTAGCCGCATGGTAAGAATACTATCATGGCAACACTCACACGCATGCGGGATGCTGAAGCATAACCACTTACATTGTACTCCGTGCCAAAACAATAAACTAGTTAGCAAATGTGCGTGTCCTAGTTCATGTTATTTTGCCTAATGCAACACATACGAGATGCAATTTTAGTTAGGCTCGGTTAACCTAAGTATGGCATATGATATGCAACCAACTGTTTCATGTATTCAATTTTGGAATTTGAAAATACGAATGTGGTTAGTATGATGTACCGAGCCCGGTGCATGCCAACAAATGCATGAATGCACGCATGCACATCATAAGGTATGCTAATTTCAAAAATGCCCTAATCTACCATCATAAGCAGGTAAATAAAAGGGAAGAAAGAAATGGGGGTTGGAAGACATACACACACTCACCCACACTTATTACACGCTTACCCTCACTCAGAGGGTTTGAATTAATATTACAGTCCCAAAATAAAGAACAAATAAAATTATTACAAAATTTCCTAATTAATTAAAAGAAAGGAAACAAAAGGAAAGAAGAGGGTGGCCACAGCCTCTGCCCCGGGATGCTCGAGTGATGCGTGCTCGGATCTGTCCTTCCCGGAAAACCCGTGCTACACTCTTGTCGCCTCTGTTTGTACTGCCTTGTCTTTCTGAAAATTACCAAAGTGCTGGAGCAAGCTCCTTGCATTCTGCAGAGCACCACCGGCCAGACAGAGTTTCCGCCGGCACTTCACAATTCTCGTCGGCACTTTATCGGATTCATCGGCACTCCAGATAGTGCCGGTCGGCACTAAATTCTGCCGGTCGGCAGAAACTTCCTGCAGCAGACAACTTGACAGCAAAACAGAGAACAGACAGTGCATGGCATGGGGTTCTTGGACACATGTAAGCATGGTCCTACTTCTTATCATATTTCGAACTCAAAGAAGCATGACCTTCGACCTTTGAGCCATCCAAGGTGCATGATGACTCAATGGATCAAATTTGCCATTTGATATGAAAATGCATGCAACAAATAACATGAAAACCGGGGCCTTATCAAATTGGAGTCAAAGGTCCCGATGACCGGGGATCAAGGCACATTACATCACTTGAAGTATGAATGGTCCTTGACTCCCGCACTTGGTTTGACACCCCAAACCAAGTAAATGCAATGCATGCAATGCTCACAAGCCTCAAATGTGTCATACCACCAAGATGTAAAACACAACAAGCAATATGCAACTATCATGACAAAATGTATGATACCAAGCACACAAGATACAAACATGATGCAAACATGGAGCAAATTGACCATGGAATTGATGTGCTACAAAGCTTAATGGAACAAACATGCAACAAACATGGAGCAAGCATGCAAGAGGGCTTGAAGTGGCAAAGGGGCAGGCCCTTACCCTTCTCAAAACAGTGGCCAAAAGTGCTTAAAATGATAGGCAATCAACTCATGTTAACAAGCAAACTTATGGTCCCAAAGCTAAGGCACTAAAGGAGACAACTTACCCCCACCAACATGGCCATTCATGGCATGATTAAAACAAGTAAAAAAACAGAATTTATGCATGCAAGATAGAACTCCAAAAACTCCTAATATGGCAACTAAAATAAACCCCATGAAGCAAATACACTACGGCTCATTCTTAGGCATAAGAGGACACATCTTCAAGGCATGAAAGAGGCCATGCATGCACACATACAAGCATGATTCTTGGACTAAAATATGACCCTAGATGATGCCAAATCAAGAGGGTAATCACAACCATGCATGCTAGAGGTCAAAATGCTCAAAGCTTCCAAGCCAAAATACAAAGCAACTTTAACAAACATGCCAAACATGACCAAGTTGATAACCAACAGATGTTAAGCATGGAAAAACAATGCTAAATGCTTCATAGAACCAAGCCAACACACACAAGAATCATGGCCTAATCATGAAATACAATTCCAAGCAAAATAGAGCAATACAAAGCAAGTATTACAAGCATGCAAGGAGGCACAAGTTTGACCAAAAACAGAGATTATATATGACCTAAGATGCCTAAAAAAGTGCTGGAATGAAGCCAAGAAACATCAAGCACACATGCTACCCTCTTGAGCCCAAAAAGCAAAGAAACAAAACCATAAGGGGAGAGGGGTGTCCATCCCCTATGCAAGACTTCAAACCAACTTTTTTGACACTAAAATACACTGACTTTTAGTGATGAAAAGATCAAAATGCTGAAGTAAACAAAAGCTTATCAAAAAGGCACCAAAATAGGCCAAACAAGGCCTATGAGGGTGAGTTTGCAATCTAACCACAAAGAGACCTTAATGAAAGTGTTAGAGCAGGAAAATATGAACCTTTTTTATGTTATACACAAGAGCTAAAACAGTAAACAAAATAGGTAGAAAACCAATGCAAGTTTGGGGAATAAAAAGGAAGATGCTCACCCTTGAAGAACCCTTGAAGAACAAGTGGTCTAGCCTCCTTCTTTGGATCAAAACCAGTCCAAAACTCAAGAAACAACTCCTCCAAGTCCCTCAATCTCGGAATAAGGTGTAATGGTGTGTGTAATGGTGCAAAAGTAAGGTAAAACACACCTTTTGGGCCAAGAAACACACACAAAGGAGGGGGAAGAGGGAGATATAGAGATAGAGTGTATCTATATTGTTAAGGGCTGGTTTTTGCTTCTAAGAGTCTAACCTAGAACCAAGAGGAAAGCCTCTCCCTTATAGGACTCCCTCTTGCAAAGCTTATTCAACAAGCTTGGCTAGAGGGAAATCCCTCCATACACGTGTATGGAGGGGGAAGGAGTTGGTGCCAGCTATCACAGCTGGCACAAAATATCTCCATAAAGTGGATGAACAGTGGTCGGCTGCCCAAAAATGCTATTTCGGCAAAAAACAGTGCCGACCGGCAACCAATTATGCCGACCGGCAATAAAGTGTGCCGACCGGCAAACAAAAGTGCCGATGGAAGAAAGAGGCCAGCCGGTGGCCTTCAGCCACTGCCGGTGGTGTGTGGGGCTGGTCAACAAGCCCTATCCCGTCCTCCCAGGGCAAAACACAAGTGTTCGGTGCAAAACCGGACACTACACGGTCAAGTTCGGAGATCCTGAGGTAGGGCACGCGAGCCGGGACCTCCGGGAACTCCAAACGAACACAAACATGGATAATCACCGAGTGTTCAAACGGTGACGTCCAAGTCTTGAGGACGGTCAAAAATGGGGTGTCTACAGTTGCCCCTCTTTGACAGAACTCGAAAGTCATAACAATGACGGGAGTGAATGTCAAAGCCCAGAGACGACCCATTTTTGACAAGGCCGAAGACTCAGACAAACATGCAAAACAAATAAGATACGCGCCCGAAGGCAGGGGCGAAATGCAAGACAATGCACGGAGCCGAGCATAACTTATGATCATGCAAAGAAAGCTGTAATGAAGCAAACATGCGACAATTTTAAGCTAACATACCAAACTACACTACAATGCAGAAAGGATGTAAGAGAATTATGGAATTCTCAATACTTCTCACTCGGAGGATACAATACCTGTGCGGCTCGTCTGGTTGCACCAGCTTCAAATGAACCGTACATACAATATCGTGCCTGAAAAGAAAACAAACTTAACAGGTACAATATTGTTAGCAACATGCATGACAATGCAAATGTGGCGTACTCGAAATGCGTGACAGCGCAAAGCAAGTGGGGAGCATGACAATGCTCGTGAAGATACAAACATGTAAGTGGGGCGTGCGGTCTATGCAGGCAACGGGATTGATCATAAGCATGCGGTCTACGCAGGTAATGAAGTTTAACACACATGCGGTCTACGCAATAAAAACATGCGGTCTACGCACGTAATGAAATTGAACATGCGATCTACGCAATCAAGACATGCGGTCTACGCAAGTAATGAAATTTAAACATGCGGTCTACGCAAGTAAAACATGCGGTCTACGCAGGTAATGAAATCGATAAATCATGCGGTCTACGCAAGTAATGAAATTTAAACATGCGATCTACGCAAGTAAAACATGCGATCTACGCAATCAAGACATGCGGTCTACGCAAGTAATGAAATTGATAAATCATGCGGTCTACGCAAGTAAAACATGCGATCTACGCAATCAAGACATGCGGTCTACGCAAGTAATGAAATTTAAATATGCGATCTACGCAAGTAAAACATGCGATCTACGCAATCAAGACATGCGGTCTACGCAAGTAATGAAATTTAAACATGCGATCTACGCAAGTAAAACATGCGATCTACGCAATCAAGACATGCGGTATACGCAAGTAATGAAATCTAAACATGCGATCTACGCAAGTAAAACATGCGATCTACGCAATCAAGACATGAGGTCTACGCAAGTAATGAAATTTAAACATGCGATCTACGCAAGTAAAACATGCGATCTACGCAATCAAGACATGCGGTCTACGCAAGTAATGAAATTTAAACATGCGATCTACGCAAGTAAAACATGCGATCTACGCAATCAAGACATGCGGTCTACGCAAGTAATGAAATTGATAAATCATGCGGTCTACGCAAGTAAAACATGCGGTCTACGCAGGTAATGAAATCGATAAATCATGCGGTCTACGCAAGTAAAACATGCGATCTACGCAATCAAGACATGCGGTCTACGCAAGTAATGAAATTGATAAATCATGCGGTCTACGCAAGCAAAACATGCGGTCTACGCAATCAAGACATGCGGTCTACGCAAGTAATGAAATTTAAACATGCGATCTACGCAAGTAAAACATGCGATCTACGCAATCAAGACATGCGGTCTACGCAAGTAATGAAATCTAAACATGCGATCTACGCAAGCAAAACATGCGATCTACGCAATCAAGACATGCGGTCTACGCAAGTAATGAAATTTAAACATGCGATCTACGCAAGTAAAACATGCGATCTACACAATCAAGACATGCGGTCTACGCAAGTAATGAAATTTAAACATGCGATCTACGCAAGTAAAACATGCGATCTACGTAATCAAGACATGCGGTCTACGCAAGTGATGAATTGTACTACTACACAGCATAATCGAGACAATTTGCGGAGTTCGCGAAGCATAAAAAGGATACGGGGCGGGACATTCTTCGCACGCATCGAGCGTTGCTTGCAGAAGTTGTGGCCTGAGGTCAACTCAAAGGTTCACGTTTCAAAGGTGTGCTTTCTCGTTATTGTGAGGGCGTCCAACGACGCGGCTGACCCGAACAAAGATGCGGAAGGGCGTTAACCGTAAGGGGAGTTTCACCGGTATCAATTCTGATACTTGGCTACCCTGCCATTCTACGTTTTATTTCCCTTTTTACTAGTAGTTTAAGCACATTGCATTGCCTCAAGCAGGCTTTATCTTCTTTCTCAAAATTCACACACTTTGCAAAACATGTGATGGAAATGAAACGAATCATTTTATTCAAAAGATGTTGCAATTGTGGATCTTCTGTGCATCGCATCGCAGGGTTTCACACCACAATGTGAACGAAATTGAACCCATTTTGGAAATTTGCCATCGTAATAATCAGGTAGTGAACCGACTTACAACTCGATAAGCAAAACAAGGACAAGACACAACCAAACAAGTGTAAATACAACTCGATAAACAAATCAAGAGCTCAAAGAGAGCGAAATACAACTCGATAAGCAAATGTTCAAAAACTCGACAAGCAGACGGGCGTGGCTTCGCAAGAGTCTTTCGCCGAGGGGGGGTTGGGGGTGATGGAGTTCCCCAATTCTTAGCAAAACAGCTCAGGAAACCAGAAGGAAGTCCACCGGCAGGGTGTAGGGACGACCGGCTGCAAGGAGTGGCTACCGGCCATATATCTGTTTTGTCGGCAAACTAAAATGGCCGGTCGGCACATTTTTCTGGCCGGTCGGCACTAAACGAGGGGGACCACCAGAATGTTGACACCTGTCCCCCACTCAACCTTATCTCCTACAAAAGATCCCAGCTTCGTGGTTTTTCTCATTTTCACACTGATTTGCTCCAATGGAAGAGTTTCTTGCTCAAAATCTCACCGCTTGGATTGTTAGCTTGGATGGCTCGGAGAAAGTGAATTTCCGGGGCTTTGGCATAAATGCACTATTCACTCTGGGTCGTACCCCGTTGCATTTCCCGTTTCTTCATGCCGCGACAAGGTTTTGGAATCCGGTGACACATGTCTTTAGCTTTGCCGGGCAAGAGATGTGTCCTACCTTCGAAGATTTCCGAGCTTTAATGGAGTCCGAGCGCAACGAGGAGCTCCTGCCCCAACTTAATTTTGGTCATGCCCAATCCTTAGGGCGCATGTGCGGACTCAGCATGCGCGATGCTCGGTCTCTGATGGGCGACGGGATGTTAGATATTCCGAGTTTGGCCAATCAATTTTCTGATGCTGGTGATCGCAGCAACCATCACTGGCAAGGCTTCCGACGGCATGCCCTCTGTTTATGCATGCTATCCCATTTTCTATTTGTCTCGGGCTCTGGAGGGGCTAGTGTCCGGTTGATTGAGGTTGCCCAAGGCCTGAGAGAGGGCAAGAGCTGTATTGCCATGGTTCTGGCCGAGACGCTAATGGGCTTAGACGCCTTTTACCGTCATGAGACAACTAGATTAGCAGGGAGTCCACTACTTCTACAGGTAATATTTCCCACCCAATCTCGCATTTCTGTATTGCTCACATCACTCGGCCCTCGAGCTCAGTCTTTTCTCACAAAACCCCATTCTCACTTTTCTCTCCTCGTACATCTCTCTATTCTTTAATCTCTCATTTTTTCAATCCCTCCCCAGGTGTGGTTGATGGATAAATTGCAGGTTGTGGACTCCTGCCCAGCATATTCAGCTCGCGGCTACTTCTTCCGGCATCGTCTAGTCAATGCCCTGGATGAGGAATGGTGGTTCGCTTGGATGTGCCACTTGTCCGCAGACCGTATTGCTTGGCGGTGCCCTTGGCTGGACCTTCCGGCAATGAGTTACAATATGCCCCGGCAGACTGGGATTCAATTGGTTGGTCTCACTCACTGTGTATTCTATTTCCCATTTCGGATTCGACGCCAATTTGGCCATGATCAGACCTGCCCGCCAGAGGGGATAGAATATCCTGCTGCATTTCCAGCCCGGGGTGCGCAGCTTGCTTGGCAGGCCACTGCATGGAGGATGAGAGAACTCCTGGCCCCCGCTTCTACTTTTAGTTGCACTTTGTCTGACGAGTGCGTGGACTGGCTCAACGAAGAAGCACAGATTGGGCCCAGCTTGGCATCAGAGGCTTCGACCAGCTCTGGGAGGGGGCGCAGGAACACCTGATTTGACTATGCCCCAGATTTATTGCTTTATTAGTACTTTTCAAGTTTTCTTCATGAATGTAATCAAAAGCAACTTCAATTGTGTACAAGAGCAGGAGGACTCTGTTTTGAAATCAATGAAATTGAAAGTTGTGGCACTGAAAATTTTCCACCTTGGTCCAAAAATGGTCAAAGTTGTAAAAAGATTATGTGAACAAAGTCAGCTTTATTAAAAACTTCTCAAAAACATTTTTGATGTGGATCAGAACTGGACACGCCTGAGATTTGTCACTGAGATGCACAACCCCAGATTCCTGCAACTGGAAAGTTGCCCCTAGTCTGAAGAACGCCGCAGCACTGCATAGCAACGGAAAGTTGCCCCTAGTCTGAGTGGCACTACACCAGAGACTCCAGCGAATGCTGATGGACAAAGATGGCTGAGATGATCAAATAGACAAAGTTGATCGGGGAAGTGTTGTGGCTGAACTTCAGGATGAAGCTGCCTACGTATCCCAAGGATGGGAATCAAGCCTTACGTAGTTCCGGCTAAGGTTCACTCGAGTATTTTCACTCTCCTTTTGCGCTCTAACTTTTGCCAAGGCCGCCCTTTGCGGGTTTTCAACCTTGCGAGCTCAGTTTTTATATTTTCTAATTTTTTTGTGCTCTAACTTTTGCCTAGGTCGCCCTTTCGGGTTTTCGGCCTAGCGAGCCTCTCAAGGATAGTATTTCTTCAACTTGTCCATATTGATCGGTTGAGAGAATTCTAAGCCATCTAAGTCCATCAGAACCACAGCTCCGCCTGACCAGATAGCTTTGATGATGTAGGGACCAGTCCAATTGGGTCTGAACTTGCCCCTCGGGTCGTGGATGGGAGCTCGGTTGTCTTTGAGTACCAAATCCCCTTCCTTTAGATTTCTGGACTTAACCCTCTTGTTAAAAGCCCGAGCAATCCTGCGCTGATAACTCTGAACGTGGTACAGTGCTTTCAGTCTTCTTTCATCAAAGAGCATTAGTTCCTCGAACCTGCTTTGCTGCCAATCTGCCTCAGCTATCTGACACTCGGCCAATACCCGTAAAGACGGAACTTCAATTTCAATAGGTAGAATAGCCTCCATTCCATAAACTAACGAATACGGAGTTGCTCCGGTAGAAGTTCTAATCGAAGTTCTGTAGCCCCACAGAGCAAACGGCAACTTATCTGGCCAATCTCGATAGGTCTCCACCATTTTCCGCAGTATATGCTTGATGTTCTTGTTGGCGGCCTCAACTGCTCCATTGGTTTGCGGCCGATACGTAGATGATTTATGAAAAGCCACATTATACCTTTCCAACAAGTCGACCACTTCTTTCTTAAAGTGGGATCCGTTATCCGAGATGATCTCATTTGGCACCCCGTAACGACAAATAATGTTGTTTCTGATGAACTTTGCGACGTGCGACGCTTTCAGCACCGCGTATGATTGGGCCTCGACCCACTTTGTGAAATAATCTATCGCTACGAGGATATACTCGTGTCCGTTCGACCCCTTCGGGGTAACAGCTCCGATCACATCGATCCCCCACACGGAAAACGGCCACGGGGAAGTCATGTTATACAACTTGGATGGTGGGATATTCATACGGTTTGCGTGGATCTGGCATTTGTGGCATCGCCGAACAAAGCCGATACAATCCTCTTCCATAGTCGACCAGCAGTAACCCTACCTAAGGATCTTTCTGGCCAACATTACTCCATTCATGTGTGCACCGCACTCTCCTCCATGGATGGCCTCCATTAGGCGCTTTGACTCTTCAGCTTCTACACAGAGCTTATGCATTCCCAGATGACCTCTTTTGTACAGCTTACCTCCGCAGATGATGAACTGAATAGCCATTCTTCTAATGGCCCTTTTATCCTTGGCATTTGCCCCTAGTGGATACGTCTCCTTTTCCAAGAAGTTCCAAATGCCGTAGTACCAGGGGTTGTCGTCTTGGACCTCATCTATGGCAGATATGCTGGTGCGAACTTCTGATCAATGATGACTGGACGCATCCGGACTCCGGACGGGATGTCTATCATGGAAGATAGAGTTGCTAGTGAATCTGCGAACCTGTTGTTCTCTCTTACGAGGTGGGTGAAATTTAGCTTCTCGAACCGAGGAATTAACAAATCCAAGGTTTGGTGGTAAATTATCATCCTTTCCTCCTTGACCTTCCAGTCTCCTTTTGCTTGAGACACAACAAGATTCGAGTCCCCAATGACGTCCAGCCGTTTTACCCCTAGCTCTAGGGCTGCTTCCAGACCAGCAATACATGCCTCATACTCTGCCTCATTGTTCGAGACTCTGAACTGGAGCTTGAATGCTAAAGGGATACGGGAATCGTCAGGCGCTATCAGCAACACCCCTATCCCATACCCATACTGGTTTGACGCTCCGTCAAAGTACATCGTCCAAGTTTCATCCTCGATATGAAGAATGGCTTCATCTGGGAATAAGTACTCAACCGCTTCATCCCCCTCAACCGGGTGGTCGGCAAGGAACTCCGCTACCGCTCTTCCTTTCACTGACTTGCGTGTCACATACTTCAAGTCAAATTCGGAAAGCAAAAGCAACCAACGAGCTAGCCTACCCACAAGTGCTGGTTTCTCGAAAAGATATTTGATGGGATCCAAACGTGAAATCAACATTACAGAGTGAGCTAACAGGTAGTGCCGCAGCTTCCTGGTAGCCCATACTAAGGCCAAACAAGCCTTCTCCAGCGGTGTGTAGCGGGTTTCATAATCCAGCATCTTCTTGCTCAAATAGTAGATGGCCCTTTCCACTTTGTCTTCTGACTCCTGTGCGAGCATGCAGCCCATGGTGGTCTCAGTTACCGAAAGATACAATATCAACGGTCTCCCGGGTTCTGGCGGTGACAACACAGGCGGGTTCTGTAGATACTCTTTGATCTGCTCAAAAGCTGCTTGACATCGGCCGTCCCATTGGAATTTCTTTCCTTTCTTCAGGAGCCCAAAAAGTGGTTCACAAGTCAAGGTTAATTTAGAGATAAACCGCCTTATGAATTGCACTTTACCTAGAAAGCCTCGCACCTCCTTTTCAGTCCTTGGTGGTGGCATTTCTAAGATGGCCTTGATTTTGGAAGGGTCGACCTCGATGCCCCTTTGCGTAATCAGAAACCCTAGCATCTTCCCTGCTGTAACACCAAAAGTACACTTCTGGGGATTCAGCCGCAGCCGAAATTCTCTGATCCTCTGGAAAAATTTTTGTAAGGCAGTGTAGTGGCCGTCTCTTTCTTTGGACTTGACAATCATGTCGTCCACATACACCTCGACCTCTTTATGGATCATATCATGCAATATCGTAGTTGCTGCCCGCTGATAGGTAGCTCCTGCGTTTTTCAGCCCAAATGGCATCACTCGATAACAATATGTACCCCACGGGGTAGTGAATGCAGTCTTCTCCCGGTCCTCGGGCGCCATTACTATCTGATTATAGCCTGAGAAACCATCCATAAACAAAAGCAAGGCATGTCCTGCCGTGAAATCTACCAGTTCATCAATGTGCGGCAAGGGAAAGTCGTCCTTCGGACTGGCCCTGTTCAAATCTCTGAAGTCTACACAGACCCGAATTCTGCCGTCTTTCTTCGGCACCGGAACAATGTTAGCCAACCAAGTCGGATACTCAGACACCAACAGGAAGCCTGCATCAATCTGCTTGGTGACCTCTTCCTTGATCTTAAAGGCCCAATCAGGGCGGATCCTTCTGAGCTTCTGCTTGACAGGTCGGGCCTCGGGGTCAAGAGGGATCCGGTGCTGTACAATCTCAGGATCGATTCCAGGCATGTCTTCGTAGGACCACGCGAAAACATCTTTGAAATCTTTTAACAAAGCGACTAAGCGCTCGCGTTCCTCAGAAGACAACGTGGACCCGATCTGGACCAGCCGCGGGTCCTTCTCAGTACCAACATTCACAGTAGTGATTTCGTCCATTAAAGGTTTAACAAATCTTTCCTGCTCTTGATCAATTAACCGTTGTAAAACCGGAGGAATTTCTTCCTCGTCGTTTTCATCAAAATTTTGAAAATCCTGATTTAAGCAATAAATCAAAGGCACAGAAAAATACTCCGAAACCACATCCACGCCGTTCTCATTAAATACTTCCGAGCCGTCGGATTCTTCTGTTACAACAGACTCAAAAGAAAATGAAAAAGACGACCTAGACAGGACTGTGGCATCCGGGTTATCACCCCCGGGAATACCGGACTCAGACTCAGTCGAGCTGGAATCTGATTCCGACGTACAAGATTCGGCAGAATCAGACTCCGGCTCACTACCTGACCCGGTGCTGCTTGATAGAAAGCCTTCTTCATATTGCCAGATGAGAGAAGGTGCGATGGATGCATCCAAAATAGCTGATGGTAGGCCCGCAGCCGCTTCATTCCCAATCACACATACCGAGGAGCTATCCCCCAAGCACCTCTGTTCGATCGGAGGATCTGATAGCAGACACGCCAGCGCTGCCCCCATTTCATTTTCGGCGTCCTCGGACTGTACCTCCTTACTTTGCTCAGCCTCAGCCGCTAAATGTGCCTGCCCTTCGGCGATGTCATCCTCAGGCGACTGTAAATCAAAGAAAATTTCAAATCCTGGTACGCGCCTCTTCTCCGCGTTGAGCCACGGCTCTGGGAAGCCACAGAACGGAAAGTCCTCCCCTTCCCGGACGAAACGTCCGTTCAGGGTCCCCCGAATGGGCTGGTGCATTAAGTCAAAGGGTTTCCCCATCTGTTTCGCCCTGGCCCTTCCGGCCATTTCCTTTCCTTTCCTTATCCAATCCTCTTTGGTGGGTAGGTAGCCCAAACCAAAGGTATGTGGGTTATGTGGCACTTCGGCCGATGCTGCGGTGCCTTTCCGACCGCTCTTGCCTAATCCCATCCCAGGGATGTGCTGGAGTTTGTTCATGAGATAGACTGCTTGGGCACTGACATATACCCCTTCATTAGCTGCCATGATGTTTTGTATGACCCGAGCCTCGGCTAAGGTAAAACCCGATATGAACACATCTTCCACACCGTGTTCGATTTCTAGAACGGGCGTAGACACTTCTGGTGGCGGATGAATTGACGAATTTCCAAAAACAATGGCTACTCCCTTCCCATAGGGGTATTTCACCACTTGATGTAGGGTAGAGGAGACCGCCTTTACCTGATGCAGCCACGGCCGCCCCAAAAGCAAGTTGAACGTTGCAGGAACCTCCAAGACATGGAAATCTATCTCGTGCTGTCCCGGCCCAACCTTTGTTTGAATCTTAACTGTCCCCATTACTTCCCGACTTGTGTTGTCATACGCCCGAATCACCTGGGCCGTTGGCACGAAATCTGCGACTTTCAAACCAATCGCATAAGCTGTCCTTGCCGGGCAGACGTTGATGGCGGACCCCGTGTCGACAAGTACCACAGGTATCCATTTATCTCTGCACTCGACAGAGATGTAGAGCGGTTTGTTGTGGTTCGCACCCTCGGGTGGCAGCTCTTTGTCAGAAAAACTCAATGCTGGGGAACTTCCTCCCGAAAAGACTAAGCCCACCAGCTGCTCGGGCGTGGTGTCTATGGAAAGTTTGGCTTTGTCCATGGCTGAAAGGACAGCCTGCCTATGTACTCGAGAAGCCATAAGCAGTCCCCAGATGGAGATGTCGGCTTGTATCTTTTTCAGTTGTCTCAACACGGCCTCGTCTTCGAGTTGCCTCTCCTTTTGTTTCTCTGCTTCATTATCTTTTCCAGACGCCTCTGGTTGATCTAGGTGTGGAGGTTTGAAATACCGTCCACTCCTAGTCATGTGATCGACTTCGCCGATATACCAGGTATCATCCAGTTGGTTACCTTCCCAATCCTCGTCCGTGTGGGCAAGACATAGATCGTCGTCTTCCCACCACATACCATCTGCGACTGACAAGCATCTGTCTGGTTCTATCATAACTGTCCTGACATTCGGAGTACTTTTTATCCCTATGCTCGTAGCATTCATTTCCGTACTTGTGACAGTTTCAACCCCCACGTGGCCTTTTGCTTTCCTGATCCTCTCAGAATCTTCAAATTTCTCCCGTTCTGACTGTGTCAATGCAGTAGATTGCTCACTGATCCCTGTACTCAAAATGCTCCATTCCTGAGCGAAATTCTCGACACCGGCGCTCTCCGGCGATGTATTCTGTTCTTCGACACTCCCGGCCGTTGTGGATATTCCCGCCCCTGCCGGGCCTTTTTCTGACTGAAACTCCCCTACTATATCTGGCTGATCGTCTAACCACCCCGTGGCCTCCGCCGACTCTTCATTATCGAACCAGTTGATGGCTGAGTCTTGGTCATCGTAAAATTGGAACTTGGCAATATCCTCTTCTACGGCTGCCAAATCATCCGTTCTCTGTCCTGCATTGTCCCCTCGGATTGCACACAGCTCTCTCCCGACTGGGAATTTGACATCTGGTCTATTCTGGCCCACTGGCGAAATGTAGTCACTCGGACTGTAAGCATTCCCAACATCATTCTCAGACTCCGCAGACTCTGGTTTGACAACCTTTTTCCTGTTCTCGATGATCACCACTGGCTTGGGTTGGGTTATAGAGATGTCCATCATGCACAAATCGGTGCAATCAGGGAGAAAAACTCTCGGCTTAGGTAGGTAAGAGGGTGTGATATAGATACTAGGATCGTAGGATGCGACCCTAGTGTGGATGAAATTGATTCTTTTGGGTGGTGGAACTTGGTTATGTGTGGGGAGAGGATTCGTAGTAACATTGGGTTTCTCAGGGGGTAAAATCACCCCATTATCAATGAGATCTTGAATCTCATGACGCAATCGAAAGCACAGGTCGGTGTCGTGACCGTGCTGCTGGTGGAACGCACAATACTTGGCTGGATTGTGGGTGGCAGGTAGTCTTTCAGGTAAGGGCCGCGGCTCTAGGGGCTTCAGATGCCCTTTTCTGATCAAAACCCCCAAAGCTTTGGACAGGGGCATATAAAGTGGAGCGAAGGTTCTGGTATTTCTGGGAGGGTATTTGGTTGTTTGTGAGTTGCTTCCGGACGCACCGGAGAATGGTGTGGTTGCTGTGTTTCTTGGGGAAGGGTTAGTGGTGACCATACTCACTTCGGAGGTCCTGGTAGTCGTAGCGCCACTCGGGCCTGTATTAGCATTACGGTTGAAATTTCTGCGGGGTTGCTCCCGGTCATTATCAATCCACCCTTGTCTTAGGGCGTCTTCGATTTGCACCCCCATCTCATGCAGATCAGCAAAGGTAGGAAAGGGGACTACAATCATCTTTTGCATTAGCTTCGGCTGAAGATTGCGCACAATCATCCGAATCTGGTCTTTGTCTGTGGGTCTCAAGGTCATCATTGAAGCCTTAGCCCGCCATCTAGTTACAAACTCTGAGAAGCTTTCCTTGGGTTCTTGCCTCGTTGTCTCGAGATCCCGGGTCGTGATCTCGATTTGTGTGTTATACGAGTACTGCAGGATGAAGGCCTCAGCCATCTCGTCCCAATTTTTCTTGACGTCATCCTCCAACTTGGCATACCATGCGGACGCCACACCCGACAAGGTCCGGCCGAATAAAGATAGTTTCTGCAATCTAGTGAGGCCCATTGGCCTTAAGACATCTGAGAATAGTCGCAGGTGTACCATGGGATCCTCAGACCCGTCAAAACGATCAATTTGGGGCATCTTAAACCGATCTGGCAGCGTCACAGCTGTGTCGATGTATCCATCTCCAATATCTGGAATGGACTTCGCACCTTGAGATTTCTTGAACAGCTTTTCAAGCTTGTGCATTTTTAACGTCATGGGGTCTACCTCAGACTCAAAGGGAGAATCCGATACATTAATGGGAGTGGGCGCCTTGGATTGTTGAGGCGGAATCGGGGGTGGAGCCGGCCCCGTTGGGATGTCTGTATCTTCTTGGACATTCCGGGCGTTTGGTGTCTCTTCGGGTATTGGAACCCTTAATGGAGGAGGGATTTGCTGCGAAGGTGATGCCCCAGTTTGTTGTTGCAATCTCCCAATTAAATCCGCTTGCTCACTCATAACCGTAGCCTGTTGCCTGGCAAATTCTGCCTGTCGGGCAGCATCTTGCTGCATCATTTTCATGCTTTCCTGAAGTTGGCGCACCATCTCCTCTAAGTTAGCCATACTGTTCTGCTCTGGTTGAATTGCTGGTATGTGTTCCCTCTCTGTGGGTGAAACTGGATCCTGATCCCTACTGTACACAGGTGGGGTAGACGAAGCCCTCTGTACTGACTGTTGAACCGATATCCTCTGCCTAGTTGCTTTCCGTTTAGTAACCGGGGGCAGAGAATGGTACACTGGTTGTCCTTCTATCAGATCCTCAGATCGATGGAGCCGGCGACCTCTGATCCAGAGTGCTTGGGGGATGTCTACTGGGTTAGATGCAATGATGCTAAACTACCTAGCAAAAAGATAAATAAAGCAATAAATAAACCAACAACTGGACAGCACAACGGCATAAAATAAACAAATAATATACAGTTGGATATTTAAAACACATAGACGATGAGCCGAACACACTGTTCCTCGATACTGATCACTGTTCTCAAAATCTCTATTCCCAATACTGAACCCTGATACCCGCAGATAACTGATTCTCTTAAAGCTGATACTGATGCCCTCAGGCCAGATGCCCAGACTTACAAACTGGTGTGTTCATTTCCCTGCAGAAATACATTCTAACAGCACATAGCAAGTAAAGGGAGCCAAAACACCCCTTTGTTGGGGGAGGGTTCCCCTGTCCTATTTTGTCAGGAGCTAGGGTTTCACTACGCACGCAGCGGTTTCAAACAACTTAGCATCGGGTAAGCAACCTGTCCTAGCTTGGAATGGTCACTATGGTTCCGAATATGCACTAGGTCGAATGGTCAGAAAGGGTGCCCCGGTAAAACCGGGGTTTGTGTTCCCATACTGTCAGAGCCCATAGCCGGTCAGCCTTATGGACATGCCTTGACAAGACAAGCCTCCGGCAAACCGTTCAGGAATGGCAGATGGCAAACACTGTGTTCCTAGGCGCACCAATGCACATGCAATGCAAAGAAACACATAAATGAGATCAAAACAGGATATCACGAGTTCGAGTCAAGCTCTCTAATTTCCCCAGCAGAGTCGCCAGAAACTGTAGACGCGCCCGCGGGGGGGACCTCGCTACTACAGTTCGGACTCTCGGTTTTGTGCTACGGTTCTAAATCTGAACCAAAGAGTCCAAATCTGGCAAATCGTTTGAGAAAACAGATTTTTTTGAAAAGTAGTGCCAAACATGGACTGCTTTGCCAGATACAGAGTCGCCACCTAAATATTTTTAAAATGGGAAAATTTAGGAAACCCTGACTCGGTGCCGAAGGCCACATGTCCGTCATCACCGGAGTTTGTCTCGGCTCGGGAGCTTGGGTACGATCGGGGAAGGTCAGCTATGAGCACCCCTTTCGCCCGGTCCGAAGACCGGCCTCTACTAACCGTGATATCCGTTTTTGAAAACTTTATGTGTTCTTGAACCAATTGTTAGCCTAGGATTACTATGTTAAGCGCGCAGCAAACAAGTATAGACCAAACCGCCCAGATTGGAACAAAGCATTTCATGTTTGTTTTGAAAATGATGTGCTACTCGTAAGTAGGCTAAAATGCAGGTTTTGCCACTCTCAAGTGGGCTTTTGGAAAAGATGGTTTTGCCACTCTCTAGTGGGCTTAAAACAAATATAGTTTTAACGCATTATCCCAATTTAAGCAATTCGACCTCCACCCACAGGCATTCAAGCAATTTAACACATGTAAACATTTAGCCGCATGGTAAGAATACTATCATGGCAACACTCACACGCATGCGAGATGCTGAAGCATAACCACTTACATTGTACTCCGTGCCAAAACAATAAACTAGTTAGCAAATGTGCGTGTCCTAGTTCATGTTATTTTGCCTAATGCAACACATACGAGATGCAATTTTAGTTAGGCTCGGTTGACCTAAGTATGGCATATGATATGCAACCAACTGTTTCATGTATTCAATTTTGGAATTTGAAAATACGAATGTGGTTAGTATGATGTACCGAGCCCGGTGCATGCCAACAAATGCATGAATGCACGCATGCACATCATAAGGTATGCTAATTTCAAAAATGCCCTAATCTACCATCATAAGCAGGTAAATAAAAGGGAAGAAAGAAATGGGGGTTGGAAGACATACACACACTCACCCACACTTATTACACGCTTACCCTCACTCAGAGGGTTTGAATTAATATTACAGTCCCAAAATAAAGAACAAATAAAATTATTACAAAATTTCCTAATTAATTAAAAGAAAGGAAACAAAAGGAAAGAAGAGGGTGGCCACAGCCTCTGCCCCGGGATGCTCGAGTGATGCATGCTCAGATCTGTCCTTCCCGGAAAACCCGTGCTACACTCTTGTCGCCTCTGTTTGTACTGCCTTGTCTTTCTGAAAATTACCAAAGTGCTGGAGCAAGCTCCTTGCATTCTGCAGAGCACCACCGGCCAGACAGAGTTTCCGCCGGCACTTCACAATTCCCGTCGGCACTTTATCGGATTCATCGGCACTCCAGATAGTGCCAGTCGGCACTAAATTCTGCCGGTCGGCAGAAACTTCCTGCAGCAGACAACTTGACAGCAAAACAGAGAACAGACAGTGCATGGCATGGGGTTCTTGGACACATGTAAGCATGGTCCTACTTCTTATCATATTTCGAACTCAAAGAAGCATGACCTTCGACCTTTGAGCCATCCAAGGTGCATGATGACTCAATGGATCAAATTTGCCATTTGATATGAAAATGCATGCAACAAATAACATGAAAACCGGGGCCTTATCAAATTGGAGTCAAAGGTCCCGATGACCGGGGATCAAGGCACATTACATCACTTGAAGTATGAATGGTCCTTGACTCCCGCACTTGGTTTGACACCCCAAACCAAGTAAATGCAATGCATGCAATGCTCACAAGCCTCAAATGTGTCATACCACCAAGATGTAAAACACAACAAGCAATATGCAACTATCATGACAAAATGTATGATACCAAGCACACAAGATACAAACATGATGCAAACATGGAGCAAATTGACCATGGAATTGATGTGCTACAAAGCTTAATGGAACAAACATGCAACAAACATGGAGCAAGCATGCAAGAGGGCTTGAAGTGGCAAAGGGGCAGGCCCTTACCCTTCTCAAAACAGTGGCCAAAAGTGCTTAAAATGATAGGCAATCAACTCATGTTAACAAGCAAACTTATGGTCCCAAAGCTAAGGCACTAAAGGAGACAACTTACCCCCACCAACATGGCCATTCATGGCATGATTAAAACAAGTAAAAAAACAGAATTTATGCATGCAAGATAGAACTCCAAAAACTCCTAATATGGCAACTAAAATAAACCCCATGAAGCAAATACACTACGGCTCATTCTTAGGCATAAGAGGACACATCTTCAAGGCATGAAAGAGGCCATGCATGCACACATACAAGCATGATTCTTGGACTAAAATATGACCCTAGATGATGCCAAATCAAGAGGGTAATCACAACCATGCATGCTAGAGGTCAAAATGCTCAAAGCTTCCAAGCCAAAATACAAAGCAACTTTAACAAACATGCCAAACATGACCAAGTTGATAACCAACAGATGTTAAGCATGGAAAAACAATGCTAAATGCTTCATAGAACCAAGCCAACACACACAAGAATCATGGCCTAATCATGAAATACAATTCCAAGCAAAATAGAGCAATACAAAGCAAGTATTACAAGCATGCAAGGAGGCACAAGTTTGACCAAAAACAGAGATTATATATGACCTAAGATGCCTAAAAAAGTGCTGGAATGAAGCCAAGAAACATCAAGCACACATGCTACCCTCTTGAGCCCAAAAAGCAAAGAAACAAAACCATAAGGGGAGAGGGGTGTCCCTCCCCTATGCAAGACTTCAAACCAACTTTTTTGACACTAAAATACACTGACTTTTAGTGATGAAAAGATCAAAATGCTGAAGTAAACAAAAGCTTATCAAAAAGGCACCAAAATAGGCCAAACAAGGCCTATGAGGGTGAGTTTGCAATCTAACCACAAAGAGACCTTAATGAAAGTGTTAGAGCAGGAAAATATGAACCTTTTTTATGTTATACACAAGAGCTAAAACAGTAAACAAAATAGGTAGAAAACCAATGCAAGTTTGGGGAATAAAAAGGAAGATGCTCACCCTTGAAGAACCCTTGAAGAACAAGTGGTCTAGCCTCCTTCTTTGGATCAAAACCAGTCCAAAACTCAAGAAACAACTCCTCCAAGTCCCTCAATCTCGGAATAAGGTGTAATGGTGTGTGTAATGGTGCAAAAGTAAGGTAAAACACACCTTTTGGGCCAAGAAACACACACAAAGGAGGGGGAAGAGGGAGATATAGAGATAGAGTGTATCTATATTGTTAAGGGCTGGTTTTTGCTTCTAAGAGTCTAACCTAGAACCAAGAGGAAAGCCTCTCCCTTATAGGACTCCCTCTTGCAAAGCTTATTCAACAAGCTTGGCTAGAGGGAAATCCCTCCATACACGTGTATGGAGGGGGAAGGAGTTGGTGCCAGCTATCACAGCTGGCACAAAATATCTCCATAAAGTGGATGAACAGTGGTCGGCTGCCCAAAAATGCTATTTCGGCAAAAAACAGTGCCGACCGGCAACCAATTATGCCGACCGGCAATAAAGTGTGCCGACCGGCAAACAAAAGTGCCGATGGAAGAAAGAGGCCAGCCGGTGGCCTTCAGCCACTGCCGGTGGTGTGTGGGGCTGGTCAACAAGCCCTATCCCGTCCTCCCAGGGCAAAACACAAGTGTTCGGTGCAAAACCGGACACTACACGGTCAAGTTCGGAGATCCTGAGGTAGGGCACGCGAGCCGGGACCTCCGGGAACTCCAAACGAACACAAACATGGATAATCACCGAGTGTTCAAACGGTGACGTCCAAGTCTTGAGGACGGTCAAAAATGGGGTGTCTACAGTTGCCCCTCTTTGACAGAACTCGAAAGTCATAACAATGACGGGAGTGAATGTCAAAGCCCAGAGACGACCCATTTTTGACAAGGCCGAAGACTCAGACAAACATGCAAAACAAATAAGATACGCGCCCGAAGGCAGGGGCGAAATGCAAGACAATGCACGGAGCCGAGCATAACTTATGATCATGCAAAGAAAGCTGTAATGAAGCAAACATGCGACAATTTTAAGCTAACATACCAAACTACACTACAATGCAGAAAGGATGTAAGAGAATTATGGAATTCTCAATACTTCTCACTCGGAGGATACAATACCTGTGCGGCTCGTCTGGTTGCACCAGCTTCAAATGAACCGTACATACAATATCGTGCCTGAAAAGAAAACAAACTTAACAGGTACAATATTGTTAGCAACATGCATGACAATGCAAATGTGGCGTACTCGAAATGCGTGACAGCGCAAAGCAAGTGGGGAGCATGACAATGCTCGTGAAGATACAAACATGTAAGTGGGGCGTGCGGTCTATGCAGGCAACGGGATTGATCATAAGCATGCGGTCTACGCAGGTAATGAAGTTTAACACACATGCGGTCTACGCAATAAAAACATGCGGTCTACGCACGTAATGAAATTGAACATGCGATCTACGCAATCAAGACATGCGGTCTACGCAAGTAATGAAATTTAAACATGCGGTCTACGCAAGTAAAACATGCGGTCTACGCAGGTAATGAAATCGATAAATCATGCGGTCTACGCAAGTAATGAAATTTAAACATGCGATCTACGCAAGTAAAACATGCGATCTACGCAATCAAGACATGCGGTCTACGCAAGTAATGAAATTGATAAATCATGCGGTCTACGCAAGTAAAACATGCGATCTACGCAATCAAGACATGCGGTCTACGCAAGTAATGAAATTTAAATATGCGATCTACGCAAGTAAAACATGCGATCTACGCAATCAAGACATGCGGTCTACGCAAGTAATGAAATTTAAACATGCGATCTACGCAAGTAAAACATGCGATCTACGCAATCAAGACATGCGGTATACGCAAGTAATGAAATCTAAACATGCGATCTACGCAAGTAAAACATGCGATCTACGCAATCAAGACATGAGGTCTACGCAAGTAATGAAATTTAAACATGCGATCTACGCAAGTAAAACATGCGATCTACGCAATCAAGACATGCGGTCTACGCAAGTAATGAAATTTAAACATGCGATCTACGCAAGTAAAACATGCGATCTACGCAATCAAGACATGCGGTCTACGCAAGTAATGAAATTGATAAATCATGCGGTCTACGCAAGTAAAACATGCGGTCTACGCAGGTAATGAAATCGATAAATCATGCGGTCTACGCAAGTAAAACATGCGATCTACGCAATCAAGACATGCGGTCTACGCAAGTAATGAAATTGATAAATCATGCGGTCTACGCAAGCAAAACATGCGGTCTACGCAATCAAGACATGCGGTCTACGCAAGTAATGAAATTTAAACATGCGATCTACGCAAGTAAAACATGCGATCTACGCAATCAAGACATGCGGTCTACGTAAGTAATGAAATCTAAACATGCGATCTACGCAAGCAAAACATGCGATCTACGCAATCAAGACATGCGGTCTACGCAAGTAATGAAATTTAAACATGCGATCTACGCAAGTAAAACATGCGATCTACACAATCAAGACATGCGGTCTACGCAAGTAATGAAATTTAAACATGCGATCTACGCAAGTAAAACATGCGATCTACGTAATCAAGACATGCGGTCTACGCAAGTGATGAATTGTACTACTACACAGCATAATCGAGACAATTTGCGGAGTTCGCGAAGCATAAAAAGGATACGGGGCGGGACATTCTTCGCACGCATCGAGCGTTGCTTGCAGAAGTTGTGGCCTGAGGTCAACTCAAAGGTTCACGTTTCAAAGGTGTGCTTTCTCGTTATTGTGAGGGCGTCCAACGACGCGGCTGACCCGAACAAAGATGCGGAAGGGCGTTAACCGTAAGGGGAGTTTCACCGGTATCAATTCTGATACTTGGCTACCCTGCCATTCTACGTTTTATTTCCCTTTTTACTAGTAGTTTAAGCACATTGCATTGCCTCAAGCAGGCTTTATCTTCTTTCTCAAAATTCACACACTTTGCAAAACATGTGATGGAAATGAAACGAATCATTTTATTCAAAAGATGTTGCAATTGTGGATCTTCTGTGCATCGCATCGCAGGGTTTCACACCACAATGTGAACGAAATTGAACCCATTTTGGAAATTTGCCATCGTAATAATCAGGTAGTGAACCGACTTACAACTCGATAAGCAAAACAAGGACAAGACACAACCAAACAAGTGTAAATACAACTCGATAAACAAATCAAGAGCTCAAAGAGAGCGAAATACAACTCGATAAGCAAATGTTCAAAAACTCGACAAGCAGACGGGCGTGGCTTCGCAAGAGTCTTTCGCCGAGGGGGGGTTGGGGGTGATGGAGTTCCCCAATTCTTAGCAAAACAGCTCAGGAAACCAGAAGGAAGTCCACCGGCAGGGTGTAGGGACGACCGGCTGCAAGGAGTGGCTACCGGCCATATATCTGTTTTGTCGGCAAACTAAAATGGCCGGTCGGCACATTTTTCTGGCCGGTCGGCACTAAACGAGGGGGACCACCAGAATGTTGACACCTGTCCCCCACTCAACCTTATCTCCTACAAAAGATCCCAGCTTCGTGGTTTTTCTCATTTTCACACTGATTTGCTCCAATGGAAGAGTTTCTTGCTCAAAATCTCACCGCTTGGATTGTTAGCTTGGATGGCTCGGAGAAAGTGAATTTCCGGGGCTTTGGCATAAATGCACTATTCACTCTGGGTCGTACCCCGTTGCATTTCCCGTTTCTTCATGCCGCGACAAGGTTTTGGAATCCGGTGACACATGTCTTTAGCTTTGCCGGGCAAGAGATGTGTCCTACCTTCGAAGATTTCCGAGCTTTAATGGAGTCCGAGCGCAACGAGGAGCTCCTGCCCCAACTTAATTTTGGTCATGCCCAATCCTTAGGGCGCATGTGCGGACTCAGCATGCGCGATGCTCGGTCTCTGATGGGCGACGGGATGTTAGATATTCCGAGTTTGGCCAATCAATTTTCTGATGCTGGTGATCGCAGCAACCATCACTGGCAAGGCTTCCGACGGCATGCCCTCTGTTTATGCATGCTATCCCATTTTCTATTTGTCTCGGGCTCTGGAGGGGCTAGTGTCCGGTTGATTGAGGTTGCCCAAGGCCTGAGAGAGGGCAAGAGCTGTATTGCCATGGTTCTGGCCGAGACGCTAATGGGCTTAGACGCCTTTTACCGTCATGAGACAACTAGATTAGCAGGGAGTCCACTACTTCTACAGGTAATATTTCCCACCCAATCTCGCATTTCTGTATTGCTCACATCACTCGGCCCTCGAGCTCAGTCTTTTCTCACAAAACCCCATTCTCACTTTTCTCTCCTCGTACATCTCTCTATTCTTTAATCTCTCATTTTTTCAATCCCTCCCCAGGTGTGGTTGATGGATAAATTGCAGGTTGTGGACTCCTGCCCAGCATATTCAGCTCGCGGCTACTTCTTCCGGCATCGTCTAGTCAATGCCCTGGATGAGGAATGGTGGTTCGCTTGGATGTGCCACTTGTCCGCAGACCGTATTGCTTGGCGGTGCCCTTGGCTGGACCTTCCGGCAATGAGTTACAATATGCCCCGGCAGACTGGGATTCAATTGGTTGGTCTCACTCACTGTGTATTCTATTTCCCATTTCGGATTCGACGCCAATTTGGCCATGATCAGACCTGCCCGCCAGAGGGGATAGAATATCCTGCTGCATTTCCAGCCCGGGGTGCGCAGCTTGCTTGGCAGGCCACTGCATGGAGGATGAGAGAACTCCTGGCCCCCGCTTCTACTTTTAGTTGCACTTTGTCTGACGAGTGCGTGGACTGGCTCAACGAAGAAGCACAGATTGGGCCCAGCTTGGCATCAGAGGCTTCGACCAGCTCTGGGAGGGGGCGCAGGAACACCTGATTTGACTATGCCCCAGATTTATTGCTTTATTAGTACTTTTCAAGTTTTCTTCATGAATGTAATCAAAAGCAACTTCAATTGTGTACAAGAGCAGGAGGACTCTGTTTTGAAATCAATGAAATTGAAAGTTGTGGCACTGAAAATTTTCCACATTGGTCCAAAAATGGTCAAAGTTGTAAAAAGATTATGTGAACAAAGTCAGCTTTATTAAAAACTTCTCAAAAACATTTTTGATGTGGATCAGAACTGGACACGCCTGAGATTTGTCACTGAGATGCACAACCCCAGATTCCTGCAACTGGAAAGTTGCCCCTAGTCTGAAGAACGCCGCAGCACTGCATAGCAACGGAAAGTTGCCCCTAGTCTGAGTGGCACTACACCAGAGACTCCAGCGAATGCTGATGGACAAAGATGGCTGAGATGATCAAATAGACAAAGTTGATCGGGGAAGTGTTGTGGCTGAACTTCAGGATGAAGCTGCCTACGTATCCCAAGGATGGGAATCAAGCCTTACGTAGTTCCGGCTAAGGTTCACTCGAGTATTTTCACTCTCCTTTTGCGCTCTAACTTTTGCCAAGGCCGCCCTTTGCGGGTTTTCAACCTTGCGAGCTCAGTTTTTATATTTTCTAATTTTTTTGTGCTCTAACTTTTGCCTAGGTCGCCCTTTCGGGTTTTCGGCCTAGCGAGCCTCTCAAGGATAGTATTTCTTCAACTTGTCCATATTGATCGGTTGAGAGAATTCTAAGCCATCTAAGTCCATCAGAACCACAGCTCCGCCTGACCAGATAGCTTTGATGATGTAGGGACCAGTCCAATTGGGTCTGAACTTGCCCCTCGGGTCGTGGATGGGAGCTCGGTTGTCTTTGAGTACCAAATCCCCTTCCTTTAGATTTCTGGACTTAACCCTCTTGTTAAAAGCCCGAGCAATCCTGCGCTGATAACTCTGAACGTGGTACAGTGCTTTCAGTCTTCTTTCATCAAAGAGCATTAGTTCCTCGAACCTGCTTTGCTGCCAATCTGCCTCAGCTATCTGACACTCGGCCAATACCCGTAAAGACGGAACTTCAATTTCAATAGGTAGAACAGCCTCCATTCCATAAACTAACGAATACGGAGTTGCTCCGGTAGAAGTTCTAATCGAAGTTCTGTAGCCCCACAGAGCAAACGGCAACTTATCTGGCCAATCTCGATAGGTCTCCACCATTTTCCGCAGTATATGCTTGATGTTCTTGTTGGCGGCCTCAACTGCTCCATTGGTTTGCGGCCGATACGTAGATGATTTATGAAAAGCCACATTATACCTTTCCAACAAGTCGACCACTTCTTTCTTAAAGTGGGATCCGTTATCCGAGATGATCTCATTTGGCACCCCGTAACGACAAATAATGTTGTTTCTGATGAACTTTGCGACGTGCGACGCTTTCAGCACCGCGTATGATTGGGCCTCGACCCACTTTGTGAAATAATCTATCGCTACGAGGATATACTCGTGTCCGTTCGACCCCTTCGGGGTAACAGCTCCGATCACATCGATCCCCCACACGGAAAACGGCCACGGGGAAGTCATGTTATACAACTTGGATGGTGGGATATTCATACGGTTTGCGTGGATCTGGCATTTGTGGCATCGCCGAACAAAGCCGATACAATCCTCTTCCATAGTCGACCAGCAGTAACCCTACCTAAGGATCTTTCTGGCCAACATTACTCCATTCATGTGTGCACCGCACTCTCCTCCATGGATGGCCTCCATTAGGCGCTTTGACTCTTCAGCTTCTACACAGAGCTTATGCATTCCCAGATGACCTCTTTTGTACAGCTTACCTCCGCAGATGATGAACTGAATAGCCATTCTTCTAATGGCCCTTTTATCCTTGGCATTTGCCCCTAGTGGATACGTCTCCTTTTCCAAGAAGTTCCAAATGCCGTAGTACCAGGGGTTGTCGTCTTGGACCTCATCTATGGCAGATATGCTGGTGCGAACTTCTGATCAATGATGACTGGACGCATCCGGACTCCGGACGGGATGTCTATCATGGAAGATAGAGTTGCTAGTGAATCTGCGAACCTGTTGTTCTCTCTTACGAGGTGGGTGAAATTTAGCTTCTCGAACCGAGGAATTAACAAATCCAAGGTTTGGTGGTAAATTATCATCCTTTCCCCCTTGACCTTCCAGTCTCCTTTTGTTTGAGACACAACAAGATTCGAGTCCCCAATGACGTCCAGCCGTTTTACCCCTAGCTCTAGGGCTGCTTCCAGACCAGCAATACATGCCTCATACTCTGCCTCATTGTTCGAGACTCTGAACTGGAGCTTGAATGCTAAAGGGATACGGGAATCGTCAGGCGCTATCAGTAACACCCCTATCCCATACCCATACTGGTTTGACGCTCCGTCAAAGTACATCGTCCAAGTTTCATCCTCGATATGAAGAATGGCTTCATCTGGGAATAAGTACTCAACCGCTTCATCCCCCTCAACCGGGTGGTCGGCAAGGAACTCCGCTACCGCTCTTCCTTTCACTGACTTGCGTGTCACATACTTCAAGTCAAATTCGGAAAGCAAAAGCAACCAACGAGCTAGCCTACCCGTAAGTGCTGGTTTCGCGAAAAGATATTTGATGGGATCCAAACGTGAAATCAACATTACAGAGTGAGCTAACAGGTAGTGCCGCAGCTTCCTGGTAGCCCATACTAAGGCCAAACATGCCTTCTCCAGCGGTGTGTAGCGGGTTTCATAATCCAGCATCTTCTTGCTCAAATAGTAGATGGCCCTTTCCACTTTGTCTTCTGACTCCTGTGCGAGCATGCAGCCCATGGTGGTCTCAGTTACCGAAAGATACAATATCAACGGTCTCCCGGGTTCTGGCGGTGACAACACAGGCGGGTTCTGTAGATACTCTTTGATCTGCTCAAAAGCTGCTTGACATCGGCCGTCCCATTGGAATTTCTTTCCTTTCTTCAGGAGGCCAAAAAGTGGTTCACAAGTCAAGGTTAATTTAGAGATAAACCGCCTTATGAATTGCACTTTACCTAGAAAGCCTCGCACCTCCTTTTCAGTCCTTGGTGGTGGCATTTCTAAGATGGCCTTGATTTTGGAAGGGTCGACCTCGATGCCCCTTTGCGTAATCAGAAACCCTAGCATCTTCCCTGCTGTAACACCAAAAGTACACTTCTGGGGATTCAGCCGCAGCCGAAATTCTCTGATCCTCTGGAAAAATTTTTGTAAGGTAGTGTAGTGGCCGTCTCTTTCTTTGGACTTGACAATCATGTCGTCCACATACACCTCGACCTCTTTATGGATCATATCATGCAATATCGTAGTTGCTGCCCGCTGATAGGTAGCTCCTGCGTTTTTCAGCCCAAATGGCATCACTCGATAACAATATGTACCCCACGGGGTAGTGAATGCAGTCTTCTCCCGGTCCTCGGGCGCCATTACTATCTGATTATAGCCTGAGAAACCATCCATAAACAAAAGCAAGGCATGTCCTGCCGTGAAATCTACCAGTTCATCAATGTGCGGCAAGGGAAAGTCGTCCTTCGGACTGGCCCTGTTCAAATCTCTGAAGTCTACACAGACCCGAATTCTGCCGTCTTTCTTCGGCACCGGAACAATGTTAGCCAACCAAGTCGGATACTCAGACACCAATAGGAAGCCTGCATCAATCTGCTTGGTGACCTCTTCCTTGATCTTAATGGCCCAATCAGGGCGGATCCTTCTGAGCTTCTGCTTGACAGGTCGGGCCTCGGGGTCAAGAGGGATCCGGTGCTGTACAATCTCAGGATCGATTCCAGGCATGTCTTCGTAGGACCACGCGAAAACATCTTTGAAATCTTTTAACAAAGCGACTAAGCGCTCGCGTTCCTCAGAAGACAACGTGGACCCGATCTGGACCAGCCGCGGGTCCTTCTCAGTACCAACATTCACAGTAGTGATTTCGTCCATTAAAGGTTTAACAAATCTTTCCTGCTCTTGATCAATTAACCGTTGTAAAACCGGAGGAATTTCTTCCTCGTCGTTTTCATCAAAATTTTGAAAATCCTGATTTAAGCAATAAATCAAAGGCACAGAAAAATACTCCGAAACCACATCCACGCCGTTCTCATTAAATACTTCCGAGCCGTCGGATTCTTCTGTTACAACAGACTCAAAAGAAAATGAAAAAGACGACCTAGACAGGACTGTGGCATCCGGGTTATCACCCCCGGGAATACCGGACTCAGACTCAGTCGAGCTGGAATCTGATTCCGACGTACAAGATTCGGCAGAATCAGACTCCGGCTCACTACCTGACCTGGTGCTGCTTGATAGAAAGCCTTCTTCATATTGCCAGATGAGAGAAGGTGCGATGGATGCATCCAAAATAGCTGATGGTAGGCCCGCAGCCGCTTCATTCCCAATCACACATACCGAGGAGCTATCCCCCAAGCACCTCTGTTCGATCGGAGGATCTGATAGCAGACACGCCAGCGCTGCCCCCATTTCATTTTCGGCGTCCTCGGACTGTACCTTCTTACTTTGCTCAGCCTCAGCCGCTAAATCTGCCTGCCCTTCGGCGATGTCATCCTCAGGCGACTGTAAATCAAAGAAAATTTCAAATCCCGGTACGCGCCTCTTCTCCGCGTTGAGCCACGGCTCTGGGAAGCCACAGAACGGAAAGTCCTCCCCTTCCCGGACGAAACGTCCGTTCAGGGTCCCCCGAATGGGCTGGTGCATTAAGTCAAAGGGTTTCCCCATCTGTTTCGCCCTGGCCCTTCCGGCCATTTCCTTTCCTTTCCTTATCCAATCCTCTTTGGTGGGTAGGTAGCCCAAACCAAAGGTATGTGGGTTATGTGGCACTTCGACCGATGCTGCGGTGCCTTTCCGACCGCTCTTGCCTAATCCCATCCCAGGGATGTGCTGGAGTTTGTTCATGAGATAGACTGCTTGGGCACTGACATATACCCCTTCATTAGCTGCCATGATGTTTTGTATGACCCGAGCCTCGGCTAAGGTCAAACCCGATATGAACGCATCTTCCACACCGTGTTCGATTTCTAGAACGGGCGTAGACACTTCTGGTGGCGGATGAATTGACGAATTTCCAAAAACAATGGCTACTCCCTTCCCATAGGGGTATTTCACCACTTGATGTAGGGTAGAGGAGACCGCCTTTACCTGATGCAGCCACGGCCGCCCCAAAAGCAAGTTGAACGTTGCAGGAACCTCCAAGACATGGAAATCTATCTCGTGCTGTCCCGGCCCAACCTTTGTTTGAATCTTAACTGTCCCCATTACTTCCCGACTTGTGTTGTCATACGCCCGAATCACCTGGGCCGTTGGCACGAAATCTGCGACTTTCAAACCAATCGCATAAGCTGTCCTTGCCGGGCAGACGTTGATGGCGGACCCCGTGTCGACAAGTACCACAGGTATCCATTTATCTCTGCACTCGACAGAGATGTAGAGCGGTTTGTTGTGGTTCGCACCCTCGGGTGGCAGCTCTTTGTCAGAAAAACTCAATGCTGGGGAACTTCCTCCCGAAAAGACTAAGCCCACCAGCTGCTCGGGCGTGGTGTCTATGGAAAGTTTGGCTTTGTCCATGGCTGAAAGGACAGCCTGCCTATGTACTCGAGAAGCCATAAGCAGTCCCCAGATGGAGATGTCGGCTTGTATCTTTTTCAGTTGTCTCAACACGGCCTCGTCTTCGAGTTGCCTCTCCTTTTGTTTCTCTGCTTCATTATCTTTTCCAGACGCCTCTGGTTGATCTAGGTGTGGAGGTTTGAAATACCGTCCACTCCTAGTCATGTGATCGACTTCGCCGATATACCAGGTATCATCCGGTTGGTTACCTTCCCAATCCTCGTCCGTGTGGGCAAGACATAGATCGTCGTCTTCCCACCACATACCATCTGCGACTGACAAGCATCTGTCTGGTTCTATCATAACTGTCCTGACATTCGGAGTACTTTTTATCCCTATGCTCGCAGCATTCATTTCCGTACTTGTGACAGTTTCAACCCCCACGTGGCCTTTTGCTTTCCTGATCCTCTCAGAATCTTCAAATTTCTCCCGTTCTGACTGTGTCAATGCAGTAGATTGCTCACTGATCCCTGTACTCAAAATGCTCCATTCCTGAGCGAAATTCTCGACACCGGCGCTCTCCGGCGATGTATTCTGTTCTTCGACACTCCCGGCCGTTGTGGATATTCCCGCCCCTGCCGGGCCTTTTTCTGACTGAAACTCCCCTACTATATCTGGCTGATCGTCTAACCACCCCGTGGCCTCCGCCGACTCTTCATTATCGAACCAGTTGATGGCTGAGTCTTGGTCATCGTAAAATTGGAACTTGGCAATATCCTCTTCTACGGCTGCCAAATCATCCGTTCTCTGTCCTGCATTGTCCCCTCGGATTGCACACAGCTCTCTCCCGACTGGGAATTTGACATCTGGTCTATTCTGGCCCACTGGCGAAATGTAGTCACTCGGACTGTAAGCATTCCCAACATCATTCTCAGACTCCGCAGACTCTGGTTTGACAACCTTTTTCCTGTTCTCGATGATCACCACTGGCTTGGGTTGGGTTATAGAGATGTCCATCATGCACAAATCGGTGCAATCAGGGAGAAAAACTCTCGGCTTAGGTAGGTAAGAGGGTGTGATATAGATACTAGGATCGTAGGATGCGACCCTAGTGTGGATGAAATTGATTCTTTTGGGTGGTGGAACTTGGTTATGTGTGGGGAGAGGATTCGTAGTAACATTGGGTTTCTCAGGGGGTAAAATCACCCCATTATCAATGAGATCTTGAATCTCATGACGCAATCGAAAGCACAGGTCGGTGTCGTGACCGTGCTGCTGGTGGAACGCACAATACTTGGCTGGATTGTGGGTGGCAGGTAGTCTTTCAGGTAAGGGCCGCGGCTCTAGGGGCTTCAGATGCCCTTTTCTGATCAAAACCCCCAAAGCTTTGGACAGGGGCATATAAAGTGGAGCGAAGGTTCTGGTATTTCTGGAAGGGTATTTGGTTGTTTGTGAGTTGCTTCCGGACGCACCGGAGAATGGCGTGGCTGCTGTGTTTCTTGGGGAAGGGTTAGTGGTGACCATACTCACTTCGGAGGTCCTGGTAGTCGTAGCGCCACTCGGGCCTGTATTAGCATTACGGTTGAAATTTCTGCGGGGTTGCTCCCGGTCATTATCAATCCACCCTTGTCTTAGGGCGTCTTCGATTTGCACCCCCATCTCATGCAGATCAGCAAAGGTAGGAAAGGGGACTACAATCATCTTTTGCATTAGCTTCGGCTGAAGATTGCGCACAATCATCCGAATCTGGTCTTTGTCTGTGGGTCTCAAGGTCATCATTGAAGCCTTAGCCCGCCATCTAGTTACAAACTCTGAGAAGCTTTCCTTGGGTTCTTGCCTCGTTGTCTCGAGATCCCGGGTCGTGATCTCGATTTGTGTGTTATACGAGTACTACAGGATGAAGGCCTCAGCCATCTCGTCCCAATTTTTCTTGACGTCATCCTCCAACTTGGCATACCATGCGGACGCCACACCCGACAAGGTCCGGCCGAATAAAGATAGTTTCTGCAATCTAGTGAGGCCCATTGGCCTTAAGACATCTGAGAATAGTCGCAGGTGTACCATGGGATCCTCAGACCCGTCAAAACGATCAATTTGGGGCATCTTAAACCGATCTGGCAGCGTCACAGCTGTGTCGATGTATCCATCTCCAATATCTGGAATGGACTTCGCACCTTGAGATTTCTTGAACAGCTTTTCAAGCTTGTGCATTTTTAACGTCATGGGGTCTACCTCAGACTCAAAGGGAGAATCCGATACATTAATGGGAGTGGGCGCCTTGGATTGTTGAGGCGGAATCGGGGGTGGAGCCGGCCCCGTTGGGATGTCTGTATCTTCTTGGACATTCCGGGCGTTTGGTGTCTCTTCGGGTATTGGAACCCTTAATGGATGAGGGATTTGCTGCGAAGGTGATGCCCCAGTTTGTTGTTGCAATCTCCCAATTAAATCCGCTTGCTCACTCATAACCGTAGCCTGTTGCCTGGCAAATTCTGCCTGTCGGGCAGCATCTTGCTGCATCATTTTCATGCTTTCCTGAAGTTGGTGCACCATCTCCTCTAAGTTAGCCATACTGTTCTGCTCTGGTTGAATTGCTGGTATGTGTTCCCTCTCTGTGGGTGAAACTGGATCCTGATCCCTACTGTACACAGGTGGGGTAGACGAAGCCCTCTGTACTGACTGTTGAACCGATATCCTCTGCCTAGTTGCTTTCCGTTTAGTAACCGGGGGCAGAGAATGGTACACTGGTTGTCCTTCTATCAGATCCTCAGATCGATGGAGCCGGCGACCTCTGATCCAGAGTGCTTGGGGGATGTCTACTGGGTTAGATGCAATGATGCTAAACTACCTAGCAAAAAGATAAATAAAGCAATAAATAAACCAACAACTGGACAGCACAACGGCATAAAATAAACAAATAATATACAGTTGGATATTTAAAACACATAGACGATGGGCCGAACACACTGTTCCTCGATACTGATCACTGTTCTCAAAATCTCTATTCCCAATACTGAACCCTGATACCCGCAGATAACTGATTCTCTTAAAGCTGATACTGATGCCCTCAGGCCAGATGCCCAGACTTACAAACTGGTGTGTTCATTTCCCTGCAGAAATACATTCTAACAGCACATAGCAAGTAAAGGGAGCCAAAACACCCCTTTGTTGGGGGAGGGTTCCCCTGTCCTATTTTGTCAGGAGCTAGGGTTTCACTATGCACGCAGCGGTTTCAAACAACTTAGCATCGGGTAAGCAACCTGTCCTAGCTTGGAATGGTCACTATGGTTCCGAATATGCACTAGGTCGAATGGTCAGAAAGGGTGCCCCGGTAAAACCGGGGTTTGTGTTCCCATACTGTCAGAGCCCATAGCCGGTCAGCCTTATGGACATGCCTTGACAAGACAAGCCTCCGGCAAACCGTTCAGGAATGGCAGATGGCAAACACTGTGTTCCTAGGCGCACCAATGCACATGCAATGCAAAGAAACACATAAATGAGATCAAAACAGGATATCACGAGTTCGAGTCAAGCTCTCTAATTTCCCCAGCAGAGTCGCCAGAAACTGTAGACGCGCCCGCGGGGGGGACCTTGCTACTACAGTTCGGACTCTCGGTTTTGTGCTACGGTTCTAAATCTGAACCAAAGAGTCCAAATCTGGCAAATCGTTTGAGAAAACAGATTTTTTTGAAAAGTAGTGCCAAACATGGACTGCTTTGCCAGATACAGAGTCGCCACCTAAATATTTTTAAAATGGGAAAATTTAGGAAACCCTGACTCGGTGCCGAAGGCCACATGTCCGTCATCACCGGAGTTTGTCTCGGCTCGGGAG
Source organism: Camellia sinensis (assembly GCF_055761805.1). Classification (NCBI taxonomy): domain Eukaryota; kingdom Viridiplantae; phylum Streptophyta; class Magnoliopsida; order Ericales; family Theaceae; genus Camellia; species Camellia sinensis. The sequence goes on from NC_138974.1 coordinate 31,938,527, forward strand.
CTTGGGTACGATCGGGGAAGGTCAGCTATGAGCACCCCCTTTCGCCCGGTCCGAAGACCGGCCTCTACTAACCGTGATATCCGTTTTTGAAAACTTTATGTGTTCTTGAACCAATTGTTAGCCTAGGATTACTATGTTAAGCGCGCAGCAAACAAGTATAGACCAAACCGCCCAGATTGGAACAAAGCATTTCATGTTTGTTTTGAAAATGATGTGCTACTCGTAAGTAGGCTAAAATGCAGGTTTTGCCACTCTCAAGTGGGCTTTTGGAAAAGATGGTTTTGCCACTCTCTAGTGGGCTTAAAACAAATATAGTTTTAACGCATTATCCCAATTTAAGCAATTCGACCTCCACCCACAGGCATTCAAGCAATTTAACACATGTAAACATTTAGCCGCATGGTAAGAATACTATCATGGCAACACTCACACGCATGCGGGATGCTGAAGCATAACCACTTACATTGTACTCCGTGCCAAAACAATAAACTAGTTAGCAAATGTGCGTGTCCTAGTTCATGTTATTTTGCCTAATGCAACACATACGAGATGCAATTTTAGTTAGGCTCGGTTAACCTAAGTATGGCATATGATATGCAACCAACTGTTTCATGTATTCAATTTTGGAATTTGAAAATACGAATGTGGTTAGTATGATGTACCGAGCCCGGTGCATGCCAACAAATGCATGAATGCACGCATGCACATCATAAGGTATGCTAATTTCAAAAATGCCCTAATCTACCATCATAAGCAGGTAAATAAAAGGGAAGAAAGAAATGGGGGTTGGAAGACATACACACACTCACCCACACTTATTACACGCTTACCCTCACTCAGAGGGTTTGAATTAATATTACAGTCCCAAAATAAAGAACAAATAAAATTATTACAAAATTTCCTAATTAATTAAAAGAAAGGAAACAAAAGGAAAGAAGAGGGTGGCCACAGCCTCTGCCCCGGGATGCTCGAGTGATGCGTGCTCGGATCTGTCCTTCCCGGAAAACCCGTGCTACACTCTTGTCGCCTCTGTTTGTACTGCCTTGTCTTTCTGAAAATTACCAAAGTGCTGGAGCAAGCTCCTTGCATTCTGCAGAGCACCACCGGCCAGACAGAGTTTCCGCCGGCACTTCACAATTCCCGTCGGCACTTTATCGGATTCATCGGCACTCCAGATAGTGCCGGTCGGCACTAAATTCTGCCGGTCGGCAGAAACTTCCTGCAGCAGACAACTTGACAGCAAAACAGAGAACAGACAGTGCATGGCATGGGGTTCTTGGACACATGTAAGCATGGTCCTACTTCTTATCATATTTCGAACTCAAAGAAGCATGACCTTCGACCTTTGAGCCATCCAAGGTGCATGATGACTCAATGGATCAAATTTGCCATTTGATATGAAAATGCATGCAACAAATAACATGAAAACCGGGGCCTTATCAAATTGGAGTCAAAGGTCCCGATGACCGGGGATCAAGGCACATTACATCACTTGAAGTATGAATGGTCCTTGACTCCCGCACTTGGTTTGACACCCCAAACCAAGTAAATGCAATGCATGCAATGCTCACAAGCCTCAAATGTGTCATACCACCAAGATGTAAAACACAACAAGCAATATGCAACTATCATGACAAAATGTATGATACCAAGCACACAAGATACAAACATGATGCAAACATGGAGCAAATTGACCATGGAATTGATGTGCTACAAAGCTTAATGGAACAAACATGCAACAAACATGGAGCAAGCATGCAAGAGGGCTTGAAGTGGCAAAGGGGCAGGCCCTTACCCTTCTCAAAACAGTGGCCAAAAGTGCTTAAAATGATAGGCAATCAACTCATGTTAACAAGCAAACTTATGGTCCCAAAGCTAAGGCACTAAAGGAGACAACTTACCCCCACCAACATGGCCATTCATGGCATGATTAAAACAAGTAAAAAAACAGAATTTATGCATGCAAGATAGAACTCCAAAAACTCCTAATATGGCAACTAAAATAAACCCCATGAAGCAAATACACTACGGCTCATTCTTAGGCATAAGAGGACACATCTTCAAGGCATGAAAGAGGCCATGCATGCACACATACAAGCATGATTCTTGGACTAAAATATGACCCTAGATGATGCCAAATCAAGAGGGTAATCACAACCATGCATGCTAGAGGTCAAAATGCTCAAAGCTTCCAAGCCAAAATACAAAGCAACTTTAACAAACATGCCAAACATGACCAAGTTGATAACCAACAGATGTTAAGCATGGAAAAACAATGCTAAATGCTTCATAGAACCAAGCCAACACACACAAGAATCATGGCCTAATCATGAAATACAATTCCAAGCAAAATAGAGCAATACAAAGCAAGTATTACAAGCATGCAAGGAGGCACAAGTTTGACCAAAAACAGAGATTATATATGACCTAAGATGCCTAAAAAAGTGCTGGAATGAAGCCAAGAAACATCAAGCACACATGCTACCCTCTTGAGCCCAAAAAGCAAAGAAACAAAACCATAAGGGGAGAGGGGTGTCCCTCCCCTATGCAAGACTTCAAACCAACTTTTTTGACACTAAAATACACTGACTTTTAGTGATGAAAAGATCAAAATGCTGAAGTAAACAAAAGCTTATCAAAAAGGCACCAAAATAGGCCAAACAAGGCCTATGAGGGTGAGTTTGCAATCTAACCACAAAGAGACCTTAATGAAAGTGTTAGAGCAGGAAAATATGAACCTTTTTTATGTTATACACAAGAGCTAAAACAGTAAACAAAATAGGTAGAAAACCAATGCAAGTTTGGGGAATAAAAAGGAAGATGCTCACCCTTGAAGAACCCTTGAAGAACAAGTGGTCTAGCCTCCTTCTTTGGATCAAAACCAGTCCAAAACTCAAGAAACAACTCCTCCAAGTCCCTCAATCTCGGAATAAGGTGTAATGGTGTGTGTAATGGTGCAAAAGTAAGGTAAAACACACCTTTTGGGCCAAGAAACACACACAAAGGAGGGGGAAGAGGGAGATATAGAGATAGAGTGTATCTATATTGTTAAGGGCTGGTTTTTGCTTCTAAGAGTCTAACCTAGAACCAGGAGGAAAGCCTCTCCCTTATAGGACTCCCTCTTGCAAAGCTTATTCAACAAGCTTGGCTAGAGGGAAATCCCTCCATACACGTGTATGGAGGGGGAAGGAGTTGGTGCCAGCTATCACAGCTGGCACAAAATATCTCCATAAAGTGGATGAACAGTGGTCGGCTGCCCAAAAATGCTATTTCGGCAAAAAACAGTGCCGACCGGCAACCAATTATGCCGACCGGCAATAAAGTGTGCCGACCGGCAAACAAAAGTGCCGATGGAAGAAAGAGGCCAGCCGGTGGCCTTCAGCCACTGCCGGTGGTGTGTGGGGCTGGTCAACAAGCCCTATCCCGTCCTCCCAGGGCAAAACACAAGTGTTCGGTGCAAAACCGGACACTACACGGTCAAGTTCGGAGATCCTGAGGTAGGGCACGCGAGCCGGGACCTCCGGGAACTCCAAACGAACACAAACATGGATAATCACCGAGTGTTCAAACGGTGACGTCCAAGTCTTGAGGACGGTCAAAAATGGGGTGTCTACAGTTGCCCCTCTTTGACAGAACTCGAAAGTCATAACAATGACGGGAGTGAATGTCAAAGCCCAGAGACGACCCATTTTTGACAAGGCCGAAGACTCAGACAAACATGCAAAACAAATAAGATACGCGCCCGAAGGCAGGGGCGAAATGCAAGACAATGCACGGAGCCGAGCATAACTTATGATCATGCAAAGAAAGCTGTAATGAAGCAAACATGCGACAATTTTAAGCTAACATACCAAACTCCACTACAATGCAGAAAGGATGTAAGAGAATTATGGAATTCTCAATACTTCTCACTCGGAGGATACAATACCTGTGCGGCTCGTCTGGTTGCACCAGCTTCAAATGAACCGTACATACAATATCGTGCCTGAAAAGAAAACAAACTTAACAGGTACAATATTGTTAGCAACATGCATGACAATGCAAATGTGGCGTACTCGAAATGCGTGACAGCGCAAAGCAAGTGGGGAGCATGACAATGCTCGTGAAGATACAAACATGTAAGTGGGGCGTGCGGTCTATGCAGGCAACGGGATTGATCATAAGCATGCGGTCTACGCAGGTAATGAAGTTTAACACACATGCGGTCTACGCAATAAAAACATGCGGTCTACGCACGTAATGAAATTGAACATGCGATCTACGCAATCAAGACATGCGGTCTACGCAAGTAATGAAATTTAAACATGCGGTCTACGCAAGTAAAACATGCGGTCTACGCAGGTAATGAAATCGATAAATCATGCGGTCTACGCAAGTAATGAAATTTAAACATGCGATCTACGCAAGTAAAACATGCGATCTACGCAATCAAGACATGCGGTCTACGCAAGTAATGAAATTGATAAATCATGCGGTCTACGCAAGTAAAACATGCGATCTACGCAATCAAGACATGCGGTCTACGCAAGTAATGAAATTTAAATATGCGATCTACGCAAGTAAAACATGCGATCTACGCAATCAAGACATGCGGTCTACGCAAGTAATGAAATTTAAACATGCGATCTACGCAAGTAAAACATGCGATCTACGCAATCAAGACATGCGGTATACGCAAGTAATGAAATCTAAACACGCGATCTACGCAAGTAAAACATGCGATCTACGCAATCAAGACATGAGGTCTACGCAAGTAATGAAATTTAAACATGCGATCTACGCAAGTAAAACATGCGATCTACGCAATCAAGACATGCGGTCTACGCAAGTAATGAAATTTAAACATGCGATCTACGCAAGTAAAACATGCGATCTACGCAATCAAGACATGCGGTCTACGCAAGTAATGAAATTGATAAATCATGCGGTCTACGCAAGTAAAACATGCGGTCTACGCAGGTAATGAAATCGATAAATCATGCGGTCTACGCAAGTAAAACATGCGATCTACGCAATCAAGACATGCGGTCTACGCAAGTAATGAAATTGATAAATCATGCGGTCTACGCAAGCAAAACATGCGGTCTACGCAATCAAGACATGCGGTCTACGCAAGTAATGAAATCTAAACATGCGATCTACGCAAGTAAAACATGCGATCTACGCAATCAAGACATGCGGTCTACGCAAGTAATGAAATCTAAACATGCGATCTACGCAAGCAAAACATGCGATCTACGCAATCAAGACATGCGGTCTACGCAAGTAATGAAATTTAAACATGCGATCTACGCAAGTAAAACATGCGATCTACACAATCAAGACATGCGGTCTACGCAAGTAATGAAATTTAAACATGCGATCTACGCAAGTAAAACATGCGATCTACGTAATCAAGACATGCGGTCTACGCAAGTGATGAATTGTACTACTACACAGCATAATCGAGACAATTTGCGGAGTTCGCGAAGCATAAAAAGGATACGGGGCGGGACATTCTTCGCACGCATCGAGCGTTGCTTGCAGAAGTTGTGGCCTGAGGTCAACTCAAAGGTTCACGTTTCAAAGGTGTGCTTTCTCGTTATTGTGAGGGCGTCCAACGACGCGGCTGACCCGAACAAAGATGCGGAAGGGCGTTAACCGTAAGGGGAGTTTCACCGGTATCAATTCTGATACTTGGCTACCCTGCCATTCTACGTTTTATTTCCCTTTTTACTAGTAGTTTAAGCACATTGCATTGCCTCAAGCAGGCTTTATCTTCTTTCTCAAAATTCACACACTTTGCAAAACATGTGATGGAAATGAAACGAATCATTTTATTCAAAAGATGTTGCAATTGTGGATCTTCTGTGCATCGCATCGCAGGGTTTCACACCACAATGTGAACGAAATTGAACCCATTTTGGAAATTTGCCATCGTAATAATCAGGTAGTGAACCGACTTACAACTCGATAAGCAAAACAAGGACAAGACACAACCAAACAAGTGTAAATACAACTCGATAAACAAATCAAGAGCTCAAAGAGAGCGAAATACAACTCGATAAGCAAATGTTCAAAAACTCGACAAGCAGACGGGCGTGGCTTCGCAAGAGTCTTTCGCCGAGGGGGGGTTGGGGGTGATGGAGTTCCCCAATTCTTAGCAAAACAGCTCAGGAAACCAGAAGGAAGTCCACCGGCAGGGTGTAGGGACGACCGGCTGCAAGGAGTGGCTACCGGCCATATATCTGTTTTGTCGGCAAACTAAAATGGCCGGTCGGCACATTTTTCTGGCCGGTCGGCACTAAACGAGGGGGACCACCAGAATGTTGACACCTGTCCCCCACTCAACCTTATCTCCTACAAAAGATCCCAGCTTCATGGTTTTTCTCATTTTCACACTGATTTGCTCCAATGGAAGAGTTTCTTGCTCAAAATCTCACCGCTTGGATTGTTAGCTTGGATGGCTCGGAGAAAGTGAATTTCCGGGGCTTTGGCATAAATGCACTATTCACTCTGGGTCGTACCCCGTTGCATTTCCCGTTTCTTCATGCCGCGACAAGGTTTTGGAATCCGGTGACACATGTCTTTAGCTTTGCCGGGCAAGAGATGTGTCCTACCTTCGAAGATTTCCGAGCTTTAATGGAGTCCGAGCGCAACGAGGAGCTCCTGCCCCAACTTAATTTTGGTCATGCCCAATCCTTAGGGCGCATGTGCGGACTCAGCATGCGCGATGCTCGGTCTCTGATGGGCGACGGGATGTTAGATATTCCGAGTTTGGCCAATCAATTTTCTGATGCTGGTGATCGCAGCAACCATCACTGGCAAGGCTTCCGACGGCATGCCCTCTGTTTATGCATGCTATCCCATTTTCTATTTGTCTCGGGCTCTGGAGGGGCTAGTGTCCGGTTGATTGAGGTTGCCCAAGGCCTGAGAGAGGGCAAGAGCTGTATTGCCATGGTTCTGGCCGAGACGCTAATGGGCTTAGACGCCTTTTACCGTCATGAGACAACTAGATTAGCAGGGAGTCCACTACTTCTACAGGTAATATTTCCCACCCAATCTCGCATTTCTGTATTGCTCACATCACTCGGCCCTCGAGCTCAGTCTTTTCTCACAAAACCCCATTCTCACTTTTCTCTCCTCGTACATCTCTCTATTCTTTAATCTCTCATTTTTTCAATCCCTCCCCAGGTGTGGTTGATGGATAAATTGCAGGTTGTGGACTCCTGCCCAGCATATTCAGCTCGCGGCTACTTCTTCCGGCATCGTCTAGTCAATGCCCTGGATGAGGAATGGTGGTTCGCTTGGATGTGCCACTTGTCCGCAGACCGTATTGCTTGGCGGTGCCCTTGGCTGGACCTTCCGGCAATGAGTTACAATATGCCCCGGCAGACTGGGATTCAATTGGTTGGTCTCACTCACTGTGTATTCTATTTCCCATTTCGGATTCGACGCCAATTTGGCCATGATCAGACCTGCCCGCCAGAGGGGATAGAATATCCTGCTGCATTTCCAGCCCGGGGTGCGCAGCTTGCTTGGCAGGCCACTGCATGGAGGATGAGAGAACTCCTGGCCCCCGCTTCTACTTTTAGTTGCACTTTGTCTGACGAGTGCGTGGACTGGCTCAACGAAGAAGCACAGATTGGGCCCAGCTTGGCATCAGAGGCTTCGACCAGCTCTGGGAGGGGGCGCAGGAACACCTGATTTGACTATGCCCCAGATTTATTGCTTTATTAGTACTTTTCAAGTTTTCTTCATGAATGTAATCAAAAGCAACTTCAATTGTGTACAAGAGCAGGAGGACTCTGTTTTGAAATCAATGAAATTGAAAGTTGTGGCACTGAAAATTTTCCACCTTGGTCCAAAAATGGTCAAAGTTGTAAAAAGATTATGTGAACAAAGTCAGCTTTATTAAAAACTTCTCAAAAACATTTTTGATGTGGATCAGAACTAGACACGCCTGAGATTTGTCACTGAGATGCACAACCCCAGATTCCTGCAACTGGAAAGTTGCCCCTAGTCTGAAGAACGCCGCAGCACTGCATAGCAACGGAAAGTTGCCCCTAGTCTGAGTGGCACTACACCAGAGACTCCAGCGAATGCTGATGGACAAAGATGGCTGAGATGATCAAATAGACAAAGTTGATCGGGGAAGTGTTGTGGCTGAACTTCAGGATGAAGCTGCCTACGTATCCCAAGGATGGGAATCAAGCCTTACGTAGTTCCGGCTAAGGTTCACTCGAGTATTTTCACTCTCCTTTTGCGCTCTAACTTTTGCCAAGGCCGCCCTTTGCGGGTTTTCAACCTTGCGAGCTCAGTTTTTATATTTTCTAATTTTTTTGTGCTCTAACTTTTGCCTAGGTCGCCCTTTCGGGTTTTCGGCCTAGCGAGCCTCTCAAGGATAGTATTTCTTCAACTTGTCCATATTGATCGGTTGAGAGAATTCTAAGCCATCTAAGTCCATCAGAACCACAGCTCCGCCTGACCAGATAGCTTTGATGATGTAGGGACCAGTCCAATTGGGTCTGAACTTGCCCCTCGGGTCGTGGATGGGAGCTCGGTTGTCTTTGAGTACCAAATCCCCTTCCTTTAGATTTCTGGACTTAACCCTCTTGTTAAAAGCCCGAGCAATCCTGCGCTGATAACTCTGAACGTGGTACAGTGCTTTCAGTCTTCTTTCATCAAAGAGCATTAGTTCCTCGAACCTGCTTTGCTGCCAATCTGCCTCGGCTATCTGACACTCGGCCAATACCCGTAAAGACGGAACTTCAATTTCAATAGGTAGAACAGCCTCCATTCCATAAACTAACGAATACGGAGTTGCTCCGGTAGAAGTTCTAATCGAAGTTCTGTAGCCCCACAGAGCAAACGGCAACTTATCTGGCCAATCTCGATAGGTCTCCACCATTTTCCGCAGTATATGCTTGATGTTCTTGTTGGCGGCCTCAACTGCTCCATTGGTTTGCGGCCGATACGTAGATGATTTATGAAAAGCCACATTATACCTTTCCAACAAGTCGACCACTTCTTTCTTAAAGTGGGATCCGTTATCCGAGATGATCTCATTTGGCACCCCGTAACGACAAATAATGTTGTTTCTGATGAACTTTGCGACGTGCGACGCTTTCAGCACCACGTATGATTGGGCCTCGACCCACTTTGTGAAATAATCTATCGCTACGAGGATATACTCGTGTCCGTTCGACCCCTTCGGGGTAACAGCTCCGATCACATCGATCCCCCACACGGAAAACGGCCACGGGGAAGTCATGTTATACAACTTGGATGGTGGGATATTCATACGGTTTGCGTGGATCTGGCATTTGTGGCATCGCCGAACAAAGCCGATACAATCCTCTTCCATAGTCGACCAGCAGTAACCCTGCCTAAGGATCTTTCTGGCCAACATTACTCCATTCATGTGTGCACCGCACTCTCCTCCATGGATGGCCTCCATTAGGCGCTTTGACTCTTCAGCTTCTACACAGAGCTTATGCATTCCCAGATGACCTCTTTTGTACAGCTTACCTCCGCAGATGATGAACTGAATAGCCATTCTTCTAATGGCCCTTTTATCCTTGGCATTTGCCCCTAGTGGATACGTCTCCTTTTCCAAGAAGTTCCAAATGCCGTAGTACCAGGGGTTGTCGTCTTGGACCTCATCTATGGCAGATATGCTGGTGCGAACTTCTGATCAATGATGACTGGACGCATCCGGACTCCGGACGGGATGTCTATCATGGAAGATAGAGTTGCTAGTGAATCTGCGAACCTGTTGTTCTCTCTTACGAGGTGGGTGAAATTTAGCTTCTCGAACCGAGGAATTAACAAATCCAAGGTTTGGTGGTAAATTATCATCCTTTCCTCCTTGACCTTCCAGTCTCCTTTTGCTTGAGACACAACAAGATTCGAGTCCCCAATGACGTCCAGCCGTTTTACCCCTAGCTCTAGGGCTGCTTCCAGACCAGCAATACATGCCTCATACTCTGCCTCATTGTTCGAGACTCTGAACTGGAGCTTGAATGCTAAAGGGATACGGGAATCGTCAGGCGCTATCAGCAACACCCCTATCCCATACCCATACTGGTTTGACGCTCCGTCAAAGTACATCGTCCAAGTTTCATCCTCGATATGAAGAATGGCTTCATCTAGGAATAAGTACTCAACCGCTTCATCCCCCTCAACCGGGTGGTCGGCAAGGAACTCCGCTACCGCTCTTCCTTTCACTGACTTGCGTGTCACATACTTCAAGTCAAATTCGGAAAGCAAAAGCAACCAACGAGCTAGCCTACCCGTAAGTGCTGGATTCTCGAAAAGATATTTGATGGGATCCAAACGTGAAATCAACATTACAGAGTGAGCTAACAGGTAGTGCCGCAGCTTCCTGGTAGCCCATACTAAGGCCAAACAAGCCTTCTCCAGCGGTGTGTAGCGGGTTTCATAATCCAGCATCTTCTTGCTCAAATAGTAGATGGCCCTTTCCACTTTGTCTTCTGACTCCTGTGCGAGCATGCAGCCCATGGTGGTCTCAGTTACCGAAAGATACAATATCAACGGTCTCCCGGGTTCTGGCGGTGACAACACAGGCGGGTTCTGTAGATACTCTTTGATCTGCTCAAAAGCTGCTTGACATCGGCCGTCCCATTGGAATTTCTTTCCTTTCTTCAGGAGGCCAAAAAGTGGTTCACAAGTCAAGGTTAATTTAGAGATAAACCGCCTTATGAATTGCACTTTACCTAGAAAGCCTCGCACCTCCTTTTCAGTCCTTGGTGGTGGCATTTCTAAGATGGCCTTGATTTTGGAAGGGTCGACCTCGATGCCCCTTTGCGTAATCAGAAACCCTAGCATCTTCCCTGCTGTAACACCAAAAGTACACTTCTGGGGATTCAGCCGCAGCCGAAATTCTCTGATCCTCTGGAAAAATTTTTGTAAGGCAGTGTAGTGGCCGTCTCTTTCTTTGGACTTGACAATCATGTCGTCCACATACACCTCGACCTCTTTATGGATCATATCATGCAATATCGTAGTTGCTGCCCGCTGATAGGTAGCTCCTGCGTTTTTCAGCCCAAATGGCATCACTCGATAACAATATGTACCCCACGGGGTAGTGAATGCAGTCTTCTCCTGGTCCTCGGGCGCCATTACTATCTGATTATAGCCTGAGAAATCATCCATAAACAAAAGCAAGGCATGTCCTGCCGTGAAATCTACCAGTTCATCAATGTGCGGCAAGGGAAAGTCGTCCTTCGGACTGGCCCTGTTCAAATCTCTGAAGTCTACACAGACCCGAATTCTGCCGTCTTTCTTCGGCACCGGAACAATGTTAGCCAACCAAGTCGGATACTCAGACACCAACAGGAAGCCTGCATCAATCTGCTTGGTGACCTCTTCCTTGATCTTAATGGCCCAATCAGGGCGGATCCTTCTGAGCTTCTGCTTGACAGGTCGGGCCTCGGGGTCAAGAGGGATCCGGTGCTGTACAATCTCAGGATCGATTCCAGGCATGTCTTCGTAGGACCACGCGAAAACATCTTTGAAATCTTTTAACAAAGCGACTAAGCGCTCGCGTTCCTCAGAAGACAACGTGGACCCGATCTGGACCAGCCGCGGGTCCTTCTCAGTACCAACATTCACAGTAGTGATTTCGTCCATTAAAAGTTTAACAAATCTTTCCTGCTCTTGATCAATTAACCGTTGTAAAACCGGAGGAATTTCTTCCTCGTCGTTTTCATCAAAATTTTGAAAATCCTGATTTAAGCAATAAATCAAAGGCACAGAAAAATACTCCGAAACCACATCCACGCCGTTCTCATTAAATACTTCCGAGCCGTCGGATTCTTCTGTTACAACAGACTCAAAAGAAAATAAAAAAGACGACCTAGACAGGACTGTGGCATCCGGGTTATCACCCCCGGGAATACCAGACTCAGACTCAGTCGAGCTGGAATCTGATTCCGACGTACAAGATTCGGCAGAATCAGACTCCGGCTCACTACCTGACCTGGTGCTGCTTGATAGAAAGCCTTCTTCATATTGCCAGATGAGAGAAGGTGCGATGGATGCATCCAAAATAGCTGATGGTAGGCCCGCAGCCGCTTCATTCCCAATCACACATACCGAGGAGCTATCCCCCAAGCACCTCTGTTCGATCGGAGGATCTGATAGCAGACACGCCAGCGCTGCCCCCATTTCATTTTCGGCGTCCTCGGACTGTACCTCCTTACTTTGCTCAGCCTCAGCCGCTAAATCTGCCTGCCCTTCGGCGATGTCATCCTCAGGCGACTGTAAATCAAAGAAAATTTCAAATCCCGGTACGCGCCTCTTCTCCGCGTTGAGCCACGGCTCTGGGAAGCCACAGAACGGAAAGTCCTCCTCTTCCCGGACGAAACGTCCGTTCAGGGTCCCCCGAATGGGCTGGTGCATTAAGTCAAAGGGTTTCCCCATCTGTTTCGCCCTGGCCCTTCCGGCCATTTCCTTTCCTTTCCTTATCCAATCCTCTTTGGTGGGTAGGTAGCCCAAACCAAAGGTATGTGGGTTATGTGGCACTTCGACCGATGCTGCGGTGCCTTTCCGACCGCTCTTGCCTAATCCCATCCCAGGGATGTGCTGGAGTTTGTTCATGAGATAGACTGCTTGGGCACTGACATATACCCCTTCATTAGCTGCCATGATGTTTTGTATGACCCGAGCCTCGGCTAAGGTCAAACCCGATATGAACGCATCTTCCACACCGTGTTCGATTTCTAGAACGGGCGTAGACACTTCTGGTGGCGGATGAATTGACGAATTTCCAAAAACAATGGCTACTCCCTTCCCATAGGGGTATTTCACCACTTGATGTAAGGTAGAGGAGACCGCCTTTACCTGATGCAGCCACGGCCGCCCCAAAAGCAAGTTGAACGTTGCAGGAACCTCCAAGACATGGAAATCTATCTCGTGCTGTCCCGGCCCAACCTTTGTTTGAATCTTAACTGTCCCCATTACTTCCCGACTTGTGTTGTCATACGCCCGAATCACCTGGGCCGTTGGCACGAAATCTGCGACTTTCAAACCAATCGCATAAGCTGTCCTTGCCGGGCAGACGTTGATGGCGGACCCCGTGTCGACAAGTACCACAGGTATCCATTTATCTCTGCACTCGACAGAGATGTAGAGCGGTTTGTTGTGGTTCGCACCCTCGGGTGGCAGCTCTTTGTCAGAAAAACTCAATGCTGGGGAACTTCCTCCCGAAAAGACTAAGCCCACCAGCTGCTCGGGCGTGGTGTCTATGGAAAGTTTGGCTTTGTCCATGGCTGAAAGGACAGCCTGCCTATGTACTCGAGAAGCCATAAGCAGTCCCCAGATGGAGATGTCGGCTTGTATCTTTTTCAGTTGTCTCAACACGGCCTCGTCTTCGAGTTGCCTCTCCTTTTGTTTCTCTGCTTCATTATCTTTTCCAGACGCCTCTGGTTGATCTAGGTGTGGAGGTTTGAAATACCGTCCACTCCTAGTCATGTGATCGACTTCGCCGATATACCAGGTATCATCCGGTTGGTTACCTTCCCAATCCTCGTCCGTGTGGGCAAGACATAGATCGTCGTCTTCCCACCACATACCATCTGCGACTGACAAGCATCTGTCTGGTTCTATCATAACTGTCCTGACATTCGGAGTACTTTTTATCCCTATGCTCGCAGCATTCATTTCCGTACTTGTGACAGTTTCAACCCCCACGTGGCCTTTTGCTTTCCTGATCCTCTCAGAATCTTCAAATTTCTCCCGTTCTGACTGTGTCAATGCAGTAGATTGCTCACTGATCCCTGTACTCAAAATGCTCCATTCCTGAGCGAAATTCTCGACACCGGCGCTCTCCGGCGATGTATTCTGTTCTTCGACACTCCCGGCCGTTGTGGATATTCCCGCCCCTGCCGGGCCTTTTTCTGACTGAAACTCCCCTACTATATCTGGCTGATCGTCTAACCACCCCGTGGCCTCCGCCGACTCTTCATTATCGAACCAGTTGATGGCTGAGTCTTGGTCATCGTAAAATTGGAACTTGGCAATATCCTCTTCTACGGCTGCCAAATCATCCGTTCTCTGTCCTGCATTGTCCCCTCGGATTGCACACAGCTCTCTCCCGACTGGGAATTTGACATCTGGTCTATTCTGGCCCACTGGCGAAATGTAGTCACTCGGACTGTAAGCATTCCCAACATCATTCTCAGACTCCGCAGACTCTGGTTTGACAACCTTTTTCCTGTTCTCGATGATCACCACTGGCTTGGGTTAGGTTATAGAGATCTCCATCATGCACAAATCGGTGCAATCAGGGAGAAAAACTCTCGGCTTAGGTAGGTAAGAGGGTGTGATATAGATACTAGGATCGTAGGATGCGACCCTAGTGTGGATGAAATTGATTCTTTTGGGTGGTGGAACTTGGTTATGTGTGGGGAGAGGATTCGTAGTAACATTGGGTTTCTCAGGGGGTAAAATCACCCCATTATCAATGAGATCTTGAATCTCATGACGCAATCGAAAGCACAGGTCGGTGTCGTGACCGTGCTGCTGGTGGAACGCATAATACTTGGCTGGATTGTGGGTGGCAGGTAGTCTTTCAGGTAAGGGCCGCGGCTCTAGGGGCTTCAGATGCCCTTTTCTGATCAAAACCCCCAAAGCTTTGGACAGGGGCATATAAAGTGGAGCGAAGGTTCTGGTATTTCTGGGAGGGTATTTGGTTGTTTGTGAGTTGCTTCCGGACGCACCGGAGAATGGCGTGGCTGCTGTGTTTCTTGGGGAAGGGTTAGTGGTGACCATACTCACTTCGGAGGTCCTGGTAGTCGTAGCGCCACTCGGGCCTGTATTAGCATTACGGTTGAAATTTCTGCGGGGTTGCTCCCGGTCATTATCAATCCACCCTTGTCTTAGGGCGTCTTCGATTTGCACCCCCATCTCATGCAGATCAGCAAAGGTAGGAAAGGGGACTACAATCATCTTTTGCATTAGCTTCGGCTGAAGATTGCGCACAATCATCCGAATCTGGTCTTTGTCTGTGGGTCTCAAGGTCATCATTGAAGCCTTAGCCCGCCATCTAGTTACAAACTCTGAGAAGCTTTCCTTGGGTTCTTGCCTCGTTGTCTCGAGATCCCGGGTCGTGATCTCGATTTGTGTGTTATACGAGTACTGCAGGATGAAGGCCTCAGCCATCTCGTCCTAATTTTTCTTGACGTCATCCTCCAACTTGGCATACCATGCGGACGCCACACCCGACAAGGTCCGGCCGAATAAAGATAGTTTCTGCAATCTAGTGAGGCCCATTGGCCTTAAGACATCTGAGAATAGTCGCAGGTGTACCATGGGATCCTCAGACCCGTCAAAACGATCAATTTGGGGCATCTTAAACCGATCTGGCAGCGTCACAGCTGTGTCGATGTATCCATCTCCAATATCTGGAATGGACTTCGCACCTTGAGATTTCTTGAACAGCTTTTCAAGCTTGTGCATTTTTAACGTCATGGGGTCTACCTCAGACTCAAAGGGAGAATCCGATACATTAATGGGAGTGGGCGCCTTGGATTGTTGAGGCGGAATCGGGGGTGGAGCCGGCCCTGTTGGGATGTCTGTATCTTCTTGGACATTCCGGGCGTTTGGTGTCTCTTCGGGTATTGGAACCCTTAATGGAGGAGGGATTTGCTGCGAAGGTGATGCCCCAGTTTGTTGTTGCAATCTCCCAATTAAATCCGCTTGCTCACTCATAACCGTAGCCTGTTGCCTGGCAAATTCTGCCTGTCGAGCAGCATCTTGCTGCATCATTTTCATGCTTTCCTGAAGTTGGCGCACCATCTCCTCTAAGTTAGCCATACTGTTCTGCTCTGGTTGAATTGCTGGTATGTGTTCCCTCTCTGTGGGTGAAACTGGATCCTGATCCCTACTGTACACAGGTGGGGTAGACGAAGCCCTCTGTACTGACTGTTGAACCGATATCCTCTGCCTAGTTGCTTTCCGTTTAGTAACCGGGGGCAGAGAATGGTACACTGGTTGTCCTTCTATCAGATCCTCAGATCGATGGAGCCGGCGACCTCTGATCCAGAGTGCTTGGGGGATGTCTACTGGGTTAGATGCAATGATGCTAAACTACCTAGCAAAAAGATAAATAAAGCAATAAATAAACCAACAACTGGACAGCACAACGGCATAAAATAAACAAATAATATACAGTTGGATATTTAAAACACATAGACGATGAGCCGAACACACTGTTCCTCGATACTGATCACTGTTCTCAAAATCTCTATTCCCAATACTGAACCCTGATACCCGCAGATAACTGATTCTCTTAAAGCTGATACTGATGCCCTCAGGCCAGATGCCCAGACTTACAAACTGGTGTGTTCATTTCCCTGCAGAAATACATTCTAACAGCACATAGCAAGTAAAGGGAGCCAAAACACCCCTTTGTTGGGGGAGGGTTCCCCTGTCCTATTTTGTCAGGAGCTAGGGTTTCACTACGCACGCAGCGGTTTCAAACAACTTAGCATCGGGTAAGCAACCTGTCCTAGCTTGGAATGGTCACTATGGTTCCGAATATGCACTAGGTCGAATGGTCAGAAAGGGTGCCCTGGTAAAACCGGGGTTTGTGTTCCCATACTGTCAGAGCCCATAGCCGGTCAGCCTTATGGACATGCCTTGACAAGACAAGCCTCCGGCAAACCGTTCAGGAATGGCAGATGGCAAACACTGTGTTCCTAGGTGCACCAATGCACATGCAATGCAAAGAAACACATAAATGAGATCAAAACAGGATATCACGAGTTCGAGTCAAGCTCTCTAATTTCCCCAGCAGAGTCGCCAGAAACTGTAGACGCGCCCGCGGGGGGGACCTCGCTACTACAGTTCGGACTCTCGGTTTTGTGCTACGGTTCTAAATCTGAACCAAAGAGTCCAAATCTGGCAAATCGTTTGAGAAAACAGATTTTTTTGAAAAGTAGTGCCAAACATGGACTGCTTTGCCAGATACAGAGTCGCCACCTAAATATTTTTAAAATGGGGAAATTTAGGAAACCCTGACTCGGTGCCGAAGGCCACATGTCCGTCATCACCGGAGTTTGTCTCGGCTCGGGAGCTTGGGTACGATCGGGGAAGGTCAGCTATGAGCACCCCCTTTCGCCCGGTCCGAAGACCGGCCTCTACTAACCGTGATATCCGTTTTTGAAAACTTTATGTGTTCTTGAACCAATTGTTAGCCTAGGATTACTATGTTAAGCGCGCAGCAAACAAGTATAGACCAAACCGCCCAGATTGGAACAAAGCATTTCATGTTTGTTTTGAAAATGATGTGCTACTCGTAAGTAGGCTAAAATGCAGGTTTTGCCACTCTCAAGTGGGCTTTTGGAAAAGATGGTTTTGCCACTCTCTAGTGGGCTTAAAACAAATATAGTTTTAACGCATTATCCCAATTTAAGCAATTCGACCTCCACCCACAGGCATTCAAGCAATTTAACACATGTAAACATTTAGCCGCATGGTAAGAATACTATCATGGCAACACTCACACGCATGCGGGATGCTGAAGCATAACCACTTACATTGTACTCCGTGCCAAAACAATAAACTAGTTAGCAAATGTGCGTGTCCTAGTTCATGTTATTTTGCCTAATGCAACACATACGAGATGCAATTTTAGTTAGGCTCAGTTAACCTAAGTATGGCATATGATATGCAACCAACTGTTTCATGTATTCAATTTTGGAATTTGAAAATACGAATGTGGTTAGTATGATGTACCGAGCCCGGTGCATGCCAACAAATGCATGAATGCACGCATGCACATCATAAGGTATGCTAATTTCAAAAATGCCCTAATCTACCATCATAAGCAGGTAAATAAAAGGGAAGAAAGAAATGGGGGTTGGAAGACATACACACACTCACCCACACTTATTACACGCTTACCCTCACTCAGAGGGTTTGAATTAATATTACAGTCCCAAAATAAAGAACAAATAAAATTATTACAAAATTTCCTAATTAATTAAAAGAAAGGAAACAAAAGGAAAGAAGAGGGTGGCCACAGCCTCTGCCCCGGGATGCTCGAGTGATGCGTGCTCGGATCTGTCCTTCCCGGAAAACCCGTGCTACACTCTTGTCGCCTCTGTTTGTACTGCCTTGTCTTTCTGAAAATTACCAAAGTGCTGGAGCAAGCTCCTTGCATTCTGCAGAGCACCACCGGCCAGACAGAGTTTCCGCCGGCACTTCACAATTCCCGTCGGCACTTTATCGGATTCATCGGCACTCCAGATAGTGCCGGTCGGCACTAAATTCTGCCGGTCGGCAGAAACTTCCTGCAGCAGACAACTTGACAGCAAAACAGAGAACAGACAGTGCATGGCATGGGGTTCTTGGACACATGTAAGCATGGTCCTACTTCTTATCATATTTCGAACTCAAAGAAGCATGGCCTTCGACCTTTGAGCCATCCAAGGTGCATGATGACTCAATGGATCAAATTTGCCATTTGATATGAAAATGCATGCAACAAATAACATGAAAACCGGGGCCTTATCAAATTGGAGTCAAAGGTCCCGATGACCGGGGATCAAGGCACATTACATCACTTGAAGTATGAATGGTGCTTGACTCCCGCACTTGGTTTGACACCCCAAACCAAGTAAATGCAATGCATGCAATGCTCACAAGCCTCAAATGTGTCATACCACCAAGATGTAAAACACAACAAGCAATATGCAACTATCATGACAAAATGTATGATACCAAGCACACAAGATACAAACATGATGCAAACATGGAGCAAATTGACCATGGAATTGATGTGCTACAAAGCTTAATGGAACAAACATGCAACAAACATGGAGCAAGCATGCAAGAGGGCTTGAAGTGGCAAAGGGGCAGGCCCTTACCCTTCTCAAAACAGTGGCCAAAAGTGCTTAAAATGATAGGCAATCAACTCATGTTAACAAGCAAACTTATGGTCCCAAAGCTAAGGCACTAAAGGAGACAACTTACCCCCACCAACATGGCCATTCATGGCATGATTAAAACAAGTAAAAAAACAGAATTTATGCATGCAAGATAGAACTCCAAAAACTCCTAATATGGCAACTAAAATAAACCCCATGAAGCAAATACACTACGGCTCATTCTTAGGCATAAGAGGACACATCTTCAAGGCATGAAAGAGGCCATGCATGCACACATACAAGCATGATTCTTGGACTAAAATATGACCCTAGATGATGCCAAATCAAGAGGGTAATCACAACCATGCATGCTAGAGGTCAAAATGCTCAAAGCTTCCAAGCCAAAATACAAAGCAACTTTAACAAACATGCCAAACATGACCAAGTTGATAACCAACAGATGTTAAGCATGGAAAAACAATGCTAAATGCTTCATAGAACCAAGCCAACACACACAAGAATCATGGCCTAATCATGAAATACAATTCCAAGCAAAATAGAGCAATACAAAGCAAGTATTACAAGCATGCAAGGAGGCACAAGTTTGACCAAAAACAGAGATTATATATGACCTAAGATGCCTAAAAAAGTGCTGGAATGAAGCCAAGAAACATCAAGCACACATGCTACCCTCTTGAGCCCAAAAAGCAAAGAAACAAAACCATAAGGGGAGAGGGGTGTCCCTCCCCTATGCAAGACTTCAAACCAACTTTTTTGACACTAAAATACACTGACTTTTAGTGATGAAAAGATCAAAATGCTGAAGTAAACAAAAGCTTATCAAAAAGGCACCAAAATAGGCCAAACAAGGCCTATGAGGGTGAGTTTGCAATCTAACCACAAAGAGACCTTAATGAAAGTGTTAGAGCAGGAAAATATGAACCTTTTTTATGTTATACACAAGAGCTAAAACAGTAAACAAAATAGGTAGAAAACCAATGCAAGTTTGGGGAATAAAAAGGAAGATGCTCACCCTTGAAGAACCCTTGAAGAACAAGTGGTCTAGCCTCCTTCTTTGGATCAAAACCAGTCCAAAACTCAAGAAACAACTCCTCCAAGTCCCTCAATCTCGGAATAAGGTGTAATGGTGTGTGTAATGGTGCAAAAGTAAGGTAAAACACACCTTTTGGGCCAAGAAACACACACAAAGGAGGGGGAAGAGGGAGATATAGAGATAGAGTGTATCTATATTGTTAAGGGCTGGTTTTTGCTTCTAAGAGTCTAACCTAGAACCAGGAGGAAAGCCTCTCCCTTATAGGACTCCCTCTTGCAAAGCTTATTCAACAAGCTTGGCTAGAGGGAAATCCCTCCATACACGTGTATGGAGGGGGAAGGAGTTGGTGCCAGCTATCACAGCTGGCACAAAATATCTCCATAAAGTGGATGAACAGTGGTCGGCTGCCCAAAAATGCTATTTCGGCAAAAAACAGTGCCGACCGGCAACCAATTATGCCGACCGGCAATAAAGTGTGCCGACCGGCAAACAAAAGTGCCGATGGAAGAAAGAGGCCAGCCGGTGGCCTTCAGCCACTGCCGGTGGTGTGTGGGGCTGGTCAACAAGCCCTATCCCGTCCTCCCAGGGCAAAACACAAGTGTTCGGTGCAAAACCGGACACTACACGGTCAAGTTCGGAGATCCTGAGGTAGGGCACGCGAGCCGGGACCTCCGGGAACTCCAAACGAACACAAACATGGATAATCACCGAGTGTTCAAACGGTGATGTCCAAGTCTTGAGGACGGTCAAAAATGGGGTGTCTACAGTTGCCCCTCTTTGACAGAACTCGAAAGTCATAACAATGACGGGAGTGAATGTCAAAGCCCAGAGACGACCCATTTTTGACAAGGCCGAAGACTCAGACAAACATGCAAAACAAATAAGATACGCGCCCGAAGGCAGGGGCGAAATGCAAGACAATGCACGGAGCCGAGCATAACTTATGATCATGCAAAGAAAGCTGTAATGAAGCAAACATGCGACAATTTTAAGCTAACATACCAAACTCCACTACAATGCAGAAAGGATGTAAGAGAATTATGGAATTCTCAATACTTCTCACTCGGAGGATACAATACCTGTGCGGCTCGTCTGGTTGCACCAGCTTCAAATGAACCGTACATACAATATCGTGCCTGAAAAGAAAACAAACTTAACAGGTACAATATTGTTAGCAACATGCATGACAATGCAAATGTGGCGTACTCGAAATGCGTGACAGCGCAAAGCAAGTGGGGAGCATGACAATGCTCGTGAAGATACAAACATGTAAGTGGGGCGTGCGGTCTATGCAGGCAACGGGATTGATCATAAGCATGCGGTCTACGCAGGTAATGAAGTTTAACACACATGCGGTCTACGCAATAAAAACATGCGGTCTACGCACGTAATGAAATTGAACATGCGATCTACGCAATCAAGACATGCGGTCTACGCAAGTAATGAAATTTAAACA
This sequence comes from Camellia sinensis, assembly GCF_055761805.1. Taxonomy (NCBI): domain Eukaryota; kingdom Viridiplantae; phylum Streptophyta; class Magnoliopsida; order Ericales; family Theaceae; genus Camellia; species Camellia sinensis. Next base: position 31,959,912 of record NC_138974.1, read on the forward strand.
TGCGGTCTACGCAAGTAAAACATGCGGTCTACGCAAGTAATGAAATCGATAAATCATGCGGTCCACGCAAGTAATGAAATTTAAACATGCGATCTACGCAAGTAAAACATGCGATCTACGCAATCAAGACATGCGGTCTACGCAAGTAATGAAATTGATAAATCATGCGGTCTACGCAAGTAAAACATGCGATCTACGCAATCAAGACATGCGGTCTACGCAAGTAATGAAATTTAAATATGCGATCTACGCAAGTAAAACATGCGATCTACGCAATCAAGACATGCGGTCTACGCAAGTAATGAAATTTAAACATGCGATCTACGCAAGTAAAACATGCGATCTACGCAATCAAGACATGCGGTATACGCAAGTAATGAAATCTAAACATGCGATCTACGCAAGTAAAACATGCGATCTACGCAATCAAGACATGAGGTCTACGCAAGTAATGAAATTTAAACATGCGATCTACGCAAGTAAAACATGCGATCTACGCAATCAAGACATGCGGTCTACGCAAGTAATGAAATTTAAACATGCGATCTACGCAAGTAAAACATGCGATCTACGCAATCAAGACATGCGGTCTACGCAAGTAATGAAATTGATAAATCATGCGGTCTACGCAAGTAAAACATGCGGTCTACGCAGGTAATGAAATCGATAAATCATGCGGTCTACGCAAGTAAAACATGCGATCTACGCAATCAAGACATGCGGTCTACGCAAGTAATGAAATTGATAAATCATGCGGTCTACGCAAGCAAAACATGCGGTCTACGCAATCAAGACATGCGGTCTACGCAAGTAATGAAATTTAAACATGCGATCTACGCAAGTAAAACATGCGATCTACGCAATCAAGACATGCGGTCTACGCAAGTAATGAAATCTAAACATGCGATCTACGCAAGCAAAACATGCGATCTACGCAATCAAGACATGCGGTCTACGCAAGTAATGAAATTTAAACATGCGATCTACGCAAGTAAAACATGCGATCTACACAATCAAGACATGCGGTCTACGCAAGTAATGAAATTTAAACATGCGATCTACGCAAGTAAAACATGCGATCTACGTAATCAAGACATGCGGTCTACGCAAGTGATGAATTGTACTACTACACAGCATAATCGAGACAATTTGCGGAGTTCGCGAAGCATAAAAAGGATACGGGGCGGGACATTCTTCGCACGCATCGAGCGTTGCTTGCAGAAGTTGTGGCCTGAGGTCAACTCAAAGGTTCACGTTTCAAAGGTGTGCTTTCTCGTTATTGTGAGGGCGTCCAACGACGCGGCTGACCCGAACAAAGATGCGGAAGGGCGTTAACCGTAAGGGGAGTTTCACCGGTATTAATTCTGATACTTGGCTACCCTGCCATTCTACGTTTTATTTCCCTTTTTACTAGTAGTTTAAGCACATTGCATTGCCTCAAGCAGGCTTTATCTTCTTTCTCAAAATTCACACACTTTGCAAAACATGCGATGGAAATGAAACGAATCATTTTATTCAAAAGATGTTGCAATTGTGGATCTTCTGTGCATCGCATCGCAGGGTTTCACACCACAATGTGAACGAAATTGAACCCATTTTGGAAATTTGCCATCGTAATAATCAGGTAGTGAACCGACTTACAACTCGATAAGCAAAACAAGGACAAGACACAACCAAACAAGTGTAAATACAACTCGATAAACAAATCAAGAGCTCAAAGAGAGCGAAATACAACTCGATAAGCAAATGTTCAAAAACTCGACAAGCAGACGGGCGTGGCTTCGCAAGAGTCTTTCGCCGAGGGGGGGTTGGGGGTGATGGAGTTCCCCAATTCTTAGCAAAACAGCTCAGGAAACCAGAAGGAAGTCCACCGGCAGGGTGTAGGGACGACCGGCTGCAAGGAGTGGCTACCGGCCATATATCTGTTTTGTCGGCAAACTAAAATGGCCGGTCGGCACATTTTTCTGGCCGGTCGGCACTAAACGAGGGGGACCACCAGAATGTTGACACCTGTCCCCCACTCAACCTTATCTCCTACAAAAGATCCCAGCTTCGTGGTTTTTCTCATTTTCACACTGATTTGCTCCAATGGAAGAGTTTCTTGCTCAAAATCTCACCGCTTGGATTGTTAGCTTGGATGGCTCGGAGAAAGTGAATTTCCGGGGCTTTGGCATAAATGCACTATTCACTCTGGGTCGTACCCCGTTGCATTTCCCGTTTCTTCATGCCGCGACAAGGTTTTGGAATCCGGTGACACATGTCTTTAGCTTTGCCGGGCAAGAGATGTGTCCTACCTTCGAAGATTTCCGAGCTTTAATGGAGTCCGAGCGCAACGAGGAGCTCCTGCCCCAACTTAATTTTGGTCATGCCCAATCCTTAGGGCGCATGTGCGGACTCAGCATGCGCGATGCTCGGTCTCTGATGGGCGACGGGATGTTAGATATTCCGAGTTTGGCCAATCAATTTTCTGATGCTGGTGATCGCAGCAACCATCACTGGCAAGGCTTCCGACGGCATGCCCTCTGTTTATGCATGCTATTCCATTTTGTATTTGTCTCGGGCTCTGGAGGGGCTAGTGTCCGGTTGATTGAGGTTGCCCAAGGCCTGAGAGAGGGCAAGAGCTGTATTGCCATGGTTCTGGCCGAGACGCTAATGGGCTTAGACGCCTTTTACCGTCATGAGACAACTAGATTAGCAGGGAGTCCACTACTTCTACAGGTAATATTTCCCACCCAATCTCGCATTTCTGTATTGCTCACATCACTCGGCCCTCGAGCTCAGTCTTTTCTCACAAAACCCCATTCTCACTTTTCTCTCCTCGTACATCTCTCTATTCTTTAATCTCTCATTTTTTCAATCCCTCCCCAGGTGTGGTTGATGGATAAATTGCAGGTTGTGGACTCCTGCCCAGCATATTCAGCTCGCGGCTACTTCTTCCGGCATCGTCTAGTCAATGCCCTGGATGAGGAATGGTGGTTCGCTTGGATGTGCCACTTGTCCGCAGACCGTATTGCTTGGCGGTGCCCTTGGCTGGACCTTCCGGCAATGAGTTACAATATGCCCCGGCAGACTGGGATTCAATTGGTTGGTCTCACTCACTGTGTATTCTATTTCCCATTTCGGATTCGACGCCAATTTGGCCATGATCAGACCTGCCCGCCAGAGGGGATAGAATATCCTGCTGCATTTCCAGCCCGGGGTGCGCAGCTTGCTTGGCAGGCCACTGCATGGAGGATGAGAGAACTCCTGGCCCCCGCTTCTACTTTTAGTTGCACTTTGTCTGACGAGTGCGTGGACTGGCTCAACGAAGAAGCACAGATTGGGCCCAGCTTGGCATCAGAGGCTTCGACCAGCTCTGGGAGGGGGCGCAGGAACACCTGATTTGACTATGCCCCAGATTTATTGCTTTATTAGTACTTTTCAAGTTTTCTTCATGAATGTAATCAAAAGCAACTTCAATTGTGTACAAGAGCAGGAGGACTCTGTTTTGAAATCAATGAAATTGAAAGTTGTGGCACTGAAAATTTTCCACCTTGGTCCAAAAATGGTCAAAGTTGTAAAAAGATTATGTGAACAAAGTCAGCTTTATTAAAAACTTCTCAAAAACATTTTTGATGTGGATCAGAACTGGACACGCCTGAGATTTGTCACTGAGATGCACAACCCCAGATTCCTGCAACTGGAAAGTTGCCCCTAGTCTGAAGAACGCCGCAGCACTGCATAGCAACGGAAAGTTGCCCCTAGTCTGAGTGGCACTACACCAGAGACTCCAGCGAATGCTGATGGACAAAGATGGCTGAGATGATCAAATAGACAAAGTTGATCGGGGAAGTGTTGTGGCTGAACTTCAGGATGAAGCTGCCTACGTATCCCAAGGATGGGAATCAAGCCTTACGTAGTTCCGGCTAAGGTTCACTCGAGTATTTTCACTCTCCTTTTGCGCTCTAACTTTTGCCAAGGCCGCCCTTTGCGGGTTTTCAACCTTGCGAGCTCAGTTTTTATATTTTCTAATTTTTTTGTGCTCTAACTTTTGCCTAGGTCGCCCTTTCGGGTTTTCGGCCTAGCGAGCCTCTCAAGGATAGTATTTCTTCAACTTGTCCATATTGATCGGTTGAGAGAATTCTAAGCCATCTAAGTCCATCAGAACCACAGCTCCGCCTGACCAGATAGCTTTGATGATGTAGGGACCAGTCCAATTGGGTCTGAACTTGCCCCTCGGGTCGTGGATGGGAGCTCGGTTGTCTTTGAGTACCAAATCCCCTTCCTTTAGATTTCTGGACTTAACCCTCTTGTTAAAAGCCCGAGCAATCCTGCGCTGATAACTCTGAACGTGGTACAGTGCTTTCAGTCTTCTTTCATCAAAGAGCATTAGTTCCTCGAACCTGCTTTGCTGCCAATCTGCCTCGGCTATCTGACACTAGGCCAATACCCGTAAAGACGGAACTTCAATTTCAATAGGTAGAACAGCCTCCATTCCATAAACTAACGAATACGGAGTTGCTCCGGTAGAAGTTCTAATCGAAGTTCTGTAGCCCCACAGAGCAAACGGCAACTTATCTGGCCAATCTCGATAGGTCTCCACCATTTTCCGCAGTATATGCTTGATGTTCTTGTTGGCGGCCTCAACTGCTCCATTGGTTTGCGGCCGATACGTAGATGATTTATGAAAAGCCACATTATACCTTTCCAACAAGTCGACCACTTCTTTCTTAAAGTGGGATCCGTTATCCGAGATGATCTCATTTGGCACCCCGTAACGACAAATAATGTTGTTTCTGATGAACTTTGCGACGTGCGACGCTTTCAGCACCGCGTATGATTGGGCCTCGACCCACTTTGTGAAATAATCTATCGCTACGAGGATATACTCGTGTCCGTTCGACCCCTTCGGGGTAACAGCTCCGATCACATCGATCCCCCACACGGAAAACGGCCACGGGGAAGTCATGTTATACAACTTGGATGGTGGGATATTCATACGGTTTGCGTGGATCTGGCATTTGTGGCATCGCCGAACAAAGCCGATACAATCCTCTTCCATAGTCGACCAGCAGTAACCCTGCCTAAGGATCTTTCTGGCCAACATTACTCCATTCATGTGTGCACCGCACTCTCCTCCATGGATGGCCTCCATTAGGCGCTTTGACTCTTCAGCTTCTACACAGAGCTTATGCATTCCCAGATGACCTCTTTTGTACAGCTTAACTCCGCAAATGATGAACTGAATAGCCATTCTTCTAATGGCCCTTTTATCCTTGGCATTTGCCCCTAGTGGATACGTCTCCTTTTCCAAGAAGTTCCAAATGCCGTAGTACCAGGGGTTGTCGTCTTGGACCTCATCTATGGCAGATATGCTGGTGCGAACTTCTGATCAATGATGACTGGACGCATCCGGACTCCGGACGGGATGTCTATCATGGAAGATAGAGTTGCTAGTGAATCTGCGAACTTGTTGTTCTCTCTTACGAGGTGGGTGAAATTTAGCTTCTCGAACCGAGGAATTAACAAATCCAAGGTTTGGTGGTAAATTATCATCCTTTCCTCCTTGACCTTCCAGTCTCCTTTTGCTTGAGACACAACAAGATTCGAGTCCCCAATGACGTCCAGCCGTTTTACCCCTAGCTCTAGGGCTGCTTCCAGACCAGCAATACATGCCTCATACTCTGCCTCATTGTTCGAGACTCTGAACTGGAGCTTGAATGCTAAAGGGATACGGGAATCGTCAGGCGCTATCAGTAACACCCCTATCCCATACCCATACTGGTTTGACGCTCCGTCAAAGTACATCGTCCAAGTTTCATCCTCGATATGAAGAATGGCTTCATCTGGGAATAAGTACTCAACCGCTTCATCCCCCTCAACCGGGTGGTCGGCAAGGAACTCCGCTACCGCTCTTCCTTTCACTGACTTGCGTGTCACATACTTCAAGTCAAATTCGGAAAGCAAAAGCAACCAACGAGCTAGCCTACCCGTAAGTGCTGGTTTCTCGAAAAGATATTTGATGGGATCCAAACGTGAAATCAACATTACAGAGTGAGCTAACAGGTAGTGCCGCAGCTTCCTGGTAGCCCATACTAAGGCCAAACAAGCCTTCTCCAGCGGTGTGTAGCGGGTTTCATAATCCAGCATCTTCTTGCTCAAATAGTAGATGGCCCTTTCCACTTTGTCTTCTGACTCCTGTGCGAGCATGCAGCCCATGGTGGTCTCAGTTACCGAAAGATACAATATCAACGGTCTCCCGGGTTCTGGCGGTGACAACACAGGCGGGTTCTGTAGATACTCTTTGATCTGCTCAAAAGCTGCTTGACATCGGCCGTCCCATTGGAATTTCTTTCCTTTCTTCAGGAGGCCAAAAAGTGGTTCACAAGTCAAGGTTAATTTAGAGATAAACCGCCTTATGAATTGCACTTTACCTAGAAAGCCTCGCACCTCCTTTTCAGTCCTTGGTGGTGGCATTTCTAAGATGGCCTTGATTTTGGAAGGGTCGACCTCGATGCCCCTTTGCGTAATCAGAAACCCTAGCATCTTCCCTGCTGTAACACCAAAAGTACACTTCTGGGGATTCAGCCGCAGCCGAAATTCTCTGATCCTCTGGAAAAAATTTTGTAAGGCAGTGTAGTGGCCGTCTCTTTCTTTGGACTTGACAATCATGTCGTCCACATACACCTCGACCTCTTTATGGATCATATCATGCAATATCGTAGTTGCTGCCCGCTGATAGGTAGCTCCTGCGTTTTTCAGCCCAAATGGCATCACTCGATAACAATATGTACCCCACGGGGTAGTGAATGCAGTCTTCTCCCGGTCCTCGGGCGCCATTACTATCTGATTATAGCCTGAGAAACCATCCATAAACAAAAGCAAGGCATGTCCTGCCGTGAAATCTACCAGTTCATCAATGTGCGGCAAGGGAAAGTCGTCCTTCGGACTGGCCCTGTTCAAATCTCTGAAGTCTACACAGACCCGAATTCTGCCGTCTTTCTTCGGCACCGGAACAATGTTAGCCAACCAAGTCGGATACTCAGACACCAACAGGAAGCCTGCATCAATCTGCTTGGTGACCTCTTCCTTGATCTTAATGGCCCAATCAGGGCGGATCCTTCTGAGCTTCTGCTTGACAGGTCGGGCCTCGGGGTCAAGAGGGATCCGGTGCTGTACAATCTCAGGATCGATTCCAGGCATGTCTTCGTAGGACCACGCGAAAACATCTTTGAAATCTTTTAACAAAGCGACTAAGCGCTCGCGTTCCTCAGAAGACAACGTGGACCCGATCTGGACCAGCCGCGGGTCCTTCTCAGTACCAACATTCACAGTAGTGATTTCGTCCATTAAAAGTTTAACAAATCTTTCCTGCTCTTGATCAATTAACCGTTGTAAAACCGGAGGAATTTCTTCCTCGTCGTTTTCATCAAAATTTTGAAAATCCTGATTTAAGCAATAAATCAAAGGCACAGAAAAATACTCCGAAACCACATCCACGCCGTTCTCATTAAATACTTCCGAGCCGTCGGATTCTTCTGTTACAACAGACTCAAAAGAAAATAAAAAAGACGACCTAGACAGGACTGTGGCATCCGGGTTATCACCCCCGGGAATACCAGACTCAGACTCAGTCGAGCTGGAATCTGATTCCGACGTACAAGATTCGGCAGAATCAGACTCCGGCTCACTACCTGACCTGGTGCTGCTTGATAGAAAGCCTTCTTCATATTGCCAGATGAGAGAAGGTGCGATGGATGCATCCAAAATAGCTGATGGTAGGCCCGCAGCCGCTTCATTCCCAATCACACATACCGAGGAGCTATCCCCCAAGCACCTCTGTTCGATCGGAGGATCTGATAGCAGACACGCCAGCGCTGCCCCCATTTCATTTTCGGCGTCCTCGGACTGTACCTCCTTACTTTGCTCAGCCTCAGCCGCTAAATCTGCCTGCCCTTCGGCGATGTCATCCTCAGGCGACTGTAAATCAAAGAAAATTTCAAATCCCGGTACGCGCCTCTTCTCCGCGTTGAGCCACGGCTCTGGGAAGCCACAGAACGGAAAGTCCTCCCCTTCCCGGACGAAACGTCCGTTCAGGGTCCCCCGAATGGGCTGGTGCATTAAGTCAAAGGGTTTCCCCATCTGTTTCGCCCTGGCCCTTCCGGCCATTTCCTTTCCTTTCCTTATCCAATCCTCTTTGGTGGGTAGGTAGCCCAAACCAAAGGTATGTGGGTTATGTGGCACTTCGACCGATGCTGCGGTGCCTTTCCGACCGCTCTTGCCTAATCCCATCCCAGGGATGTGCTGGAGTTTGTTCATGAGATAGACTGCTTGGGCACTGACATATACCCCTTCATTAGCTGCCATGATGTTTTGTATGACCCGAGCCTCGGCTAAGGTCAAACCCGATATGAACGCATCTTCCACACCGTGTTCGATTTCTAGAACGGGCGTAGACACTTCTGGTGGCGGATGAATTGACGAATTTCCAAAAACAATGGCTACTCCCTTCCCATAGGGGTATTTCATCACTTGATGTAGGGTAGAGGAGACCGCCTTTACCTGATGCAGCCACGGCCGCCCCAAAAGCAAGTTGAACGTTGCAGGAACCTCCAAGACATGGAAATCTATCTCGTGCTGTCCCGGCCCAACCTTTGTTTGAATCTTAACTGTCCCCATTACTTCCCGACTTGTGTTGTCATACGCCCGAATCACCTGGGCCGTTGGCACGAAATCTGCGACTTTCAAACCAATCGCATAAGCTGTCCTTGCCGGGCAGACGTTGATGGCGGACCCCGTGTCGACAAGTACCACAGGTATCCATTTATCTCTGCACTCGACAGAGATGTAGAGCGGTTTGTTGTGGTTCGCACCCTCGGGTGGCAGCTCTTTGTCAGAAAAACTCAATGCTGGGGAACTTCCTCCCGAAAAGACTAAGCCCACCAGCTGCTCGGGCGTGGTGTCTATGGAAAGTTTGGCTTTGTCCATGGCTGAAAGGACAGCCTGCCTATGTACTCGAGAAGCCATAAGCAGTCCCCAGATGGAGATGTCGGCTTGTATCTTTTTCAGTTGTCTCAACACGGCCTCGTCTTCGAGTTGCCTCTCCTTTTGTTTCTCTGCTTCATTATCTTTTCCAGACGCCTCTGGTTGATCTAGGTGTGGAGGTTTGAAATACCGTCCACTCCTAGTCATGTGATCGACTTCGCCGATATACCAGGTATCATCCGGTTGGTTACCTTCCCAATCCTCGTCCGTGTGGGCAAGACATAGATCGTCGTCTTCCCACCACATACCATCTGCGACTGACAAGCATCTATCTGGTTCTATCATAACTGTCCTGACATTCGGAGTACTTTTTATCCCTATGCTCGCAGCATTCATTTCCGTACTTGTGACAGTTTCAACCCCCACGTGGCCTTTTGCTTTCCTGATCCTCTCAGAATCTTCAAATTTCTCCCGTTCTGACTGTGTCAATGCAGTAGATTGCTCACTGATCCCTGTACTCAAAATGCTCCATTCCTGAGCGAAATTCTCGACACCGGCGCTCTCCGGCGATGTATTCTGTTCTTTGACACTCCCGGCCGTTGTGGATATTCCCGCCCCTACCGGGCCTTGTTCTGACTGAAACTCCCCTACTATATCTGGCTGATCGTCTAACCACCCCGTGGCCTCCGCCGACTCTTCATTATCGAACCAGTTGATGGCTGAGTCTTGGTCATCGTAAAATTGGAACTTGGCAATATCCTCTTCTACGGCTGCCAAATCATCCGTTCTCTGTCCTGCATTGTCCCCTCGGATTGCACACAGCTCTCTCCCGACTGGGAATTTGACATCTGGTCTATTCTGGCCCACTGGCGAAATGTAGTCACTCGGACTGTAAGCATTCCCAACATCATTCTCAGACTCCGCAGACTCTGGTTTGACAACCTTTTTCCTGTTCTCGATGATCACCACTGGCTTGGGTTGGGTTATAGAGATGTCCATCATGCACAAATCGGTGCAATCAGGGAGAAAAACTCTCGGCTTAGGCAGGTAAGAGGGTGTGATATAGATACTAGGATCGTAGGATGCGACCCTAGTGTGGATGAAATTGATTCTTTTGGGTGGTGG